>NC_139326.1:27741797-28399297 GCF_056507025.1 Lutjanus erythropterus | reverse complement strand
GTGAAACTCTGGCAGAAACTTGATATCAAAGGGAGTTGACTACATGAGCCATGAAACTGTCACGTTACATTACATAAATCTGTTGGTTATACATTGCATACCTTAATAATGTAGTGTACGTTCACCAAACATGTCATTACAAAGTTATTTGTATTGATTTAAAGGCTAAACCCACCAATTTTACACAGAAATATCAATTTACTAGTCATGCAGAATATGATTCAGCCAATGAAAACACTTGTATGTCTCCTATATGGATGAGACAATGATCCTGACGATGTTGTCAGAGTTACCTCAGCTTGGGACCACAAATTTATAATAAAATCCTGTGTTTCTAACTGGGGGCATGGAGTTTAAAAGAAGTGGGAATTGTGTTATGTGTTTTTCGAGCTTGGCCCATAGATGAGAAGGGCTGCGTGTCATTTTTAAAGTTCTCAATGCCAGTTCTGGTACCGATACCTTGGTTTTAACACCAGTTCCTGATCAACTCCTTTTTTCTATAACAAATCCATTTTAACAAAAAAACTACATCACAGTACACTTAGACACTTTAAAGGAAGGACCTGTTCAAATACTTGATGGTAAAAACAAACAAACAATAAACCCTGCCTCTGAGTGTAACACTGTGTGTTTCCTGCATGATTCTACCACATTAGAAAACCAATCACCAGCATGATTATATCCTGGTAAAAGCATGCTGTGTTCTTAAGACAGTAAACTAATCACACTGCTAACTCCATTTTGATAGTCATTTGTGCTTATTACACAACCTTTTACTACAAGCTGAGACACGTAGAAAACAGGTTAGTTTTTAGCTCCACTTCTTACGTTACTTTATGCTGCATGCAAGATTCATTATTAGAAGGTAGGTCAGCTCACTTTAAGTGAATTATTTATTTTATTTATAACGTTAAAATACCCTCTGATCCTGGCAGTCTTTCTAGTGGACAGACTGATAAACAAAACTCCATTAAAAAACAGCTTTTTTTATGGTATATTTATATACATATGTGTGTGTGTGTGTGTGTTTTACAGTAAAAATTTTATTTTATTATCATTAAGGGTCTTTTCTGATTCTCCATCTACAGGCACAATCACCACACAATCATTCATGCATTAACATCATTAACTCATTAACTCAACATTTGACACAGACTTACATGTTTTGACCGGCCGGGCCCTGCAGTTTACCATTTATCCTCTCTGCAGACAGCCTAAAGCCACAGATCTCCTCTCATACAGTCCTTCCTTCTTTCGGTGAATTAATCATTGTTTGAAGTGCAAAATGTGATTGATTTGGCCCTGCCTTTGGCCGTTCTAGTGTTGCAAATAATTGTTTTCATAGTTGATTAATTGGTCAGTTATTTTCTTGATGAACTGATTAATAGTTGTTTGCCTACAAAATGTCAGAAAATGACAAAAAAAAATGTTGGTCAGTGTTTCCTAAAAGCCAAGATGATGTCTTGTTTTGGCCACAACCCAAAATATTCAATTTATTGTCATAGAGCAGTAAAGAAACCTGAAAATATTCAGATTTAAGAAGCTGGAATCAGAAACTTTGGGTTTTTTTTTCTTTAAAAAATTACTCAGTCCATTTAATCGATTTTCAGAATAGTTGGTGATTAGTTTAGAAACTGATTAGTACAATACTAAATCACTACACTGCAACTTTAAAGTTCATTAAATTGTGTTTTAACCCGGGGAGGTCCAGAATCACTGTTATGAAGTTACTTTTAAAAGTGAAGTCAACTATGACCTTCAGTCTAATCATAATAAGGCAATTATTATTGATAAAAACTGAAGATTTAGATCGAATTATCATGTCTGAGGAGCAATGATTGAGTTTGCTTTAACACCCCCTAATAATTACAACCCTGTCCTCATCCAACATAGATCATTTTGATATAATTTAACCAAATGTTTGGCTGTGTAAAGCTTGTAGTGTGTTATTATACCATCACACAGTAGGTCTTACCTGTAAATCAATGTAGCCGTCATCATCAGTGGCTAACCTGGAGTACCTGACTTTACTGTTAGGAATCCCATTGGAAACAACGTTACGAGCTGGCATCTTCGTCAGCTGACGGGAGCTTGTTGTTGTTAAAACAGTTTGTTGTTTTCAGTGTTTCAATGAGACAGAAGCAGCTCAGCTACACATGCATCACACAAACAGCAGCCATGCTAAGTATCACTCACAAGCTGTCGGTGATAAATTTAAGTAAAATATTACAACAGACCTGATGTAAGACGGTTAGTATTTCATGAAAACAGTCTTTAAAATGAAATTACATCGAGGTGTTAGCTGTTTAGTTTCCTCTAACATGGATCTTCCGTGTTTTCGTCTTGGTCTGTAGTGCGCCTGCGCACAGCGAAGCGTCATCAGCGGACACCGAGCACTCAAAACAACAAAACAAAGTAATAATAAAGTGATTTGTTCATTTTAAAAAGTTTCACGCAGTCTTTACAACAAACCAGTTTTACAGAAATACAGAATTGTTCTTTCGGAATTCTGTGTATTTTGTAGAGCTGGCACAAACACGACCGTACAGGTATTTTATGAATGTATTTTTGTTATTTTGTGGGGTTTATGTCTTAAATATGGGAAGAGAGACAGTGTTTTTATTATGAGAAAATTATTTGGATAAATGTCATGTTTTAATTTGAAGTCTTTGAATTATATAGGGCAATTTGTATATTGATAATCATATCTTCTTTTTCATGTTTTCAGTATCACTAATGTGACTCTCTGCTGCTCACTGCTTTATTCTTAAAGTAATAATTTGTTATTATGACAATATGACAAACAAATCTCAAAACAATGCTGTTAATTTTTTTTATTGGGAAAGTTCTTTATTCATAAACAAGTTTTTAAGCTCACAACCCTCTTTGCTGTTAATTTTTTTTTTTAATTTGGTGCTTTGTATTATTATTTAATTTTCAACTTATTATATTACTTATACTATACTATACTTATATTACTTATATTTGGTAATATTATTTTTCTCTCACTACGTTTATTTATTTTTTCATAATTTATTATTTCTTAATATATAGGCCTATTTAATATTTGTTGGTTGTTGTTGTTGTCGTCAGCTTTCTGTATTTTGTTTAATAGATTGTCATGTGCCTGACGTAACATATACTCTTAACTTTTTCCGTTGAATTAAGTTTTGTTGTTGTGTTATAAACTAAAGTTGTCCAGTCTACTTTGGAGATTTGCACCGCTCCATGTTCACCATAAGAGGGAGCTGTCGAGTCTCATTAAAATGACCGGGTCACAGAGAGGATGAGGATTCGTCTCTTTGTGAGGATGTTCATTTCCTGGAGTGTCCTCTCAGGCCAGATTTATAATCACGCTGTATTCTCACAAGATAATGTTTCTGTCGAGGCTGCAGATTTTTTTATATTAAATTTCGTGTAACAGAAGCTGCGACAGACAGATAGCTCTCATCTGAAGGTTGTTTTTTTTTTTAGCCAGAGATGCAGTCTTGTATATCACACTTCACACCCGTGGATGGAAATTTTACGAACCAGAAACTGAGTATTGGCAGAGTACACTAGAACAGGGGTTCTCAAACCATTTCATGTAAGGGACTGCAATGATGAATCCAATAATCGATTAATTGTTGACTATTAAATTAGTCATCAACTATTTTGATAACTGATTAACTGGTTTGAATCTTTTTTTTTTTTTTTTATAAAAATGATCTGATTCCAGCTTCTTAAATAACAGTAACTGAATATGTTTGGGTTCTGGACAAAACAAGATATTGGGCTTTTGGGAAACACTGATTGATAGTTTTCACCATATTCTGACATTTTATAGACCAAAAAACTCATCGATTAATGGTATAAATAATAATCATGGTCGATCATTGATCAAACTGAGATCACTATATATTACAATCAATCCAAACAGATTCTTTCATCATTGTTCCAAAAATGTGGTGAAAGTTAAAATATTCTATTCTTCCTCTTGCTAGCTCCACCTGTAACCCAGGACCCCTGGTGGTCCCTGAATTTGAGTTTGAAAACCACTAGACTAGATGAAAATCACATCTGATTATATCTTCTTTTTTAGTTTTAGTAATTCACTTTTTATTGCTTTTTCGAAACAGGAAATGTCACACCGAAAAAAAAGCAGAAATACCAATCAATCTAATATAATAACAGAAAATAAGAAACAACACTAAAATAAAATAATATTAAAAAAATATCCACAGGGTAAGCATGGCATTACCAAACATATTGCAACATGACATCCACATGAACTGCAACAGAAAGTTTTCACCTGTTCTAGTCTCATAAATACGGGTGATATTGTTGGGTTTGACATGAACACATCAAACATCTTAAGAGAACCAAGTGGGGAAAAGTACTGAAAAATACTTTAATCAGAGATGCCACAATTTCCTATTGCTGCCCATGATAAAAAGTTGATTTATGCATGTCTTCTTGTCTGATGTCCACACAAATGGCTCAGTGGTGTCCACAATCAACCAGAAACCAGTTTTATATGAGGCATGGAGTTGGATGCAGTACAGTGTGTGTGTGCTGCAAAAGGAAATTCTGAACACTTCTATGCATGAGCAGGTCAAAATGACCTTGTGGGTTTGTTTTCTTGCAATATCTTTATAATGAAAAGTTTTAATCATTTCATGTTCCCAGCATTCTTCAGCATTCTTCAAAACTTTGTGGCGCTAACTTGGCCATCATGAATATTTTGAAAGTAATATGAAAATGCTATTTTAAGGGATATTCCGGTGGTTTTGCTTTAAATTTGTGTTAATCTTTGCCAACATTATGAACTGTTATGTACCAAGCCATGCATGAATGGAATTCACTTCCTGGACATATCACATATCATATCATAAAAAATAGTAAAATTCTATTTAAAATGTTATTAAAACAGCATCTTGTGACTTAAGATCTTGAACAGATGTAGGAACTATGATTTTGGTTGTCTAAGTTCAGTCAGTTGGTGGAATCGTGTAAATACAAATATGAGTTGTGTTGATGTGCTTCTCTGGTTGCTGAGTGTCTTTTTAATGTTAGAATTATAAGTAATTCAGGTAGCACACTTTAGAGTCAGATAAGTGGTGGATACTGTGTTAATATAGTTAGTGAATACCATCTATTGAAAATCTATTGTCAGGAGCTTGTCTTCTCTCTCTCTTTATCTGTGTGTGTGTTTGTAGTCTTGTCCTGTATATTTTGTTATGTTATGTGTTATGATGCAAACTGTAATGCATTGCCACAATCTAAAGCTTTTGTGGACCCCAAGAAGAATAGCTGCTGCAGTGGTGTAGCTACTGGGGATCCTGAGAAACAAAACAAAACAAAACAAAATTTATCATTATGTTGATTTAATTTATTATTTTTTGGAAACAAAAAAGTGATACCAGCTTCTGTGTTAGAAACACCTTTGAACCACCCCTTGAATCTCTTAGAACTTTTTATGTAAGGAAACTATTAACGATTAATAAACATTTGTCAGATTTTCTGCTGTAATTTGTATGAGGTTCACCCCTTTTTTATTGCACAAAATGCACAAAATTTTACAATTCTTCTCTGTGTGTGTGTGTGTGTGTGTGTGTGTGTGTGTGTGTGTGTGTGTGTGTGTGTGTGTGTGTGTGTGTGTGTGTGCGCATGAGTGTGTGCATGCATGTGTGACTAGTGGACTGGAACTAATCTCAACCAATCAGCCGAACGACCTACCTACCACCACCACCACCACACCATCTTTTATTACTTTATTATTAGACATTTGTCATAAGGATAACAACCTGACATACACTGGAGGCCGCCTTTCACAAAACATGATAATAATACCTTACATATAATAATACATACAATTATTTCTAACCTAAATCAGCTACTGTTCTCTTAAAATGACACATTAATAAGCCTCTTTGATTTCCATTATTCATTAAATCCACCTTCAGCTGTGTGTGAGAATACTGTGTTATCTCTGCCAGATGTTGCCATCTCTCTGGTCATGCGCTGCAATAACCTGGCCTGTGAACGACTCACCGTGAAATAGACAAAACACACAAAAAAAGATAACATTTGCTGACAGTTCCCCTGAAATGAATAATTAAAGTTGTCATGGTCTTTTTTTCCTTCTTTTTTTCCTTCTTTGTTTCCTTCTTTTTTTCCCCCAAATTGTGTTTTTCACATTCTCCCGCTGGTCTGTGGAAAATTGGACTGTCACATAGACAAATATAGACCCTGCTGTAGGCTGAACTCAGATAGCTGCCTGAACCCTGAAGCTACACAACAGTGGATCATTGTGACGCTGGTTCTCTGGCAGAGTTGTGGACAGTACAGTCAGCGATAAATGTCCACAGGTTGTAAATAATCCAGAAACGCACTGCTGCTTTCAAGAGCAGGAATAATAGAGTAATTGCATATTCCTATTAGATATGCTCGCAGCGTCAATAATATGCTCTTGTTGCCGTTAAAGCACATGTTGGCGAAGAATGAATCTCTAGTGATCATTAGTACACTTGCTGACCTTGACTGCAAGTCACATTGTGGTAGTTTCAGGCCTTACTGTTGCTCTCTAGAGGGTTATAAGCCCTAAAATCATTCATTTGTATTTCGTATTCCTGTTGTTGTTCACAGCATGTAATATGAATCACAGTGAATTATGCTGCATTGTGTGTTCTTTCTTCTTGTTGAATTTTCTGATGCATATTTACGACTGGATCGAAGCTTCTGCAAGACATAATCTCTGTAAATCTACCCTGGATACAACTGGATTTCATCTTTGTTTTAGGGGGATTAAACAAAGGTATTTTTTCTTTTACTGGCCACTTTAAAATGCACCAAAATGTGGAGTGCATTTAGCTTCCATGTATGTCCTCTTCTCCTCTTTTTTCCAGAGGAGAGCCATACTTTCATACATCACTTACTGTGTAGAGGCCTGGGGAATGCATACAAAACCATCACAAATCTGATGTTTATGCTTCAAAAGAGAGCGATATGAATTATAAACAGAGCTCATTATCAGGCACCAACCAACACATTATTCATAAACTCGCGGGCTCTCAAATTTAGAAAATTGCGGGACTTTAAAACTGGACATGTAATGTACAAAGTTTATAATAAGATACTTCCAGACTGTATCCAGAGGTTGTTTCACATCAGAAAGGGTCAGTATGAAGTTAGAGGAATCTGCGTGTTGACAAACACAAAGATTAGAATAAAATGTCAAATGAAGATGTATAGAAATAAATGTGTGGAATAACTTAAAAAAGGAAATGAAAATCACTGAATGGATTTTTTTTTTAATAATCAAAAATATGATTATTAATAAATATAAAACCAGAGTGTACATAAAATGTGATTGGGATCTAACATGGGGTTTTGGGGGTATAGTATAGTGTACATGTATTTTCTTTCTGTTACTTTCTTACCATTTCACTGTTTAAATCTAAAGCGAGCTGACTACAGTAAATGTAAAAAGGGTAGGTAGGCGTAATAAGCGAAGGCTTCAGCCTACACCTTTTTGGTCAGTGTAAAGTTGTTTGGTTTCTATTTTTAATGCTACAGCAATGACTTATTATTGTTCATTTTCTGTTTGTGTACTTGAATCTTGAAGCTGTAAAATGACTGCAACAAACTAAACTGAACTAAATACTAAGTGATTATTTTACTAACTCTGAAATACCAAGTCATTATTTTGACAACTATACTATGATATTAACTTAATATTTTGAGATAACCTTTGAGATACTAACTCATTATTTCTCATTAATATAGTAACTCATTATATTGAGATATAAAGACTTTATCTTGAGACTTTAAGTCATTATTTTGAGTTTCTCATTAAAGTGACTAACAAAATCTTTTTTTTTTAATCATACTGGTTTAAATGGGCTCACATACTAAGCAACCTGAAATAACTGAGACACTTGCAGAAATTTTGCATCGTGCGTGCAATCATCTTTACTGTGCCAGTTACTGACAGTAAATGAAGTAAACTCTGCCCTTTGCTGTATTACGTAGCGATGCCAGTTTTCTTACTCATATCTGACTGTGCTGTGTGTGACTGCATGTTGGCTGCACTCGTCCGGCGACACCGACACTGCGTCACTGGTGCATATTCTTTTGTGAGCCAAATACGTCCCTCTTATCTGTCCCGCTGTCTCCTCACTTGGCTGTTCAATACCTATAATCAAGGTCACTGCACAAGCCGCTTACCCTTCCTCAGTCTGAATTCAGAAACATGGTTTTTAATTTATCTGCGCTTCAGCCTTGAAACAATCTACAACAGGTCAAATCTGCAATTATTTTTACATTCATAAATTCAAAATGAATGGGCTCAGAGTGGGACCACTGATGGAGAGCAATCTGTCTGTGAGTAACCTTGCTGCCCTTTTTTGTTCGTTTTCAGACATTGCTTCATGTTTGTCTGATTTATTTATTTATTTAGTCTTTTTGTGCGTTTTAGCATTTCAATGCGTTTTCCTTTAAAATGTTGCTGTTATGTACCTCTCAATGCAAATAACAACGCTGCTCAAGTGACATCTGGACTTGTGATTAATTAATCAGATGATCGGTAAGACTGTCACCGGTCAGAGGGGGGGCAGAGTATGTTGTCATGTTAGATAATCCCTCCCACTAGACCATAATTCCTGCACAGACGAGCATCAGAACAGCTGGGCACACTGAGCCCTCAGGATGTGTGTGTGCGTGTTTGTAAGTTTGTGTGGTAAGAAGACAGCAGCAGTCACCCCCTTATAACCTCTGGGTATGACACTGAACAGTAAGAGAGCATCATTTAGGCCATAATTAGAGTCCTGCTCAGAGTGGAGTTCTGTCTGCTGAGATAATTAGGTCTGTCTTCATTACAGTGATTGCAGATAGCACCACGACTGGAGCCCAATAAAAGGCTGAACCATTATACCACTTGAACATCATGCAGTTCAGCCTTTTTACTTTTAAACCCACCAGGCTTCAGGAATGATCAAATGTGGCATGTGGGTGGTGCACAGGTGCTGCTGAGCAACAAGCGCTTCAAAATTTGAAATACGCTTGCACAGACTAATATAATTCCTCTATTTTTAAGCTTCTTGAGACACATGTGGAGGACATTAAAAAATGAGCTTATTTGTAGTCTTGAGCTTTGTTTGCATTTGTTCTCACATATTGAATATATGATGAACAGCAATATATATGTAGGAGGAAAGAGCGTTTCTCCCTGTTTTTATTATTAGTCTCTGGAAGCAGCACACCGGTCAGAAATCTTGCTGTCATCTTGCACGCTGACCCCATTTTCTAGAGCTTTATAAACAGTAAGACTGGATTTTATCTTAAGAAATATCTCTTAAGTCAGGAGCTTTTTATCCCAGGACAATGCTGAGAAACTTGTCCATTCTTTAATGAGCTAGACTACTGTAACAAGCTGCTCACAGAGATATCCAAAAAGCACATTGATTAACTGCACTTAGTCCAGAACGCATCTGTTAGAGTTTTAACTAGAAGAAGGAAATTTTACCCTCTGTGCTGAAGTCATTGCGCTGGCTTAATTCCTGTATTTTTTATGCATCTGTTGTTGTGGCTACAACTTTCATGGCTCACTCTCTGTGGAGTACATTGTGTGTCTACCTGGAATCAAATAAATATATTACAAAAAGTTGCTTTGCTTTGCTTATCTAGTTACCCTGGTGGCAATGCTCAATAGATGACAATGCCAGCTGGCTAGTCCACTGCTTTAACTGACATATCTCAACATCTACTGGATGCATTGCCATGAGGGCTTGCGTGGTCCCAAGAAGATTAATCCCACTGATTTTGGTTTTCTTAGGAATTTTCCTCTTGCACCACCAAGATGTTGACATTTGTGCTTCCAGTAAGTCAAAGTTTTCATTTGATCAGTGAAATGGATGGCGCAAAGTTTTGTTCTCAGATTCATGGTTCCCAGATAATGCATCCTAATTACTCCGATGATCCCTTTACTTGATTTGTGGTTTTAAATGAAATGTTTTAACAACTGTTGGATGGACTGTTGTTTGTGCATGGTCCACAGAGGATGAATTCTGCTGACTTTAGTGATTCCCTGACTTTTCTTCTACACCACTTGACATTTGTGATTTTAAGTGAAATGTGAATGGATGAATGGATTCATTTCATTTATTATTATACAGGAAAAAATTAAATGTAACATAACAGATGTTAAAATGTGCTACAGTAAAGCTGGCCTGACTCAGTTAAAACTGGTCTATTATAGCAGGTTCTTGTTCTGCAGCACATAAAAGACAAAATCACAACGTGCAAAACAGAAACAAAAACAACAAGAAGACTCTCAAAGAGACACTCAAAGAGGAGAGGACTTAAGTGAAGTGGGTGAATCAGTGGTTGCAGGTGTGTCCTCCCATCAGACATTATTTATATGCCCGTTTGAAATGTGTAACAGAGGTTGTTGCTCTTGGGCCTGTAAATTATGGGATCTCATTCCAGATTGTGGTACATGTGTGAACATCTTTGCATTTGTAAGCCAGTGGTAGAATAAACGCATGTAAGACTGATCACGTGACGCATTCCTGTCTCATGTTGTGTCTTGTAAGTAGTGCAGTAAGTGTTGGAGGGACATTTTTGTTTTGCATGGTCTTCTGAGTATGAATCTAACTGATTCCCTGACTTTTCCTGTTATGCCTACAGTGGGCCAAAGTTTTCACTTATCCAGTGAAACATCTCCACATCTGAATGGATTGGATCAAAAAATCTGGTATAGACGTTCATTGTTCCCAGATGATGATTCCTTGACTTTACCTCTTACACCAGCATCATTTCAACAGTTGTAGTTTTAAATGAAATTAATGTCTTGACAGCTATTGGATGGATTGTCATGATGTTTTGTATTGTCACCATATTCATGTGACATCCATATTTGTCTGACCCAGGCAGCTCAATTGCTCTTATCTAAAGGATAATGTTGTACCGCTGTGCACCACGTTGCAAATCATATGCCATGAAATTTGTTTCCAAGATTATGAATCCAAATGCCTATGACAATCCCTTGACTTTTTCTCTTACACCACTTTTATGCTGACATTTGTGGTTTTAAATTAAACATTGGTTTAAACTGTTGGTTGGATTGGCATGACTGTTTGCATGGTCTTCAGCAGAAGAATCCCATTGATCACCTGACTTTTCCTTTAATGCTTCCAATTGCTCACAATTTTACAATTTTATTTTCTTCCCAGATTGATAGTTCCCAGATGATGAATCCTAATTCCACTGACATTGCCTTGACTTTTCCTCTTGTACCATGATAATGTTGACATTTGTAGTTTTAAGTGAAATGTCTTAAAAACTGTTGGATGGATTGGCATGATATTTTGCATGGTCTTCAGAGGATCAATCCCTCTCATGTTATTCACCACTGACTTTTCCACTAATGCATGCAGCAGGTTAGTTTTCTTCTTCTTCTTCTTTTTTTTTTTTTAATTGACTAAATCCTAATGATTGTGGATGACTTTGGTGATCCCCTCAGTTTTCCTCTTGCACCACTGTGATGTTGTCATCTGCAGTTTTAAGTGAAATATTTCAAGGAATGAAGCTCTGTACTTTTGCATGTTTGGGTCTGTTCATAATTTCCTTGCTGCTATTGTCTGGCGCTGTCAATTGTGATATCAGCTATTCTCATCAGCTGCTCACTTCTGTCCAACAGTATAATGACACATCTTCACTTTGGCCATTCTTTTTTCATTGATTTTGATTCTCAAAAAGAAAATAACAAAATCAGCTTGGTACCATAAACAGAATATTTGCATAATAGTCTAAGAAACCAGACACAGCGCTAGTCACCAGAGCACAGGAGTATTAAACAATGGAGTTGTGCATGAGCAAAACAATCCCCCAGTTCAGACAATTATCTTCATGCATCCTGCACTTAATTCTTAGAAGATTCAGTGGTTGCTTCCATTTTCTTACAAAAAGATGAGTTCTCCCACCAATATATCTCAGCTTCTCTAAAGTGACAACATCTGATAGTAGAGATTTCCACAATTGAACAGAAGAATCATCTCCATCCCAGTTCATCATCATCGTTTTTCTAGCCAACATTAAGAGAAATTCAACAGCTTCTTTCTACACCCTCAAAGAATCTGCATTGCTTATAAGCACAAAATGAGTGTATACTTTATTTATTTATTTATTTACATATTGCTTTCTAGAATAAATGAATTTCTTTGCAATAATCATTTAAAATGTAATACAGGCTACAGAGATGGGTACCCTCAGTTTAATGTTGCACCCTCAGTGCAGGCAAGTAGGCCATGCATCTGGGATGTTCTAATGTACCTCACCTCACACTAGATGAGACAAACAAATCATCATGGGGTGTAAGTATTTACCTTCTATTCAGACCGTGACTTACTGACTCACAGGCGTTTACCAAGTGAAATGTGGCCAATTTGATGCACCGGAACTTAACTTACATCACCAACAAATGTGTTTGCAAACAGTGTGAGGGCCGTCACAGTCACACAGTTTAGTAAGTTGATGTTACACAACAGCATTTGCACTGCAGTGTGTTTCAAAGATAAAATATGAGCTACTTTTGCTAAAACCAAAGTTGGAAAAGTGGTAACAATGAGCCCTGGTAATCAGATGTCTCCTTTATAAAAAAAAAAAGCACAATATTGAGTTACAACCGACCAGTCTGATGTGTGTACAGACTGGATGAGACTTGCTAGGGTGTGTGTGTGGGAGATTTACCCCTCTCTACTTTTGATATCCCCCCTTGGTCATTCATGTTTTATCGCCAGTGGGGATACATGTTATCCCTGCTTCTGGTTAGAGTGAATAAATTAAATAGATTTCATATTCCCTCCAGTAGATGGCGCAAGTTCATAAACCATACTAACTATTTTAACAATGCGTTAAGGCCCCTCACACATGATCAGCGTTAACAACGCTTTGCGCTGGCTGTCCCATTGTTTTCCTATGGAAAACATTCAAATTATTTAAAACTTTGAAGGCATTTGTCACTGACCTTTCAAAGCACAGCCAATGAAATAATAGCTGTATTTGATGACAGAGCCAGGAACAACCATAGATACATGGAAGTGGCACAAGCAAAGGAGGGAAAGACTGATGGTCAAGTCTTGAAGGGAACTCCAGTCTTAAGGAAGATCTCAAGAGAGTTACCATTATAACGTTTGTATGTCACAATGAAGGAACAACGCGCACAAATCTCACATATCAAGTTTTTCCTAACAGACATGACCAAAGGAAAGTGTTTCAGGGTTCCCTGCACTCTATAACACATCATTTTAATCTGGAACCCTTTCTGGGTGCAGGTCCATTGTTTGTTGCTGTCTTTCTCTCTTTGCCTTTAGTATGCTAATGATGCTGTTATGCAGACCCCTCTGCTCCCTCATCACCAGTCTTCACAGATTCTTCATCAGCTTCATCAGCTTCATCATTCCATCAACCTCATCGGTCCCAGCAGAGTCATCAGCCACCACCACCAGTGTCTGGACTCTGTGGGGGATTTATCTCGCTGATGCTCAGGGCAGACACCCCTCAATTACAAAATCTCCCTGTGGAGTTGAAGTGCCAAAGACTTTCTGTCAAGTCTAATTATCACATATCATCTGTATAATAAACAATTATCTTTACTTCATTCCCCTGTCCCTCTTGATTGCACTGTCACTACCACAAAATTTTGTGAACATATTCATGCTCCCACCATGATAAATCGTAACGATTCTAGTGCTCCCCTGTCTAGTGCATGGCTCTTCAACAGGGGGTCCATGGCCCAGGGTGAAGGGTTCACAGATGAAGGCAGAACTGTAATGTACTGTGATGTTCCTCTTTTCCATTTTTAAGACAAAATAATGGTGAAATTTCCACCAAGTGAAGCATTTTTTTCACTAGACCATGACAATGAACTGACTGTGACATTAGCTGGTTTCATGAAGACCAGAGTGTGTACTACATAGAAATGATAAAATGTACAAAATTCTAAAATATATTATAAAATTGTAATTCCTGCTAATAATCCCAGTTTTTACAAAATGTATCTGTGATCTGTGATTCTTTTTTTTTTCACTGTAATGGAATACAATTGCCTGTTTATTTATTTATTTAATGTGTATTTGTATAGGGACAAATATGTAGCATAAATCAATGCCACACACTGTAGCATTTATACCCTAAGCTAATTTGCAATTCCTGTCCCTAGCTGGGCATTAAGATGCAAAGTACAAACAACGAAAAGTACAGAACAATACAAACTACAAACTACAAAACATAATTAGAACCATAGAATAGGAAGCACCAAATTATCCATGATTACATAACTGACTCCTCTTCAAAAACAAAAATGGGTAAAAAAAAAAAAAAAAAAAAAAAAAAAATCAGGATCCAGTTTGAGTTCTATGGGTAAAGAATTCCACATGTTAATTTCACGGACAGAAAAAGCTGTTTGTCTAAATGAAGATTTACACAAGGGAAGCTTACAATTCCCATTGATTTTCTTTTTGTGTCCTAATCATGTAATCCTGTAACATGTAATGCCCAGAGCCTGATAAGGTTTTAGATATCTGGATTGTACAAGATACAGTAATATGTCTTGTAATTCTTTCTACACCTACTGATCAGTCAAAGGTTTTTGTTTTTTTTTCCTCTTCCATCTGCATTTCAGTTGGGAGGATCAGGTTAGCTGTGTTTGTGTGTGGGTGGACAGCTGACTGCTGCAGGACACTCTACATGAGGAGCTTCATCAGCAGTGATGAAGTCTATCACCTTTATTTCACAATGTCAGCTCAGTTTTTTCCTTCGGTTTATGAAAAAAGACCAACCGCAGGATGAGTGACTTTGAGACTATGACACATAAAGTAGCTGTTTCCACTTTGAATTTTCCTGAGAGACAGAATGGATTTTATATACAGAAACATTTCACAGTTACACAAACAAATCAGTGCCCTGCAGCTTGATGTTAGCTGTTTGCCTTTACTTGCTCTAATGATTGAAATCAGTGCCTGTTACTGTCTTTTTTCTTTTTAGGATTTTGTCAAAGTCAGAACCAGGAAGGTGGAAATCTCTTGATATGCAATTAAGGTGAATGTCAGTGTAAATGCCAACATTAGTGCGAATGCTTGGCTCAGGTTTGTTGCCTCCATGACGGGGGAAACGTTTCTTCCAGTGCAGAGATATTGATTTCAGTATCTTTCAAACTCAGCAGCCCGCCTCGCTGCATGGGCGGCTCAGACAGGTAATTGCTTTTCCAACAGGTCTGAGATAGCATGATAGAGCTTAACAAGATGCAAATACAGAGCACAAAGGAAACATATGAGCATCATTTCACCACCTGATGATTTTTGTCATTTTTCCAAGCTTTGGATTGTTTTTTAATGCAAATATAATTACTATAATTGATGTGTGTTTGTTGCTGTAAATACATATTTAGAGAGTGGTCTGTCTGTGTCAGTGTGAGACAGTCATGCATGCACAATAATGAGACATAATGTCTGTAAATGTTATGATAATTGCAACCTAAATTGCTGTGAAAATTGTCCTGTCAATTTTAAAGATGCTCCATTTGTGACATTTGCTTTTACAAAATGAACAATTCATTGTGCATACAAACCATATGTGTCACACATGCTGCTTTTTGCAGATGTAATCATACTTTTACAGAGTTCAGAAGTGTACTTGTAATTTTGCTTTTGATGAAGTACACTTGTCCCCAGGATATAACAGCAGGCACAAAGACAGAGTGTTGCACGATGAAAGTCTCATCATTCACTGAGCCGAGAAGCTGTATTTTAAATGGTCAAGTGTTTTCTTCACAGATGAGTTCAACATCTCTCAGTGTGAGGCTGCAGCAGCCCCAGGTAACACATTCATATCTGGACCCAACTGGAAAACAAAGAATGAACCAACTGGAAAAACAGAGGATTTGTCCACGGTGGGAAAAATCACTGCAAAACAAATCAATGTACTGTTTCTATTCATAGGTGTATTAATGCACCTGCTTAAAGTTCATCTCTTCCCCATAGTTTATTTGAAAAGAAAGAGAAAAAATGTGCCAGCACAGGCATTCAATAATAGAGTCCCTGGTGAAACTGCAATGCAGATAAATTGCAATTGACTTGTGCGCCTCAGGCATTAACATATGTGTATTGACTGAGCTGTGCAACAGATAGACCCGAGCGTCTTATAGGCTATACATACTGCATATGTTGTGCTTATGCATAAATGCATAAAGGGACAGTTCACCCCAAAATCAAAAATGCATATTTTCCTATGGACTGTGGTGCTATTTATCCATCTAGAAAGTTTTGGTGTGAGTTACAGGATTTCTGAGATATCGACCGCAGAGATGTCTGCCCTCTCTCCAATATGATGGGATTAAATGACACTGGCTTGTCATGCTCAAAGCACCAAAAAAAAAAAAAAAAAAACATTAGAAAAATTCCAAACAAGTGTCTCTTTCCAAAAATCATGACCTGGTTACTCAAGATAATCCACAGACTGTCATGCCCACAGCCTCTACTAACAGAAGTCTGTGTGTGTGTGTGTGTGTGTGTGTGTGTGTGTGTGTGTGTGTGTGTCTGCGTGCTTGATTGCAGGAGTGGGATCAGGTGTACAGGTGTCAGAGGCCAAGCTGCATCTCATCACAATCAACCTGCTATATATATATACTGGTCCTCAAATCCACCACACTGCCAGATCCTGGACTCTGTGTGCTCAGTCACTGCTTACCTGACACTTGCCTCTGACCCACTCCCACGCCTGCTCCTCCTGAAATCAGCTTTGGATCTACATTCAGCATTCAAGATCTCTGGACCCCCTCTGCCTGGCTTCCCTGCTCCTTCCCCTAGCTCACAGTTCAGACCCTGCTCCCCCTGCTCTGCTCCGTACCCTGCCCAGCTTTGCTCCATAAACTAGCTCAAGGATCAGCCCCTGCCCCCCCGTCCCTGCTAGAGACTCCTTCATTCATTTCAATACTGTGACAATAAATCCATTTTCTTGCATTAATTCCCTGCCTCAGTTCTGTGTCCTGCACTTGGGTACGATTCAGTGGCTCCCCATAACACAGACCCTGATGTGAGCAGTTTCCTGTAAGAGCTTTCTTTCTGCAGTAGAATCTACCAGAACTACTTTGGGATCTACTGGAACAAGTTATCAGGTAGAGATTTTTTGGAAAGGACTGGTTTTTCAAATGTATGTTTTGGTGCTTTGAGCATCACAAGTCATGGTCCATCTAGTACCAGTATATTGCAAAGAAGACACAGCTCTACGGCCAATATCTCCAAAACTCTGGAACTCGCACCAAAACAATCTAAATGGATAAATAGTACTAAAGGCCAGGGGGAAAATATGTTTTCTTGTCCCTTTAATTCTTTACAAAATTTAAAGACACTGAGAACTATATGTAACACCAAATAGAAACAGTTATTTAGTATATTTTAGTATAATACTTATTAGTACTACTTATTACGTAGACCCATAAAATATAATACAATCTAATACAACTGTTCAGTCAAACTTTATTCTGCAGTACACTAATAAGACATAACAAGTCTTAATTTGTCTCAAATTATACATAAAAATGAAATATATTCTTTTTAGACTTTATCAGAGGGTAAATTAGGGACACATTACGACAGAATTGCACTGTAAATGGAAGTGAAATCACAAAACTGCCACTTGAGGCACATCATCAGCTGGTCCCATCAGAGAGCTATGCCTACTTCTGTGATCTGTGTGTATGTTATCTGCCCTCTGTATTACAATAACTCTGTGCATAGACAAAATATTTATCTGCCTCTACAATTTGACCTTTTCTCAGTAGACCTGATTTACATGTACTTTTTAAATAAGAAAGTAGTGGATATGTGATTTCACTTTAGTTTACAGTACAGTTCTGTTTTTAATGCATCCCTCATTACATCTAAAAAAAAAGTCCATTAAGGTTCTAACAATGGGAAATACTCCACTTTACTCCACTCCACTTTATTTTATAGTACAGTTCTGTTGTATTATCCTAATTACCCTCTAATGACGTCTAATACTGTCTAATAAAGAGTACATTATGTTTTGTCTAATTTGATACAAACTGTGTCTTGTTATATCTCATTAGTGTACTGTAAAACAAACACAAATATGAAAACTTAATTGTCCAAAATGTGGAAATTTGCCTTCAGTTGCACCATAAAACATGTCCTAAAAATACAAAATGCAGTACATATGACAGTGCATCATCTCCACTTACACGATCATAAAAATACAACTCACACTACCTGAGTCTGCACTATACTTAACATCACATTAATCTACTGCAGCAACGTCAGTGGCACCACCCTGTAGACTGGTCTACTGCACCCTAATTTCATTAATTACCTTGACAGCACTTGGGACAAAGGATTTCTTGTAGGTATTTCTATTTGCCTCCTGTGATCTATAACAATTCTCTGAGGGTTAAAGTTTAAATTCACTGTACAGCAGATGAGAGGGGTCATTAATGTTTGTATCAAGCCATGACCATTGTTTTCTGCAGCTTGGGTCTCCTCTCAGAGTTGAGATTGTCAAACCACATGAACCTTTTTAAAAGACAGGTTGCTTTCCACTGGACTCTTATACACAATTTCCAGGATATTTCAGCTCACTCCAAAATTACCCATTTTGTGTAGCAAGTGGAGACATTGTGTACATTTCTTATAGTATTATAGTCAGTATTTCTTTGAAGCTGAGACTGCTGTCGATGTTTGTATCAAGGTATTTAAAATCACTGACCATCTCAGCCATTTGCCCATTAATCATTATTAGCTGCATCGAACCTTTGCTGGGTTGTATGATGAGCTCTGTAGTCTTACTGACATTTATTTCTAAAGAGCTTGTTAAACACCAGTTCTTGCAATATGTAGCAATTGCATGTGCAAAAACGAGGACTGCAGTCATACACTGTATATTTATTAGCTTTTAATTCTATTTTATATCCAGCCTATGGTTGAAACAGTTGTCTTGACAATAACAAACAATAATGAGTCCTACACTGTAAGTTGAACAGCTGTTTATAACTGTTAGTTGTCTGTCAATGTAAAGTTAAGCCTGTTATCCTGAAAACAAAAGCCTATGGCTACAAAAATACACACTCTGCTCAGTGGCTGCCTGTCTCACTGGAGCCAGACTCCATTAACATATTGCTCAATTTAAACATCTTCTCCTTCTGCAAGATTATTAATGATTTCTTACGGCTATAAACAGATACTAATTTTGAAGAACATTTGGTGTTAATTTGAACTATACCTAACATGAAACAGTCAAAAACATGTCATTCTTGCTCAGAATTAAAATTTAAAGAACAGAAGAACTGTCGTTTCAGGGTTGTTGTCAAAGAAGCAAGTATTTCAGCTGAACATGTTTTCTTGATCTCTGATGACGTATCGTGTCATTTTATGATTATTACAGTAAATATATCACAGATTTCTCCTTTAACTTCCTTTTTCAGTTTTGCTATATTTTCATGAACTTAAGTTATTTAATTTTCATCGAATTAATTCAGTTTTCTGATCAGTTCCTGGGGGGTTTCTGCTGCAGATGGCTGGCTATTCAGCAAAAGGAATTCCAGCTTCTGCAGACCTGCTTAAATAGTGTTGATTGCCAACTGGACTGCTCCATGTTCCTCCATTTAGGCTGGAGAAATTTAATGTTTACTGCAGGATGCATGATATATAGACATGGTGTATAGATATAAGTGCCAGTCAAAATTTTGGACACATTTTCCCATTTACTTGGATAAGAAATTGTGTCTAAACTTTTGACTGGTATATAGATATATACAGGCTATAGACTGGCTAAGATAACAATTTGCAACATCATATTAGATTGCACAGTGCAGGAAACAACGGTCACCATCAACTACTATTATTTTTTCTTTCTGCTGATAAAATACTGGGAAACACAGCAGAGAACATGTTCTATCATATCATCAGATCATACGTATTCAACAACATACAGTATAAAGAAAAGCGTAGCTCCACTTCATCAATTCAGCACATGACAGGTCCATTTTATTTGAGTGATGTTTTTAAAGCAAGAGTAATTCCAGCTGATGTAATGGCCATTATTTTTTAAATGAGAAAGATCACACATATTCATCAGGCTTTATTATAGTATCAATCTAGGATATGTGAGCTGTAAAATAAACCAGTCTCCGTTTAACTCTTTTATTTGTAAGTACGGTTTAGTTTAGAGAGTGATTTATTGTTGCCCTGTGTTTTACAGTCATTTCTGGGCTTAAAGCATTAAACTGATATAGACGCTAAAATAATAAAACTTTGAGTCGTGTTGCAGTCTGACAGTTGTGGAGGTGAGTGACGCTCGTTAATGAAACATTTCTGAATGAAAAGTCATCCTGGGCAGACGGTGACCGGCTGCGATGACGCACAGGGAGGGAAGGATGCTGGAGGGGGGTGATGTGAGGATGAGGAGGATGAGGATGGTTGGGTGGAGGGTGGTGGTGGTGGCTGGTCGTGGGGATATACGGGGAGAGGGGGGGAAGTGGATCGAGGAGAAAACAGTGAGTCATTTGGTGTTCATCATCATCTGAAGAGACTTGGAGCACCTGAAGGACGGACGGGCGGATTCACAGCAGCTGTGAGGGCTCCGCGTTTGAGCGCACTTGGCTTCACCGCCTCTCCTGGTGCGAGTCATCAATCACAACCGGCTCCAAATGAGACTTCAGAAAGCCGTCAAGATGTGAGGATTCTACTCAAAGTTCGGTGAGTGCCAGAAAATTAGATTTCAAGCATTTAATTGTAGTATTTTGACTGGATAGTTTATTTTTTCTCTGTGTTCTACTGGCGCGTTTATTCATTTGCTGCACATGCTGGACTCTCTGTTTCTGACCACATGAGCGGACTTTTGATGAAAAAACAGGAAGTATTTCTCAAAATGTAATCATAAATTGTGCAGAAATAACTAAAAATGATTTGACTTATATTTTAAGCTCATTTTAGGCTATTATTTTTTAAAGTAATTATGATTTATTGCGTCTAACGGGCTCTGTCTGAATATATTTAATTGTCTTCCCAATCTGCGGGGGCTCCCTGTCCAAAATAATATGGCTGGGGGTGGAACTTATTTATAAATAGTTGAATTACAGGATGTTCTCCTGTTGTTTTTAAATCTTTCTCCAATCGCTTACATTTAAATCAAAATCAAAAATGCATATTTTAACTGTGGTGCTGTTGATTTATTATAGATTTTGCATGAGTTGCAGATTTTTGGGGATATCAGCTGAAGAGATCTCTGCCTTCTCTCCAGTATAATAGAACTATATGGCACTCGGCTTGTAGTGCTCAAAGCACCAAAAATATATGAACCAGTTACTCAAGACAATCCATAAACCTTATGAGCAGTTTCATGTGACTATTTTCTCTCTGCAGTAGAATCTACCTGAAGTACTAGAAAGAAAGTAGCTCCTGCATCAAACTGCCCACAGCAAGGTTTGTGGATTATCATGGGTTTTTGGAAAGAGACATCGGTTTTAAGATTTTTAAATGTATTTTTTGGTGCTTTTAGCACCACAAACTGAGTGCCATTTAGTTCTATTATACTGGAGAGAAAGCAATATATGACTGATATCTCCAAAATTCTGCAACTCATATACATATACACACATTCCATCTGATTGCAGAGAACATCAAGTTTCTCCTGTAATGGAATTAACATTTTGCTGTTACATCTAGTTGGGTCATTTTGGGCAGTTTGCCATAACCTTTAAGCAGACTATGTTTTCCATTGAGTAAATCAAAGGTTGAAAAAGTACAAACATTCTGTGCTCAAGTAGAAGTACAGATACAGTGTAAGAAAGTCTCTGGTAAAAGTAGAAATTATTGATCTGACTTCTTTATTGCAGAAATAGTAAAAAAAAAAAAAAAAAAAAAAAAAAAAAGTGCAGGCTCTGAAATTTATTAAAAGTATGAAAATAAAAAGTCTCCCTCTGAAGGATATTTTTACCGGCTGTTTATGTGCAAAGCTAACTGAACCTCACCATTGCTCCATCGTCAAGTCTCCCTGTCTGTCTGTTTCATCTTGTTACATCTTGTTGTTTTTGTCTTGTTAGGTCTTTTATTTCCTTTTTGACTTGTTCTGTTTTATTTAACATGCACCCACCCCTAACCTCAAGCAACCAGCTGGAAGTAGGTTACCATGGGGCAAATTATTAAATGGATAATATGCTGCTCATCATTATAAGGGCTTTGATTTTGGGGTGAACTGTCCCTTTAAATCTTAAAGGGGCTATTGTATGGAATGAAATCACTTTTAATCATGACAATGCAGTTTAAGAGCAGAGAAATGAACTACGTGGTCTCCACTGGCTGCTGACCATCATAAGTGTCCTCGTCTCTGTCATTGTCATAAGGCAGGTGTCACTTTCTGTCACCTAAAGTCCTACACACTGGCCTCGTCTTATAGAGCTGGGAATTCCCCAGCACACCAGCGAAGAGGTCGAGATTACATCTGAGCCAGAATGGATGTTTACTCCCGACCAATTACTGTAAAAGAGCAGGAGACACAGAGATAGGCTGCAGGTCTGGAGCTGTCCTCATCCACATTATTGTGGATTCCTCTCCCTCCAACACTCAGCAGCTGCTGCACATCAGCCTCTTCAACTCATCGTTGTGTGTCTGCCTGGAAAACAGCCAGGAATGCACAGCTTATGTTTGATTCTGTGGTGGAGAAAACATGCTTGTAACAGGAAGAATCTGCAATATTTTATTCTGAGAGAAAAAAGGCAAATAGCTGCTACATGCCCTCGAGCAAGGCATCTAACCTCCAGCTACTTCATTATTTAGGGTCAACCATCAGCACACATGGAACACCCACTGTAGATGTGCCTTACTCTATATGAATATTAAACAGATCAATACTGTGAAAAGAGCCTTCCCAGCATGCATTACTTTACTGCACCTGGATCCATGCACATCCCGAATGAAATCTCAACAGGTCTTTTACCAGATGTCTGCTGTTATATGAGCTTGTCGGTTATAATTAAACTCAATAGTAATAGTTTTAATCACAAGTTATATCCAATATGCTGATATTTTCCAACAAATTTTGGATGACTGCTGCTGCTGATACTGATACTATATGCACATGTTTTTTCACCTAATTGCAGAGAACATTAAGTCTATACTGTAATGCAATTGAAGAAGAACTCTGTAATATATTAACTGTAATAAATCATAAAATGACCCAGATGTGTCATCAGAGATCAAGGAAACACATTAAAGCTGAAATACTTGCTTCACTTGACATGAATGCTACAGCTGCGGTGTTTCCCCCTGTGAAATTTCCATTCTTCATTCTTCATCTCTTTTTAACCATAGATCATATCTTTAACAGGATTACAACCTTTTTTATGTACAGTCTAGGCCTCCAACTCACTATTTGGCCTGCTGTACTCATTTTTGGACCCGCAATGCCTCAGCAAAAATTTAAAAGCAACAGTATGCATTGATCTTTTTAAAATATGACAATTTTGAATGAATTTTAAGTTCAACCAACAAACTACACTGAGTTACGGGAGTTATCCTTTCCTCAACCATTAAAAGTATTGTAATTACTACTTGCTTTATAATTGGAGTTTAAGTTACACACCATATTAAGTTCATGTAATTGCCAACATTATTATGTTAACACAACTCATCAAAATAATGTCTGCAACTTAAATGGTTAATCCAACACAATCAATAATTCACTTATTTATTATAATTATATTTACCTTTAACATTTAAATAAGCTGCAGTGAATGGTCCACTGAATTACTTTTTAGAGTGTACCCACTCTTATTGTGATGGTCCACTGGCAGATGAAAACTTAAAATACAACACTTTTCAAAATCTACACATTCACTGGGCAAAATAAGAAAACTATTGATGACAGTTTTTTTCCCTTCTGGTGGCTGTTTCTCTTTGTCCTTTACAAAACTGTCATAATAATTGGGATGATGGGAATTTAAAATTATAGTGTTGAGGGAAATTTGCAATCCAAACACCTCAAATAAACCTCCACACCACAAACACTCACGTACATTGAAGGATCTCATCAGTCTGTCATTCGGCAGAAAGATGTATTTTGGGCTGATAGGATATTTCATTTTCCTTGAGTCATTATCAACTTATACTGATGACATGCTGATATCGTACATCCCTATAGCAGACGTTTAATAAGATGTAGACAAGGCTCAAAATATGGAGGAGCTACAGGGAACTTCGCTCACCTGAAAGAGATATGAACTCCCCAGAAAGCCTCATTTTAGACATTTAAGGGTTTAATTTTTAATGCCTTTGCTGTGTAAATTTATATTTCCCTTTATATTTAGGTCCCTAAAATTAATAATCAGCTAATAGTAAACAGGTAGTGTTTTCAGTTGAGACTGTGGGTGTGTTCATGCTGTCGTGGGATGACACAGTTTACAAAGTTCTGTAAACCACCTGTCCACTGCCTGTTGGCATTTTAATTTTTAAAAATTCCAAAAGTGAATATTTGCCAAATCACATTCCTTCAACGCTACTCATTATGATGTTTTTTTGTGAAGAACAAAGCCAAACAGACACTAGCCAAAAGAAAAAAAAACTGTCAGCAGTAGTTTACTTATTTTTCCCAGTGTTTGCAAA
Source organism: Lutjanus erythropterus (assembly GCF_056507025.1). Lineage (NCBI taxonomy): Eukaryota > Metazoa > Chordata > Actinopteri > Lutjaniformes > Lutjanidae > Lutjanus > Lutjanus erythropterus. The sequence goes on along the minus strand of NC_139326.1, from coordinate 28,374,647 downwards.
AAACATTATATTTTCTGTCTTCACTACAGGACAGACTTAATGTTCTCTGCAATTAGGTGGAAAAAATATGTGCACTTATTGGCATCTGCAATTGGCCAACATGATTTGGAAAATTGTGGCATATCGGATATCTGCAAAAATGCAATGTTATGCATTCTTAATCTGCCGCATATATGCTGTAGAACTGACCTGAACCACCTCCTTTAATACTGAAAGAATAAACAGAGATATGCAAATCATGACTGATTCCCGTCAATATGACTAAACTTACATTAAATCCATCAAGCTTATTTTCTCCACTTCATTGAAACACAGTTTGTTTAACATTTTAATGCAGCATTTAACGCAACACTTAATGTTTTAGGCGGAGGTAACTTAATCTCTCCTACAGTGCAAACTGATGATGCTGTAATGAGCTCCTGCAATCCTCCTGTGGATAAACATGTAACTCTCACTTTCATAATTACCTCAGAGGCACCAGTCCCCCCACCTGCTCCTCCTTCCTTTCCATCCTTGAGTGGGTGGCAGAAGCTCTCAGGTGCTGTGTTATGATGGCTGCTTAAGGAATGCAGGCTTTTTGCTGCACCCGGCCAGCACAGGAGCCAACATGAGAGAGACATAAGAGTCTATCTAATGTGTTAAACAGCTGTACATCAGCATGGAGCAGGGGTTTGTGAGGCACGGACGAAAAGGTCAGCCAGTGGTTAATAGTGTCACGAGGTGCAACAAAGGAGAGGAGGGGGCTAAAGACTGGAGGGGACTGCATTGTCTTTCCACAGTCTGACGTGTGTTAATCATGTTCAACCCCCACAGATAGACAGATAGATAGATAGATAGATAGATAGATAGATAGATAGATAGATAGATAGATAGATAGATAGATAAGAAACCACACTTAGTAGAAAAGAGGGCAACTCAGTTGAACTTTTAATTTAGTCTCAAATAAAGCAGCTTAACAAAATCCTAAAATCGTCAACATGGCCGCACTACTTTTACTAGTCCCCTCTAATCTACGTTTAGTTAAGGAACATCCACATTACAAATGTCAGTAATCTGCACAGACAAGATTAATCTCGCATCTGTCAAAGAGGAGGAGTTTGCGTGGTACCAAGACATTGTTTTGAATTCAAAGGACAGAGAACATTGAAAATGAAATTAATTCGATGCATCAAAGTCAAAGGAAGATATTCAGGCCAAAAATCAAGCATTGCTGGAGGAGCACTGTACAATAATGTCACAGAGAGAACTGAGGGAATGATTGTTAGGCAATAGAAAGAGCCTAATATTGACAATAAAAAAATTATATATATATATATATATGTATATATTTGCTTTTTGTGTAATGAGATGTAGGTATTATAAAGAACAAAGCATGAAAAACAACAATGTACATGCAGGAACAAGGGAGACAACACTAACCATGGATAACAGCAGGTAGCAGCAGAAAATTAGCTTAGCTTAGCATAAAGACTGAAAATAGAGGAAACAGCTAACCTTATTCTGTCCAGAGGTAATCATATCTACCTGTTAATACCACTAAAGCTCACTCATAAACACATTTAATTAATATGTTCCAAAACTATGCATGAGCTATGCAGCAAGAGCTAGCCAACAATTAGCTTAACTTAATGTAAAGACTGTAAGGAGAAGAATACCGCTAGCCCTGCTCTGTCTAAGAGTAACAAAATCTTCCTACAAACACCACCAAAAGCTCACTAATTAACAAATTTGATTAATATGTTACAAAATGTGCATTAATTATGGTGCTAAGATTCAGCAGACAATTAGCTTAGCTTAGCATAAAGATTAGAAGTAGAGGCAAACAGCTACCCTTGCTCGTCGAAAAGTAACAACATCTGCCAAAATCTGAAGCTCACTCTTTAACAAACTATTTTTTGTTTGTTTAATATGAAACCAAACCAGGGAGCTAATTGCTAGCACATGATTAGCTTAGCATAGCATGGTTTAATAAAGACTGAAAGCATAAAGGCTTGTGTGGCACTGTCCAAAGGTAAATCTAGTAACCAGCACCTTTTAAAGCTGTATTATTAACATGTGTTATATCATCTGTTTAATTTGTACAAAAACCAAAATGTTCTTGGCTGAAGTAGTGGCTTTGGGGGATTTTATTGACAGAGACAGCTCTTTCCCCCTGTTTCCAGTTTTTATGCTAAGCTAATTGCCTGCTGAATGTAGCTCAGGGGTGGACTGTAACTAAGTATATTGCATTTTTTACTCCACTAAATTTATTTGACATCATTAGTTAGTTTTCAGTAATGCAAAATACAAATCAACTGATGAATTATGATTATATTATTATAGATTAAGCTAACCAGCATAATGAAGTAATTAAAATAAACTCTACCCTTACCAGCTGCAAGATTAAAGTGATTAACACATTAATGCACTTATAATCCAGTAATATATTACTTTGATATGGCTCATTCTGCATTATGAGCACTTTTACTTTTGGTTTTTTAAGTAAGGCACATATTGATGATAATACTTTTGGATTTTTCCTTAAGTAGGAGTTTGAATGCAGGACTTTTATTTATATACTGGTCTGTTTTTATATATAGTATAAAAATACATGGCATCTATAGGGTATTTTTACACTGAGTAGAACTGAGCACTTCTTCCACTACTGATGTAGCTTTATTTTAAAGTCACACTATTCCTTTATTAGTAAAAGCTCAATACAGCTACACCTGAATGCACAGACATCAACTAATGTCAAACTGTAACACTGTGTATTGTTTTGACCTCTACCTATATATAAAGGCCACAGTGTGATATTGATTTGTTTGGATGAGGGATTAGGAGTGAGATCAGGTTTGTGTAGGTCAGTTGAAGATCATATTAGCACCACAAAACGGCAATAAAATACACATTAGGTCTTGTGACTGAGGCTGTCAACTCTCCAGCTATTCTGGACTTGATGCCATCTGGAGTTTTAACGGCATGGTGTTTTCCCTGACGATTCAGTGAAACAGGCGACTGATCAGTCCTGATATCAGCGCCTTTATTGCTCGACCACCTCACAGTGTGTTTAGTCAATACGCCTGAGATGGTCAAATTGATCTGGCAGCTACTGTGGCTCAGATGTCGTCTCGCTCCCAAAGTCAGCACTCTTAGACATAAGGGTTCCAGAAGGGTTCTGCTTGATGGGCTGAGGTTCCACTCTGAACCATTTTTTGAAGAAATGGTTCAACAAGGGGTCTTTATAAGACTAAGAGTACCGTTAAAAAACATTTTTAGAAGAAAGAGTTTTGTCAAGGGTTCTCTGTACAAAAATAAACATCAGTTCTCAGTAAAAATCCCTGGATGGGTTCTAGATAAAACCCTTGGAGTATAAAAGGGTTCACAGTAGAACCCCCTGAGTCAGTTCTTGGTAATATCCTGAAAAGATTCTGGATAGAACCCCCAGAGAGGGTTTTAGGTAGAACCTTCCAGAATGACAATGATTAATCAATCTTCAATATAGTATATATATATACTGTATATATGTATAATATAATATGTACATTTGTTTAACATGGCCTTTCTATTCGTAGGCTTTGTAATGCTGACATAGAATGCAAAAAGTTCCTGTGGAAATAAAGCTTTGATTGAGGAGCAAAAAAAAAAAAACCCACACACATTTAGTATTGTAGGGTATAAGTAAATTTTTTGTTTTTTTAAAATAACAATTAATTTTTTAAGTGATTGTTAATGTTACCCATGATTGATTAAGGAAAGTGCTTACAATTTGCAGTCTTAGTCACAAGTGATACCTTTATAAAAGCTTGTACCAGGAACCAAAACGATGATAAAAAGGGTTCTCTAATGGGGATAAGGGAAGAGCCCTTTATGTTTCTAGTTTGTCGCTTTGGATGGATCAGCAAAAATGAAGCAACACATAAAACAAGGATTCATGTGCTTTACTGCAGGTGTGCGATGGATGCATCAGTTCACTCAAAGCAGATTCTTCTACCTTTCTTTTCAAAGGTGCTGAATCCTGTTGTTATGTTGAAGCTGGACCTGCCCTGGTCTTCTACAGAAGGAGCCTGGACTACTGCTCACTTAACCTCTTCACCCCAAAAATTGTTTCCTCAAACTGTCATTTTTGGTTCAGAGAACATGCACAGGTTTTTTTTTCTCAACATCTACACCCGTCTCTGTATGGCATCTATAATGCATTTCTAACAGTGTTTTTGTACTAGCTGCATAACAGTCAGTTTTAACACTGCAACATTTTCAAGATGGATTACCTGACTTCAGCGCAGTAGGTTTCGTCTGCATAAATTATACTTTCTGCATGCATCCTGCTTTATTTTTCTTGATGCTATGCCAACGTAATGGCTCATTTACTCCAGGCATCATCATTCAAATTATGTTTTGACAAGACAGACTTAATGTGATCATTACTCTAATGGCTTTTATGAGAATGCCCTGATGTCCCTTTTCTCCTGTAGTGAACTTAAATAGGTGTGCGTTTCAGTCCACCTTTGCTGCTCCACAGGACAGTGGCGAGCATCAGCATCGTATTGGAACAGATGGTTCCTGTGCTGCTGGACAATATGACCCCATCTCCTCCAACACAGAACTGCTCCAACTGCAGCCAGGCTTTAGTTCCAGAGCTCAATGTCGTCAAGGCCGTGGTTTTGGGCCTGGTGCTTGGAGTCTTCATCACATTTGGAATTGTGGGAAACATCCTGGTAATCCTCTCAGTAGTTTGTCATCGACACCTGCGGACAGTCACACATTATTTTATAGTTAATCTGGCGGTGGCAGATTTGCTGCTGAGCTCCACTGTCCTGCCTTTCTCTGCCATTTTGGAGATTGTGGATCGTTGGATGTTTGGACGGGCCTTTTGTAATGTTTGGGCAGCTGTGGATGTGCTCTGCTGCACCGCCTCCATCATGAGCCTCTGTGTGATCTCTGTCGACCGCTACATTGGAGTCAGTTACCCTCTCCGTTACCCAACCATAATGACAAAACGCAGGGCATTGCTGGCAGTGATGTTCCTGTGGGTGCTTTCCATCATCATTTCTATTGGTCCTTTGTTTGGCTGGAAAGAGCCGGCTCCTGAGGATGAGTCCATCTGCAAGATCACAGAGGAGCCGGGCTACGCCATTTTCTCAGCTGTGGGTTCTTTCTACCTCCCCCTGGCCATCATACTGGCCATGTACTGCCGAGTCTATGTGGTGGCTCATAGAGAGAGCCAAGGCCTAAAGGAGGGCCACAAGACAGAGAAGTCAGATTCAGAGCGTGTGATACTCAGGATACACAGAGGCAACACGACTGTATCAGAGGACGAGGCCCTCCGCAGCCGCACACATTTTGCCCTGCGACTGCTCAAGTTCTCACGAGAGAAGAAGGCCGCCAAGACCTTGGGCATTGTGGTTGGTTGCTTCGTGTTGTGCTGGCTGCCCTTCTTCCTGGTGCTACCTATTGGTGAGTATTTACTGTCATGTTCATTATACATGTTTCTTAATTTTGTGAGTCAGATGATGTTGAAGACCTCTGTTGCATGAATTTGAGCAAAGCAACAAGATCGGATCAGATAGCAACTCAATATGATGTAAATAATATGATTTTAATTTCATTTGAACTCTAGTCAGCCTATATTAATTTCTTTTAAAGATAAAGTTCTCATGAAGTCAGTGAATGTGTTTTTATCATATTTATATTGATCTGTATGTAATATATTTGTCAATATCCCATCAAAGTCACTTGGCAGATATTCCTGGGTATTTTTAATGGTATTTTAGAGTTTATATTTTCCTGTGAAATGATTGGAAATGGTTTATGACTCATCCTGCACTCCTGCGTATTACTAAAAGTCCCATGAAACAGTTCCTGGCTTATGGCGCAGTAGAGCATAAAGACAAATACATCCATTCACTGGAGCGGACTGGAGTGTGTCTGGGGCTTCACTGTACAGAAGTACAACTTCTCTGCATTTATTTATTTTTATTTTGCACATTTTACACCAGCAAGAGAAAGAAAAGGAGCAAATTGGTGAGATTAAAAAAACAAACAAACTACAGGCTTATAGATGGGATCTCACCTCAATAAGCATTATACATAAGCAAATACAGAAGACATGTAATCCACAAAAGTGAGCAAACAAGGAACCACAGATTCAGAAAGCAAACATAAAGTGAGCAACATAAATCAAGCAAAAACATAAAACAGAAATGAACTGAAATCATATTTTATGGAGAAAATAGTTTTTTCCCCCTGATGTCTTCATTGCTGCTCAGCTTCAACTTGCTTTAGCTTACTTGTTGCTGAAGTAGCTAACTGCTAACTGTTACCTGCTATTAGTGGGCAACAACCACCAAGACAGACAGGGAATTTAATACTGAGGTGGTGTTCTGTCTGCATTTGGCTCCCAGCACCCTAGGGCTAGCCGGGCAAATGGTAGTTCGCATTTAGCAATTAATGAGCTAACAGCCATCAGTGGTTAGATAACTTACTTTACCCCAGTTAGCCCCAGGGTGCAGGAAGTCAAACCCAGAAAAAGACCACCATGGTACTGTAGCCTACTCCCTGTTATCAAACTGGCCTCTGCTGGTCTCAGAGGCTGTTTTGGTCTGGCCGTGTTCATTGAAGCTCTCAGTCCAGGAAGAGTCAGCTAACAGGACCACTCTCCCTCCTAGTGTTACATGATAGACATTCTGGGCGGGAGGGGAGCATAATGCACACCGCTGTGGATACTTTGCGCCAACCGATGCCTGTGACAAGTCCCTCCCTAGCTGCTTGTGTTACAGGAAACACAATCTTTGTTTTGCAACAGTTTTACAGATTTTTACAGATCTTTTGTAATGGTAGCTCATGGGGGAAATGATTTTGGGCTGGTGGGGATTTTTCTCTGCACTACCACAAATGGCCACTGGAAAATTTGTCAGGAAGGCTGGGTGGCAATGCCCTATCATGTTATAGATCTATGCATGTAACCAATAAGCACTCCGCAAGGCATAAGAAGATTGATGGTACTCAGCAAAGTCCTGAACGGTCCACTTTTGCAAATGCACACCTGCAAAGCTCAGTGGTAGAACTGATACATTACCCACAAAGCCCATCAGTATAATGATAATCCTGACCCAACCATGATTAAACACATATACACAGTCACTCACTTGTCACTCATTTGTGTTCTGTCAATTGGCCAGCTCCTGCAGCTGTCAATGTTTCCTCAGGAACGATGTGCCCAGCAAGCAGTTATACATCGGACCAGCAATACGTCGTAAAGCCACAGCTGCCAAGGCCACACCCCTTTTGGAGGAAAGATCACAGTTTCAGATTATGAGCGAAATAGGAAAAAGCTGCTGTGTAGCAGGTTGTAATACAAAAAAACTGTCCATCGCAAGGGAAGGGATCCCAAAAGGAGAGCAGTAGGAATGTCTGAGCCTCCAGATAATGATAATTCTTTATTTTGGCAGCAGTGTCAGTTCATTTTTGTTGACAATAAATATGAATTAGCTTCACACTTTCACAGTGAGATTGTAGGCATATAAGATACATGAATATTCACCGTTAGTGAGGTAAATAGCTAAATGGTGCTGGTGACAGTTACTACTGATGGAGAGCTAACATTAGCTTGAGTGGGAGGCTGCTCAGCTCAGTCATAATGTTATAGTACTGCAGCATCAGACTGCAACAACAGTCATCTATTGCCTAAAGGGTTTTGTTATTTAAAGACAACATTTAACTATACATGGTAATTAAGTATAAGCAGTTTTGTGGTGACTTTTGGCTCATTGATCCACTTGGACGGGGAAAGACTGAAGCAGTATGATGGCTGACTGATCAAACTGAATTCATAATTAAGGTATTATGAACGCTCGGGTTCAGGCAAGGTCACAAAATAATTATTAGACATGTTTATTGTTTAACTTTACATGATGCATACAAACTTCTCAAAATTGTAATCTAAAAACAAGTCAAATTGCATTAATATCAATAGGATCCTCATGTCTGTTGAGATTCTCAGTCATCCAGGTTATGGCATTGAACTGGACTGGCTTAAGAAATTCCACAAAAGGGAGCAATGTTTTGGTGAGGTACCCAATGCCACAGTCTCTGATCACACCAGATTTCTCCGACATGGCCTTCGATGACGTATTGTCCACAATTTGGTATTCACCACTGGCTATTTTGCCTTTATGTCATTCATTTTATGTCACTGTGGTTAAATGTTATAAGATGAAAGTTGGGAGATGTGTGTGAGCCGACAAAATAAAAAATATGAACTAAAATAAATTAAAGAAAGGAATTATTCTCACCTAATTTTCTTAATCAACTCCTTAAAACACACATCATACAAATTACACATCAGACAGAAACTAAATCAAATTCATCAAAATCATCTTGGCCTACTGTTCCACTATTAATAACAATCACCAACTCTGGTTTGGTCAAAATAAATCCTTAATTCACCATGTTAGCGGTGAAAACAGACTGTTTCCCTCCCACTTGAGGTCAGTGCAGCACCTGTCACTCTGCAGACCATTAAAATCGCAAAGTAAAAAGACATAAATTGCGACTGAAAAACAACCAGCAAAGTACTCAGGCAACCATTAATATATTTGTCCAGTTGACCAACCCTATGGCAACTGTAGAAAGCTTGCATGCTCTGAGTGAGCGTTAATGGATCAGTCAGTCTGCTCCCATTGTTCAATGTGAACTTCTTCAAGTAACACTTGCAGTCCTGGAGAATGAGTGACTGTAAGTATTCAAAAAACTTTTTATCCATTAAAAAAAAAACTTTCTTGCTAGTGTAAGCTAACAGATTTCCTGAATTTTTCTGTTTTTCTCCACCTAAGCTCCACCCACAAATACATCTTAACTGAAAAGGGGTCTATAGTTGATCATCTGCATTTACACATATGAGTCAGACCACTTTCAGAAAGCCATTTAACTTTTGCATTAATTTGTTTTACAAATCCTTTAATCGATTGCAAGGTTTTTAAGTGCTGGCGAATGTAATAGCTTGATCATGTTAATTGAATTGCTCTGCAGTGGGAGCTCATTGAAGTTAGTAGCATTCAGACGAGCCTTATGGCCTCTTGAGCTACGTAGTAAATGCTTTGACTGTGCCAGGTAGACACTCTAAAAATAGTCTCTATAAATCTTTCAGATCTCCGACAACCTCCAGTGCTCCCCTGTCTGTAAACAAAAGCACAGAATTTCAGACCATCATATATTTCAAATACACATCCTTCAATGAACTGTAAAGCCTTTTCTCTGCTCCTTCTTTCCTCCCTGGTGCCTGTGACTCACTTCATCTCAAAGCCGGTCCAGGAATGATAGATAAAACCATCATATCGGTGTCAGACCTTATATTACGTTCCCTTCAAGAATGCCCAGCTTTATGAAGACAAGCTTGAAGGGAAATCACACAGCTTGCCGATGGAGCATGCACTATATGTGCTGGTGTTAATATGGAGGGAATGTGAGAAGGAAATATGAGATGTGGCAAAGCCCACACAAATCTTTCTCAGGGTTTTTTATTTATTCCATGCTCTCATGCTTGTAAATATAGCAGTTACCATTTGGCTGAAGGCCGTTCCTGACTGGGAAATGAGGAAAAGCCTCAGCTTACCTACGCTCCCTTACAGTACTAATGCTGGCGTCTGGCTGCATACCGCTCAGTCTGTCGACAATGGCAGATTTATCAGTGAATTACCAAGCAGTGGTCTGGTTGTGACATGAAGAACTGGACAGCTCGTGATTGTTGGGTTGGGTTTATCATGTCAGAAATTTTAAAGAGATGAGTTGTTTCCATGTTCTGCTCATCCTCTGTCCTTGACATTTCAGAAGTCCTTCTCAGGGTCTATGAGGCAGTGTAAAGCAAGCTAGTGCTAATTTAAAGGCCACTCCTTTGTAGCTTAAGATTTTAAGATGTCAACCATGACCTGCAGTGTCCCCAATTCAAGTCCAGCTGGGGACCTTTGTTTTATCTTTCTCCCTCTTTTCCCATTATCTTTCTATAATTGTTATCTAAGAAAACCATAGAAGTCCCAAAAACTAAATAAATTAATAATAACTAACTTTATAGTGGGCTAAAGAGCAATGTTTAATGATTAAAAGTTTTAAAACAGCCTGTGGCAAAGTATGGTCAGAAATGTCCTCTGTTGTGTCTGTAACCATACCAACAGTGATATAGCATACAGACACAGCCTGGTCTACCCCTACACATCACAGCTGACAAGTCAACAGATATAAGATTTTCATCCATCAGTTTGGTTAAAGGAACAGTGTGTGTGATTTAGTGATATCTAGTGGTGAGGTTGTTCATTGCGACCAACTGAATATTACACACCTGACCCTCCAAAACACATGAAAGATCCTCTCTAGAGCCAGTAGCCATTCTGGGCTACATGGGCAACATGGTGGCCTCCATGGAAGAGGACCCTCACACTCTGTGGACATAAATGCTCATTCTAAGGTAACGAAAACACATTTCTTATTTTCCAGTGATTATACACTAATGAAAACATACATATGAATATTATTTTCCATCCACCTCATATTCTGCCAGTAGATCTCCCTAAATCTTACACACTGGACCTTTAAGCTTCTCTACAAAACTACTAACCAACGTTTTATATGAATAATTGGCCAAGTGACTGTGTGTAATATGAAATGGGTTGCTTGTAGTGATGAACCTACAGTTAATAATTACTGCAACTGCAATTGTCTTCAGCTCTGCTAAGCTTTTTAGCACCCATCAGATGATTATTTTGTTTTTTTACGGCACACAACTGTTTTTGGTCACCAACCTCATCAACATCATTTTGAACTGTGGCAGATCATGCGAGAATCCTTCTTAGCCGGCTTTAAGTTAACCGTTGTGTCCACACCAAAAGTTTAGCAGCCAATCGGCAACCTAGCAGGGACCACTGTGGTGGGGGTACAGGTGGGGGGCCAGACGTATCTGCCAGAGCCAATAAAACATGAGCTTGCAGATTCCTCTGGTATTCAGTCTTCTCGTCAGACTCAGCGCGTAGCATTTTGCAGGTCATGCAACAGTTTTTGAGCGGTTTCATAAACTGAGATGTTGCAGAATTTTTACAACCAAAACACATTGTGCTGTAATTGAAATTCACAACAACTGGAGTTGCACAGTTTTCCCAAGATAACAGGCAGTGATGATTCATTGATTTTGGACAACAACACATTTATCAAACAGCTGCAACACCCTTCTTTTTTAATTCAAACAATGAATCTATCAAGTGTACCGGCAATAACAGAATTGTTATTTTGGCACAGCTGGGGATAAAATGTATGAGCTGCAGAGCCTGGCACAAAATAATTTGCTCTCAAACTCTCTACACCTCTTCTTTCTATCCATCTCTATATCACGATCTCATTTTTCAAAAGCCCACGTTTAACCGTCTGTAACAGCTCGTCCAATAAAGCATTTTCACAAGGCAGCTTCTCCCCCTCTACCTCTGAAGATAGATAGATAGATAGATAGATAGATAGATAGATAGATAGATAGATAGATAGACAGATAGATAGACTGCAGCCACAGAAGAAGTCAGCCATTTAATTATTTTAATGTTTCACCGGCAGCCACTGGAGAGTCACTTACATCTAGAATGACGAACAGGCGTGCATGTAATGTGGCTGTTAAGCCATTTTCTCTGCGACTTCATTAAGGATCCCACTCACGCTCTCTGTCGTGAATGCTTCCTCTAATCAAAAGCAGCACTATTTATGACAGCAGTTTTAATAAAATACTTAACCTTGATGGCAAGTAGGGAGCTTTTTTTTTTAGTGGTAAGTGGATAAAACAATTAAAATTATACTGTCTAAAGTGGATGTAAATGAGAGGAATTATTCTCAGTAGGTGTAGATCATGTGTTATTTTCAAATAAACCCAACCTGGATCCTGGAGCAGGGTTACTCAATTTCAGTAGAAAGTGGGCCAAATAGAAAAAATGGCTGGGGGTTTGTGGGCCACACACACAACACTTTGTCAAGTAATGGCTGCAAATAACTCTGACAGTATAATGTTGGTAGATATGTTCCTTCAAGCTCTCAGGAAAACTGGGAGAAAACGAACTATGATTTGACTTGTAGTGCCTCATACTATGTTGTATTATTTCAACACAGCAATGCATTTGTTGCACAATAAACACACTGGTATAATACTTGTTACAGCTGGCAAAGTCTGTAAATAAGTGGTAGTCCATGGGCTTTAAAATGGGTGATTTTCAAAATCAATTTTATGCCTCTTTAGCTTCAAGCAGGTTTACATTTTAAACCTATCATAGAAGTTCATACTTTGTTCATATCAAGTTTCCAAGGAGACTCCTGTTTTTCATTGTCCTCTCCCCCTTCCCGTTTTAAAAGAAAGAAGCATTTTTTTTTTTACAAAGAGCAGCCTAATTACTGTACCCTACTATACCCTATCCTAGACAAACATTTGTTAAATATAAATTTTTTGTATTATTGTATTATTGTAATTGTATGAACATACCATCAGGGGGGCAAGGGCATCTACCCACCCATGCTATTCGAAAGTTTTTCAGTCCACAAAACACTGTTGAATTTTCACAGGAAAACAACATTGCAGAATCTCTCAATTTATGAATGGTATCCAGTTTTTAAATGGGGAAAAAAACAACAAGAAAACATAGATGCCTCCATATTGCTCGTCCTGCGTACTCCAATTCTCCTAAAGCCCCAACACGCCGTTCACTTGTGTGTGCACACCATCACCCCACACACCCCCAGTTCAGATGGTGCACACGCACACGCAAATGCATGTGGCTCCAAGCTAAAGCTCTACAGTGAAAATTTAGGCTAAAAACATGATGTAAATGACGTCTTTCAAATCAACTTGGCATGTTGGGGCTTTAGGAGACTTGGATTACATCAGACAAACAGTATAGAGGCATTTTATGTGAAAATTGTGAAACTCCAGCAGTGTTTTGTGGACTGAAAAACTAAACCCGATCTTCAATGAAGGTGAGTAGATAATGACTGAATTGTCATTTTTGGGTGAACTATCCCTTTAAAATCTTGCGCCTGTTGTACTTTTTAAATTTGTTCCAGTCCATCATTGGGGCTGCAAATGGAAGATGAAGCTAAAACTCATCATCATCATTATACACCCCATAAGAGTGAACTAAGCAACACATTAATGTAATGGAAAACACAGATGTAATTATAGTCAGATCCACTTGGGTCATAATGATGGGACAGTGACATTATAAGCCTATTAACTTTCACACAGACCGGGTTTTTTTGCCAGCTGTCCTTCCTGCATTTAGCAGCTGTGTTACTTTTAGCCTGGATTACGTGTTTAGCGTCTTCTTATTTGTCTAATTTTATAGTTTGCTCCTCTTTTATAAAATATGCCTTTCTGCTGCCAGTAGAACTGTTCATGTTTGTGACTGGTCATATGTGACCTTTTATGGGAACATGCTCTTAGCTAGATTGGGTTGACTTGACTACAGAGTTGATATCACCGTTGTGTGATCATTTAGCATTGTTTGGCTTAGTGAAGCCAGGTAACGAAAAGATATCCTGCATATGCTGACCTTGCTTCATAGTACAGGCTCCTGCACTTGTGTGTTTAGAAACTTAGCAAGTGCTAGCATGCTAATGGGCTAAAATAAGTTGGAAAATCTTACCTGCAACACATCAGCATGTTGAAAGAAGGATGATGTTACCTTTCAGCTACAATTGCAGCACTGCCCAAAGCCTCATATTCCCCTTTTACATACTCGTGTGCTGCCTGACTTGACTCTAGAGATGCATGATTTGGTAAAAAAAAAAAATGATATTGAGATTATTTGGGCTGAAATTGCATTTGTGATGTGCGATACAATTAGCAGAAATTATCAATTTTACATTACAGTTTTCCCTAAAAAAAAGAGAGAAACAATTAAATTGTGAAGATATGGTATTTTTTGAGATATATCCCAAACAAGGTCATCTGTCATTTGGAGAACAAGGTTTTTAAGGCCAGGGCATCAATGCAGCACTACAGTACCTCGTGATGCTGCTTTCATGCTGCTCATACATTCCTTTTTCAAAAAATTGCAATTTGGTCCTTGTTCTGCAAGAATTGTACTTGGCCATATTGTGATTTTATTACAATTCTGATTAACTGTGCAGCCCTTCTTTTATTTTGAAGCAGCAAAATTAGGAAATGTTTGATTTTCATCAGCAATAACTTAACAGGACAGCAGAAAGTACAAATGGTGATGCAGGACAGAAACTAAACTTCAGACCACAGAGGTTCAGTTAAAAGCTACCAAAGTACTGAGAGCTGAACACACTTTGAACAACTTCTCTCCCTCTGCTCTCCTGAACACACAAGTTGAGTCTTGCAACACAAGCTTGTTTGAGGGTGAAAAAGGGGGTCTGCAGTGGTTGGCGGCAGCGGACACAATGTTACTGCAATCTGCTTGGAGGCGGGTCGGGCTCACTTTTGCCCCACTCCAGAGAAAAGTCCATCTCGTGTGTCACTTGGCACAGCTTGGCATGTTAAAATTGGCAATGGAAATGCAAATGAACACAGCACAGTTTGCCCCAGTAGACCTGCTAACATGGCTCCAGATTAAATTTGTAATATATCTGACAAGAAATCTGTTTGGATTTTGTTGTTTGTTCTGCTGTAATGTTAATCACCCCTGTTTGTCTGCTGTCCCTACAGGCTCCATGTTCCCTGCATACAGACCCTCAGACACAGTCTTCAAGATCACCTTCTGGCTCGGCTACTTCAACAGCTGCATCAATCCCATCATCTACCCATGCTCCAACCAGGAATTTAAAAAAGCTTTCCAGAGTTTACTTGGAGTTCACTGTCTTAGACCGACCCCCAGACCACACCACCATCATCTGAATGCCGTTCATAGTCAAACTCAGGGTCACAGCCAGCCTCTCAGTTTGGGCCTGGACAGCAGGGGGGCTCCCTGTCGGCTTAGCCCCTCCTCCTCTATGGCCCTGTCCAGAACTCCGTCCTCCAGGGACAGCAGGGAGTGGAAGGTCTTTGCTGGAGCCCCCACAGGCGGATCTGGACCGGCCGAGATGAGCAGGGCCAAAGTGGCCAAACTCTGCAGTAAAAGCTTCCACCAAACCTGCTGCTGCTTCCTCAGCGGCGGGACTCCCCCACAGGAGTCAAACTGCACCCAGCCGCCTCCTGTCGGAAACCTTCCCACCATTAAAATCCACCAGCTATCCCTGTCGGAAAAAGGAGAGCCTGTATAACTACTGTAATCCTTTATCCATTAGTCATGACTCCCCTTTCAAGGTCGCATATGAGAGTATATTTCCTTTTACTCTGTTACCATCACAAAGGATGAGCGGTGTTGGAATGATGGCTGTTCTAAAAGTCTCAGCTTTGATATCATCCTGTGATTTTTCCTGCATGTAAGATCAGAGCCATTATATTTTTCCCCTTTAAGAAGATGGCTTCTTAACTCTCTAAACTCAAACTCCTGCAGTCCTTTAAATGTTCATTAGGGATGGGCGACACCAGTATTTTTAATTCAATATAATGCCGATACTTTTTGTCACAACTTAACCAATATAATTGCTTATATATTTTTTAAATGGTATGTAATTTTCCAAAATAATGACCAATTTTTATTTTAAAAAAATTGGAAAATCACATGACAGATACCGGCCATTAAAAAAAAATATTACTAAAGCAAATAGGAGTATGATTAAATAAAAAATGTTAAGGCCAATAAGTGTCTCTCTTTTACAGAGACTGTAACAAATATGATAATAAAAATAACGTATTTGTTCAGCGTATTTATAACCTTATTTTCAGGGTGACTTTTTAAATGTTTGAACAGGTTACTCGTGTTGCTGCTGTGTGGCACTTTTTTTGTCACAAATAGTGCATCTTGCTGTACTTTTATCTACAGGTGAACAGTTGCACCACACCACGCTACCTTTCTGCCATCTCTCACAACTAATTTTTTCCTTTGTCAGTCAGAGTGCGTTACAATAAGAGGATAAAAAGCTCACAAAAATGCATCGGGGAATCATAAATATATTTTTATATTAGCTGACACATTTTATTTAAAGGAGCTACAAGGACCATTCATATTGTGTTGATTTTGGAGACCCATTTGAACAAAAGCAGTAGTATTTCCTCCACCTTAATCACAAAATATAACGTCAAAAATGATCTCAGTAAAAATCTCCTTTTTTTTTTTCTTCTAACTGACTAACATACAACTCACTGTGACTTTTTTTGTGGCTGGTCTTGTTTGCTTATGTAGGTCATATAAAGGCATCAGCATTAAATTGAGACCGTTTCATTACCAGCTTCAAACTCCTAGTAGTAGTTAAAAAAAATCCTTATGACAACATGTTCTGGTGGTTAACTGATGAGAGAGGGTGAAACAGGTGGTTGGTAATCAAGTTTTAGCCTTTATTTTTTTTAGCTGTGTCATTGTCAGAGTAATACAACAACATGGCAGGCTGGAAACTTCAAATCACCACAAACCACAAAACTAACTGTGATGGAAGTAGAGAAGAGTGATAGAAAGCATGTAGCGCAAGTGATGGGCCATCAGCCCCTTCACCCCAGCGCACTGTGGAGAATGCTGGGCAGGTGATGCTTGTTTGCTTCTGTTTGTTTTTGCCACTAACCAGCTCAGATTGTTCTTGTAAGTGTCTGAAAATATTATAGAAAAGATCACTATAGTTAGAGACCTTATTGTTAGTATATATTATTACCATAAACAGCTGTTATGCTGGAAAGCAGCTTTTTCTAACTGAATTATTGGAGGAAACACACTTTAACTTTCTGTGACTGTGTAAAAATTTGATGTTGTCACATCACAAATGACAAAGAAAGGCATTATAATGCAAGTCTTACTGGTAAAGCACACTCATGTAGGTTGACAGTCATGTGACACAGGCCACTTAATTAAATACAAATGTCAGGGCATTTTATTGCCACAAACATTATGCAAAAGAACTGAAAATATTTAGAAGTGATGCAGCCTCCCAAGTGTTATATTTATAAGACGTTATTATCAATATCTTTTAAAGGTCTTGATAACAAATCAGCAGCTTGTGAGAACTGATGCATTAATATCGATACGCCCATCCCTAATGTCCATCAAGTGTAGAGCAAATATCCTGTAAACACTCTCATGAAGGGGACCAAAAGAAGAAAACAATCCACATATAAAGAGACCAAAAGATCTCTAAATGTTTACATGTTTTATATTACGAATACAAAGAGCAGTTTAAATGTATACAAATGTAAATAGCAAAGTTTTATATATTGCATGATTACACCAAATGTTTCAGAAATGCTGGTCAGTGGTGCTCCTGTTGTCCAAAGTTTGCCTCATGCTGTTCCTGTTGTCAGATAGTTGTTTGTGTACGGCTCTGTACACAGTAAAAACCAAGGGACCTTGTGTACTTCCACGTCACATGACAATAAATTTATATGACATATTCCTAACAAGGGATTCATGAGGACATTTTTGGCCTCTTGTTGTTGTTTCTTGTGGTTGATTCACTGACTACACAGCCCCTCAAAAAACTTCTGGCTCATCTGTCCACATTCCCACAAATTCATGTACCTCCAAGCGGTGCCAGATGGATGTCTTAATATACTCGCGTGGAATTTTAACTGACCTTGTGGTTGCTGACCTCAATCCTGACCGGCCCCCAAGCCTCTTAAAAAATCCACCAGATTTAGGGATGTCAAGTTAAGTCATACACAGTCTCAGACATTCTTCTCTCAGGCTGTGCTCTTTGTTTCAGGACATGCACATACACAGCCGAGAATGCCCTTATCTTGGCCTTTCTGTAAGGTCTTCACTGTGGGTGCTGTTTACCAGCACGAAGGTGCAAAACTGAGTGTGCTGAGTGTGAGTTCAAGACTGCAAAGTGTCTCTCTGTTTACGCAGAAGCATCAAAAGGGCAAGAGGACAACCTCTGCCATCCGTATCGATTTATATTCCCCTGGCTACTCCTTCTGTAGTACCAAGACATACTCCCTTTGCGAGTGCAAGAGGAGGAGGAGATGCAGCCGGCATCGTCCAGCCAATCTACCCTTCTGCGTGTTGAGTTCAGCCACAGAAGTGGAGTCGACAGCTTTCCCACAGGGGAGGGACCTGGCCAGGCAGTGAGAGTGCTCGTCTGTGTCCGCGTTGTCATTGACTATAGCATGTCTGTGAACCTGTAAATCACACCATCTCTGAGCAGATGCCATTAGGAGAGCAGTCACCAGCCACAGCAATAAAGTACAGATGGTACAGATGACCTAATTCACTCCTCCCTTCTATTGTCTGGCACTCTCTGTGGAGAGAGTGGTGGTGGGATTGTGAGCAAAACCGCAGCCAACGCATACCTGTGAGCCACGCTTTATAAAGATATATCATCTTCCAAATGCAATAGCTGTAATGAATACCATAATTAGATCTGCAGCCTTACAGTAGTCAGATATAGACTGGAACAGAGCAGGAACATCCCCTCTCAGTTTCATCAGTACTCCCTCATCTTATCCTGCAGCCTAATTCTATGTATTCATGGTGGAACTGTCAGTAAGTGTCAGTAAGTGTAACAATTATTTTGTCATTTTTAGTAGAGCCTTTTTTTTCTATCACCAACAGAGTGTGAACTTTTGCTGGAAAAGTTAGCCAGCATAAAATGTAGCACACATGGCTTCCAATGTGAACCATTAATGATTCATTTGCCAACAGTTACCACTCAGCATATATAGAAACATATACACTAACAAATAAGTAAATGGTAATGTGCTTCATAATATTCTGAATTTTACAAACAACATTTCTATTCATTTAAATATGTGGAAAATCTGTGGAATTGTTGGTGGCACAGACTCTGTGTGGGCTTGCTCACCACTACATCTGCTGCAACTATGTTGTCTACCATCCCACCTTGTTCTTCTTATGTGTTTTCACAAAGTTTCAGAGAAAGAAATACACAGAGTAACCGTAACAAAAGCTGTCAGTCTCCTGCCTGAGGTGCACAATGCTGGAGGAGATGGAGAGACGCTGCCACAGGAGTGCTGGCAAAGTTTACAGCATGCAGGAGAATAAAAAACAAAATGATTTTTTCTGTGATGATCTGAATAACTCACCAACTAGTCATCTTAATTCATGTATTGAATATTTTGGCAGTAAATGAAGGTGCGTCAAAATATTAAATTATCTAAATAAAAATCTCCTCCTTCTTCAATTCAACTGGCTAATGTACGACTCGGTGTGACTTTGCCTGGAAAAATGTGAACACAGACTTGTTTCATCTGATTTCACAGAGAGAGAATCCAACTCAGTGGCAGGCATAAGAATAAGTTTATAGAAAGGCAACGAAAGTTTGAATTTTGTGTGTACAACTGCAAAACAAAACAAAAACAAAACAATGCATAAGTGAAAAGCAGTTCTTTTATAAAATAATAAACCATGCGACATCACAATGGATATTGTCACAGTCCAGTGACATTTTTTATTGCGACAGTCAAAATATATTTTTATCCCTCGTCTCTGTTTCTCCAAATCATCAGCGTAAATTGCTCCCAAATCCTGCATTGTTCTGATCAGCAGTCAGGGTCACCTCTCCAAACCTGAGCCTGCTGCAGCGTTTTCTTTTCTTCTCATCCATATATAGTTTTCATTGGCCCATTTGAGATTTGATAGCCTGATTGGCTACAAAAATGCATATGAAAGGTTGTGATATTAATTCAAATTAATATGAGCATGTAGGTAAAATCAGTCTGAGCCGTTTGTAAACACGCTGTGGTGTTGTTGTTTTGTCTCATTCCCAGGATGTCAAATATGGATGTTTTGGGTTGATAAAATGGTTCAACCGCAGAAAAAATATAAAGAAATCAGGAAAAATAGACAGTGGGCAAGGTCTTTGCAAATTCAGCCACCACCACCTCTTCTAGTGGGTCATAAATGAGGATTGAAAGGGATTATGTTTTTATTAGTATATACCAGCCATCCCCAAACTTAAGAATGCCATGGCCCAAATTTTAATATGGTATATACTTTCGGGCATTAATGTGACTGATCACCAAATATGGTGTAACATCTGTTAACTAGGTCACATAAATGAAGAATAACAAATTATTTAAATCCCATGGCTTTGTTTTATTAGTTCTGATTACTTTTTTTTTTAATTAATCCTGAATATTTTCTAACAATATGAAATCTAAAATATGTTATTTATTTTTCATGACCTTATTTTTCATGAATCACTGGTAAATACATTGTTTTTAAGGAAAATGTTGCATATTAGGCCATATTAGGTTTTAATTAGTTACTTCCCTGCCTGATACATGACTGAGGCCACAATCATTGATTCTGCAGGGGAATCAATATTCTTATGAATGCTTACAGTTGTAAATTAATGTTCATAGTGATATTGTAGTGATGATAAATCAATCCTGGGAGGGACTGTGGATTTATAATTGTGGTGTCTGTGTTCCAGTGGATTGAAAGCACAGCAAGCACAGCTGGTGAGTCATGTTTGCACACTTTTCCCAGGAGGGCTTAGCTTTGTAAAGTCTCCCTGATGCTTTTTGTGTTCCTTCTAAAGCTCTTATCATCAGTGGGTGAAGATGTTGACATTACAGGATTCCCCCCTCCCTGGTTTAATCAGCGCGTCTCATCATGCAAAGTCCTAATTGGACGACTGTCAAACAGCCAGGGGGCTTCGCTAATAACAGAGCTGCTGTTGACGTGTGCATCCACTGTGACGTTGCCTTGTTCAGTTTACTGGGAGCGTCCCTGTGGGTGAACTGTTGAAGGAGCTGGAACAACAAAATGCTGCTGAAACTGAAAGGCTACACATCATGACTCTGTGCCTCCACCTAGTGTTTCACTGTCTCATCACATTTACTCCATCATCCACTGCTGGGATGTGGTGTGACTCAACAAAACAGTTGTTTTTCCAAATTTGAATTCAGAAACACTTAATTTTATGTCTTGTCTTTGTACTACTTTCAATTTAATAAAGGTAGAAAAGTTTTCTTTCTTTCTTTGCTTTCTGTTTTATTTAAATTTTACACAACATCTCAACTTTTTTTGTAATTGGGATTATAATTCTAGTTATACTACTCTAATTAACCATTATGTCACTTGTTCCTTACCTGGGGAGTCTGGCAACCTCTAGGAGTCACCAAGCCTTCACAGGGGATCACAAGAGCCTCTTCACTTTAGACTTTAAGGGGTAAGAAAACTAGGAAAGCAGGATATACGTATCTCAACATTATATTAATTCATTCATTACTGTGAAAAAACTGTGAAATTAAGATTATTAGTTAAGACATAAATTTGTTGCTTTTCATTCTTGTTTTATGCAAAAATACAATTAATTAATGGATTATATTTTTCCATATATGAGCATTTTATTACAAGAATTTAAAATTATTTTAGGATTGTCCACACAAAATGCTCAGATTTTGTGGTGGATGGTCCTATCAGAATGGTGGGTGCATGCCAGATTAATTTCAGTGTGAAATACAACAACTAAATATTCACTGTAGAGCCTCAGTCTTTGTCCTAAAAGCATCATATCTATGTTCAAAATTCAAAGAACAAGCTCAGTTTAACCTTAACCATATGGATATTGTAAAAAGAGAGTTACGCACAGTGGAATGGAGATGGAACACATAACAAAAACTAAAATGAAAAAGTCTGACCTGTAGTTGTTGCACTATGTCTGAACTCTTCATCATTAGCCTTGGTCTATAAATGGCTGTGGGCATATGGCACCAAGATGGACGAGATATAATATGCTACAAAGCCAAAATGCATTAACTATATATTTAATCAAAATCTGACTTGTTGTATAATTCCAGATAATGTATAATGTGCACTAACAAAACACAGCTACAAATCAAACAGTCAACCACATACACACACACACACACACACACACACACACACACACACACACACACACACACACATATATGTATGTGTGTGCATGTGTTTACATAATTAGCTACCCCTCACCCCTCAGAGGAAAAAAAACTACATTCTCAACAACTGTTACAAGGTTGGCTCTTTTATAATACAATGTAACAATGCTTTATTATATTTAGTTAACTGCAGATTTATATCTTAATACATTTAATTAGTGGAAAGTTGTTTTAAATATAAGTTTCCATTATATTTAGTTAGTACAGATTTATGTCTTGTATGTAATTAACAAGGTTTGTTTAAAATATATTTATACAGTGTTCAATGAAATGTAGTTTTGAATATAACTTTTCATTATATTTAGTTGAGGAGAGTTATATCTCTTTACACATTTAATTAGTGGAAGTTTTATTAGACTTTAGGCAACGCCCCGCCCATTGGACTTCCAATCCCGCCCACATGCGACCCCGCCCCATTCTGCGCGCCGCAGCAAGGGTTACTTATTGCCTGGTGTTGATGACTACATTTGACCTGTGGAGGGCAGCATTACAATGTCGCTGCGCGCAGGCTGCCGCAGCACCAGAGAGAAGAAAAAGAGGCGACCAGCAGCAGTATCAGTGCTCGGGGCTCGATCGTTGCTCTCATCCCAATCAAGACGCATTCAGGCACTTCAGCCAAATAAGTGACGTTCCATATTGCAATGGTTACACCGTCAGTCTGTTCTGTTCCTGTAGACACGCCGGAGCTGCAATGAAGGTGCAGTTTTCTTTACATAACTATTCCAATTTTAGCTCTGCTTGGACTGTCGCTAGCAGCAGCTAGCTAACGTTAGCTAATGTCTCCGTATCGGTGGAGCTGACGTTATGTTACCTGTTAGCCTGTTAGCCAAACCGTCAAAACAGCAATTATGATAGCTGTCACTGAACATCGACCTGACAGTAAGGTTAAGATGAAATGAATTATGTTAATCTGTGTTAAGATTTGTTATGTTGTTTTTCTGCTTTCGAAATAACGTCTGATTGTTAACATAATTTAACCATTTAACACAGGTAGCTGAGATTAATTGTGTGCTTGTGTTGTGACACTGTGTTTTGACAGTTCTAGCTGCTTCCTCTTCCTGTGTGTGTTTTATTGTGTGAAACTTGCACGGGAGGCAACGTTGTAAAAGCTTTTTAGTCATCTCATCTATAATAAGCAGCTCTCACATGTGACCTCTAAACAGCAGGTCTCGTTTCTGTGCTAACAATATGTTTAAATTATGGGGATAGACGTGCAGTCATTCATGTTTCATATACTGTTAGTGGGTTTGCAACCTGCAGTGTGGAAAAATAAGGGACACTTTGCTAGTGACCCCATGCCTGAGGGACACAAATCAAGTGGGGTGTCCTCCTCCATGACAGTTTGAGTGTCCAACATTTCATTTCTTGTATTCTGGTTAATATTATGTACAAGTTCGTGTAACAGTTTCAAAGTCCTCTACTACTCTTAACATGGTGAAAGAAATCAGTCTTGTTTTCCAGATGAAATTAAACATGGATTTTGAGTTATTTTTTCAGTGAACATGAAAATTGTAATTCAAAATTGATCATTTCTACTAATCGTATTATTTTGTCTGAAATCTACCTGCTAGAGCTGCAATTGACAAATATCTTCACCGATGTTTAATCTCCTGATGGTTTTCATGATTAATCAGTAAATCATTTATTCTGCATAATGTTGAAATGCAAAAAACTCATCACAGTTTCCCAGAGCCCAGAGTGATGTCCTCCAATTGCTTGTTTGTCCAACCAACAGTGTGCACCCAAAGGACCTTTCATTTATTATCATCAATGACAAAGAAAAGCAGCAAATCCTAACATTTAAGAAATGTTTGACATTTTTGCTTGAAAAATGACTGAAACAATCAGTTATCAGTAGATGGCAAATCATTTTCTTTTGACTGATTAAGCAACAATTGTTGCAGCTCCACTACTAGCCACTTAAATATTTTAGTAACATTTGGCTGGTTGCTTGTGCTAATTTCCCACCCTGCTGTAGACACATCTTCCGTGGAACGACTGTTGTGGAATGATGTTATCGCTCACTGT
This sequence comes from Lutjanus erythropterus, assembly GCF_056507025.1. NCBI lineage: Eukaryota > Metazoa > Chordata > Actinopteri > Lutjaniformes > Lutjanidae > Lutjanus > Lutjanus erythropterus. The sequence goes on along the minus strand of NC_139326.1, from coordinate 28,350,682 downwards.
TGTGAGTTTTGTGTAGGTAGTGAAAAAGTTAGTTTGGAGCCCTGTACTATAATCATGTATCCTGAAACAATTGAGTAATTTTCCTCAATCAGCTTTGTCTTTTTTAAATACTAATGTTTCTCCCATCCTAAATGACAACAGATCTGACCCAATTTTATTTATTTGTGTGAAATACTTATTATGTTATATTGCGTAGAAAAATACTTTTAAATGACATTGCTTCTGACATTAAATAATTTTGTAACATATAAATAATAACATTTTGATTTGACCTGATATATTTTTCTTCACACATGAAGCAAAAGATCACTGATGCCATTGCCACCATTGATGAGCAGCAAACATGGCAAGAAATCGATTACCATCTTGATGTGATTCGTGCAACTAATGTTGCCCATATAGAGGTGTATTAAATGAGGCAAAAAACTTCAATATCTACTTTTCATTTTGTAATCATTTCCACAGATTTGTCTATTAATTTGCTTTTGTAATAGATTTGTTAAATTGTAAAGAGATTTTATGGACACCTGTATATTAGATTGTGGTGTGCATGGAATAATGGAATTATATACAACTTTTCTTTGTTTCTATATTTACAATATATATCGGCGAGATGGCCACGCTGCTCTCTAAACATGGCATCAGCCATTCAAAAATCCATATCGGTGGACTACTATGTGTTGTATTTGGATTTTTTTTTTTCTTGTAAGAAAAGAAAGTCAAAATTCACTGATTCCAGCTTCCTAAATGTGAATAATATCTGATTTCTTTACACATCTATGATGGTTAACTGAATATCTTTGGGTTGTAGACAAAACAAGACATTTGAAAATATCATCTTGGGCTTTAGGAAACACTAATTGACATTTTTCACCATTTTCTGCCATTTTATAGACCAAACAACGAATTGATTAATTGAGAAAATCAACAGATTAATTGACACTGAAAATAATTGTTGGTTGCAGCCCTCAGTGTATGTATGTGTTAGTACAGGGTACTAATTTAGTAAGAGATAATACATTTTATTATCTTTTGTCATATTGGATGGGTAGCAACCCTAACTTTTAGTATCATCATCATCATCATCAGTAACATCAACCAGATTAATGTGAAGGTGGGAAGTACTGAAGTGAAGGTGTTCTGTGACTGTCAGGCAGGGGCCTCATCCATGTGGGCTTCATGCTGTGGTCTGCTGAATGAAGTCATGGGTACCGGGGCTGTCAGAGGCCAGCAGCCAGGGTTTGGGGCCGGTGCTGGACCCTTCAGATTTGCCCCCAGTGCGGGATACTCCACATACCCGCCCACCAGCTCAGGGAGTCCCAGTCTTGTATGCAAGGCCTGCGGTCAGGCCTTCTCCGTCTTCAGGAGGAAGGTAGGGTTCTCTGGATGTTCTGTGTGATTATGCCAGTACATGTTAATTGGGATACTGACTTAATGAGAAGGAAAAGGTGCATGTGTAGAAGCAGAGGGGGATTTTTAGATGAATATTTTAGGAAGAAATACTAATTATGTGCTGCACTTGGCAGTGGAAAATTGTCTAGTACTTGGAGTGTAGACAGAATGCATGTTCTTTACACATATATTTTGCTGATTTCTGAGGCCTCTGTGGACAAAATTATTCAATAGGATTGGGTAAGATGAATGGACTCCTTTGGCTATAATATAAAATTCTTTAATTGTTCTTCAAATAATCCAAAACGCAACTCATTTTCATTGATAAGTGAACGAAACAACAGTCCAAATTTGTAGATATTTTAAAACAGTCTGTATTGGGAATGCTATATTCAGTTCTTAAATCAGTCAACGATTTTAACTGTGAGTTTTTTGGAAACAAATCTTAAAACTGTTTTATACCAAATTTGCCCATTTGTCTATATTAACTGATGTTAAGTGTTAAATTAGCTCAACCATGTTTTTTTACCCTATGAAAGTGTTTTATAAATACCATCTATGTTTTCTAAAGAGCTTAAACAATACTTTGCTGTGTTGGAATGAAAAAGGCTGAAGTTAATTTGTTTTACACCCAGAGGCTGTTAATTTCACCGTGCCGTTCTGTCTGAGTGCAGGGACAGATGGACAACATACTTGTTCTGTAATATCTTCAGAGCGCTCATGTTCATGTATGGCTCTCAGGGTCTCATTCTCTCTGAACCCTGTGCTTCACTCGATCACTGTGCCAGTCAAGTCCCACGTCTTGCATTTATTACTGTTTGATGTTTGTCACTTAAAAGAAATGAGCTGCCTCCTGCCCCTGTGCCTGCAGAGGTAGAGCAGATGCGAGTGATTGAAAAATGCTGTAAAGGTCTATTGGTGTTCATATGCTCTCCAGTAATGTGTTAAATATTGTCTCTCCACTTATCCTGTTTTCCTCATTTTTTATGCCATTTCACAATTTTAAAGGTATAGATAAGGTCTATGTCTCACACCCTTTTAAATGGATAGTTTTGGATTACAGTAGATTGTGGTCGGAGCATCCCCAGTTTGGAGAAGCAGAGAGGAATACCAACACAAATCTAAGCAATGTACTGCTGTGGACAGGGCAAGCAGCAAGACATGTTCCCATGTTAAAAAAAAAAAATTAATCTCACTTTAAGTGTATGCTATATTTAGAATTTTTCACCGCTTTACTGTGTCGTCACACAGCCTTTTCCAACGGGAATCCACCATTACATAAGCTAATTATATCACTCTCTGGAAACCGTGGATGAAATCAGTCATTTGAACTTGCAGAACACGGAAGCTGCTGGTCAACTGCTATTAGTGGTTTTTGTGAGTGCGTGTGTGTGTTATTGTGTAACAATTTGGATTTACCAAAACCTCACAATAACTCAATGAGCTAAAAGATCGAGGCAGCAGTAGCTCAGCAACTCCTGTGCTCTGCAAAGTAAAATGACTGATTTCACCCTTGGAATTTGGTTGGTTTGGAGAAGGTGATATTTATTTATGCATGAATGACAGGGACCACATATAATAAACAAAAACTTCAATACTTGAAATCTTATGCATTAATCAGAGCTAATGTTCATCCCCAGTCTCTGAGCAGGTGAAACAAAACACAACAAACACATGCATTGTATACAACAGCCATCATAAAATACTATACACTGTGTACATAATCACAGGCTGTATATATTATTTACAAAACTGTTGTTTGATCAGTTAATATACTTATTGATTCTGCTTTAACCACCTTTATCTGGCTTATATATTAGCAGTTTCACATCAGAAAAGGTTCTCTGATGGTGAGACAAAGTGATAAAAATGTTTAAAATACAAGATAAATTGAAAATGTGATATTGATTTTTTTTTTTGCGTAGTCCTTTGTAAGTGGCTGAAATACTGCATACAAGTCCACTTTAAACAATCCAATTTTGAAATAAGGGTCAAATGCGAACATTTGGCTACATTTGTATGTCAAATGCAGCATACTTTATGGGGTTCTTTTGGCAGTAACACAGTAAAATATGTACATAAATCCTGAATTGCCTCATTTGCCCCATCTTGTTTTTCCTGTCTCTGTCTCTACAGTATATTTGCTGTGACTGCAAGAAGAGCTTCTGCTCTCTATGCTCCGTACTTCAGGAGAATCTGCGCATTTGTGCCACATGTCACTTGCTGAAGGCGACGGCCTTTCAGCGGCCACGGCTCATGCGCCTACGAGTCAGGGACCTGCGTCAGTACTTGCTGCTCCGTAACATCCCCACCGACACCTGCAGGGAAAAAGAAGACCTAGTGGACTTGGTGCTCTGTCACCAAGGCATTGAGGAAGAGGACGACGCAGACACCGCCAGCCTCCACTCGCGCTCCCTGTACACACCAACCCCTTCTACCACGCAGTCTGCCTCGGAGCTGTCTGCCTTCGTCGCCTCTCAGGAGGAGCCGCTCAGCAGGAGTGATAGCTCTGATACCAACCAGGTCAGGACTTAAACCATGCATGATTTTTTTAATAACACCACACATCAGCCATATCCTTATAAGTATTTGCTGAGGCACAGAAACATGCCAACTAACGAAGGCCTGACTGGTACTGGATTTGTGGGGACAATTTGATAGATTGGCATTTTTTATACAGATGCTCAATATAGAAGATATTTAGGGTGTTACAGTCATAATAGTAAGCAACAAAAAAGTATTAGAAAATATTTTTATTTCAAATTCATTGTCATTTAAGCATTTGTACTGATATTGGGTTTAAATTGGGTGTGGTTATGCTTTAATGCTTATTACAAAAAACAGGGAAATTATTCTGTAAACCAATCACAAAAATGTCCATGTCAGTTCTCCTGTCTGCTCCTGTTTTATCTGCCTCTTTAAGTCTGAGCCAACTCAAGAACAGTGAACTGAAGCCAGTATATCTCTCCAAACTCCTTTGACAAAATGGTAATTTAATCTTTCACAGCACAGGAATTACTGCTCTACTGCTGCCTGTACCTCACAGCAAGTTATTATTATTTTAGATCCAAACTAACATGCTAAAACACCAAAGTCACACAATAACACAAACTAACTGATTGAGGCAGTGGTAGACCTGCAACTTCCATGTTCTAAGGTAGGTAGAGGTAAAATGATTTTTTTGTCAACAGAGTCTTGTTGCTTTGAATGTAGATGGATGGATGTAATGGCTTCAGTTCCCCGCTGGTAATGACTGCCTAACAGCAAAGTAAAGTGGTGACAATATTCTAAATATAGCATGCATTTAAACTGATAATGATTTTTTTAGGTCGCTAAAATACATTTTGTTGCTGACCCTGTCCACAGCAGTACATTGATTAGCTTCTGTGGCAGCACTCCTGAGGGAGATGTCAATCAAAACATGATCTGCCACCTATACAGTCTTGAGAAATGGTCAGCAAAACAAGCTAGCTGTATTTTAAACCAGACTTTCTAATGGTTATGAATATCTATTTTCAGTCAGATTTTTGTGGATGTTTAATGACACTCAACTTCAGGCCAAATTTCTGGAGGCTTTAAAACTTAGTTGGCAGGCAAAATAATTAATCTGACTGGGGAAAGTTTGGATTTTCAGTAACAGTGGCCTGCAGACACAAATCAGTCCACACTAGTGTTTTTATACAGTTCTTTATTATTTGTGCAGATATTAGTACATCATGTCACCACTGCAGGCTGTTTGAACTATTTGTTGAGCTGCCACAAATGAATCTATGGAAATCACTTGACTTCTCATCAAAGACAGAAACAAAGTGATAAAGTGAGGTTTGTTGTTGACTTTACAATCATTTGTAAGCCAAATAAAAGAAGTGTTAGAAAGCGAAGATGTAAAAGTTAAAGAGAGAATAAGAACCAGCACAACTAACACTGTAAATGGAGCTCAGCTCAAAGCAGCCAGACTCCACTATAAATACTTGTGCTTGGCCTGCTTAGGGAGCAGTAAGCTTCTCTATGAATGGAAGGTAGGAGAGGTCGTTGTTCCTGAGGTATCAATGGGCTGTCTGTAGAGAGTCTAATCCTAATCCTCAGTCCACTGCCATGTTCCTTGTATGTAATGCACTCTGATGTCTGTCATTGCTGCTTTTGTGTTGCAGGATATCGGTGATGCCACATCTGTGTCTCTCCTTAACCTGGACCCCAGTGAACACACTCCTGAGGTGATCTGTGAATCATCCAATTTCCTGCTGTCCTCATGAAATCATTCATATGTGAAGTATTGACAGATGCATTTCACTTCTGTTGCTGAATGTTGATTCTGCAGAATAAGTAGAAATACTTGGTGACACAGCTGTATGTATCATTTTGTGTTGCAACTTTTCCAGTGCAAGGAAAGCAATATAAGAGTTGAAAATGAGATGATAATGTTGAGACTTTCTTGACTTGATCTGAATGAAGAAACAATGAAACACAATTTGTTGGCCTTCTCCAGACCATGACGTTTTGCAGAGCATGCTCTTTGAAACAGCTCTTTCCTGTGCTGCACCAGCACGTTGCAGATTGCTCAGTGTACTTAAAATTAAAAGTCCAGATGTGCTTTTTGCACAAGAGGAGCAGCAATAAAATGCTTTATAATGTATTAGGCCTGCACATTCAATTGCATATTAATCTCTATTGCAAATTTGGCTTGATGATTGATTGCAATATTGCAGTCCAGAGTAAAAATAAAAATGCAACAGAGAGCAGACAGGCAAAACAAATGTCTGGATCTGTTTTATATATTGCTGCCTCTTAAGTAATTAAATATTAAACATACTACAAAGATTTTTTAACTGGTTATGAAACAGTCTCAATGTAATACGCATGTCTCTGTATGACCTACATAAGCAAACAAGATCATCAGCGAGAACATTGGCTGTTTAATGAATGAGCCTGTGTTCACATTAGCTCATTCACAGGCAAAGTCACAGTGAGTAAAGGAAGCAGGAGAAGATTTGTCTTTAGATTTTGTGTTTTATGTTATTGTATAGTATATCTATATTTTTTGTTATGACAGTGGAAGTACTGCCACAGGGGCTTCCAAAATCAACCCAGTATGAAGGTTCCTTGTAGTAGCTTGAAGTTGTGTTAATCTCAACCACCTCCAATTTTATTTTGTCACTAATGTCTCCACTCCTGTTCCTTCAGGTCAGTCCTCAGACGCGACGTCGGGCCAGAGCGTCTCTCTCAGACATCTCCAGCTTGAGGGACATCGAGGGCCTGTCTGTCAGGCAGCTGAAGGAGATCCTGGCCAGGAACTTTGTCAACTATTCAGGGTGCTGTGAGAAGTGGGAGCTGGTAGAGCGTGTCAGCAGACTGTACAGAGAGACAGAGGAGAACAGGAAATCATGTGGGTGTCAACTTTGTCTCTTTGACTACTGTGTGCTTTTGTTTATTAGTTGTTAGCTATGAAAAATGTCCTAAATAATTATTTACTCTAGACTGTATCTACTGAACACAGAGTAAAGGATAGCCTGTTATAATCAGTTGCTAAAGTAACTTTAATTTCTTTTTCCTGCAGTGGAAAATGTGAGCAGTACTGTAACCACAGGTAAGCTGTCACTCACTCGTCTGTGGGCACAAACTGTCCTAGATGTCAGTATTGTACACCACATCCTGTTTTTTAACCAGAGAACCTTAATATTTCTGTTTCTTCTGAAAGTATTACATACTGTAGGCAATAATAATAATAATAATAATAATAATAATAATAATAATAATAATAATAATAATAATAATAATGATGAACAGGGTCATTCAAGTGAGTTATCTCATTCAAACTCATACTAAAATGTCTCTTGCTTGGTTTACTCCTCCCACACTAAAGTGGTGGCCTTCCCTCCTTCCCCTCCTATCTGCAACGGTGCCATCGGAGGTAAGGCAGCTCATAGATTCCTCGCCACTGTTGCCGTGGTCACACGCACCATCTGTGACTCGCTTCCCCATCATACAAACAGCGTCTCCACCACATCTGTGCTCTGCGTGAACCCATTCTCATTCGTTTTTCCAGCTCCCTGTTTGTAAAATCATACATGTGGTCCTCTGTGTGGAATGACATTTACTGCGTTTCATTGAAGATGAAAAAGAATGTTCATTTATCCAACTCAAGAACAGACACTTGAATATTTCATTCGTCATGCTCCAGGAGCATTGATCCACCATGAGATCAATCTCCTCAGTCATCTATTCATGTGTTCAGTGTGTGAAGCTAATTACACTGCAAACTGCAGTATGTTAGATGTATAAATCAGCTCTCTTACAGCACAATTCCAGTGATAAAGACTGTGTGGTTGTCATAGAAACATCTTGACATTGAGCCACAACAGGTATTGACATTTTTGAGGAGATTGTGAGCGTGACCTTTCCAAGATCAGGCACAGTGGATAAGATGAGGTGTTTTATTAAATGCTAACTTTGGTATTTTTCAACCTTTACTCTGTTTTCTTATGTTATTGTCTCTAACTGACTGATGAGGACAACAATTTTTGAAATTGGTCTAGTACTGAGCAAGGCCACTGCAGCTGTCAGCCATGAAACAGCCTGCAATGTAATCCTTATGGGCACTTGGGCTGTCAAAGAACATCCACTGGCAGGCTCAGATGGTTATTACAAGTGTCTGACAACATTATGAAAAAGATCCCTTCAGGGAGACCTTGTTCTGTTGTGATCGTCAATGCCACCAGACTCCATTTACAGAAACCGTAATTTTATCATTGTAAAAAACACTTCTTTCAAACTCGACAGAACCAAAGTAAAACTCACCAAAACAATCTTGGTTCGTCTTTCTACTGTTCCAACAATCATCATCTCTGGGTTTGCGAAATAAAGCCTAAATTCAGCTGGTTAGATGTGAATGTGTGCGGAGTCTTTTGCTGCCCTTTTGTCCCTCCTCAGTGCAAATATCATTCTGTTTTTGCAGTTTCTTAACATTTCAAGTCACCTCTCCATGTCTTGTCTTGCAGATGGTGAGAAGGGTCCTTTGACGATCCACGACGACAACCTCTGCAGGATCTGCATGGACGCTATGATTGACTGCGTTCTCCTTGAGTGCGGTCACATGGTTACCTGCACCAAATGCGGCAAGAGGATGAACGAATGCCCGATCTGCAGGCAGTATGTCGTGAGGGCTGTACACGTCTTCAAGTCCTAATGCACCACTGAAACACTGCTGCACGTGCTTCAGAGCAGCAGCTCAGACTGAGACTGTACCTTAAATCAACCATGCAGCTCATAACCTTTGAATCCCCAAAAAACTGATTTTGTGGATGTTCCATGTTTGTATTTCTCTAAATTCTCACAATATTTGCACATTGAAATATTATGAGAAATGTGTTTTTTCTTAAGAATTGACTCTTCAGTTTCACCAGTGGGCAGAAGGTAGGATCGTACCCTACTATGAGTCATTCCTAAATAGGCAAAAAGGGCTGGGTATCGTTCAAAAAATAACAATACCAGTACCCTCAAAGTAATATTCTTACCAATAGGGTAACATTACTTTGTCTGATACATTTTCTTCCTACTTCATCCGATACCCATCATGTGAATGAATGCATTCCTGAAACAACCCTTCCACATTTTCTGCATTTATTTTTATCAGATGCCACAGGTTTGTAGTATTCTCTACTTGCCTAATGTAGTGTAACGTGTATCCATTTTCCAAGCTGCACATCTATTTACTTCCTGTCAACAACTCTAACATTATGCTTCCAACCTTTACTTAGTGGATTTTCATTCATATATTAGGTTGTAGATGCTGTAATTGTCACAGTTAGCTTTGTACACATTGTTAATTGTATTTACAGTTTGTTTTTGTATTAAGTTCTTTTCTGATCATTATCTCAGTGTCTTAGATAACCATTAGCGATGTTATGTAACTGCTCATTATAGCACGAACATTTGTGTAATTTTCACGGCTTGGCTAGATCGCTGTAGCTCTTTTTTGCACTCGGTGCTTGGATATAAATACCTGACTTCTGTCACCGACTTCCCTTGACAACTCAGAGCATCAGTCACTACAGATTTCACCTTATGCTCAAACTCAGTAGCTTCTCATTCTTCTTCATTGTCCTGTAGCAACAAGCTCTCACACTTGCTTCCCCCAGCTTGACATTCTTCTGTCCAGACTCAAAATAACATGAGTAAAATCCTACACTGATGACTCAAACTAAACGCCACCAAGACTAATTTGTTAGTGTTCATTATGAAAGTTGTTAACTGGATACATCGGACAGTTTAAACCCCTTCGCCAGCAACTTCTGTAGCTTGAATTTGCAAGAGAGCATATGTCAGTCGCTTTCATTTTCAGCAACGCTTTCAAGCAATGAGTGTTAAAAAATAAGAGCCACCTAACATTAGCTAAGCTGTGAAAATCAGATGTGCCTACATCACACCTGCCTACACTGAAAAGGCAAGGCTTTCTGACAGAAAACCCTTAGGTTTTGGGGGAAGCATGGTTTGGATTAAAGTAGTGGGAGTTCTGCCAGAAAGGGCTCTCTGGCAGAAAGCTCTAAAGACTATCTGCTCCCATGTGCTGATGATGTGGCTCATTAACGTTGCTAACAACTGTCCAAGACACTGAGATGATGATCACAACGATTAAAACCACAACATACAAAATGAACAGTAAATAATGTTGACAATGTACAAAAAGCTAACTGTGAAATGTGAAGTAACAGACGTAAGGATGGAAATGCACTGCATGAAGTTACTGCAGAGTTGACAAAAGTAAAGAGACATGGTGTTGTGAAACAGATATATGTCACATTACATTGTCCATGTAGATAATAGCCGTACTTTTGAATGTTTTGGTGGCATTCTGGCACGCTGAACTGCCAACTCCATCAAACACAGTCCACAGATTGTATGGGTTGTAGCTGCTGTGGTAGTGGGCCAATCACCTGTTGCATTAATTCTTGCAGTGATTGGCTGTTAGGAAACCATACAGTCTTTTTTTTTTTCAAATCTGGGTACAAAAAGGATTGAATACAGGTATGTTTGACTTGAGGTTTCAATACTACTTGGTACTGAGATATTTTGGTATAATACCGATACCCAGCCCTGTTCCTGAAGTAAACATATCTCTAATCTGTGTTAATTCCTAAGTGTCTGTTTTGCTTTTCTTACAGTTTTTCAAAGCAAAGAATGTGTGGCACTCAGCCACGTGCAGTCTTGTCAACACACAACTCATCACCCTCAGATCTGCCTATAAACTGTAGCTGGCACTCAGCGCTGCTGCTGCTGAGTATTCACCTCTCTTTACAACTGCTGCAAGCGACTACATATCTTAGTAACACAGACAGAGGACAGACACGCACTGACCGTCAGCACAGGAGGGAGGAGTGGTGAGCGAACTAGGTGCCAAATAACGGGTCATACATGCCCTTATGCTTCTCACCCATTTTGTTCCCCTGGACTGTGTTGGGCCAGTGCATGGCTGTGGATTCTTCAGCACGTTTTTATCAGAAAGCACTTTGTTCACACTGTGTGTTAATGCACCACTGCTCACAACCCACTGCAAACTATGACCAGTAATGAAGGCTGAGGTAGCACGTGTATTGATACATGAATACTTGTCCAGACTTAAGCTTGGCTGATGAGGCTTTGGAAGGGATTTAACTTTGTTTAGGGCCAGTGGAAAAAGCTAATTGCAAATCATTGATCTTATGTTTTCTTTTCAACTGTCGAGAGAGAGTTTAGCCCCAAATCTAAAACATGTATTTTTCCTCTTGTCTGTTGTGCTATTTATCCATCTTGATTTTTTTTTGGTGTGAGTTGCTGAGTTTTGGAGATGTCTGCCTTCTCTTCAATGTAGTTTTACTAGATGGTACTCAGGGTGCTCCCATAGCTCTTGGTAGAGCATTCGCCCCATGTACTGAGGCTGTTGCTGCTCTGCAGCGGTCGCTGGTTCGATTCCCGCCTGTGACCCATTTGCTGCGTGTCATATATCTTCAGCTGTTCCTATCCAAAATAAAGGCAAAAGATAATCTTCAAAAAAAAAAAATAGATAGTACTCAGCTTGTGGTGCTCAAATAGCCACAAAAAAATATGTTTTAAAAACGCAACAACTATGTCTCTTTCCAGAAATCATGACTCGGTTACAGAAGACAATCAGCAGATCTTGTATTGAGCAGTTTCTATGTTGGATCTATTTTATTTCTATCGAACTACACCCACCAACTGTATCACCATGTTAGCTAGTTCTGTGTTGCTAGTGTTACAGAGAGCTAGCAAAGAGCTAGTGTTGCAGCCCAAGACCACCTAGACCAATACCAAGTCATGACCAAGAACACAGTTGATCATGACTAGGGGGTTAACTTGCTTACTTAAGTTTTCTCAGGATACAATATTATGTCAATTCCTTGGACAACAATACAGTTCTTGCTGATAACACAAAGTCTGTCCATTAAACGCATTCAGTTACATTTATGTCAGCTCACAAATTTTGATTCAACAATTTTATGACTGAACTCCTCCAGACATTTGTGACACAGACATGCCATGGACATTTCAATATATAGGCAGATCTTAAAGATGTAAGTGAGATCAAATGCTGTCACATCTTGAGCTGTTGCCCAAGTGAGGCAGTGTTAACACAGCGTGGTGCATTTATGACATAGCTGACATTAGCTAGTGTTGATATTACATGTCTATTATTAGCTTTATGTGGTGATAAATGATTGTGTTGCAGAATTTCCACACTGTTTGGTCTTTAGTTTGGTTTGGTTATTTTTCAACTTACAAGTCAAAATCAACATGCAAATAAATAATTTGCAGCAACCCCCTTTAGATTTATACTCTAGTCTCTCATCCACGATTAGTTGCACTCTTCTTTCTGCATGGTGATTCGGCTGTTGAGTGCGGTTCTTTAGAAACAAAGTAGTTCCTACAGTACATGAAACTGCTCACAAAAAGGTCTGTGTATTATCATGTGTGGAAATAAATTGATTCTTAGATGCATCGTGATTCTTTCTGCAGAAAAGTCAAGAATCAGAAATGTGAAAAAAACTATTTATAAGAATAGCTGTAACGGCTTACCTTCTAAACTAGAATACTTATTGAATATTTGTGAGAGTGATTGAGCATGAGCAACTGCATTTTGGTTTCTATGAAGTTGAACAGTGAAGTTGAAAGGTGATCTGGACTAAAATAAGCTAGTCTTAGACTGAGGAAAAAAATTATCGGATCGAATCATGAGATGCCAAAAGATGCCCACCCCCTAAGTGACCTGGTCATAATTTCTGTAAAGAGATGGTGGTGTTCAGTTTTTCAGATTTATGTTTAGGAATCTACCCCATTATATTGGAGAGAAGGCAGACATCTCTATGGCTGATATCTCTAAAACTCACACCGAACACCAAAACAATCTAGAGGGCTAAATAGCATTACAAGAGGAAAAGTGTTTTAGGGTGAACTGTCCCTTGAAACTTGTTGTTACTCGAGCAGGTGCTCTGCCATTGTGATTTGAGGATATTGGTGATTGATACTGATGATTAATGATGCATTATAGTCACTTATTTTGCTATAGAAGCGCTTACTGTAATGCGTTACACATTTAAATGATCATTACAGCAATAGCTGACCTCCGCTGTCACCTCTGTCCTGTCTCAGGACGTTAGTGGAGACAAAAAGACAAAAATCGGTGCTAACTCATCTGACCATCTTCCCTGATGATTTCCAGCTGAACTGTGGATGTGAAACTCTGAATGTTTTTATTTTTGTTGTTGTATATTGTTGGGAGTGGAATGAAGTGTCTTAATGCGTTTTTAGTTGATTTTTTCTCTCATGTAGGAGTAATGTATTGAACTAACTATTCAAAGATATAGCTACAAGTTTACTGACACCTGTGGTATAGAAAGTATATAGAAAAATAATGACTTGCTAATGTACATTTGCATATATTGATCCATATGAGATGTATATATCTATATTTTTTCCATTTGATTTAAATTGTGTAATATCAGATTATTGAAAATGTCCCTGGGATTGGGTTAGGATATTATTACAGAGTTATGTTTTCCTGTAAAGTGGTTTAAAATGTGTTTAATCAGCATTGGTTTGCTTGAACTTATCGGTCCCTCTTGAACCAGAGCATGACAACAACCTGTATGACACACCGGTTATGTTATTCCTCATCATCAGTTTCCTGATTTTCTTTTCCCCTCATCCTGTTCATTTAAAGGCATCCAGCTCTGTGCTGCCCACCCCCACACACAAAGTCAACATTGCTGCTATTAACAGTGAAGATGTCCCCCTGCAATCATGAGCAGTAGCGGAGCAGGTTGCACTTTTCCTTTAGAGAGGGTGTACTTGTGTGCAAGGTTTGGTCTTTGTATTTGGGAATGTTGAACTTTTTATTTTGGTAATTAAAGATTTTAATTAAAGTCTGTTTTTGTATACTCGTGCATCACAAGCTGTGTCCCTGTACTTGGATAAAGAGTGTTGGTTTGGAAGGTGTCGCTTTGGGATTGGGGTAATGCGACATTTATCACTGTTTTCAAAACTATTACAAACAAAACAGTCCATCAGTTGATGGAGAAGATTATCAGCAGATGAATCGGTAATGGAAAGTAATGTTTGTTTATAGGTAGACTGATTATTCAGAATAAAATGGTGACCTGATGATGGCACTATTTTTAAAGTTTACATCATACATCACCTTAGCCCATACATCATCAAGTTCTTACAGGTCCATCTTAAAGGGAAATGAATGTGAATACTAAATGTCTCCTCCCTGACACTTTACCATTGTTCTGATGACTCTTTGGTTGTTTTAACTGTGTACTTTTCTAATGCAGGATGAGACTATTTAGCAGAGTGAAGGTTCTGGGAGTATAGCTTTTGTTCAGGTCTTCATTGTGCCCTTATCTTGACATTTTTTAGTTTGTCTTAAATAACAATCTCAAGTTTAAAAATAACAATTTCAGTTAGGTTTCTATATAGAAGCTGAAAGGATACAAAGTGAAAGGCTGAGATATAGGCCTACTGTTAATATATTGCATTTTCTTACACCCTGAGAAATCAGTAAAGCTTCGCAACCCCTCAGGGTGACCCAGGTTCAGAACCTCCTGATGTCTTCCTGCATCCGGTTGCATTTTGCAGAATGCAAGTCAGCATAGTGTTTTTGGCTTATCTGACCCCACAATCCTCTGTGCAGGGAAAGATAAGTCACATCAACTGAGCTTCAGAGAGAGCACAGTTAAAGCTTATTCATGCTGCTCTCCAAATTGTATACTTTTCTTTTTTAACTGCAAATTTTGCATCGCAGATGTCCTAATAGTATGCATACTGCATGCAATGGCAACTTGCAAAAGTATGTGATTTGGAACACAGCGCTGATGTCTGCTTCCATCACAGCATGGCAGTGAAAACAAGATTCAGCGATTGTACAAATGAAATTCTTTTAATGCATATTAGCACTTAGTTTTTGATTTACAAATATAAACATTATCACATTCACCTGAGGTGATTACAGCACAACACACCCCGAAATACACACAACACCTACTGTATGGAGTTATGATTTAAACATATGCAAATGAGTTATTTGCAAAAGTCTTTCACTTAGTTGTTTATTTAAACCTGTGTGGAGAACCAGACGTGTGGATCTGACTGCATTACAGAGAGTCAGTGTTGGGTGAGTTTGACAGTCACACATCTGCCTCGACTGTCAACTTACTGCCACTAGATTTTGGGTGTTACACCCTAACAACTGGCTCAGACCACCCGCGATAAATTATCTGCAAGCATTATCTGATCCAGCTCTGAGACATCCATGTCAAATTACTGAATAAATGAATAAATACAAACTGTAATAAAAAAAAATCAATAAATTAATGTTGAAATGTTGGCAAAAATCCTGTCAAACACAACACTCAACAATTCATACAAGTATTACGGTAAGTGACGACATGAGGGTGTAACAGGAATTTGGTTTACTCCGTTCTTATTCTTGAAATACATTCGGGAAGTATTTATGATAATTTAGTCAGATATTTATAACTGTACATGATATTTTCTATCTGATACTGAAGTTATTAGATATTAATGTCAAATACAGGTTTTGGCACATAGAGGATACTGTTGTATGAAGGCAAACTGAGGAAGAAGGGGATGATGTTCACTTCACATACAGTCTCTCTGTGATATTTTAGCTCCTAAGACACTGTAAACTCATGAAATGATGCTTGTATAAAAATACTGTTTTCAAATATTTAAAAGAATAAAAATAAACAACCCAACAGCCAATTACAAGCACGTCTTTATAAAAAGTACAATCTCAACACAAATACATGCATACTAGTTCCTCCTTATCTGTCCAGTGAATGTTTATAATCACCCCCTCACGTTAGAGTTCATCCATCCGTCTCTTGTTTCAGTTTGTGATGCTGATTCAGAGACTTGACACGGTTTAAAAAGAAAAAAACTTGTTCCATTAAGTGCAAAGAGAGTGTTTCAATCATTTTTGCCCTGTTGGGAACTAGCTCGCCTTCTGCAGCAGTTTGTCCTCTTTCAGTCTGAATGGTACGCTCACAGACATCTCCGCGATGAACCTCTCGCAGGCCATCTTAGTCACCTGCTTGCAGAAGCGAAGGTCGATCTGACAGATGCTTCCGCAGCGCTTGAAGAAGTTCAGGGAATGGTCCGTGACCCGGTTACAAACTAAAGGGAAACAAGAGAGACCAGAATTCACAAGACTGATATTTAGAAAGGGATGTGTGTAGAAAATACACTGAATTACTTAATATTTGATGCTTTTCTTGATACATAATGTTAAGAAAAGTGTAAGATCCCAGAGTTCATGTGCATTATGCAAGTAGGACAAATGTAAATTATGTAGCAAACACCCAACTCTTTCCCCTGGAGTCTGCTGAAACTGGTCCCTGTAGGAGAGACTGTTAATGTAACTGTAACTGACTGAAAATGTAACTGACTGTTAATTTACAACCTGTTTACAATGATGGCAGACAGCTGCAACATTTACCTCTAAATATACTGTACTCTATAGGGGCTGCACTGAATATGAAACACTGTAAAAAGTAATTTCTTGGATCAATAAAGTGCATCCCTGATCATTTAATTCTGTGATTAAAATCAGCTGTGAGAGATCTTGCCTGCACTGCATTAATACCAAAATACTCCAGCCTCTAAAGTGAACTGATTCAGATTGAAGGTGCGTTTATGGACCACTCTGCTTATAATGACTACGTTGACATGCATGAAATATTATGTTTTTTGCCCTTTTTCTGAAAATAACAATATTCCCACTAAGCTACACATTTTTAAAAAAATCAAGAAAAATTTTGGATTCAAAATGCATTTGTTTGAGGTGCTCTTTGCACAGGGACATGGGAACTCAAAACTCACAAAGAACTCCACGGCACTCTCTTTTAAAACAATAAAAATGCTTTTATTGTCACGGTAGACCTTAAAACAAACAAACTCTGACACGTTTCAGCTTTTTTGGCTATTCCTCCAGTATTCCAGTTTACATGCAGCCGTGCAAACTCAGAGTATGAAAGAGTGGAACAGCTGCAGCCACTTGAGCCATTGCACCTCTTCGCTTCAAAATAGGATTTTTTAAAAAGGGGGACCTGTTTGGCAGTGTAAACGTAGCCTCCCTCTTTTATTCATTTAACCACCATCTTGAAAAGGTTCACGTTGTGAAATTTGCAAGTGTCCAGAAACCTGATGATATCCAGGTCTTTCATCATGTTTAAAAGTAGCTGTGCTTCTCGTTCTGATCAGAAATGTGAGCTGTTTGCATAGCCAAACAGGCAAGAGGTCATGTATTTAACTGCTGTAAAACCCCCTCTGAATGGCACATCACAATCTGTTCAGTGACTGTATATTGTCTTCTGTTTATACCGGTGAATTTTAAAATAAAAAGATTTGATGCAAAAACCCAAATATCAGCATATCGTATCCTGCATGTCTTCATCGGAAAATGCTACATTGAGAATAAGGCCAAATCAGGAATATCCAAACGTAATATGTTGTTTACTTGACCCGTATCAAATTCAGAACACTGTCATACTTAGAAAAACAGTGGAAAGTTAGTGTGCATATAAATGCAGTAATTGTCTATATCAAGAAGCGCCCAGCATGAATAAATAAGCAGAGCCTCCAAATAGCTAATTAATTACCTGTGGCAGCAATTTAAGCAGTCTGTGAAACAGCAAAAGCTGTTCTGTTGCTTCCCTTTTTAATAGAAGACATGTTGACATGTCACAGTGGGAAGAACACAGGAGGATTGCAGAATTCAATTATAAATGGTTTAGGGGTCCTGGTATCCTGGCATGCTGGCTCATTGTCACCTGTCATGGTTTACTTGATCAGAACAAAGCCGCATGTTACTATTGACACTGTAGTTTTCCTACTGTGACTGTCAGAATGTCTGAAAAAGCCCTATTTTGTGTGGCCCTTTCTTAGATGCTGGACAGCAAGGCGGCTTCACAGCAAGGTCTTTGTTTAAACTCCGGCTGGAGTAGGGCCAGTGTGCAATTTGCATGTTCTCCCAGTGTTTGTGTGGGTTTTCTCTGGGTGCTCCGGTTTCTCCCACCACCAAAAATATGTATGTTAGGCTAATTTATCCTGTCAGGGCCACTGTTAGTAATAGGACAAATATTATATACTCAAACTACACATTGTACTTGTATGACTGTGTATCTAACAAATAAACTTACATTTTCCATTTAACTGAGATTGAGATGTACTGTTTTTGTAAATATTAGTTTATATTCATAAATTTGCTACTTGAAGAAAAGTTACTTATGGCACAAAATTGGTTTCTAGCCCTTATCTGTTGCAGACTTTATGGTTTACAGAGTATGCAATGCACATTACCTGTTCTACTTAAGAAAAGAACATAGCAACAGTTTCCCTGATAAAAAAAAATCTGGAAAAATGGACTTTCACTTGTGCATATAACTGTGTCTCCATCTAATTGTCAAGTAAATTTGAAGTCGAAGTAGAAGACAAAAAAGTCGCCTCAACCATCTACAAGAGAAAAATGGGTCTTCAGCTGTATTTATGACAGCAGATTTTCTTCTCTTGGGTGAAAAAGCTGATCAGTCATGTAAGTTAAATGTTTGCTATGTCAGATCTTACTCAGAAAACATATTTCATATCTCACATTAAGCATATTAACTCTTTTTTTGAAAAAAGCAAAAACCTCCTAAAGCACACGAAGAACTGTTTTTTAAATAATAACTTTTATTTATTTTATTTTACCATTTGTTTGTGGACACACAGCTTCTATCAGCCTTTATAGCAACACAGGAACCCCGTCAGTTCCAGTGTTCCTTTGCTGCTGATGCTGTAGTCCCAGTGCTCACCTGACAGGTTGATTTCTGTGAGTGAGTCTCTGGTTGTGGTTCCTGCTGCCGTCAGCAGGTTGACTGACTGGTCATTGATGTGGTTGCAGTAGCTCAGGTCCAGGTTGGACAGCAGAGGCATCTGACGACTGATGAGACGTAGAGACGTGTCCGTGATGTCCAGCCCCGCCAGCCGCAGGTCCACCACGTTCCGCAACTTGCAGCGGTTATCCAGCTGACCTGTCAGACGGCCGAGTAAACAACAACAGTGGTCAGGTTTTGTATTTCGCCGGCACTACCACGCAGTAGGCACCGCAGACACATTTTTGCATGGAGGTAGGAATAAAACCCCATCCTGCCGACTTACCTGGTCTGTTGTCTGTGGGGGGCGACAGAAGGTCCCTCATCTGTGCGTCTTTCAGTCCCTCCACCCACTGGACATCCAGAGTGCGCAGCAGAGGGCAGCTGGAAGTGCAGAGTGCAGACACAGCAGCCCAAGAACACCCCGATAACTTTAACACTCGCAGACCTAGAAGACACAGCAGCACTTTAAAGCACAGATGCAGAGCAACTTAACTTCCTCATCTATAGATCATGAATCACTCAGCATTATGTACCTGGTAACCTATTAATGAGCCAGCTTAATTGTTTCTTTGAGATGTTGGTCCAGCTGAGGTCCAGGGAAACTGGCTGTCGGCGGATAATCCCGCTGAGCATGAGTGGCGTGATGGAGGTGCAGCGGTTCAGATCGATTGCTGTCCAAAGTCTCTTATCACAACACCTGGACAACAGAAAAAAAAATCTTGCAAGTTATGTCTTCATGTTAAACTATCAAATCAAATAGAGCATTATATTTAGGACTGTCCATCCAGCCCCTGAAAAAGTCAGTCCACACTCCTATACAGAAAGTTGGACGATGTTCCACTGTCAAACATCTCTATCCAAAGTAGAAGTAAATTAACTTTATTAATTTTATTAGTAGCATTACTACCTCTCCCTTCTGTCAACATCTTGAGTAAGTGTTATATTTTTGTTCCGCCCATATTTTTTTTATTGTCTTTTATGAATAAGAAACAAAAATGGGTTGAAAAAAGTTAATTAAATTTTTATGGCATCAATTCAGCCCTGTTTATTCACGAACCCTGGAAACTATGATGAATGCAGCCATAAAGGAATGTTTCCTTACACAGAAAAGAACATCTTGTTTTGTGATAACTACGTTACTGCATAACTCAGAAATGTTCGGACAAGTGTATTATTTGGTTATTTATGTTCTTATGTAATATGCAATTCAAACATATAGGCACATTTTCTTTCAAACCAGTCTGGTTGTAGACGTCTGGGTTTGGTTCTGTTTTAAAGCACTTGGGGGCAGAGTTGTGTTGCAGGCTGTGGCGTAAAGGCACAGAGGCAGCTCTGTGTAGGAGTGTGCATTTAGTCAAATGCCAAATTCAGCATTTTATAGTTTAGAAGACAGAATAGAGGCAACAGACCATATTCTTTTCTTTTTACATACCTAACCAGACTTGGAATTACAAAAATCCAAAGCCATCCTTTCTAAACTGTGTAGAAACGCAGGTAAAACATGCTCTTTGAAGTGTGTGTTTACCATCTGTTCCATGTCTTGCAGACTCTCATACAGACGCACAGCTCCTGGTGTGTGAGATGGCTAAAGATCTTCATCCAGACCTCGCGCTGTATCACGTGCGTTTTACCATCTTTCAGCGGCAGTCTGTCCGGAGGCGGGCTTATTGGCGGAGGCCGGATGACATGCCGTTCCATCTGGACACACTTGGGTGGGGAGTGCGGGGGCACAGGGCGGTTTGTTGGGGTGCTCCTGTTGAAGCCCAGCGGAGTGATCTGACTTGGGTAGAAGTGGCGCAGCTCCCACGGGGTCCCGTTCATCTCTTTGGTCTTCAGGTGAGGCCTCTGATCCCCGAGTTCACTGCCGTTGCGGAACAACCTCTTGGGCTCTTCGTTCTCCGTCTCTGGCTCCACCTTGAGGGGTTGGCGGTTCTCGTTGGCCAGGCAGTCCTCAGTCTTCTGGATTTCCTGGTTCAGTGCTTTACTCAGCTCCCGGCTCAGCTCTCGGTTAGGTAAACGCCGCTTGCGGCGAGCTTTTGGACGTGGCCCTTTTTCTTGCGTCTCGCTCCCACCCTCGCTGCTGGGGCCTGCCTGTGGAGAGCTGCAGTGGGACTGGTCACTGTCTCCAACAGGTGTTTTAATGAAGGGATTCAAAAGTTCACTCTTGGAGTCCTTGTCTTCCCCGTCTTCTTCGGCGTCCCCAAAGCGCCCTTTCCTCTCTACACCGCTGCGGAAGAGAGGCTCCCGACCTTCTTCATTCTCCTCCTCATATGCCTCGTCGTCGTCCTCTTCTGTCTTGATTTGGTTCAGAAGTTTGGAGAAATAAGGATCGTCTGACTTTTCCTGCAGGAAAACATGAGGTGAGAATTACTTCCATTTGGTTTAGTAGAAGTGGAAGTCATTATTCAAGCAAATATGTCAAAAACATTTGCTGGTTACAGCAAGGGTTTGGTGCTTTTATTTGTCATTCATTCATTCATTCATTCATTCATTCATAACAATAAAAGGCCGTACTTTGTTTTTTGGACATTTGTTGGACAAAAGAAGCAATCTGAAGACACAATTTTTTTAATTCTAGCAAAATATTTTCACAGGTTTTTTTTTTTGCAATTTCATAGAATAAACTAGACCTATTCTATTACTTTGTAATAGGGCCGGATTTGAAAAAAAGGTAAAGGGCCAAGGAGGGCAGATGTGGACATTTCTGACCTTCAACCTTAGGAATTTAAATGTCTTTTCATTTTTTTTCCCTCCACATTATTAGTTATCAAAATTGGAAAAAAAAGCAAGCAAAAACTATATGCAAGAAGAAAGCACCTTTGTCATCCTAGATTAGAAGTAGCTTATTGTTTTAATAAACACAAGTTGTATTTAACATCTTTTTAACTCAGTTTGACTCTCCTAGATTCTTTCTGCTTAAATGACCTGATATTAGACTAAAATAAGACAAAACTTCCACTTCAAAACAGGCGTAATCAATGACTGGGGTAACTAGCCTATAATATATGCCCATAATAAGATGATAATCTTATAACAAACACTGTAAACACCCATGAATTTAGAACGTTAGCGGGTTATTTCAATAAATCATAATTATATACTTTTTTCCATATTTATAAATTATCAAAGTGCTGGATTGAAGTTATTAAAGGTCCGTAATACATTAACTGCAAAAATAATTTGCATATTAAACAATAATGAAAATAATCATTCGTTGCAGCTAGAAGTGGGAATCTACTGGCATCTTGCGATTTGATTCGACTCTGGTTCAGGGCGCTATGATGCAATTATTATAAAATGACTATCAATCCATCTTGATGCATCAAAATTTGAATCATGCATCTAAGAATTAATTATTTCTCCCACTCCCAGTTGCAGTCCTACAAACATGTGCATCTAAAATGTCTTAAAAAAAAACAGCCACTCTATAAATGATACAAACCTTCTTCCTCACACTGGGTTCTTCTTCCTCGTCATCTTCAAACAGCTTCCTCTTCTTCCTCAGTTTGTCCTCAGGTCTGGGCCGCGGCACGTTGCAGGGGGAGAGCAGCGGCGGCTGACGGTGCAGAGACTCCTCTGGTCTGTATCTGGGTGTCTCCTCTCTGTCCGGTCTCCTCTTAGCTGCAGAAGAAACGTCTCCCTCCTCCTTCACAGGCTTCTGTTCCCTCAGCAGAGAGCCAGGGAGGTTGGAGGCGTACTTGAACCCTGGACCCCTTTTTTGCTTCAATACCAGAGGGGACAAAAAGTGCAAAACATCTTTATACCTTCAGCCTATCCCGACTGGGAAAACCAACTGTGCTACAAGTGTACAAGCTTTAATAAACACATCACTGTGACCAAAAAACAAAACACAGAAGGTGTCAGTGGTTTCCTGCTTCAGTCACATGAGAATGACTTTCACAAACTAGAAAAGTATAAACAGGAAACGGCAGCTGATCAACACACAAACTGAAATACTGAAAGAATAACTGAGTTAGCAAGAATTATCTGTGAGTGACAACCAAACTCAAAATCTCAGTAAACTCTCGGGACTAATTGTAAAAACGCTTCCAACACACTCTTAGTAAGCTCTTACATAATCTAAATCCTCTGACTCACACATATTTGTACTCACTTTCCCACTTTTCCCAGCATGGTTGCATTTGGGACATTCCCAGCAGTTTGGGAGTTCGTCGTTCACCACACCTGAGGCATCGCTCACCTGATAAAACCAACAAGAAGAAAAATGAGCCAGACTTCAGCAGGAACAACAGGCTGTAACGGAGTCCTATGTGCAGTTTGTTTAACACAAACAAGACAAAGGGAAGTGAAAGTGACTGTTGTGACGTGGGCCTGTTTGGCAGGTCAGCACAGTTTAACCTCAGCCACAGTCACCATGCAGATTCTTGCTTCATGCATTAAATAGAAAAGGGAAGTAGAGTTGAAGACTTGAGGAGCTTAAATATGCACTTCTGACTGACACCAATGTCCAAAGTGTTGCATGTTCTGCACAAAACTGAAAAAAGCTCTATAATACCTTTGCATTTGTGTGCTGCAAGACAACTTGACAGCGCTTGTCTGAAAAACTGGTTTGACCAAACATGTGCTAGCAACAACCTGTTGTGTTTTTGACATAACAGTAACAAACAGGGTGTGTGCATTTTGTTTTGTCAAAATGCTTTTAGCACTGCAATTCAATAAGATTTTTTTGAAGTAAGGGTGTATGAAGTACAAGGTACTTATCTATAGTCAGTGTATTACTTAGGATTCTTACATTATGGATCACAGTATCCAGTAGTAGTAGTAGTAATAATGCTTCAGATACTACCAGTGTATTAATCTGAAACCACATAGTTTATTACCTAACCCTAACCCTCATACAACCCGACTTCAAACAATCTGAACTATCCCTTTAAGGCAATAATCAACATCTTTCGTCATTCAGTGAATGTTTTTATCCTTGATCCTTGGTTTTATTGAGCATATGGTGGGAGTGAAATCATCCAAGATGATGGTGTCACACTTGAGCCATAAAAAAACCAATAAAACAATGAGTGTGCTCAGAGTTATATAAACAACATCATTTCCACATCAAATTACCTGCAGTGACTACAGTCCAACCGTCTGAGTCACTCACATTATGTTACAGCGTCCTGGGATTGCTGGCACACTACTTAACCAGAAATGAGTCAGCGAGTGACTGACTCGACTGAGGTGGAGTTGTTAAACTGTTCCCAGCCCGCTGTACCTTGAGACAGTTGGGGTGGACAATCTCATTGCAGATGGAGCACTCCATCAGCATGAAGTTGAACTTGTCCTCTTCCTCCTCCAGTGTGTCCTCTTTTCCTGCCTCTTTACAGACCACACACACTGCTGTGTGGGGCAGGACCGGCTGCGTGGATTGACATCAAGAACACACAGGAATAAATACATTTAACTCCACAAAACATATGATATTGACATTTGCTTTTTCAGAGGAGAAACTCTGAACGTGCACCTTGTTATTCTAAATATCTGTATTTGTATAAAGTATGTGTGTATCAAAAATACAAATCCCAATGTAGGAGTAACTTACCGCAATGCACTGTCTCATAATGCAGGACTGCTTCATGCGCCCTGGCCCTCCAAACTTCTTCATGTCTTTGCAGAAGTGACACTCTCCACACTCGTTCCGGAGGCACGCTTCGCACTTTCGGCAGCGTGTCCTCCTGCGTCTGGCTCCGGACGAGCTGCGGTTGGATGGCAGCTTGACAGCCGACGACGTCCCCATTTTGGGCTTGGGCCGGTTGGCTGCCCGCTGCTGGAAGACAAACAGTGAGACTTTCTGTCAGTGGAGGGCTGCAAGTTTATACGTGGAAACAACAAATGTGTCAGCCACTGTGACAAGAATTTTTAAGAAAGATGATGGATGCACCTGTAACTGTATATTAGTCACCTTTTTTGTATTGAGCAGCTGAAGATGAGCATCAGGACAATATACAGGTGATTCATTTGTTTGCTTTAGTCATACAAGCTGTTCCTGATGCTTTTGACAATTACAAGCCAATTAAGAATTTTTAGATGTCATTACTTTCTAACTCTCTGTGATTAGGTGTGAATCTTATCTCAACATTCGATTTCAATTCTTGGGGGTCACAATTTGATTCAAAATCAGTTCCCAATTTAGTACATAGGAGTGCTAATTTCTGGAATAATTCCAGTCCACCGTGTGGTATGAAATGCAGTGTGGAAAATTCTGGCATGAAAGCAGAGTACAGTGTGCATGACATTATGTAGTTTTTATATTTTACAAAGTTAAACCTAATATCAACCAATTGCAATAATACAGATAGATAGATTGGAGAATTTGAAATGGTGGTGGAAGTTATCGGATTAAAACCACCCAATTATGTAGTACAACCTGCACCAGAGCTCTGATCTTTCTGCTGAATTACATGCATACTGTACTGTGTAATCTCTTTGTGCGTGACTCATAGGAGTAAATGAAAGAGAAGGTAAAACCTGGTGATTTAACTCATCTTACACATCTGCGAGGGAAAGACTCTCTCACACAATCTCCGATCTATTATCCTTAAATCACGTTTGCAAATTTCTCACATTTATTTTTAGCTTCTTCCCTGTTGCCATGGCAAGACCGTAAAGCACTATGAAAATAAGACAAATCAGAGACCATTACAGTGATTCTTGTTCCTGCAGAAGAGGTTACCTTGGCAACACATTTGCCTTGCTGGTGGCAACAGTGTGAATAGAGTACTGCGAGAGATGATAAAAATAAGCTCACCGGAGGAGGTTATGATTTAGTGCGAGGCTGTGAGCACTTGACTGATGTAATTTATTTTGCTTCTACTGTACTACTACACAGCATTTCAGTTTCATGTAGAGAGCAATGCTGGAGGGCTATGGACAAGCCAAACAGGTAATGGCAGGTGAAGACAGAACAAAACTTTTCAGGAGAGTGACAATATAGACTAAGAAGGAGAAGAGAAACTAGTGACTCTGTTGACTGTGACAAAGAACCATCTTAGGAGATAATTAAAGGGATAGTTTGGACTTTTTGAAGTGGGGTTGTACCATAGTCAGAGTACTACCTACAGCAGACGGCAGTCAGCACTCCACCAGTTTGGAGCAGGAGTACTGCTGTAGGAAGCTAAGCAAAGTATTGCTGTGGACAGGGTCTGCAACAAACATATTTTATTCACCTAAAAAAGTATAAATGAGCTTCAGTGTAGGCTAGAGCTGCACAGTATATCGTTTGAACATCGTCATCGCAATGGACGTGTGCGCAATAGTCACATCGCAGGTCCTGCGATGTAGGAGGCAAATGAACTAAACGTGTTCTCACCTAATTTCAAGGGTACCTGACACACACTGCGCGCAGCGATCCACCAATCACAATCGTTCTTAATCAGTTTGCCAAAGCAGACCACGCCCCTGCATATGGAGTGAGTCGCAACATCAGTGCAGGTTAATTGTCCACAAGATGGCAGCAGCGCAATATATATCGCAGGGTTAAAAAAAATCGCAATGTCAGTTTTTTCCAATATCGTGCAGCCCAAGTGTAGGCTTTATTGAGAATATATTCCCTACTCGACCTTGCTATCAGACAGCTAGAGCTGCAACAACTAATTGATTAATTTTATCGCCAACTATTTTGATAATCAATTAATTGGTAATACTTAAAGGAAAAAGTCAACATTCTCTAATTTAAGCCTCTTAAATGTGAATATTTTCTGGTTTCTTTACTCCTCTGCCACAGTAAATTGAATCTCTTTGGATTGTGGGCAAAACGACATTTAAATATGTCATCTTGGGCTTTGGATCAATATTTTTGGACATTTTATAGAATTTTGAATTGAATAAACTTTATCTCCAATATTATTTAAAGAATAATAATTAAAAAAAACATAGAAATACCCAATACTTTAACATAACTGAATAAACAACATGAACAAGATAACCAAGTTAGTAGTAAACCTATGCAAACTACTCTCGTTACCTTCAACCTTACACAAAACATTTTCCAACGTGAGATTATTGTTATATAAGCAACAAACAAATATCACTCTCTTGAAAGCCACCAGACAGTAACTATCTTGCAGAACATGCAAGTTGCTGGGCTGCCACTGCCTCAATATGTTAGTCGTTTGTGTTATTGCCTGACTTCAGTGTTAAAGAGAGTTAGTTCATTGAAGTCTCAGGATAACAACAAACAAACTGACCGATTGAGGCTGCAATAGATAAGCAACACCCGTGTTCTGCAAGGTAAAATACTGTTTTTTTCCAAAGGAGTTTCATGGCTTTGGAAAGAGCCATATTTGGCTGATATAATGGCAGTTTCCCGTTGGAAAAGTCTGTCTGGTGGCAAGGTAAAGCAATGAAATTATTCTAAATACAGCGTACTTACATTGATGTTTTGACTATGCTATGATTTTGACTACACTCATGCAACTCCACTTAAAAAAAATCTGAACTATCCCTTTAATGTTGTCCTCATTTTAATTTTCCCTCAGGAGGATTTTAGACAGATATGTTTTGTATGTTTTTCCAGCACAATAGCCTGCATTTTGCCTGCTGTTACTGATGGAGAATTTAGTTGAGATGGGGAATAATCCATCTGACAGCTTTCCATAAATCCATCTGACGGCCGTGGAAATATGGGAGGGAGACATCAAAGGAAGGACTGCTGCTGCTGGAGGGTGGCTGTGACTGTCAACAACATCTCACAATGTTTTTAGTTGAGCTGCCTCATTAGTTTCCTCCTGACCTTGTCTGACACGTAACCATTTTCTAATATCATATCTACAGTCGGGTTTGCAGAGTTTTGACTGCATAAAGTTTTTTTGAATTAAAAGTGTCCCTGCAAAGTTTTGACCACAACAAATACTTTGTGTGTCTTCTTTCATTTCCTGAACATCTTGTTCCAAGTTTCATTGTCTCCGTACACAATCATGCACAGAATGACACAAAGTGAAATTCTGAGAATGGACTTCAAACTTGCTACTCTGACTACTATAAATATGTTGCATAAAACTTGGGTTACAAACAAGTCAGAGAAGCCCAACAGCGTGGTCGCCAAAGCAACTATCAGCTGACTCGTCTTTACTGTAACTGTGTGCACTAATATGTCAGGAATTTGGGATTGGTTCCTGAGGCCTGTGAACAAAAACATGGCCTATATTTCTGAGTGCAGTCTTCTGACTCAGCCCCAGCATGGATTTCAGTGGGAGGAAGTCACAAGGCTCGTCATTTGCAGCTCATGTACAGAGTGGTGGTCATCAAGACAAAAGTGTGTTACTGTCTCCAACAATGTGTCACAACAGGCAAAGTCAAAATACCGTCTGATTAACTGTTAGTGGTGTTATTGTAGGTATAAACATTGTGTAAGCACCACAAGGAGCTGGCTCTTATGTCAGCACTTCTCATATTTCTCCTGAGTTGTATGGGCCAAGTGTTTATAATGGAGACTTGTGCAACATCCCATAAGCCCTGTTAGAAAGCATTCATGTTGTCGACCCCACATAAATACATGTCATACCACAAATCAAAACTTTGTTTTACAATAAGTCTCAGTAATTTACTGAGCCCTTAAATTAAAAAGTCAATTTTTGGTGGCCCAAATGTAGAACACCTTCTGTAGGAATTGTCTTGGCAATTTGAAAAGGCTAAGTAGACCCATTCTTCGGTGGCCCTGACATATAGGTAGCTAGCCACCGTCGAGCACTGTTCAAAAGTCCCAAAGGTATAAAAAAAGAAAAGATCTAAGTGCTCATTCAGTTCAGCTCAGTTTTTATCGTCTGTCTGAAATTTGACTCAGCAAAACCAGACAGTGTTCAGTGACTTTTTCTGTACCAGAACTGTGTACACGTTTTTCATTAAAAACGAAAAAGACAGAAGTATCCTAATTTGTGTGCTGAGAATTTTTTTGTCATGTTACCTAAAGAGTATTCTATTTTTATTTAGTATTGTATCGAAGTAGAAATTTCTGGTACCATGACAATCCTAAAATGTCAAACTAAAAGGCACAAAAGCATCTGGATTTTATGGAACTGTAACACTGTGATGGTGAAGGTTTGCAGCATGGGAATAAAATTTAATAAGCTAACTACATGGAATATTTGGTGGCCACAGGCCATGGTCGGTATATTCGTGGTTCGCCATTAAGCATGGCCTGATGGCCTGTGGCCACAAAAGGTTACACTGTGGCCAGTCAACAAATATTCCATGAAGATGTGATTTATGTCAAAGCCTACTCAAACTCCCAACACGATTCTTACAGAAGTACTATAGAAACAAAAAAAGCAAACTATTAAACCTGAAACAGCACAACAACAACAACAACAACAACAACAACTACAACAAAAAGACTGGATGGAAGAAGGAGTTGAAGTGGCTAGCATCAGGGGTGTGATAAAGTAGTATTAGCATTGCGATATTTTGTTTTGTAATACTGTATTGTTTCTCAAAACCACTGTATCATAATATTGTAATACATGCAAAGACTTGTGGCAGTGGTTCATTTTGTGTTGGGCTTAAACTCCTGAGTACTGGATAGCAGTGTTGATATCTTTCTTTATTTTTTTTATTCAGACTTCATGCATATGGTGGTGTGTTCTTTATACTATAATTTTCCTAAAATTTGATTTAAATAATGCAGTATATCATATCATATCATATCATATCACCATATTCTTGCCAATACACAGCCTTAGCTGGGATATGATACATCTAAGGACACAGCGTACTGTGTTGTGTACCATCAGTTACCTCAACTTGTTGAGACATCTAGTAAAGTTTTCACTGGAAACAATGCCTTTGGGGAAACAGCACATCACAGTTCATGGGAAAAGTGAAGACACAGGTGTCACCGTTGAGAAAGGCTGTGTTAAGCAGAAATTAAATAGCTTTTTCTGTGTTGTTTTCACATAAGCTTACATTTGGGCCATCAAAAACATATTTTGGACACCAAATTCAGGGGCTTGGTAGCCAGATCTTATAAATATTAACATCTAACCATGCTATTGATTGTAAATCACCAGTAATGTACAACTCCTGCTGGTGCAAATCAAGTAGACAAAATACTGCCGACATCAAACTGACCATATTTTTGGGAGGTTTAAGGGGTCACTGGAGCTCAGTTTGGGAACTAGTGGACTACCAAGGAACAGAAGTAGAGTCACTTCATTGTTCCCTCTCCCCATCCCCCCTCCTGCTCCCTGCCTAAACAACATAAAGTCTTCTTAAAGGCACAGATCTAGTCAAGGAAGTGAGAGGAAATTAATCACAAGAAAAGCATTTTATGAGAGGAAATATGGGAAGTTGGTGAACATGTGGGGAGAAATCACGGCTTTAGCTAGTATGAAGTTGAATGGTGTTAGAGCTGAAGGTGGACACTGAGTTTCTGGGCAGAGCGACAGATCTGAAACATTACTGGATGAAACTGCTCTGTATATAGGAGGTGATCGGTACAAAAATGGGTCAGTTGTGGCTAACATGATAGATGGTGTCCAAGGTGGAGAGGACACGGTGTGTTTGGATGGTCAGTGTATCAATACTAATAAACAGCCAGAGTCTATTTAACTCAGCAAGCTAAGTAACAGTCTGTATAATATACATTAGTTAACTACAGAGTGGGGTTTAAAAGACACATTTCTTCTTTCAACTCGACTGGATAAAGGGAAGAAGAGCGGGTGAGATCTGAAGGCAACAACTGAAGAAGAAAAACACAATTCGGCAAAGAAAAAGCTTTCTTTAAACCAGCACACTTTGACAAACACACACACGCAAACAGAGAGGTGACATAATGAAATTTAAGCGGTCTGACCTGCTCAGACTCTGAATCATATTCCTCATCGTCTCCGCTCAGTGACAAGGCCATGGCTCCTCTTTCTCATCGTTTGTGAACGGCAGAAAAAACTAACATGGCTGATCAAACCTCCAGCTCAGTTCATTCCCACCCCCTCCTCGGTCACACCAAGCAGCTGCTAGCTGTGTGCATTATGCTGCATTCAAGGAACATAGGAAACACTGACTTCCTGCTTACTTAATGCACTCATGTTAGCAAAAAATAGTCGAGCGAAAACATATAACAGTAACTATACGCATGTTTTAAATGTAAAATGTTAAATGAAAACAATAAAATAGGCTAAAAACAAAGAAAGTACAGAAATCTTGCGTCGCGAGAGCTTGGCTAGACGTTGTAACGGTAATTATCGTGGTAACTTGACAGCAGCATCGATGCTGACAGGAAACGAAGAATAGCAGCTATTACAAGATGCTTCACTCCTACATTCGTCCGTCTTCGATTCTGTTTGGTTTTGTGGGACGTCCGAATCAGTGGGTGACAGCACAGATTAATTTATTCAAAGGCTAATTTGATTTACGATTTGGAGCTATACATATTCGATCTCAATCTCATTTTTTAAAAGTAAGATGAAGGGGGAAAAAAGAAAGACGAAAAAATATCAATATATATATATATAAAAAGAAACAAAATAATACTAAAAATAAATCATGGGGTTTTATATTATATTGTATTTTTCTCCAGATTTTCAAAGAATTATTAACCAAGGTATTCTCTGTCTTTTTTGTGGCATTTTCCTTGTTCCAAAGGGTATAATTATAGATTGATTTTCTATTTGACTTGTTTCTATTGTTCTTCATTTAACAGTTGAATTTTCTTGTGTCCATGTTCTAATAGACTGTACCTGTGCAGCCAGGTAAGACAGACCTCAGACTTTAGATCCAGTGTGCTTGTGTAACAGCCAAGACAACAATACATGTGTCACTGGATTACTCAGGGTTGAACTGTATTATAATGATATAATAATGATGACATAATAATGAATCATGTAAAGGCACAAAGTTTATTGTTCTGAAAATATCTTACTTTAGCGCCATCCAGTGGTAGTATCAAGAATAAGTGTTTGGGGAAAGCAGTCTGTGCTGTGAAATATATGTGTGTGTGTGTGTGTGTGTGTGTGTGTGTGTGTGTGTGTGTGTGTGTGTGTGTGTGTGTGTGTGTGTGTGTGTCTCAAGTGAGTGAGGTAAGCAGGTAAACAAAATGTTGAGAAAAACCAACTGGGACATTTCAAAACTTATTGAATTGAAATACAATCAATGTAAATTGTGTGACTTGATTAATTTACAGCATGCAGGGTGCCTTCTGACAGAGATGAACATGCAGATTATTTACAGGTTATGTAATGCTGATTATATACAAACTGTTATTATGTTCTATTCATGATATGTATTCTTTGATTATTGTGACTGAGTTACAACAAGAATGGCTACAGATATATTTAAAGTAGATACAAATAGGAAAGAATTAAATAATTTAACTAAACATTAAATGAGATGTAACTAATTGAAATACATAATTTCGTCCAGAACGCTGCTGCCAGAGTCCTCACCAACACCAAGAGAGTGGAGCACATTACACCAGTCCTTAAATCACTGCACTGGCTTCCTGTGCGTCAAAGGATAGACTTTAAAATCTTGTTACTTGTCTATAAAGCACTAAATGGTCTCAGGCCTAAATATATCTCTGATTTACTTGTACGTTATGAAGCACAGAGACCCCTCAGATCATCTGGAACAGGTTTACTCAGTGTTCCCAGGATCAGACCCAAACAAGGTGAAGCAGCCTTTAGTTTCTCTGCTCCCCACCTGTGGAACAAACTTCCAGAACACCTGAGGTCAGCTGAAACTGTCAGCTCATTTAAATCAGGGCTTAAAACATTACTGTTTACTGCAGCTTACCAGTGAAGTGGATACATTACATATTTTTAGGATAATCTTTAGCTATTGTTTTTATATTTGTCTGCTGTTGCTTTTATTTTGTTCGCTTTTTAAATGCATTTTAATGTTTTAAACTATTTATTGTCTTGCATTTAGATCTTGTTTTTAATTATCTCAAATGCAATTTAAACGTTCCTTTAATGTTTTTATTTTAATGTATTTTCAAGTTCTGTAAAGCACCTTGAATTGCCTTGTGTATGAATGGTGCTATATAAATAAAATTGCCTTGCCTTGTGTCTGCAGAGTTCAGATGATTCAAATGTTTTCCTGTATTGCAGCAGCACAATAGAAATATTGTGTTTTACTGCATAAGAAATGTAGTAATACGGAATATGTAAGTAATAAATTCTCTGTATTAAACTTTTACTTAAGTAAAAGAACATAAATATTAACATAAAAATATATTTAAAGTGACATGACATGCCTCTGTCTCACTGCAGAGGCTTTGATAATACTGTTTACCTTGACATTTTCATCGTGCTATCAGCAACCCTCCTCACTGATATCACAGATGTTGATATGATATATGCTGTCACGTTGCTATGCATAGTGGATATTAAAATGGTATATTGTAGGGCCACAACTAACAATTATTTTCATCATTGTTTAATCTGTTTATTATTTTCTCAGTTAGTGGTTTGGTCTATAAATTTTCAGAAAATGTAAAAAAAAAAAAAAAAGTCCATCGATGCTCCCCAAAGCCAAGATAACGTCCTCAAATGTCTTATTTTGTCCACAACCCAAAGATATTCAGTTTACTGCCATAGAGGAGTAAAGGAAATAGTCACTTTTGAGAAACTGGAATCAGAGAATTTTGAACTTTTTTCTTTAAAAAGTTACTCAAACTGATTATCAATTAGCACAATAATCAGTGATTAACTTATTAATCGATTAATAGCAGATGAATGATTCCAGCTATAGTATTTTGTGATGCTACTTTACAAATAAAGCTTGCTTTTGCAGTAATGTAGTTTGCAGTTATAAATGTGATTAACTCATTAGTCAGATTAATTAGTAGAAAGTAGTAAATTGATCTGGCCAAAGAGTGAGCCATCTGAATTTATGAAAATAACCTAAATCAGTTTCTAAAGGGTTTATAACTTATAAACTATTTAGAAAGAATTTATAAGGGCATAAAGTGGTACCGATTCTTCTATAGAAACTAGTGTGGGCAGCAAAAACAAGCCAGTAAAAGCTGGTGAATTGTACAATTTGGGTGTTAATATCCGTAAAGTAAAAGTCTATCAGCTTCATGACAGTGAGAGTGCTTTAGTGTCACCAGGAGGCGAGCTGCAGCAGTGCCTGTGGAGAGCGTTGGATTGTGGGTATCTTGTGTTTCCTCCTCTGACAGCTCCAGTCAGCTGTTGCAGGAAAGTTTTGACACAGTTTGGTGTCTGTCTTTGTGTTTATTAGATGCGGTGTCTCATCGAAACCACAGTTCCTGCGCGCGCTTTTCATCCTTTTACTTCACCGGGAACCAGCCTGTAAAGCCACACGGTTTATACTGAACCAGACACTGTATTTATACAGAAAAAAAAAAAAAAGAAGTGGCAACTTGTGAGAAGTTTCGGAATGAGTTTGAACGAGCACTCCATGCAGGCTCTGTCATGGAGAAAACTCTACTTGAGTCGAGCCAAATTAAAAGCCACCAGCCGCACTTCGGCTCTGCTGTCTGGATTCGCCATGGTGAGTTTACTTCAGCTCCTCTGGTTCCTCTTCTGTTTACTGCATGAATGCAAACGCGTCTGAGGCCGTCGGCACGAACGGCAGACGCTTACGGTAAATGACGCAGATGATTGTTTTGAAGGGCTTCAGCGATCGTGACACTTTGCAGGCCGAATGACGGCTCCTCTGCACCGATATTTAACATCCGTGACCCTTTTAGTTCAACCAGGACGGTGTAATAATGACATGAGTGCACGAAAAGGTCACAGTTAGTCGCGTCTGACTTTGCATGAGATGAATCCCACAGTGATAGTAACGGATCAAGAGAATCAAAGTGTTCATGTAAAGTTCACAGGGCTCGCCTACACACCCTAAAGTCCGGGTTTATCTTCCGCCACAACAAATAGACCGCAGAGCAGCATTTCTCAAGGCTCAACAACATGTTTTTGTTTGTCTTGTTTTTAGATATATGTTTTTTCAATCAAAACCAGTTTTGGTAATTACTTGCCATACTTATTTAGGGCCCAACTGATACTGAATTTTTGGGCAGATGCCAATACCGATGATGAATGATAAAAAAAAATATGATGTCGATATATCAACTTATTTTCTTATACAGAATACAATAGAGGGGATATAGAATATGTGCATGAACACACATTTTTTTTGTCTTTTTTTGCAATAATCCTTCAAAAGTCTTTTACAGTCACAGCACTCAGATAATAACTTTTCATCTGTATTTTTAATAATTATAAATAAAAAACGAATAGAGCAAAATAGCTTACGTGTATAGCCATATTAGGAACAATGATCAAATACACACAAAATGCCTATGAAGTTAACAAATAAAAACAATCTGCATTATATTCTGTTTAAAATAAAAAAAAGTTTTTATATATATGCATATCAAACAACATATATGCCAATACTGTTATAGACCGATATAGCTGTGGTAGGCCAATATCTGGCCAATAACATATCAATCAGACTCTAGGGTATACAATTTGCTTTGGGAAGTTTCAGAGTAAAGAAAAACAAAAAACAACAACAAACTAATTAACTAATTGTAACATATGTCTACCCTAGAAACAGAAAAAGAAATAATTTAACTTGAAATGTAAGTGGGATAAATGGAAATGTGAAGAGGGCGCAATCATAAAAATATCAATGAACGGATATCTAAAATCCACAAAAGTGAGAAATTTCTGAAATCATAGGCCAAGGAGCAAAAACATTCAACAACATGATACGGTTGTTTAAACATTAAAGGTATAATCTGCAACATTTTCTGGAAAAAAAAATAATAATAAATAAAATCAATAAATAAAATAATGGTGGTGGCTGTATCTGCAGAGCCCCTTCCCTCTGTCTGTATTCCCTTATTTTTTCTCATTGTTTTGCTCAGGATGTTTCACCAACCTAAATTTTTGGTATTTGACATCCTGATGTGTTTACAAGCACCTTGGACAAATCCTACTGATTCTGCCTGTAAAGGGTAAAAGAAAAGAGTCCATGCTTCTCTGTGCATAGTCTCTTCTTCAGAGTGAGAGTTACTTCTGAAAAAAGTGTTTTCTCTTTTGACTTACATGCCCAGAGTGCACTTGCCATTCAGCCACAACAGAATCCACACTGGGGTCACACCAGTAGTGATACTTGTACTCAGTAGTCCTTACTACATTATTATTTCATTATTAGTTGGAAACCTCAACTACACACCTGTGAAGTTTTGTGACTGCATCTGCACAGTGATGCTTTTGTACTGCCAAGATCTGTCCACAGACAAACAGACATGAGCACCTGGCAAAGAACTCAGAACCACTTCTGTGGTAGCTCCTGCTGCAGTAGGTGTCTCCAGGACCACATCTGGCCATGATGACACACACAGATTCACAAGATGAAGACATTACCAGCTACACTGTACACTCTGATTACAACACCTTCATATTTCATGGCGAATAATGTGTCATCATGGCAACGTTTTTTGAGGAAAACTCACAAGCGTTACTATTTAACGTTGTTAAGGTCTTAAATTAAAATAGCAGTATTGTCAGAGAAGCAAGTATTTTGACTTAACATATTTCCTTAATCTCTGATGACATATCATGGACATTTTATGACTTATTAGTGTGAATATAGAATTTCTCCTTTAATACTGACTCCAATTTTAATTCTCGCAGCTTCAGATGCACCTAAAGATTGTAGGATGCAAAAATGAAAGCTCCGAAAATACATAAAACAATCAGAATAAAAACACCCAGTTGGTAAAGATTAACACAGACACTTCCTCTACCTATACATGTTGCAAATATTGACATTTTTCTTGCATTTTCCCAGGTTGCCATGGTGGAGGTTCAGCTCGAGCGGGATCACACGTATCCTCCAGGCCTGCTGATTGCCTTTAGTGCCTGCACCACAGTCCTGGTCGCAGTTCACCTCTTCGCCCTCATGATCAGCACCTGCATCCTCCCAAACCTCGAGGCCGTCAGCAATGTCCACAACCTCAACTCAGTCAACGAGTCTCCTCATGAGCGAATGCACCGCCACATAGAACTAGCTTGGGCTTTCTCCACTGTCATCGGAACCCTCCTCTTCCTCACAGAGGTCATGCTCCTGTGCTGGGTCAAGTTCTTACCCCTTAAAAGCAACACTGAAGAAAACAATGGCACCATCAGTTCTGGCGAGGCTGCGGCCATCGCTTCCACCTGCATCATGGTGCCATTTGGAATCGTTTTTATCGTGTTTGCCGTCCACTTTTACCGCACACTTGTCAGTCACAAAACGGACCGACAGATCCGGGAGCTGGAGCAGGTCATTCGGCTCCAGAACCAGCTGGACCACAGGGCTGAGAACGACGACCTGAAGGCCGCAGTCCACTACCCCTAATTAGAACCAGTTAGCAAACAACAGCAGTGGACATCCAACAGTGCTTTTATTCTGAAATCTCTTATAAAAGCTTTATTTTTTATTGTTTTGAACTGAGCTCATATGCTTTTTTTGAAATTGCAAGTTTCCTTCGTTGAGTGTTTCACACTGTAAAAAATGAGTGTCAAGTCAAACTAAAAGTCTTTAGTTATAAACTGTAAAAAAAAAAAGTTTTGTTGACCTATTATCCTTTATTGAGATAATTATTTTTTTCCTATAGAAAAACTTGAATCTTTAGAAACCAAAAAAAAAAAAGTCAAAAATTGTTTCATGTCAAAAAACTCATTCAAGTGAAAGGGAATTATGGTTAATAATTGAATATTTTCAGTTGTAACCATTTAATTTCCAAGCACTGAAGTAATGAGAAATCAGATTTCCAGCTCACTGTGAACAATTTTTGAAGAACAGAATTTTGGGGGAATTATGGGAAATAAAGATAATTATCTCAAGTTGGCAAAACTTCTTTCTTTTTTTTTTTTTCAAACTCATTTGCTGAGAAAATATTAGTTTTCTCTCTCTTTTTTTATAGTGCAGGTTTTGACTCAGTCCAGTCTTGGATAATGCATGTTCACATTATATATTACAGCAGGAAAACAGTTTTACCTTTACTTTGAATTTAAATCATTTGCTCTAACATTTCAGTGTCTCGTTTAATGATATATCACATTGTTACATTATGTATTTTAGGCTAATGCCACTTAAAGAGTTCAAACATGAACTTCAGTGTACTGTCATGGAAATTGGGAGGACATCCACTTGTTTGAATTTTTAATGAAGCTAAACAGCCAGCTACAAATTACAACACAGTAATACTGTACATGAATGACAACTATGATGTTGTTTAGTTGTTATTAATATTATAAAACAGGACTTAGTAGCACCAGTAGTAGGAAAATCTGGGTCACATTGCTGACCTCTGGGATGACCTTCATCAGATCAAAACAATGACTAGATTAGTCACAGCTTTAGGGCCAGAACCTCTTTTTTTATATTAATTTAAAGTCTGTTCTTAGCTCAGGTACTCAAATTGTGGTGCTGCTCTGTCAGAACTTTTCCCTCTTTAGTTTACACAATTCACAGTTTATTCTATTGCTGCCAGTGGAGGTTTTCTGTATAACTCATCACCACTGCAGCGTCCAGAGGGCAGTTGGCACGTCTCAAGTTTAGAGAAGCAGCAGGAACACCAGTGTAGGAAGCTAAGCAATGGACTGCTGCAGACACCTAAACAAAACTAGCCCAGTTCAAGTGTTTAGAATATTTTCATGGTTTGATCTTACCATCAGAAACCTCTTTCCGACATTAAGCCACCGTTATGTGAGCCAAATATTATTCTTTCTAAACAACCAGACTCCATTAGCGAAATCAGTGATTTTACCTCATCGAACGTGGGAGTTGCTGAGTGACATATCAGTTCTACTAGAATCACTGTCGACATACTTTAAAGCCAAAAATATGGAACAAGTTACATTACATTTACTCAGCTGACACA
Organism: Lutjanus erythropterus; assembly: GCF_056507025.1. Taxonomy (NCBI): domain Eukaryota; kingdom Metazoa; phylum Chordata; class Actinopteri; order Lutjaniformes; family Lutjanidae; genus Lutjanus; species Lutjanus erythropterus. The sequence continues at coordinate 28,312,009 of NC_139326.1, read as the reverse complement.
GTCTGAACAGAAAAAAATTCTGAGGTCTTAGTTCTTTGGCTTCTTAGAGGAACTTTTATTTTAGTTACCAATTGTTGTAGGTTCTATCAGATATTTGTTACACTCCTTTTCCCTTACCTAGATTTTTCAGTCTTTTGAAAAAATGACATGTTACTATTTGCATAATCCTCAGTTTTGAAGAGGTCCAAAAATCTGTATGCATAGGAGAATAAGATTTGATCAGAACATTTTTTAGGTCTTTAACAAAACAAATATATTAACAAATATGTTAACGTCCGACAGTATTTCTGTGCAGTCTGAGTGCTAGCCCGAGAGTGCTTTCAAACAAAGTGTATTACTGTTGCTCACATATTCATAACAAGAGAGAATCTAAATTAGCCTGATGCTGGAATCTGTGTTGAAGAAATCATTTGTCTTCCTTCAGAGGTGTTGTCCTCATTTTAGAGATGTCCTCAATTTTAATGCTGTTGCAATTCAGACATGCAATGAAAATGGTTACTGGCTTGGAGAAAAAGCATTGATGAATGTATTATTACAAAGCATGCATGTATTGGAAATGTGTTAAAGTTTGTATGTTTTGTACTTTTCATAGTTTACAGGCTTCAGCATGGTCACTCATGGCTTAGATTATACATTGTTTGGATTATAGGGTGTGTTGTTTTTGTCTGGTGGCACATTGCTGAATTGTTTTTATTGGACTTAAACCATTTTTTAAAAAACTTTTTTATTGTCTTTACTGTAACATTGGTACAAAAACTCTGTTAAAGCTCAGAGGAGAAAACATGGAAGCCGATTTCCACCAATTTGAAAAAAAAAAGATCCTTTAAGTCATTACAATTAGAAAAGAAAAAGATAATAATGTGTTAATAATAATAATGTTTTGAAATGATAAATCAAATATATCAAAGTAATAAAAAATATTTTTGAGAAGTTAAATCAATATTTTGGGAAAGTTTCCCCTTATTTGAGAAATGAAGTCATTATTTTGAGACACTAAGTTTGAGATACAAAGTCATTATTTGTAAAAAGTAAGTCTTTATTTCAAGATATTACGTCAATATTTTGAGAAATTAAGTAATATTTTGACATAAAAAGTCAGTATTTTGCAATACTAAATCATTATTTTGAGATAAAAAGTCATCGAAAAATTTAGTCAATCAAAGTAAATCGTTCTTTCAAGGAAGTTTCAAGGAGAAGCTTTTATTTTTACCACAGAAATGGGCTCCATAGAAATGTGCACATATTTAGAGCTGGATGACAATTCATTATCAGTTAGCCATGTCAGTTTATCATATCCCATAATATATGCAGTATGAAATAAAATCTGATGAATGAATAAAATCTCTGAAAACATGAGACTTTAAATATTTGAGACTAATTTCTACATTTTCTAAATCCATGTGGTGAGTGTGAATTTGCATTTTTATCCTGTGGTTTGAATTCTTAACTGAATATTGTAACGTGCTGTATTTTTTTTTTTTATCAAGGTATCATTATTGTAATATCAGTTGTGTCTTTATTACCCACCTACATATGCTGAAACATGATAATGTAACAGCTTCTGTAGACCACAAGCTCCTGAAATTTGTAAATTTGTAAAAAAAAAAAAAAAATGGTTAAATTGTCAATACCAAATGATAATATTATTATGACATATAGCAGTGAACAAGGAGCCATAAGGGGATAATAACTTACAGACCGTCATGGTCATTATGCACTGTTCATGGTGTTACTAAAAGACTAAGGAATGAAATGAAGTTTATTCGGGTCAGCTGCACACAGGATAGGAACTACCACATGTGCCTTCCTTAAAACAGATCAGTGCAAACATAGGCATTTTTTTCTTTGGTTAATTTACTGGTTAATTTATTCAACCCTATGTATGTTACTGTATATAGAAAAGCCCCACTTCTTCTGTCAGTGCACAGCTTTAAAGTGAATTTTTAACAAATACTGTACTGTAAGTTTTGCTTATGTGTGGTGTTAGTAGTTCATGAAGCTGCAGCTTTTTACTGTTGCAGGACATTTTTGTTGTTGTTGCCTGTTTGTGAATAAAATGCATCAGAGATGACTTATGAGTTATATATATGTATTATGTTTTTAATAATTGCATGTGTAGGAAAACAAACAGTATAATCTTGCACAAATTGTATTTTTAACTCTGAGTTCAAAAGGAAAACCACACAGGAAATCTGTCCGGACATGCAGAATGACTGTCAGAGCAGTAAGCCACGACCATGCATCACAACAGAGCACATGAATTTTCACACTTTCTCACTTTCTTCCGCTCTCTTGGTGCCATTTGTGCTTGTTTTGTTACTTCTTTGAATAAGTCGTCCACATTTTCCCTGTCTTTGGCCGAGCACTCCATGTACAGCACAGCCTTGAGTTTTTCTCTCGCCTCCTCTCCCTGTCAGAACAGAGTTGATTTCACACAAATGAACTGTGGATCAAAATGTGCAACTTCTCATATTGTTCTGTCCACTGATTATACACTGATGATGCTTGTCAAGAGTAATACTAACTGTACGTAGGTAATAGTGCATGGTGTTTGTCTGGTTTGATACCTGAATATTTGTGATGGCATTCTGTCCCCATGATAAGAGCTGTTTCATCAGGACTTCGTCTTTTCGTAGGTCTGCTTTGCACCCAACAAGTATGATGGGCACGCCTTCACAGAACTTTTGCACCTCAGGGAACCACTAAAATATATTAAACACAGTTAGATTGTGGGATTTTGGAAAATACAAACTGCAAAATAAAATGCATAGGTCATGGGTGGGTGATTTTTCTTATGTTTAGACTTAATGTTCTGTCTTTTTGGCCTGGTTGTGCTGTCTGTCCCTCTAGTTAGTTTTGATGTGAGTTGCGGACTTTTGGAGATATTGGTCAAAGAGATGTCTACCTCCTCTAGAATATGGAAATAATATGATGGCACTTGGTGTGTGGTGCTCCAAGCTCCAAAAAACAGAACAAAGCATAAAAATATATATTTATATTATATGTGATTATTCAACAGTAATGTTTCTTCAAAAATCATGACCCAGTTACTCAAGACAATCCACAAACCTTGTTGTGTGCAGTTTCATGTAAGGACTATTTTCTTTCTACTGAAACTACACCCATCAACAACATCAACATGCACAATAGCCAATTTGTTCATTTTTAATGGCGGGGATCGTTCAGGTTTGTTTTGTTCACCCCTTACTATCAAAGCGATTCATGAAAGAGTCAGAAAGACTACAGATCTAAGATGAAACTGTCAGAAGGGCTGTGGGACCAAGAGAAAAAGTTAATTCAGCTCCATGGACACTGTCATGTGTTTATTCATACCCAGCACAGTTAAGCTAGGGATATTTCAGAGCCCTGGTCATGGCCATATATTCTAATTTGCACAAAACTCAATCAGATAAAGGATCAATGAGTCAGGCAGACTAGACTAATATATTCAGCTAAACAACCCCTCTGCTGCTGCACTCTCTCTGCTGCTAAGTAAGGCCTGTAGAGGGGGTTGGCAGGTTAAAAAGGGGGATGGCGTTCCCCCTCAAAACACCTACTCACCATGCAGAAGGAAGAGTGCATCTACTCATGGACAAGAGGCTTGTACTTGCAGACAGCAAACATTGCCAGTGTCCTCTTTGGCTGAGCTGTATCCTCTCATCCATGAATAGATACATGCTTCCTTCTGCGTGGTCAGTAGAGTTTGTAGACGGGTAGAAAGAAAATAGTTCCTACATGAAAATATTCCCAACAAGGTTTGTGGATTATCTCGAATATTAAGTTTTGTTTTTTTTAGTGCTATCTAGCTCTATAATCATGGATAGAAGGCAGACATCTCTACTATCTCCGAAATTCTGCAACTCACACCAAAACAACCTTGATGGATAAATAGCACTACAGGTATGAGGGAAAATATGTATTTTTAATTTGGGGGTAAACTGTCTCATTAAAGTAATGAATTGGAGAAGGTGAACGTGTGTTTACTCAAACTCCGATATCCACCTGAACAAAAACAACAAATCACTGATGAGACAACTTATAAATACCTTTTCAAAGACATTTTCAAAGCTTGAGGGACTCATGACATCGTAGCAGATCAGCACCACATCAACATCTTGGTATGACAGAGGCCGCACACGATCATAGCCCTCCAGACCTGATATTGACAACATCAAAACCTGCATTTGAAATTAAAAGGTCCACAACCATTGTCAATAGTACCATTATGATTTGCCAGCTCTGCCAAAATCTTCATAGTAAATCAAAAATAAAAATAAAACAACTAGGTTGAAAACACTAAAATAAAATAAAATAAAACCCCTCTCAACTAAATTAACCAACATACATGCATTGCTTGTTTTTGTAGAGTTTATTTTGACTAAAGACAAAAAAAAAATGTCACACTGTTGTGGAGTGACTGGACACACCTTCAACAGACTCGGGCGACCTGTTCAACAAGATGACTGAGAAATGTGAGTGAAGAATGAGACTCACCTGCAGTGTCATAGAGATGCAGCCGAAAATGTTTCCCTCCATAACACAAATTTGCAATACTTTGGTCAGACACAGATGGGATATATGCCTGAAAGAAATGTATTTTTTTGTCTTCCAGTACTTGACTGCTGATGTTAATTTCAAACATTTTATTCTGTTTAGTTTTTAGATATAAATGGATTTCAGGATGCATTATTCCTACGCTGAGGTGAAAATACAGAAAATGGAGCAGATCAGATAAACAGTGTGTATAATTTACCTGTGGAAAGACTCCTGAAGTGTAAACATTGAGTAGCGAGCTTTTGCCACAAGCCGAGTCCCCAACAATAACAACCTTGAATTCTCCCTGCAGGCCGGTGTCTGCTCTGTTTTCTCCTGATCCTTTCTGGGTCATGTTTGGTGAAAAGACAGATGAGGACGGATGTTTCCAGTGACTGCTGGTCCTGGCGGTGTATATACTGTGGAGATAATCCAGAAACAGACAGAAAACAGAAACAGAAACTGTGTCTGCAGTATTTAGCTATCATTACCATCATGACGGCAGTGGCATGTCCAGATTAAAGGGCGTGGGAATGCTTTATTGGACAATCACACCTTAAACACATATAAATAGTCCAGCCTTCTCTTAATGGGCTGCTCCTCCTCAACTATCTCAAGTATTTAAACAGCTTTGAATAGAACTTGTGTTGGCTACAATACGATGTCCCTCTGCCCTTGAATAATGTACAGAAGGACCTGAAATTGTCAGAGCTGATCACTGTGGGGGAACTGAAGTCAGTTTTAAAGGATCGAGAAACTAGTACACTTTGTCATTTTGCATCCTATCTTTAATTTATTTGTTATATGTATATTTAGCTTGTCCAACATGTTCCTATATGCCTGTCTTGTGATGTGATTAACTTGGGTATCAATTATTGGTAACGCTTAATATCAGAGGTGGAAGGAGAAATAAAAATCTGTTCTCAAGTACAAGTACTGTTATATTACTAAAATATTACTGTATTACAAGTGAAAGCATTGGTGTTAGAAAAATACTCAAGTAAAAGTACTTGTCTCAAAAACTAACCAGAGTATTAGTTATTTTTTTAACTGTAGATGTTTAATACATTATCAATAGCAGCGAATCAATCAAAGATGCTTCTGTTTCTCCAAATTTTCATTCTAAGTTTCTCCAGTCATTTGTTCTGTTCTGCTCAGTGATCACAGTCACCTCTACAAACTAGGGTTGCAATTTTTTGTTTTTCCTTAACTGATAGTTGAAAATGCTAACAATTGGTTAATTATTCATCTATAAGATACAAAACACATTTTTGAAAACTTTTTTCTCATTTTAAGTTTCAGTTTCTGTATTCAACAAATTGCTCTGCCAGACAAAACAATGTCAAATCAAGTGCAATTACTGTTATTTCAAGACTATTGATTAAATATTCATGGATACAGTTTTAATTTATTAAAATCATAAGGCTGATTAATCGATTAATGATTTATCATTATCATCCTCACTCCAAACCTGCTCTGCTGCAGCATTTAGTTATAAAATCCATGTCCTGATTTTCATTGGTCTGCTTGCAATTAGATCACCTGATTGGCTACAAAAAATGTAGATGAAAGGTCTGGACGTTAATTAAATTTGCAGATTACATGGTGTAATGAATACTTAAATACAAGTAAAAGTACAGACTTGAAAATCTACTTATAGAGTACAAGTACCACAAAAACTACTTAATTATAGTAACTTGATTATTTGTGATTAGTTACTTCCACCCCTGCTTAATATTATATTAACTATTAACTCATTGCTTATTTGCATGCATTTTAGTAACTTAGTGGCTTGTTATTTACCATTATAAAGCATAAAGCACTTATTAATGCCTTATTCTGCATGACTATATTCAACAACTACTAGGCTATTAGTAACTGGTAGTAACTGAGTTTTCCCTCAGTAACCTCTTAATTACTGCTTATTGATAGTAAGCAAGGAAGCTGTCGTACATGAATCGTAATCTTAATATGCTTTGTGCAGTATGGGCCTTATAAGCTGTTAATATCACCACACTCTACAAATATGACCTATTTATGATTTTCAATAACAAAAAACATATATTTTTGCATTATAAAGGTGCATAGAAATACTTGAAAGTGCATAGAAATTTCACACCTGTTACCTGTTCGCCTACCTTCCCCCTACCTTTTGTGTTCTTCCGCCTCACAGACGGATCTATATTCCGCCTCTCTCCGCCGGCGGATGGATCCATCCTCCAACCTCTGGGCGATGAACTGTGAAAACACCGAGGATAACAACAGCTTCTCCACAATGTTGCTCCATCAAAGGATAAAACTTTGGTCCAGGTACGGGAGATAATAATATTTTGTTATCCTTTAACTTTGAGTGTTTATTTTCACTGGACAGCCTGTTATCTTTTAGAGGAGGATACAGGTGATGCTGTCCTCCATCACCTGTCGGGGCGTGTTAACCTCCAGTGAAGCAGTAATGTCAGCGAGGTAACCGACATTATTATGTTGCAGGTGTTGACGAATGTAATGGAAAGCGAAAACCAGAGTGCTGAGAGAGAGACACCGCCTCAGCACTGGACAAGTTGCAAGTTGATAATTGACCCTGCACTAACAAAAGGACTGTACAAAGTCTACCGCTATGATGGACAACAATTTAACATCCCCGTGAGCATCTTCACATATCTGCTTATTGTTAATCATTCAAAGATAATTACTTGCCTGCATATTTTCCCGCTGTAATACTGCGCCAAACAAACGTGTCTGTTTTCCATGATGATGATGATGATGGGTGTTGTTTACCTGAACAGGTGGAGGATTTAGGTCTGTTTCCTGTGGATACAGTCAGAGATCCGCGCATCTGCCGACTGTGGAGCAAAAGCAACAAGACTGACCTTCTGGTAGCTAAATTTAAGGTAATCTTCATCAATATCCAGAGAAAACACCACTGTAAAAAATGTGCAAGACACGTCCCGTATTGACAGTGTTACTTAAGTAAAAGTAGGATATTCTGTATCTGTGGCTGTGGTGCTCCTGTAATTCTTCTACACATGAGTTTGACAGCATTGTTTTGCAGTGTGCGACTGTTAGAAAAACATGCCTTGCATTGAAAAAAGGAACTGATAAACTTATATACAATTCAAATGGATCAAGTTCTCAGTTCCCATCCCTACAAATAAATGTAGTGGATTAAAAAATACAATATTTATCTTAGAATTGTGGTGGAGTAGAAAGTGGCATGAAATGAAAATACTGAATCAAATTATAAGTATCTCAAAGTTGTACTTAGTAGTACAGTACTTAAGTAAATGTAATTAGTTACATTCCATCATCAGTCTTTATAGTCATTATAATAATCATACATACAATAATCATTTACTGACAAAAATAGCTATTGTCCTTTGTCCTTTCAGGTTGACGAGTGGTACGTCGGTCCTGTTCCTCCCAAAGAAGTGACATTTTCCAGGCTGAACGACAATGTGAGGGAGTTGTTCTTGACTAATATGTGCAAGAAATATGGAAACATTGAAGAAGTGGAAATATTTTACAATCCTAAGAACAAGAAGCATTTAGGGATCGCAAAGGTAGTCTTCGACACAGTGGGGGCGGCGAAAGACGCTGTTCAGCAACTCCATCAGACGTCAGTGATGGGAAATGTGATCCATGTGGAAATTGATCCTAAAGGTAACACCAAATGAATGCCGCATATTTTATGTATTGAAGGTATAAATGAGGGATGATCTGTTTTTATTTATTTTCCTGAATCTTGTTTTTTTGTGTGTATCAGTCAAATTGGTGTGATTGTTTTGATTGATTGTATAAAAAATGTCATTTTTTTCTTGTACTCAAGGGAATATTAGTATTTATTTTAAGAAAGGCCTTAACCTGTTTTTCCAAGATTTACTTTTGTTGAATTTGTTTGTATGTTGATTAATTGACACTAACATGCAACCTTCCTCAGGTGAAAACAGGGCTCGATATCTTCAGCTCCTCTTGCGTGGCCTTTACACTCCTTGGACGTTGCCAGTGGGCAGCAATGAACGAACTCTTCAGAGCTTAATCGACAGTTTGCTGGTAAACCTTTTAAAAGTGCTTATAATGTTTTGAACTCTTTTTTAATTGGGTTTGTATGAGCTGCTTATCCATATTCTACAGTAGATGGGGGTTACTCATCTACCGTTGCCTCCATTCGTTAGTTTGTTAGTTTTTGTGTTAGTTCACTGTCTTAAAGCATTAGTGTGGATTCACTGAAGTCACACAATAACACAAACAAATTAACTGACCATTATAGTAGGTAGCTGTGGAAAACCAGCAACTCCTGTGTGCTGTGAGGTAAAATTACAGATTTTGTGAAAGAGTCTTGTTGCTTTACAGAGAGCAATATTTGGCTTCTATAACAGCACTTTCCTCTTGGAAAAGGCTGTCTGACTGCAAGGTAAAGCAGTGAAAATATGCTATATATTGCATACACATAAACTGATACTGACATTTTTAAGTGAGTCTTTATTTAGGTGAACAAAGTTTGTTTTGCTGCAGACCCTGTCCACAGCAGTACATTGCTTGACTTCTTACAGTTACTCCTGCTGCTTCTTCAAACTTGGTGCATAAAAACCGCCATCTACTGTAGATAATATACTATTGATAAGTACCTTGTACAACAAAAAAAAAAAAAAAATCCAAACTAAGGATAATATTTTTTATTTTATTTTATTCATTATTTTATTTAGAATAAGTTTCTTTGTGTATATCTATTTAGTATTATTAATATAGTTATTTACTTTTATTTTCTTGATTATTTTTCTTTAAACGCTTTACCTTTTATTTTTATTCATATCAATACATTTCCTCCTCTTCCTCCTCCTCCTTCCTTCCTTTTAGTATCTTTATTTATTTTACTTTTATCTACTGTTTGTACATTTTATTTATTGATGAATTTTAATTTATTTGTCTTATCTTTCTATTTTCACTTTCTGGCGTTTCCTCACTTAAGATAGTGTTTCCTCAATTCCTGTTTTTAATGAGTGCTGTTCTCATTTTAGTGCGTTTTAGAGTTGTTTTTAACTGGTCTTAATTTAGCATCAATGCCCTTTATGTGATCTACATAAGTAAACAAGACCATCAGCAAGAAGGTCGTCTATTTCTATGCTGTTATTCTTAATGTCTGGTTGGAATCAGATGAAGCTGACATTACAGTGAGTAGTACATTAGCAAGTTAAAAGGAAAACAGAGGAGATTTTTATTTTGATCATTTTATTTTTGATGTTACATTTTATGGTAAAGGTGGTGGAAACACTACCACTTTTGTCCACAGGGGGCTCCAAAAACAACATAATAAATTAATAAATAAATTCCATGTAGTAGCTTTTATGACAAAGGCATTGCTTTGGGTGTGTGGGCGTTGTTTCATTGTATGATGGACTCGAGAAGTGCTAAACGAATAAAGTCTGATTATTTGATTTGTTTTCTCTGTATTATCATCTCTCACAGGGTAGTTCAGCCACTCAGCGACAGTTGAGCATCTCCAGTCCCACCAGCATCGCCACCCCCCTCTCTCTGGACACAGCCTACTCCAGTATTTGGCAGGATACACCATGCAGCTTTGGGCTTACGCCACGTTCTCAGGGAACCCCCCGCACTCCTTGCTTGTCTGTTACTCCTCTCTCCCAGGACTCCTGCTACTCCAGTCTTCAGGCGACTCCGGTCCTCCAGGGGGAGCCCTCCACATATAGTGTTCATAAACCTTTAAGGCGAGAGCTCTGCCATCGCAAACCCGCAAGGTATCACAGGGGATCTGGCGAAGTCTCAGATGTCAGCTCATTTTTGAAGCACTGCCAACCTCAACGCCTCTCTAACCAATTACAAAGCAGCAGCCAGCAGCTTGCAGTGTGGGGTCACAATGCACAATCCTCTAATCACAATCACACAGAAGCTTCCCTGAACCTCACCTCCCCCTGTCAGGAGTCCAGAGACGTGGTCACCGCCACCTCCAAGTCTTTACATCTGAACTGCAACTCTTTCAGCATCCTGAGCATTAATTTTGCAGCTGATCAGCAAACAGCAGCGTCCTCTCAACTTGATGACCATCCGTGCATAACAGAGTTATCTCCATCTGCTGATAACTGTTCTTCTAGCAGCCCCCAGCCAGAGGTAGAGAGTCTGGACTCCCGTATTGAGAGTTTGCTGATTAACAGCCAGAATACTGAGCCTTCATTCTTTGTTAGAGAGACTTTGGAGACCGATGTTCACTCTCAAGATAGCCCAACATCACCCTGCTCTGCTAACACGTCCCCTCTCTCAGATGACTCACTCATTTGCACCCCAACTTCTTGTGGATCCTTCACAACAAACCGTCAGTGCTCCTACAATGACACAGCAGATGCCAGTCCATCATGGCTCACTGAAAACGAAGAGGATGAAACTACTCGAGCTGTGTCCTTTCTTACAAGAAACTTGCAGTCTCCCGCTTCATCTGATTTCACTCAGTTTGAAAGGAGGACTCAGCTAAACAACGAAAAAGATGCAGAAAGGTTCCAGTCATTATGTCCAAAGGTACTTCCTCTAGATCTTTACGTAAATCACAAACAGTTACAGCCCTGGTATTTAGGTGGGATCTGCATCTCGATACCTGATACAGATAATAAACAATCTGATCTTGCCTTTACACCTGGTATTTTAAATGTGAAATCCTCATTGAGATTGGATCTCTGTCCTCTCTGTGAATAATCTGAGGTTTTGGCACATCAGCCCCAAACTCCCTTAAAAATTCACAGAGTTTTCTGAGTTGTTGAGTTAGAGGAATCTATTAACTTTGTAAAATAGTGTACATGACAAATTCTTGATAATAATAATAATAAATGTACGGATACAGACTATATTTTAATACCAGGATTAAATGGGGTCTTAAAGTGGTTATCTTGTTGTCTATTTAGAAGTATTTATGTTGTACTGTAAATCAGTAACTCCGATTTTTTCTGTCTTCCAGGAGCATCATGCAGCAAATGAGGAGGAGCTCTCAACTATGACACCCACAAAAGAGACCTCCGCTCTCCCTCCGCCACCATCCTTTTCTCCCCTCAATAGCACCACTCAGCTCCTAAACTCCACAGCTCCTCCTGCCATCAGGCCTGGATGCTCCCATCTACCACCCACCCCTTTCCCTTTCCCCATTCCTCCTTTCCCCCCATCTATTCCACCATCTATCCCTCCTGTCCCACCTCGCCTGCCCAATGGTACCATCCCCATCCCACCTCCAGGCTGGATTCCACCACCTGGCCGTCACACTGGCATCCCCATTCCTCCTCCCCCTATTCCACCTCCTCGTACTATTCCTCCTCCACCAAGTTTTCTTGGACCCCCTCCACCTTTGTTGGTGCCACCTTCAGTTCCACCTCCTCCTGTGCACACATTCCCTGTGCCCATGCCGCCTGCAGGCCCTTTGGATAAGGGGAATCCTCCAAGGCATGGCAGTGCACCTTCACCTTTTCCTCAACCACCCTGGCCTGCTCCACCTTTTCCTAGGTTTAATCCCTTTGTGCCACCACCTGACTACCCGCTTGTGAGGGAAAACCCTCATAAGGTCACAGTAGAAAAAGTTTTAGAAGTCATCGTTGATGAACTTAAGTCAATCATTAAGAAAGACATCACACGCAGAATGATCGAAGGGGTTGCTTTCAAGACTTTTGAAGACTGGTGGGACTGTCAAGAGAAGAAAACAAAGGTAAGATCTTCTCATTCCTTATTATTTCATGAAGTGGTCCACGAAAGTACATGAATGAGAAAAAAAACTTTGTCCTTTTTGAGCCAGTATTTTCATTATTATTGTTGTTTTATTCATAAGATGCAAGTACCTCCTTTGAAAAGTGGAGCAGCAAGTGTGGAAGAGAGGAACAAACTGCTAAATCCCCTTAGTCACATCAGTACACAGGGCAAAAAACCTCCCCTGCCGTCTTTCAAGGTAAACTAATATGCTTACTGTAATATGAAACAGCATTTGACCCCTGAGTGATACATTAATGTGAAATAACCTTCTGTCATGCAGGTAAAAAGGAAAAGAGCCGATGATCCTGCTACATCAGAGGAGACAGAAAATCTGTCATGTTCTACTCATGAAAGTTCTGGTCAGTGTGCTTTTAATGCAGTTAACAGTTATTTACGATATACTAACGTAACTGTCTTTGTAGTGTTTATTTTGTCAGCTTCTTTTTTTTTATTTAGTCTTAGTCCTGTGTCAAATGCCCATAGTCCGTAAGTTTAATCATATGTAATCATACTGTTTACTTTAGTGTAGTTTTAGTCAATGAAAACTCTTGATATTTTAGTCTGTTTTCGTCATTGTCACATAATAGTGAGCATTTCAGTCAATCTGGTTTAACCAGAACCAATAATTTATTGTTATTTGAGTCAAATTTGTTTAAGATGAGATTTTATCCTATCATTATCTGATGAAGACCACAGGCTGAATGATCCACAACACAGCCTACATAATGTAACACCACCACCTCATTAGTTGGATTAACATAGTAAAAAAAAAAAAAAAAAAAAAATGCTTTATTAACCAAGCTCAATTTCTTTGTGGTGAGATGAAACAGAACTGCTGAATTGAAAAAAAAAGTCTAGAAAATTTTGTCATCTCTTTTATCAAGTGTTTATTTTTTTAAACTTCATTTTAGTCTTGTCTATTTTAGCCAACAATATTGCATGTTGATATAGTCACAAGAAAAATGGTCACTGATGAACACATTTTATCTTAGTTTTTGTTAAGGAAATTAACAGTTGTTCCCTGTTGTTCCATGTGGTTTTAGCTGTGAAAGAGGGGGATGACATATTTAGACCTGCACCTGAGAGAGCCAAACGCAGACATGCAAGGCCACATGCACTTGACAGTGATGACGATGATGATGATGAGAGGAAAGAAGAGGACAACTCACTTCAAGACGAAGAAACAGTATCAGACAAAGTGGAAAATGCTATTTTGCCAGCTGATGATGATCTTCAAATCCTGGTAAATAGCAGAGATGCACAATCCACTCTTTTTCAGTTTCAATACTTAAATTTAAATATCTGCCGATACCCATACCCCAGCACAGTGCAGGTCTTGCTTTTTTTTTCTGTATTTCGAGACTAAAATATCTTGTGCTGACATGTTGACTCAGCCAACTGTTCTAGCTCAGTTGCAGACCTTCTCATGTTACGTTACTGTGCATTCATGATCCAGCATGTTCATCTAATTCAGAGAAGTCTAGGAGACAACTTATTAAAATGATTAATTTGTGCGTAATTGTGAAATTATGAAAACAAAACCTTATTTCAGAACTGCAGTGTGGTGTCACTACTTTGTTTTCAGTTTTTAACAGAAAACTATGAAATGCTATATATAATACAGATACAAAGTTTAGATATGATAAACTGTCTATATGTTGAAAGTGTGAAATTCTTTTGTTATTAGTGTGACAGAGATGATCTTGATGATGGTGATAATCATTTGGAGGAAGAAAAGGAGTTGGCACAAAAACACACAGAGAATGAAGATGCTGTCATCTCCCAAACTAGTGATGGTGTTGAAAGCTCAGACAGCGGTACGTTAAAACATCACACAGCTGCAACACTCAGCACAAATGAATAATCAACCCTATGAGAAAATATATTTGTTTCTTTATTCTATTATAGAGACTTCTTCAGAGAGCAGCTCCTTGGAGGAAAGTGAGTATTCGTCAGACATCGACTCGTCTGATTCGTTCTCTTCAGAGAGCTTCGAGGACTCGTCCTACTCTGACCTTAGTCCTGAAGATGAAGACATGGAGGAGGACGATGAGGACAACAGGAGCGGCGAGTGTTTAGTCATATCATCAGAGGATGAGGAAGAGTCAATGGAGCTTGAGCCCCCCGTCACCCCCTCAGCCCCGCTAACCCCCGGTGCTCAGCTGGAGCTGGACCTGCAGGACTGGTCGGCTCAGGACGCCGAGCAGAACCAGTTTACCTCCTGTCAACAAGACGACATCATGGAGCTCCAAACCAGTGAACCCCCGGATCATCTACAGCTCCTGTCACCGATAGGTCATCCAGGTTATATGTCCAGAATATTTTATTTGTTAAATGAAGTACGGCATTAGGACTGTTCAAATGTTTGATATCTGTCAAAAATTGTTTGCTAAATCGGGATTCCAAATTTTCCCTTAGATGCCAGAAAATTTCCAGATTTCTGTCCCCCAATGGGGATAAAGTCAACAATAAAAGCATTTACAGATATCGATTGATATACTGACATACTGTTCTCAGCATTCATAATTTACATGTTTACAGATTATCCTCAGGGTGTTTTTTATTTTCAAATATATCACAAAAAGACGTACGACTTTTACACAGGACAGTTAAATTAAGTTCCTGTCCATCCTCCCCAGTGCCACCCTCCCCTAAGCACTGGACCATCAGTATGTCTACATACAGCAGATATCCATACAAAAATACACTTAAGTAAATATATATTCACAGACTCACGTACACTTAAATAAAGATGTAAATGCAAAATATAAAAATGTGACATGCAAATAACAATAAATTTAGGAAGTAAAAGAAGAAAAGAAAAATAAATGAATAAAATAGATAATAATAAGCACACATACACCTGGGTTATGTAGATATGTTGGTGGCTGCCATACCTTCTACAAGGGAAATAAATTTCTAGGTGGATATGACACATAACCTCTCTAATCCATTGGAGGGAGAACATCTTTCCATTTGAACAAAATAAGCCTTCTGCCCAACAGAGAGCAAAAGGCCATCATATTTATATAGCACCCAGGGAGAGGAGCATCCACTAGAGCCACACTTATAATGAAATCAGTGGAGATGGGTCTACTTGTTCTCCACATATTCTAGAGAATGACTCAAAGATAGATTGCCAAAAATTGCAAACTTGGGACATGACCAAAACATGTGTAGCAATATAGGGCCATCTTAATCTTAAATAATCTGTCTTTGGTCCAATGAAGACGATGCACTATTTTAAAACCGAACCACAGTGTGCCTAAGGCATACTGAGGAGGAGTAAATTCTCTCTATAATTTTTGCCAGATTGCTTCTGGAATTGTTTCATCTAGGTCCATTTCGCATTTGCTTCAGAGAGAATCCAGACTGTTCACATTATGTGTGTTTAGTAATGTATAGACTCTGCTTAAGATTTGTTTTGTGTCAACTTTACATTTAAAAATTGTGTCTATATCCTCATAAATTTTAAACAATACTTAAAGTCCACAGCCGTGCTTAGCAGCTCTGTGAGGTAGTACTTAGGCACAAAATGTTTCCCAAATTTTCTGAGGGCTACTATTGGCCTGCATATTTAATGTTTTGTTTTTTTGTTTTTTTTTGTTGTTTTTTAAGCCAATTTTTAAAAAAATTGTACAAGCTGTTCGTAACCAGACATCAGATATCAACATTTTTGGCTGGTGAAACATCCCAAGCACAGCAAAACAACGAGAAAAAACATGGAAACACAAACAGATTGTTTTCTAACATTTCCTTGTTATTTCTCTGTGTAGCAGCGGAGCCACACCTTGACATAGAGATGGAGAGCCCTGACTGGACAGTGGAGTCACCTGAGAACATAGAAAACCTGAGGCCTCCTACTCCTACTGGCTTCCTGGTGGATGGTGACCCTGACCTTCTGATAAGAAGCAAACCAACATCTCCCACTGTAGAGGAAGTGGAGCGACCACAAACACCAGGAAAGGGGATCGTAGCCGAACTGGGAAGTGAGTGCTTTGCTGAAGAAGTCCTGTCCTTCTCTCCAGCAAGCACTGAGCTCCTTCTAGCTCCTTCTGATCCCCTGGCCTCATACCCATCATACCAGGACAGGCCCAAAACTCCTGGTAGAGAGGACAGAGGGGGATGGACTGGGAGAGCTCCAGCAACACCAGGCAGAGAGACTATATCCTTGTCAGAAGGAAGCATAGCGGTGTGCAGCCCTCCTCCTGTGCCATGTTTGTCTAACAATCCATACATCACAGCCCCAAAGACTCCTGGAAGAGACATCATCCTCCCTCGAAGAAACATTGTCCATAGGAGGAAAACACAAACACTGAGAATCTCACAGCCGCTGTTATGTGATTCTCTCAGAGGCTCTCCCATTTCAGTGTCCTCCTCTCCATGCAGCCTCTCGGATTCTTCATCTGATGAGAGGGGTGTGTGGATCAGTTCAGGTGTGAGAATGAAGCCCCTGCAGGGACTGGAGAACATGCCGGGGCTTCTGGATGAAGACAACGGGAGAGACATGGAGAAATCCTTATTGAGGAGACGACAGCTGAGGAGGCTGAAGAGGAGGTGGAGAAACCATCATTGGCAGAGATCACTCAAAAGAATAGCTGGTTCTCGCTCCTCTCACAGTCGTCCTCACAGGAGGCGTTCGCTCTGTGAGGAGAGGAGGATACTTCATTGGGTCTGGAAGGAGGGCCTGGATGAAGAGGACGCCCGGCTGCTGCGGAACACATATGACAGACTGCACGAGCAGGATAATGGCTGTGGGTGGATCAGTGACACCCTGTGGATACATCACCCTCATATCCTTTCAAATAAGAGTTTCATGTCGAAATTGAATTAGATCAAAGTGAGTTTATAAGGAACTGATCATGTTTGAATTGGTGTTATTATCCTGTTGTCTGTGTTAAGCCATGTACCAAATGACTGAGATTACACTAAAGGAATACATTAAAATATGTTCCTGAAAATATTCTAAGTGGGAAATAGGCAATGTAGTAACATAACCTCAATCCAGATTTGATCAGTGTGGCCTAGTTTGATTTGAGTTTGGGCAGGCTCAGTTGGATAGGCTTAATACCTTTAGAAAACCACTAGAAAAAGATACCTTTCACCGCACAACTGAACTTATTATTATTTGATTCTTATTTTCTTCCAATAAATCTCTCTAAATCTTACACACTGGACAAAAATCCAGTTGTGGGAAAGGCTTTTATATCTATGTTGTATTGTTATTAGTGCTGTGCTGAATAGTTCAAAGCTTTGTTCATAACATTGCCATTCAAATTCTATATCAACATTTGATTGCTGCGCACCTTTCTTTTTTTTGCATATCTTTTTATTCTGTTTAAACCCAGTATTTCTGGGGTAAAGATTAGGCTACATTCATATTGTTAGTATTTTACTATTTGTAGAATTGCACTACAGTGGTGGCTGCATAGGATTGTGTCCGACTTGAAAAGTCCAAAAAGTGAAACCTTATTGGAAAAGATAGCTGTAACAAAGGAAACAAGATTAAACATTACATGTTTTTATCAGACACTGAGGTGAAAAAATTGTTTGCTTTCCCGTTTGCCACACACAAAGGGAGGCACACACCTGTATTAAGATTTTTTAATCTGATGAATCGCTCTAATCAAATTGAAGATTTTGTTCAATGATTTCTAAATTGTTTTAGGGTAATAAAATAATAACCATAAATATGATGTACATGGTATGATGGTACAGCCCTGTTATGGTACTGAAACTTCAATTTACACAAATAATGACCTCAAATAAATCAGTAACCTTATTTGATTGATACACATTGAAACTATACACCATATTCTGTGCTTGTCATCCTTAACTGCTGCTCACTGTCTAAAGTACCAACAGAGAAATGTGACGAACACAAATTGTGGCAGCCACATCACCGGACTGGCTCAGCTCGCACTGAAGGTTTCTACAAAATCAGCAGGAAAGATAAACTGAAATACCTCAACAGCACAAAGCTAAACACTGAACTCCCATCTACGAGTGCTCAGGTATCAAAGAGGGGACGTGGTGATGATCTCAGTGTTCAGTTTATTCCATTCAGTGCTTAATGTAAACACATATTTCAGCAGGGAACGTGCATCCCAGCCCAGCAGCAGACCTCACTGCGTGCTGGATCTGACTTCAGATCTGAGCAGCGTCGCCTGCTGTCCTCTTTCAGCTGTGATAGTGACCTGGTCAAGTTCAACCAGCTGAAGGTAAGTAAGGTGTTAGTAAAGATAAGTTCACCCTGCGTTCAGCTTGAAAGAACTGCCAACAATTTGATTTGATATTTTTAGCGTGTAGCATTCCTGAACACAATATTTATCAGAATAGAGCAAAAAACCATGGAACAATAGTCCAACCGTTTTTCAACTGTTTTCTTTTTATCAGTGTGTAAGTCTAGGTCGTATATACATACATGGACAAAGGACCGTATGAACCATGAACTAGGCTAACTATGACAAACTTGAACTTGAACATAAGGACGGTGAGAGAACGACAAAATGCTGCATTCCAGTCAAAGACAGAGATTAAAGATGAGACTGACTGTGACAAACTGATGTTTCTTTAGGCTTCTGCTACAGAAACTCGTGCCCTAAATGTTGATTAAAAAGATTTAAAGGGGTGGTGGTGTGTTATTCTAATCCAATACACTATTTGGTTTTATCAGATTCAACGAATATCTCCTCACGGTTCTCCTGCTGCACTAAAAAAAAATCCAATGTTTCTACACAGTCCCAACTCTGTAAACGGCAAACAAAAAGTGGCTCGGCCTGAGCCACACAACACTCTGCCAGCTCAGAGTGGCGTGGTCTCTAATGATGGGGAGAGTTTCGCTGCATTCAGGTGCTCCTCTGATTGTCCCATTTCTTGAGTCAGGAAGTCATTCTTTTAACTTCATTGTGTTCTTGGAAACAACATGGATACCACAAAGGATAGAGCGGAGTTGTTGTTGTCTTTGTAGCTTATCACTGCACCAGTACATTCCCTAAAACCTTCACCTATGAGGATTAATGAGGATTAATGCTAATACATATCTTTTCTAAGTACTGTCATTCTATGTGGACATCAGCTAACAGTTACAACACAATACTACATTACAAATTAGATGTGAACAAAAGTGAAAAAAAGTTATCAACCTTACTTTAAAATGACTTAAAAAGTCATAAACCAAAATCTTTGTTAATGTGAATTTTCACCAGCAAAGGGTCATTTTTCCACACCATATGAATGCTGGATTGGTAAAGTGGCAAGGAAAACACAGAGCACACAACTTAACACACTAGACAGTAAGAGCTGGCTGGATCAAATCTGAAAACAAATAAATTTCCTGTAAGACCTTGTTCAGTTTAGACATTCAGATCGTTTCAGTTTTATTTGCAGAGATTTTGAGATAACTGCTGCTGAGATTGATTAGGGAAATGGGAATGCTGCACCAACACAGAAGAATGTAATCCGCAAATACTGAAAAGACTCCATCTAAATCATACTCAGCAGTGATAGCATTTGCAGCAGTTAGAGACTCTTACAACCATCAACAAATGTCTCATTTTGCAATTAAACTCATGTTTTCTCATTCTCAGTTCCGAAAGAAGAGGATTCGTTTCAGCCGGAGTCACATCCATGAGTGGGGCCTGTTTGCAATGGAGCCTATAGCAGCAGATGAGATGGTGATAGAATATGTGGGTCAAATCATCAGACAGGTGAGAAGAACTCAAAAAAAAGGCAAGGCTTTGAAATAGATTCATAATGCATCCATTATGCATGAGAAATGTACTTGATGAGCTTTTAAGAGAGAAGGTTTTCCCCTGATTGTTTCCACTGAATTTACCCAGTTGCCCACTGGGACCCTCTGGTTGTTCTGGGTGCTTTCCAGCAATGTGAGCAGTGATAAACAAGGATGAATCTGTTTTCTGTCTCCTCAGGTCATCGCTGACATGAGGGAGCGGCGATATGAGGAGGAGGGCATTGGAAGCAGCTATTTGTTCCGGGTGGATCAGGACACCATCATTGATGCTACTAAATTTGGGAACTTGGCCAGATTTATCAACCACAGCTGCAATGTTAGTCAGAGCTGGTAGTTCTGTGGTTGGAGATTAAAGAGATAGTTTGGATTATTTAAAGTGTGTTAGCTCTAGTAGATGGTGGTAGATAAACCCCCAGCAGGTGCAAGAAGCAAAGCAATGTACTGCTGTGGACAGTGTCAGTGTAACCTACATTTAGAATATTTTCGCTGTTTTACCTTGCCGCCAGACAGCCTTTTCTGACAGGAAAAGCCAAATATTACTCTCTTTTAAGCAGCTAGACTCCATTGGCAAAATCAGTAATTTTACCTCACATAACATGGGAGTTGCTGGTCTACACTGCCTCAATCTTTTTGTTTATTTGTTATTTTTAAGGCTGTCTGACGTCAAGGTAAAGCAGTGAATATATTCAAAATATGCCATACACTTAAACTGAAATAATCAAAACTATCCATTTAAAGTGAATCAAATCAGATCAGTGGTTTTCTTTAATAAGATCCTTGATGCAAAATAACTTGCACTTGTTTTTGTGTTTGTCCTGCAGCCAAACTGTTACGCAAAGATCATCACTGTGGAGTCTCAGAAGAAGATCGTGATTTACTCCCGGCAACCAATAAGCATCAATGAAGAGATCACATACGACTACAAGTTCCCCATCGAGGAAACAAAGATTCCTTGTTTGTGCGGAGCAGATGGCTGCCGCGGCTCCTTGAACTGAACTCTAACGAAGTGTCCCGATTATGTCAAGAGCCAAAGTTGCCTGTGGTGCTGTACAGTGTCGACGCAGACCACGAAGATGTATCAAGAAAAGCCACTTTTCAGAACTGTGCAGTCTGTAAATGTCTGGAGGCCACACTGGAGCTCATGAAAACACAGCAGAGGAGTGGTGGTAATGCTCAGTGAACAAGGATTTAATAAACTGTCCCAAACAGCACTTAAAACAGGAATGGTAACAAGTTTGGAGCTTTATTTAATCAGTGGAGGTTTGGCATGGAATGATAATGTCAAGCTCTAAAACAAAATCCTCATTTTCTGGTAAAACATAAAACCAAGAGGGCTGTGCCAAATAGTTCAAAGCTTCATTACTAATGTTGATATTCAAATTCTAACTCATGATTAGAATCTTTATTTATTCATTTTTTTACATGTCTATTCCTTTTGTTCAAAACTGGTATGTCTACACAGTTCCAGGTAAAGATAAGGCTACACTAATATTAATATTATACTATTTGTAGAATTAGATTCCAGCAGCAGATTGTTGTCGTGTGATACAAACATTTCCATTAACACGAATCCATACATCGAATTTTATTCAAAGGTAGATTGAATCATTTCCCAACTTCAAAACGTGTTTTTAACTGACAAAATACTCTGCAAAAATCCATGTTTGTCTTTTTTCTGTCCCACTTGCCACGCACAAAGGTAGGCAGGCAGCTGTTTTAACAGGGTGGTCGAGCAGCAGTCTAACAGCACCATGACTTACATTCATGTTGATGCAACTTACAAGTTATATTCATTAAAGAAAGCTGATTTAATTAAGAAAAATCTGGTTTAATTTGATGACACTGTATTCAAATTGAGGATTTTGTTCAGGGATTTTTTTTAGGGTGATGACATCAAAGCTCCATTTGAAAACCTCAATAATACTTGTGACTCTTGGTATAGCCCTTAAAAGCAACATTACAAAACACTATATTTGGTTTTGTTTCATATTGTTTCACACTTTGCAACTGTCTCTTTCCACATGGAGGGAAAAATGGGCTCTCCAAACATCATGGTACAATGAAATGTCCATTGACTTCATTGTCCAAATGATGACAGAAATGTACAGTTAAATGTTTTCATTTATGAGAGCTTAAATGGTGTTTTGCTTGAGTCAAGCTTGTATGAGCAATATTGGTTTTCTTGTTAACATTTTGTAAAAGGGAAATGTTGCATTATGAATGAATGTCAAAAGTTCTCTTCATGATACAAACTCACAGGATGATCTTTAATGAACATCAGGATGGTTTATTATGAACTGCTTTTCAACACATACTTAAAAATAAATGTTACATTGTGATAAAACATGCAGGTCACAAAAAAATAAAGAATAACAGCTTTGATAAACATGCTTTTTGAATTATTACTATATATCTCATAATATCAGAGCATTGATGGAAAATGTTATTAGTATAATGCCCTAAAAAAGTAAACAGGACCCTCAACAGACAGTGTCTTTTCATAGTAAATCTATATTTATTGAGACTTTCCTAAACTAATTGTAACACTGGGATCACATGTCCTTTGATAGACCATTTGGTGTGAGGACAGTAAGATTTCCTCTTGCATGTTGGTCTGCTTCGATGGCTTCAAACAGAGACTTGAAGTTTCCTGCACCAAAACCCTGTGGATAAATGAGGAGGTAACTAATCTGACAGCAAACTGTATCCTGTTCCTACCGCAGATGTTGTTGTATTGACACACATATAATGAATAATGTGCTGCACAGTGTGTTTCCTGTTGCAACAGTGTGTCAGTGGCGCCCTCACCTGGTGGTTATGTCTCTGAATGACTTCCAAGAAAACAGTGGGACGATCCTGCACCGGTTTGGTGAAGATCTGCAGTAAATAACCATTGTCGTCGTAGTCCACCAAGATCTTCAGCTCCTGGATAACAGTAAGATCACAGGATAACATTTGTCTGGAGTTATTAATTTCTCCATGAGGTTGTTTACAAGCCGAACAGGTGAGTCAGTGTGTTGACATTTTGCACATTCATAACAGCAGACTATGTGAAATATGCCTTTACACTGAAAATAGTGCACTATCTAACCAGTTAGCTATGGAAGCCAATTTCCTCCAAAGTGATGGAAGAATAGATCTTGTTAGGAATTTCAGCAAGAACCTTTCTCAAAATTATGACTTATTTCAAAATAATGATGTAGTAGTGATAAATAATGAATTTGTGTCAGAATATGAGTTAGTATCGCAAAATAATGAAACTTTTTCAAAACAATTACTTAGAATCACAAATTAATCACTACACTAACTAAAAATAATGACCGTATTGCAAAATAATGCCTGAGTATCACAAAATCATGAGTTAGTATCTCAAAAATAATGACTTAATATTGCAAAATGACTAAGTAACTCAAAATAATAATTGCAAATCGGTGACTTAGTGTCACAAAATTACAAGCAAGTATCACAAAATCATGACTTAGCATCAAAGAAATGACAAAAGAATGATAAAGTATCTCAAAATAATAACGTATCTCAAAATAAGTCATTATTTGACAAAAGGTTTCTCTTTATAATCACTAAGAGGATATTTTCTCCCATCACATTGACATAAATGGGCTCCCATAGTTTACAAAGAAGACAGTGCTCTTCTGAAGTGGTTACTACACGTAAAGTCCTCCACATTTGTTAAAAAAAAAGATCTTCATGATTCTGACCTGCAGAACGTTGAGGTCCTCTGAGATCTGCACCTTTGAGTGTTTCAGGTTCTCCCTCAGCTGGTCATAGTAGGTGTCTGGCACAGACATGAACTCCATCCCACGCTCCTTCAGGTTACGAATCTGTAAACAAAAATAAATGAATGAATTCATCATCAGAGCATTATTGTTGCATTATTATTGCTGGTGTTTTTGGGATGCAGCTAGAGTGTTTTGTAGACTTACAGCAGTGATGATATCTGATGTGTTCATGGCAATGTGCTGCACTCCTGGACCTCCATAGTACTCCACATACTCCTGTAAGTGAGAATGTGCTCGTTATTTAACCTTTATTGTTGAGTCAATCATTTCTGGTTCATATATTTGTTAAAGTGTGAAGAACAAACCTGGATCTGAGACTTTCTCTTCCCCATGGCAGGCTCGTTGATGGGCATCTTCACAGTTTCCTCATAGTTCGCCACAACAATGGAGCGCAGGGCGCTGAACTCTGTCTGAAGCTGCTTATCATCCACCGACCAGAAGCGATGGAAGAGGAGGTTTGTTTGATACCTGTTGGATGATGAAGCAAGATCAAGAGCTATATGGTGGGTTAAATACCTCTGAAGGGTCTCCTGTAGTGTTTACACACTCTATGGTGCAATAATTTTAAAGAAAAAAAAAAATTTTCATGGTCAATTTTGAGATTTTGGTTCCTTTTTGTGTCTGTAGATTTCTGCTAAATTCACCCTTCAGTTAGCATAAGATCATTCATATTTATAATTTATTATTTGTATGCCTCATTTGGGAATTTTCATGGTGATATCTTTTAGTTAACCCTATATGGACCCTGTTCACCTGTAGCGTCTTGGAAAATGTGAATGAATTTTGCAGTACACATGTCTGCAAGCTGTTTTTTCAGAATGTGTTTTCTCATCTTCCGGACACTTACATACACCAAACTTTCCACTTATATTCCTATTAATATTCTGAAGGTCTTTACCGAGGGGTTTGTTTATGTATATATCCTAATTTATACAATATTTGATTCCTACAAAAAAAAAAAATTAATGTCCATTGACAGTATTATATGATTTATGGAGTGATAAAAAGAGATATCTAAAATTCCCTGTAGATGAAAAGAAACTAGAATTTTGAACCTGGCTTTATCCAATGTTCAGTTTCTATTCTGGGAATTTTGCAAATATGTGCATTTTTAAGTATATATGCCTTATTTGCATATTTAAGCATAAAATTTCTGAATACTTTTAATACAAGTTAACACATTAAGAAACATAAATGCAGCATCACTGGAATTTAAGAACTGAAGGATATTTTTTATATCTTTACAGTTAGTTTTTTTCAGAGTTTATATTTCTAATGCCAAACAAAATCTTTTGATTTGAAAAACATTTTTTTCAGTTTCTTATTGGACTGTGTCCCTATTTACCTGTAGTGTTTTCCCTTAAATTCTGAGCGTTTTTAACTGGTGCAAAGGCACAGACTGAGTGACGTTTTGAGTTAAGAGCCAACTCTTCCTCATATAAAAACCTCCAGCCTGAGTTACACTCCTCTCCCCAGGATCAACCAATGAGCTCACTCATTCAGTGAACTGCCTTTCCCCGCCTTTTCATTCTTACATGATGGTATGAAAACAGGTTCCAGATGTGGCAAACCATTGGAGACCCACTTAAGAAAATGCAAAGTCATGATGATCACTGATTCATGCCAGAGAGGCAGAGTTATGCAAGAATCAGACAACCTTTGACTCCTCCTCTCATCCATCATAACACAGAGGCATGAACAGCAGGTATGTTGTTATCACACCTGCATGTTTTTAAACTCTCCACAAGAAATAGTCCCTTACCAGTCCACCACTGGAACCATCTCACTGTCCGGCTGGTTTCCCACAACGTGATCAATGAAGTTCAGTTTCCCACTCGGTCTGCAGAGAAGAATGGAAGCAAAAACACACGAACATACAGCTCATGATGTACTTTTTTGACTTCTCTTCATCTTATAAGCGTTATAAAAACTTATATTCACTCACAGTTTAGCTAATAAAGGGTCCTTGAAGAGAGGAGGGTGGAAGCCTGGCAGAAACAACCCACTGTATCCCATCCTCTCCACAAATGTGTGTGTGGTGTCACCATACTGCGGAAAACAAAAGCAATTCTACAATCCTGGCATTTTTAAAGACATTTTAACTAATATCATAATGTGCAAAATCACAGTAGTGACTCAGTCTGGTGATTTCTCTTACTGTTTGAAGCACAGCCAGCCTGACTTTACCGTACTTGTCCTCCAGGGTGTAGGGCTCCTTCACAATAACTGCACCTCGCTCTCTGGCTTTCTGTCCAGGAGGATATACTGTTTAGTGCATTATGTGAGCAAACATATGACTCTTGATACCATTAATTTCCTGCAATTAAATGTATTAAAAGTGTATAGTTTGTTAGAAAATTACAGATATATTGGTATTACAGAAAAATAAATACACCTATACATATCACGCTATAATGTGAAAACTTTGTTGTTATAATGACATATATTTCATATTAATACAACAAATTTTCTTGTTAGAACAAAATACTGTTTATCCTGATAGGATGTAAAAAGTTTCATGTTAAAATGTGATAACTTGTGATAATCATTTTTCACATTATAGCATTGCACTGATCCATTTTTCTTTTTCTGATGTGGCAGCAATACACTTCTGTAAAGAACTGTTTAGAGTACACCTCTAAATAAAAACCTGTAGTAAATACCTGTACAAGGAAGTCACAGTCCTGCACAGTAAATGCGATGTCCTTTACTCCGTCCCCGTGCTTCACTAAATGATCTCCCATCTCTGAGAAAAGATGATCACATTTTTATTTAGCCACTCAGAGTCAACTATTCTGTTAATTTACTCACATTTACTATAATCTTTAGTGTTTAAGTGAATAAAATTATGATTTAAATGTGTTTTTGTGTGTTATATTAATTAACTTTTGCCAAATCTATAGGAGTAACTGGTTAACAGTAATAGTTCTATGTTCTGTAGTCTAGAGTTAAAGCATGTCAGGATATATCAGGACATGTTTTGCATATTTGTTTTTATTGAATGTTCTGCCAGCAGGCCAATTAGAGTATTAAAATGTAAATTTTTCATTACATGTAAATACAATTAATGAAAATACAGTGGCCTCTGGTTTCCCAAAATATAAACAAGAATTAAAATAGAAGGACCTTTTTTTGCTGTCTCAAACTAATCCTGGAAACTGTAACATCTTAAAGACAGTTTTCCTTGTGAATGTCCAATAAATTCCTTGGTAAAGTGTCTGAAACAGATAGCAAATTTGCTCTTTGCAATGATTGAGCAACGTCAGTCGTTCAAGGAAGAGGCAAATCCCATTCATTCAACACTACAAATGTAATTGCTCATCTGAAGAGTTGTCATCTTGATCATGATGTATTTGTAAAGAACAAAGAGAAAAAAAACCTTATTATTAGCAGTAGTTTTCTTATTTTGCCCAGTGAATGTGTGCATTTTGAAAGGGACAGTGTCTGCATGTGCCAGTGGACCATCACAATAAGTCATAAAAATATGTCAGTTCCACCACAGTACATGTATATGTGCAAATATTGGTATTGCAAATAGGTTAAAATGAGTTGGAAATGAAAAATCTAATATTGTGTATTTTAAAAATCCATGCAGAACTTTTCAGTCTTTTTAAATTAATCTGTTATCTATGTTTATAAAAGAAGAAAGTTTTTTTTAAGAGAGTTCCTGATCTGTACCTTTGTTTCCAGGATTGAGGGCAGATGAGAACACATAAATGATCTGTGAAATACAAAGTGAAAACACAGTTACATTTGATTTACTCTGTACAAAACTAATGTTACATTTCGCATTACTCAAGAAAACTATTCATTATAAGAACAGTTGTGTAATTAAACTAATGTCAGCTCACCAAAAGAACAGTGTTTGTCAGTTTTGTTTTGTTGTACTAAATCCTCTGATGTTATTAGCAGTTTTCTCACTGTTTGCGATGATTGCGCTGTACCTCCAGCAGACAGTGAGGAGTCTTTACCTTTCCTTGTTTGACTGCATGGGACACCACATCTCGATTGCCAGTTTCCAAACCCTGGTAAGCCAAAGGCTCAAATCCCAGCTTGTTGCAGTAATATGATGCAGCCTGTTGAATACAGTGATTTTTACTCAACAGAAAAGTCTCAGAAAAGTCTTTTATTTCATGTCACACTGAAGTGAAACAGGACATGGCTGCAACATGTTGACCTTAAACGTTCTGATAGCACCATCTGCTGGTGACCGGTGAGGCCTGACTCCGTTTGTTATGTGTGAAATGAAATAGCATGTGGTCTGGAGTTTTACATGCTGTGTCCCCTCCACCCCTCTGGAGAACCAATAGCCTTGCTCTTTGTATGGTCTCATGGACTGTGAGAAATGGTCAGAAAAAGAAATAATGTGAACAAAAACAGTGGAGCAGGTATGAGTTAACTTACCTGTTTTGCATTTCCAACCCAGAATGTTAAGTGATCGAAGCAGAGGAACCTGCCCCTCTCATGCTGAAGACAGGAAGAAATAATAAAACATTAATAAATGAGTCAGAGGTGGAGGTTTATTTTTAAGCTTTTCCTGTAATCAGTTAAAACAGTTTTCAGTGTTGGAATGTAACTAAGTACATTTACTCAAGTACTGTACTTAAATACAACTTTGACCATGTGTACTTGACTCTTTTGTAAGGCTGAAACTAACTAATTATTTTAATTATTTATTAATCTGCCACTTATTTTCTACTATAATCAATTAACAGTTTGGTCTACAAAAGTGTCAGAAAATAGTGAAAATTAAAAGCAGAAAGAAAATGTATATATTTGAGAGGCTGAAAAGTTTCTGCCTTTTTTGACCAACTGATTAGTCAGTTTATCTTTGCAGCTTTTTTTCTTCTTCTACTCTACTACATTCCAGAGCAAAATATTGAACTTTTTACTTATTTATCTGACAGCTTTAGTTAGTTACTTCACAAATTAAAAATTTTGCACACAAAACATATGAAGAGCTTATAAAATATGTTGTGCTGTTTGACATTAAACTACCTGTCAGTTTGTACAAATACAGCTGACATGATCAGTCAGCTGACATTAATGTAATTGGCAACTACTGTGATAACTGTTTCTGTCATTTTTCTTGCAAACACATCTAATTGCGCCTGACTTCTCCAAGTTCAAGATTTGCTGCTTTTCCTTTTTAATAATTTTAATTTATTTTTAATTTGACAAAATATTGCACTGTGAAATGAGCTTCACATTAATCTTAACCACAGCAGTAAAATCCTGCTTTTACATTAATGCACAAGTAATAATCATCTAATGACATCATATATAATAGTATAACAGCCACAGGGGACATTTTTCTGTATTAAACACTTTTACTTTTAATACTGAAACTAATTGCACCATTACTTAGTAGCAGTACAACATATATGATTAGGTTGCCTACCTTTTCGCCTTTATCGGTGTATGTTGTCTAGAATGAAAAAAGCACACCGTGAAGCCATTATATTTTGGAGAAAATGAATATTAATGCTTAAGTGCATTAACAAAAGTTATTTCCATGCAAAAACAAAGTCTAATAGCAGAAAAGAAGCCATCTAAAATGATGCAGCAGGGAACGTTAACTCACCATCTTGCTTCGTGTGACCTGATGTGACTGTCAGAATGAAATCCACAATGACATTCTGAGTTTAAAAACTGCAAAGGAAGTTTCTAGATCCACACCCACCGGTGAGGAGGAGGAGAACAGAAGGAGGAGGGAAAGTATTGGTGCTTGGTGCACTGTTGCTGTTATACAATGATTACTTGGGAAAACATGTAAACATACCACAGATCTGATTATACCTTAATTCACTGATGGTTTGATGCTACAGTTTAGGACTGTGATGCTTAGATTATATCTGTCTTGAGACATAGGGTAAATTTTATTTCATCGGTAAAAAAAAATCTGAATGACTATGAATTATTTATCATGGCTTTCCTGTTTTGTCAAATATCATACATGATCAGATTTAGTAATGAATAAGTCCAAGCTTCTTTCTGCCAAGAGATATAGAAAAAGGCTTATTTGTCCAAATAGGTTTAGAATTACAGCTGCTTTTTTTTTTTTCCAGAAGATGTTGTCCAGATGTTAGCATTTAGTGGCAAGAGGAGGCTCACCAATGCTGGACTCTTATTGGCTCATGGGAGATGAGGTGGTGAGCTCTCGTGCACCCATAAATGCCTCCAATTCCCGTCCACAAATAATTGTGATGGTTCCAGTTAAAAATTTATAGACTCATCTCATGAGAATCAAAGCTATTGTGTAATATCTTTTGCAAAAATCAAGTTGATCCATTAGTGTTAGTTTTACTTTGTTTTGGAGATTTTATAGGTTGAATTAATGTTTCAGGTGCAGATGACAGGATTTAATTTCAAGATACGATTAAATTAAAGGCAACTAGACTTGTTTATATGTCTTTGAAGACCTTTTGCCTCTCATCCAAGAAGCTCCATCAGTTCATGTGTGTCAGACTAGTCTGAGCTAGTCTGACTAAATGGTGGGAACCCAGGTATTTAACCTGTTAATGTGTTCACCAGGCCATAGATGTCAATGGCTCATTGGTGTGTGTGGTTTAGTAATGACAATAGATGGAGTCAGCTTCATTAGTGCTCCGTTCAGTTTTAACGACACATGACTGTGAACAACTATTGTTTTTGGAGGCCAAGTTGATGAATCTCCTGGGCAATGATGAAAGACATATAAACAAGTCCAGTTGCCTTCGATTTTTATCTTATCTTGAGATTACAATGACCTGGACGAATGAGAACATTCACGGACAGGGTTTAAAAAGGAAGAAAGTCCTCAGACTCCAAACGTTTTCCAGGACTAATTCTTAACTATCTGGGCTTTCTTGCAAATCCAGCAGTGTTTTGGTTGCTGATGTTGGGCTGCCGGCTACAAACAACAGCACATTTGAAATGATGTAGCTATGTGATTATTTGCACATAGAGCAGGGAAGTGAAAGCTATTCAGAAGTGCTCACATGAGATGCATGTGAAGATGCATTGCTAAGTGTGAACTCACAGACACTTGTCCACTTGCTGTCCACCTGTGATCACCAAATACGTATATTAATGCCAGGTCTAAACCCTCTCATGAGTCCCTCATCCAGTAAATCAAGAGGCCAGAGAAGCACTCCTCATTAATGATTCATTAATCAGGTCTCACTCTTTCATTAGTAACTGCTCACAATTTTGTCTACTCCAAAGAGAAAAGGCTAAGATAAACAGGGCTCCAACTGCAACCCATTTTGAAAAGGAAAGAAAACATTAAATTAATATATAATTTAATACAACATGAAATAATGAGAATCAGTGCTTGCTTATTTAGGCAACTAAATGGTGCAATCCTGATAGCATTTTTACATTAAATTTGGCATAGGTATTGGTAAGGAGTATGTATGAGAGTATATATGATCTTTTCAAGTGGAATGCAGCCATTTGCCTCCAAAAACCATCTAGCTATGAGGAGGTGGGAATCAGACTTGCATGCTATTGCTGCACATTTGTTAGCAATGCACAGAACTATTTTTAAAAACCTTAGTTGAAAGTTTTTTAAATGTGCATTAATGGTTGTGAGATTCCCCAATGAGCAAATTTGCAGGCAGCTGTTCATAACAAATGTTTATTCAAGGCATCCATAGAAAACATGTTGATGAACGGCTTTACAAGAGTGTGAGTTGTGCATTGGAGCTCTACAGTCCAGTGAGTAACAGCTCACTAATGAGAATCTCAAACCCGCCCCTCAGTGCTCCCTCTGCGCTGAAGATCCCTGAAGATCTTTGTTTTTCATGCTGTTACCAGGAGCTTCACTGTTGTCAAGGGAAGCAACTACACACATGCAGACAGAGAAACACAACATAATACAGCTGTTAGATGATTTAATAGTGTGACATGCCAGGTGTTTTAGTTAAAGTGCATCTGGACAGAGGTGTATGTACACTTGTGTGCTGTTTTACCAAGGTGAAAAGTGGTCAGTACAGATTTTTACTGCTCTCATCTACATCAAAACATTAGATGTTGATAGATTTGATAATTTAACTGTTAACTTACACCACTGTTGTGTCACTATACTGTTTTTTAGTGACCTCACACGTGTTGCATTACATCAGACTGTAGGCCTCATTCCCTTGGTAATCAGCCTCTAAGGGCGAACACCTCAGTCAATTAGTTGTTCCCACGCCAGCACTCATGCTCACATAATCGTAGTAGCTCAGATCGAGTTGAGCAGAAGAGCCGTCAAGACGAGAAATAAAAATGAGTGAAGAAAATCCACAAATTCTGGTGAACGGTGAGAAACAGGAGCAGCAGCAGGATGACGCTGCTGCAGCAGAAGAGCAGACGTCATCTGTCAGTGCGGACGAGGAACAGTCAGAGGTGAAAGTGGATGAGGAACATTTGGAGGACAATGTCGTTGCAGAAAAGGACCCACAAACAAAGATGCACTCTGTTCTCCAACAGGTACGTAACCAGGTCAGATCACAATCGGCTCCAAAGAGCAGAATGCTGGTGCTGGTGCAAAAAGTCAAAGACAGAGAGATGCAAGTGAATGGTGAACCTGAGGGCGAGAATGTCAGCAGTGAGGAGAAGGAAGCAGCAGAGATGCTGACAGATGACAGCAAAGATGAGACGGATCTATGTGCAATTTTTGACAAAAAGCTTGAGGCTAGTGCAAAGGCTTTTAGGGATGAGTTTGAAGCACAGATTTCTCAAGTGCGTGCAGAAATGCAGGCCTACACTGACCAGGCTCTCAAAGACTTGGAGAGTAAGATGCAGAGCAGGCAACTCCATGATCTACAACATCTCAAAGAGCAGGAGAGCAAAGGTCCGGACAGGAAGCCGAAGCCTTCAGCATCTCCTTCTCTGGCGTCCAGGAGAGGAAGAGTCCTGACTCGCACTATGACCACCATCATCCCAAAGACGTGTGCCCCTGTCATCATTGGCCCACGCGCCAGATCAGAGACACTGACTTCCTCAAAGGGTGAAAACTCTCGAATTGTACTCAGAGAGCCAGTGCCTTTCATAACAGGCAACAAGCCATACCCAACCCGCAAGCCACCACTCCCCCCAACCTATCCCCCACTGAACCAGCGCAAAAAAACTGTCCTGCCAAAAGCTAAAACAGGGAACTGACTCGACTGACCTCATAACAAACCAGGACCAAGTGAACCTCTGTTACTGCTTGTTACTATGATCATTACTGTACCTGCTGCACTACCTGCTGAGGTGGGTGTTTCCTCATTTTCAGCCAAAACACTAGGATTTTGTAGAACTAAAAACTACATTGAAAATTGCATTTATAATGGTAAAAAATAATAAAGCATCCTGTAAGAGTTTGAAAATATGTTTCCCATTCACTTCAATAGAGTCGATGCATTTTCATGCCATTCATTTTGTCCATCACAGTTCAGTTGGGAGGACTGATTTCAGTTGGGGGTCAGACCTCAACAAAGCCAACAGCTTTATATAAAATCCAGGCTGTAAAGTAGGATCACTTATTGTAATACACAATTAATTTATCTTTTAGGGGTGCAGGTTTCATGGTTGGAAGTCTGCTGTTACTTTAAGGACCAGTGTGTAGGACTTTGGTGGCACCTAGTGGTGAGCCTGCAGATTGAAACATCTTGTATCACTCTAATCTTCCAAGTGTTTAAGGCACAGGTCAGCAATGTGCAACTTCAGAGCCACATGTGGCTTGTCCAGATGCTCCCTGTGGCTTTGACAAAAAAAATTTACATGGAAAAGAACGATTTTTTTTTTTTTTTACATTTTAATTTTCACTTATTACTGTAGACTTACATTCTCCAGCTGTAAAAATGTGTAGCCCGTAGGCTGAATGACAAAAAAAATCATCCACTATAGCCTACATCTACTGCTCAGCTCATTTTCCTCTAAATTTTTACCAGCGGCTCATCCTGAATCGCGGTCAGCTAGCTATGGATGCCAAATCCAAACAAGAAGAGTCTCATAGTCAAATAGAGAATTTAACAGTTTGGGATCCAGACAACTTTTTTTTTCTTTTTCATCCAAAAATGGCTCTTTTGATGGTAAAAGTTGCAGACAGACATGGTGACGTATAAAGGGCGCAATATAAAGTAGTAAAAGTACATTATATATACTTATGTATACTTATGAGTGTTAAATTCCATTTTTGCCCAATCGTGCCAATAAATCTCCATGAATCTTACACACTGGATCTAATAGTTTAAGTGCAGGGTGGTTTCCATTAATCATCATAAATACCCAGGTGCCCCCGTCACCAGTTTATAACTTGGGACAGAAGACTATGAAGCACTGAAGGCACTGCAGGCTTTTCATACATACCATAGACATACTTTCTTAAACCTTCTGTTTGACTTTGCAAAGAGACTTAACTAGAGTTAGCCCCAAAAAGACAAAATGAAAAAGACATTAACTGTCATAGCATAACCCCAAATGATTATATGAAATTTTATTTTTTATATATATGAGGCTCTATGAGAAATCCTGACCTGAAGAAGGTTGTGGATAATAAGATTCTGTTCAAAACTCAACTTGGATTATATTACAAAGGGACTGAGAAATATTACTTAAATGTGTTAAACACAATTACAGTAATGTAACAATGATTTAATAAAGTATGCAACCAAACCATAATGATAATAATTTATTGAATTAAAAAATAATATTGATTGAAAACTTGAGTTCAAAGTGAACAGTCATGATACTTTATCCTTCAGGAAGAATATTTTTGGAAATTATACAATCTGACCAACAGATGGCAGCAGTTTCTTTATATAAACAAAAGAATTACATCCAGATTAATAAAATTTCTGTCACCTTCTTTGCAGAGAGTGATGAGGGATTTTTTAATGAAGGACAGTGGAGTAACATGATTTTTCATTTAGAAGGTTGATTGCTAAATAAGTTTTCACTTATAAGGAATTTACTTTGCTGTTTCAATAAACATGAAAAATGAAAGATAAAAAGTTCTGCAGGTCAAGAAGCACAAATAGAAAATTGACAAATATGAAAAATAAAATAAAATTATGTACAGTATTTTATGTAAATGAAAGAGTTGTACATATTTTGTGCAGGAATGTGCAAAGTATTCACCAAGAAAAAGATGTGCCTTAATGAACCGCAATTAGTCAGATGGTGGTGAAAGTAGATATGTATATATGGTCCTGAATAATGATTGGAAATAATTATAATAATTGAACTGTATTTTATCAAAATTGTGATGGGACAGTGCAGCATACAGAACCACGAGGTCAGAATTTCGAGGTCAGAAACCAGCAGGAAGGCGTGGTAACTTCCTCCCTTTACAACAATATGTTCTGCAGCGTGCTGCTGCTCCCCAGTGGCCACGCAGCAGAGGACTGATTAACTCCCAGGAAACAAGATGTGTAACTATGATGAAGAGATGAAACGGAGCACGCAAAGTGTGCTATTTCACTTCATTCTAAATTTGAACTTAAATTTGTTTGAGGACTTTTTCCCCCAATTATAGTATTTGACTATTTTGTCACCATGATAGAGACAGACAGACTAAACTTTTTGGACATGCTGATATCTGTCCATTTCACCTGTATATTTTCTATATGATTTTCTAGATTATTATGAGGGTTAAAATGGGTTAAAGAGATAAAAAATGCACATAAACAACATTTCAATACTGATATTTAAAGCTGGGGTATTGAAACATTGGAGAAACAAGCAAGGGTAAGCAAGCTTTTGAAAGAAAATCATCCCACCACCTCCCTTCAGGCCTCGCTCCGAAGCCACTACCAGAAAATACATGAACGTATCCAACTACCTCATGTCTCATTAACATTAAAGGAAGCACCAGACATCATCATAATGAACATAAACAACAAATATAGCTATTGTTAGTGCTCACAACTGTCAAGCTAGAATGTTATTATTGGGAAATTTTGGCTGCATGTTCTCTGCCATTCAATGAACACCCAACTAGCATGTGTTGGAAGACTCTACTCAGCACGTGAAAGAAGTTAGCCTCCAAGGATTTCTGCCAGAAAGCCCTTTATTGTAGAAAACCTTTCTCTCACATGGTTAACAGTCTGTTTTAACCCAAAACATGCTCTTTTCCTAAAACTAATCAAGTACCTTTGCTGTAAAAAAGATAATAAGTAAACTAAGTGTAAAAATAAATCAAGACTAATCTTTACATAAGACTTAAACCTCAGTCTCATTGGTAGAAGTCCTGTGCTTAACACATTCATCCACCTCATCCTGTTCCGCTCATGGATTGTGTTGATCCCAGTGGTTCTCAAATACGGGTCCGGTGACCCTTAGTGGTCTATAACACGGGGTCTGTGAAACGTTTTCAGATCGGGGCATCAAGGTTATTTATTAACATTACAAAACACAGGGTTATACAATGAAATGACTTGTAGTTCTTCATGTTACACACACAAAACATGGTGTAGTGACAGGGTGATGGAAGTCATTAATGCTTCTTACCACTAGAGGGCAGCTACAACTAGTGTTCCCACCTGTAAACTGCATGAATTGTCTTCATTAGATAATAGGCTCCAGTAGTAGAAGACAACACAACCTCTGCTGCAATCAGTAAACAAACTTAATGAACCAAGTTTCTTCTCTTTCATTAGAAACATATTTTCTATCTTGTAAGGGGTCATCTGCTGAGAAAAAATAAGTGAACCTCTGCTTTATGCTATGTCACATGACTTTCTAAATCTTTCTTGCAGAAAGTCCTGAGGGCTAACTTCTCCCATTTGTCTCTGAATATACAGGCAAAGTGCCCGCAGGTATGTAGGTAAACAGGCAGGTAGGGCATCCAATCATTTCATTCAGAGAATTTGATTTATTAATTGCTATTGGCATGTAACGAAAAAGTCAACAAATCTAACAAAAAATGCTTATAATTAATACAATAATTCATTACCGACCTTAGCTTAAACTCACAGCTTGCTCCCTGTTTATGAGGGTAACTTTTGAAAGAAAGGTGATCTGCACTCTGTGGTTTACCTCTGATATTTACTGGTGGAGACCTGAGCACCTGAGTGCTTCCAGCAGCTGAACTGGCACTGCGAGCAGCCAGTGACAGGAGATGCATTTAGTCCTGAAGCAGCCACAGGAGCCGTGTGCCTCGAGGCGGGCCCTTCACAATGGACGGGATAGAGAAGGATGTGAAGAGGAGCTTTGTGTCTCGGGGACGATGAGCACTGAGCAACCATATCCGGAGGGGACGAGAGCCCAGCACATTCAGGTCTGGCCAAGCCACGCTGTCCTCGGAAGCAGCATCTCTCGCCTAACGATATCGACCAGCAGCAGCAACAGGGCTCATTTCTATGCACCACACAGCCAGTTCATGGTTTTTCCTTCAAATATTCAGATATTCAGACAGATAGATAGATTTTTGTGAGCAGTTATTTATTGTTAGGATTTATTATATATAAGGAAGGGGATACAACATCCTAGTCACAAAAAAGACACAATGCAAACAACACAAAGCATAACACAACAACTTCTTTCCCCTATTTCCTTTGTTTTCCTACCTCTACCCCACTCAGTCTCAACCCTCTAACTGTGACATGATGCCATTACTTGATTAATCAGATCGATTGATGAGAAGAAAATTAATTGCCATCTATTATTTATCATTGATCAACTGGTTTAGTCATTTTTCAAGCAAAAATTTCAAACATCACAAATTTTCACACCTAAGTAATCATTTCTGTGTCTTTTCCTCATTCATTTAGATTATATGCTATTTTCATTTTAGATATTTGATATGGTTTATTTGGTATCTTTTCAGAAACATTTTGGCTATATATAATCTTCATCTGCTGGACAGCTACACATAATAGTGGCAAAAAAAGGGTTAGGGTTAAAATTACAGACTGAGATGCAACAACTTCCAACTTGTTTTGACTTTTGAAGTTCACAAAGATCACAAAGATCAGTAAGTTGAGGCTAATATTATCATAGTTAGCAAGCTAATACTAAGCTAATGTTAGCTTAACAGTGCTAAGATTTGAGACTAACTTGTGACTTGAAAAACAATGACTTGGTGCCTCTTCTGCTTAGCAGTGTACAGTATATCCTCTTATATATTTGTTCAGCTGACTAAAATCCTCGCAGCCATCCAATCAGATGGAGTTGTAACGGGTGGAGTGGACGTGACCCTGAAGTACACTGAATAACAATGTCAGGGAGGCAGTTTGAAAGCCCTGATTTCCTAATCACCTCTTCAAATGTGCCATGAGATAACAAGATAACCATGAAAACAGTGAGCTCATGTAAATGCTGTGTTTTTCTGGGCCGTCGTTCTCAAGGTCTGGACAATTACAGCGAGAGGCCACTTCCAGGTTAAACTATGACTGAAACAAGCTGATTTCAATAGTGACTCTCGAGCAGACGTGGTAACAATTTACAGTCATCACATGAGGCAGAAGTCGAGGAGGGAGGCTGCGCTGTTGGTGTGTATTGGACACTCAAGTGGCCACTTTTGTGAGGCATGATTAGACATGTAATACCCCATCAATACCCCATTATTTCAGAGACCTTATTGATAAGATTTGTGGTGATTTAGCTGCGTTTCCGCAGTTTGTGTAATTCCATTGATCACTATCAACACCAGTGCAGGCAAGGGGAGAAGAGATATGAGGAGAAATGTTGCTGTGAAAGCAGAAAGAGATCAGTTTGACTTGTTTTTATTTACATCTACAAATACAAAATGCAAAAGCATCAGAAGATAAGCTCTGGGGTGGGAAACCAAAAAACACAAGTACTGGATATTGGTGAAACTCTAAAGACTTTAACTTAATTTCTATATAAAGTTTCTTATCATCACTGTCAAATCACTTCTCCAAAATGTCAACTTTTCAGGAGGAAAGAAAAGCAGCCATGTCTTCAGCTTTGTGGCATTTTTCAGATGACTCAGTGGCTTTGTAAATGGCGAGTTTGGATTAAGGAAAAGCAAAAGTTTAACAACTCTTAAAGAAGCACTCCTGTCTTCAGTTTTAGTGAAAAATTTAGAATATCCCCAAATTTGGATAGAAGTGTTTTTTTTTACAGGGGATGTAAAAATTGCAACATTTTGCAGGGCTGATACCATTATTGATTATTAGTAACTGATGTACTTTTGCAGTAAGAATGAAAACATT
Organism: Lutjanus erythropterus; assembly: GCF_056507025.1. Taxonomy (NCBI): domain Eukaryota; kingdom Metazoa; phylum Chordata; class Actinopteri; order Lutjaniformes; family Lutjanidae; genus Lutjanus; species Lutjanus erythropterus. Next base: position 28,273,064 of record NC_139326.1, on the reverse strand, counting down.
TGTATCAGAATTTAGAATAACATCAACTCCAACACAAAACATTGTTTGATTATCTCTAAGTTTAATTAAATGCTGCAAAAGAGAACTTTTCAACATTAAATTAAAAACGCAGGGAGCTTGCAATCGCATTTCTTGCAAAGGTAACTGAACATTGGAATAAATAAACCAAATCAAGGTTTTATAACATAAATAAATGAATGAGTAAATAAAAATAAAACTAGGATGGATAATAGCTTGTCTTGAGGCTAACTGTTACATTACATTAAAGGACAGGAAATTAGTTTTTATTGAGAGAATCTCATCATTTGGGAGGGGCGACATCAGTGAGACAGAAAATACTGAAAAAATAAATGCTTCATGCTTCAAGGTGTGTAGCTACACTGTATACAAGCAGTGAACAATGGTGTTAGCAGGACTGGGTGGGGGGGGGGGGGGGGGGGGGTCAGTTTTGATGGGAGTCTCTGCTTCAGGTGGGACTGACTTGTTTTGGTGGATCAGAGGCTCTGCTGTCTGTCTAGACTGCTGCTGGGCTCATACTCAGACTCAGACACTTATGTTATTAACAGTACAGTCAGTGTTAGTCTTAATCCTCTGGACAGTATCTCATCTCAGAGCTGTCAATCCAGATTCCAGGGCTTAAAAGACAGCTCCTCATACAAAATCACACTTGTTCCCTTACAGTATGTTCATTTTTATACAGAGAAAAACTGGGTTGGATAAGGAAACTGGTATTCCATCCAGTACATAAAATGGTTGTAAAATGCAAAAGAAAATTAAACAATGTCATACTGATATTATTTATTTCATGCCAAAACATAATGCAAATTTATATAAACTCAAAATGAATGACAACCTCGCTCTAAAAATAATAAGGTGACTAAATAAGTAGTGGGCTCATCCTCCTTTTCATAATACTGAAGACACACCAATGTCAGAATGTATAGCAATAATAATCAAGTGTATTTTCATGCCTGCCTTAACATCTGCTCAAAAGGAATCCCTAATTTTCTGCAAGTTCACTTCCTCATTCCTCTTTGCCTCAACTGTAATGACCATCTATCATAGGTCAGTACTAGTGAGCCAGAAGGTTAAACAGCTGGATTAGGGATAGCTAACTTTAGCTGGTACTAGCCAGCTATCTTATAAAGGAAATTAAGGCTGTGTTTCTAAAAGGTAATTAAGTGTATTAAATGCATTTCATTTTCACACATTTAAAAAGGGGATTAATGCTCAAGCAATCACTTCATCAACAAACCTTGAAGTTGTAGCACTGAAGTGCAAAAGAGTGCTTTGTGCATGGACGTTGGAAGTAGGGGTGCAGAGGGTGCGACAGTACATCCTCCTATTGACAGTTTCCTTTACTGTACCAAACTGTGGTTGATGTTGGAAGAGCCCATCTGACTGGGGGTCATTTGGTCCCCAAATTGGCAATAGGCTACTGAGGCAGGTGCAAAAAGAGGTACTGGAGTTTAAAAAATATGACTGAAAGGAATGATAGACTGAAAAAGCTAGAGTGGCAAAGGTCAGAGAAATTTCACAAAGACATTACAACAGACATAAAGTTATGAGTATTTGCACATGATGTGATAAAAGCAGCTGTAGATGAAGGCTATATAAACCATGATATAAACTGGATGATACACTCGATTTCTGGTGAACAATCATTTGACTTTTGCCCATATTTACCAGGTCAGCTTCGATGTCACCCTGCAACTTGCATGTGTCCCCCACCTTCACTGAACATGATGCCTCCATTCAGAGCCAAATTGTTCAACGTTTGGAGAGAAGCTAGGCGTTACCCCTAGCTGTTTCTAGTCTTTATGCTATGCTAACCTAAAATGACTGTTGTTGGCTGCAGCTTCATATTGAACGGACAGATTTGGTATTGATCTTTTTATCTTTTCATTAGGTGCAAATAAAACAAAAGCATGAAAACTTCAAAGTATTTTTTATTTACTAAATATTCAACAATCAAATGTATAATCTGAATTTAAAAAATAATTCTTACATTAAGAGTCCACCACTCAGTCTAATACAAACAGTTCAGCTAATCAGCTGACTGTGGACTGTGTGGGTTTGGTTTAATCAGAATTGCCTGATAGTGGTCAAAACATAAATAAACCCCACAAATGTCATTGCATTTTGAATGAAATGCTGCCAAATTCTAATTAGAGCATGGAAGCATGTTGAATTAGCTTCTTCCATCTGGGATCTCTTCAAAGCAGCGAGAAAAAGCCCAGAGAAAAAAAAAGTACATGAAAATAACCCAAAAAGATGTTTTTAAGGCACAGATACAGATGATTCCAGGAAAGAGGAGAGAAAGAACACACACTAGACGTACCACACACACTCCTGCTCACCTACTCAACTAACCACCCACAAACACACACACACACACACACACACAAACAAGAACAAATGCAGCCCACACTTCAACACCCTCACCCTCCTCCACTGAGTCCTCTTTCCTGATATTTGGATCTCCAGTCGACTCTTTGAGCTCCAGATTCACAGGTAAGACAAACAGGCAGGCAGGGAGAGGGACACCCAAAGGTCCTTTTGATGTTTCACACAAAGGTTTTGGGTGGATAACAAGTGATGCTCTCACTCCCTCCCACCTCCACCTCCTGCCTCTCTCACTCTCCTGTGTTAAACCGACTAATGGATGGATAGTATGGAGAGGTACTTTCCCTGACTGTGTCTTTTGTGATACATTGTCCTGAATTAATGCTGTTTGTGTTGAGTGATTATAGGAAAGGAGAGCACATAAGTGTGCGTGCGTGTGTGTGTGTGTGTGTGTGTGTGTGTGTGTGTGTGTGTGTGTGTGTGTGTGTGTGTGTGTGTTAATAGTATGTGTGCTTGTGTGTGTGTGTGCTATAGTCTGGCAACAGGTGGACGAATGTTACAGAGAAAGTGTGGTTAGGGTTGACAGCCTGTGGAATGTGTCAGATCTCTGTTTACATGTGCATATGAACACACACATACACACACTTAGTCTTACACACACACACACACACACACACACACACACAGAGCAGCGTGCATTTGCTGCAGCCTGGGTGGGATGGAACAGCAGGGAGATCTGAGGGGAGGCGAGCAGTTGTGTTTTGGTTCAGATGTACCATTTGGGTGTGGCAGCTCACACTGACGACAGCACTCACAGCAGACACCTGTGACTGCTGCTGCTTTAATGTGCAGTTTGGACTGAAGATGCTGAGTGATGGTGCTGCCACTGAGATTAAAGGATAAGCCTGCTGATATTCTGAAATTGCTGTGTGATCAACAAATCTCATTAAATGAACCGATGATGAATTGACATATTATCATTGTAACACTGATATATCTTATTCCTCTGTGTATTACAGCTTCATTGTTGCACAAAAACTATTAAAACCGCTGGAAATCTGGCTTAAATAGTAAAAACACATCATATATGTATATATACATATATATGTATGGTAAAGTTGGGTATCCCATTAAGCATCCACAAAAATCTGAGTGAAAATAAACCTTCACAACTAAACTTTAAAAAAAAAGTTAAAGTTAAAAAAAAAAAAAAAAAAGCTGCTTATTTAGCTGTTTGTTTTGATTGACATCTCTGCAAGAAGCACTGGTACAGAGGATAAGCAGCATGCTGACAAGGCCAGCAGCAAAACATATTTTAACCACCTAAAAAAACAGTATCAGTTTAAGTGTACACCATATTTAGAATATTTTCACGTTTACCTTGACATCAGACAGCCATCTTCAATGGGGAACTGAAGCCACCATCTATGCTCTCTTCAAATACACCAAACTCTTTGACAAAAACAGTAATTTTACATCACAGAACACAGGGGTCGCAGCTTTACTGCTGCCTTGATTGGTTAGTTTGCTTGCATTATTGTGTGACTTTTGTGTTGCAACGTGTTAGTTCATTAGTTCTGAACTAGATGGTACCAGCAACTCTTGTGATCTGCATCGTAAAATTACAGTTTTCAATAGAGGAGTCTGGGGCGATATCATATAATGGCTTCAGCTGCTGATTGTTGACTTGGCTCGGACTCAGAGAGGCAGAACAAACAGGAGGAGAGAGATTTTCCTGCCCCTGTTTGTTTGGGATGACTGGTGTGTATTTTTTATGATTGACTCCCAGAATTAATTGCGTAATAATCATAATAAATGTCTGAGCATAAATAAATAACTAGGCCAATTTTGGTTTTTAGTGGCATCTTGCACTGGGTGACAAGCTCCTTTGTTGCCATGAACACACACACACACACACACACACACACACACACACACACACACACACTGTAGTTTACTGTTAGTAAAAAAAAAAACAAAAAAAACAAATCCATCCTGCTGCTGTAAATACTTGCCGAAACACCAAATGTGTATTAATACACACCTGAAAATAATCAACAAAACACACTTTTCACTACCTGAGTAATGTTTGCTATAAACCACAGTGACCAGCTGTTGGGAAAGTCTTTGGGCTATTTTAAAAATGAAACTATATCTTTGAGTAGAGTAGAGAGAAGTTTTTCTTTGGTATAAGTTGCACAACTCTCCATGGGCTACAGAGGTTCATGCTGTTTTTGAGGAAGCTGAATTACAGTATATGAGGAAAGGATTTATCATGCAGCACGAACACACTCAAAAGACTTACTAGCCAGATTTGAAGAAAAATAGTTGAAAGATATTTTGTTAAAACAAAAATTACGAATATATAGTCAAATCAAATATAATTATGGTACTGAACTGTATGTTATAGCAAACTAATCAAGGAGTCATTAAGTCTTTAGTTGGTGTCCAAAATCCAGAAAAGGTTTGGCTCATGATGACAGAATTGATGGTTGTTTTATTCTTATAGGTTGGCTACCTTTGCTGTAAAGTTTGGGGGAGAAAGCGTCAGGGTTGCTTGTTTGTTTAGTATGATTTGTTTTTTTCTCTTACTATTATTTTTCTTTTTTGTGTTTCTGGTCTCTTTTTCTATATAATGGTGTCTTGTAAGCCTACTTGGGCTGTGTATATTATTTATACATGACAAAATAATTGGATAAAATCAAAGCAAGAGTCTAGAATTGTGAAGACACGTCACTGTTGCAATCAAATTACCTGCACAGTTTGTAGTATCTTGAGACAGAGGGTAGCAGATGTTGGTCAGGACAGGTAAAACCAAAATAATGTTAAAGGTCGTGCTCTACTGTCCTGATCGGGAAAAACATTTTAAGGTGCCTGTGTATGTCATGTACCATGGTTGAACTCCCCTTAAGAATAGTTTGTGATCAGTGTGAAGCCTATGCACAAACACCCACACTCACACAAACAGGTCACAGGGGCCACACACGAACACAGACAACATTTATGTGCATTTGGAGGTCGACACAACTGTTGTTTTTGAGCTGGCGGTGCCCCATGTGTAGCCATGGTGCTTTGGTCAGCTGGTATTCTGGGTGAGTTCTCCCAAAGTGGACTTGCTGCCTAACAGCATCAGACAGGCTGTCAGCCCAGCTCATCTCAATAACAACAACATGTCTGACCAGCCCAGCATGCATGATTGACTCCACCCTGATTCCACTGTCTTATTGTCAAACTCATATCTGCTGTTTACAAATGAAGGCTTTTGTTTGGTCCTTAATGATGCCGTTAAAGCCTGACGGTGTTGGGGGTTTGAGTCCCTCTATGATAAGTTGTGTATGGCAGTGGTTCTCAAACTATTTTCAGTAACGTACCTCTTTTACAGCGCAGCACCATCAGTGTCAGCTGATGAAGTAAATCCCATTAAAACATGTTCTTCCTGACACTGCTAGTATTTTGTTATTTTGTCCATCAGGCGCAATTTTGGAGTGGATCATGCAATTGCATGCTTGGCTGCATGTGATCAACAGACCTGGAGCTTATATTAAGTTTTATTCATATTACGTTAAGTCACGTTTGCAGACTTCCTTTCTGACTCTCTGAAATATTCTGTCTATTCTCGGACGTTATAGCAACTAGAAACTAGCAATGAAGCGCACCATTACTTTGAATAAATTACAGACTCCTCTGGGTTTGAACATTGTTGGAAACAGTTGGGATAATGTACTTACACAACTTAATAAAATACATCTAGCGATGCATTTTTAGATATAGTGCAGAAATATTACATACGTCGAGGAGTACCAGTACTTAGGAGAACCAGTATCCCCCATTTGAGAAACACTGACTTAAGTCTCTCAAAGGACCTTAAAATCTTCACTTATAAATCCTTTGAAATGGCATCTGACTGAACTTTATGAAGAATAACTGTGTGTTTAAGTTAACGTGTTTCTGTCTGAGTGTGAAGAACAAGCTGAGGCCCTCACATCCATCACTGTGAACCATCTTGTCATCTATTTCAAGCTCCACTGCTGTCGAATCTGCTCCATACTGCCAGGATGGACAATAAGTAACATATGATCTCTCTCACACAAACATAAGATAAATCATGTGGCTATACATTCTCACCGTTCCACACATGTTGTTACTTTAAGACATGATGCAACTCGTAGCCTATAGCTGTGATTGTTCCCTAACTCCCTCACCTCATTCACAATTTTTCTTTTTTTTGGTCTCTTTTTCCGAGAAGTCTTCTCTGCTCAGTGTGTTGGAGCATCTGCAGTCCCGTCACCCACCCAAAGCCCCTCCCTGCACCCCAACAACCGCTCTAACTGCAATCTCTTGTCAGCAGGGACAAATATTGACTTGTTCGGTGGTCCAACTTCTGCCAGGATTAGAGCCCCACTTCCCCCCCGCTGCCACTGCCGCCGCCGCCATCTCTAAACGGTGATTATGTCCAACAGAGCTCATTACTGTCAAATCAAAGGAGTCCTCAGAAGAGTCACTCGTTGGTAATGACCCTATTATTCAGTGAACATGAGGGCTATGGTTGGTTTTACCTCCTGCCGGTAAATAGTCCTGACTGTCTTTTTTGTAACAGAAAATAACGACTGTAGGTGCTTTAAAAATGGACTGGACTTCCCTATTTTACCACACTGGATGGTGCCTCCAACTGCTGGTTGTAAATAAATACAAAAACCTTTGATTGTAACCCACAGGTCTGTGTTGTCAAACAGCCCCACATCTGATAGTCAGAAGTCACAGCTGAGAATCGAATACACACTTTCAGGATGGCAGTTACTTTGCATAATCCGGTTACAGTCTGGATACTGGCTGTGAATCAATAGAGATTAGAGATCTATTAGTCTGAAGGTGTAAACCAAATGCAAGGCATTCATGACAAAGCTTTAACCTTCAGGGGATACTTAACTCTGAAATAACAGGATGGTGTAATGAAACTGATGTGAAACTACAGGTTCCATGAAGAGTTTCAAAAGACCTCCTTTTCTGCAAATATTTACATTTAGTAATTTTGCTTTACTTTCTCCTCTCCACCTTTAAAATGTATGGAAGACTATTAGTGCCAAGCATGAGGGGGAAAACATGAGAGGAAGAAGATTTCTTTTATTATTATTTCATTTCAAGAGTTGAAATGTTAAGATTAAAGTTTTGCATTTTAAGAGTAAAGTCAAATGTTGAAAGTAAAGTCAAAATGTTAAGAATGAAGTCAAACTGTTTTTTTGAACTTTATTCTCAAAATTTCATCTTAATTCTCAACATTTTGACTTTGTTCTAAAAATGCAAAGAACAGCTTTAAATAAGAAGATGGTGCAATGAAACTGATGTGGAAGTACAGGTTCAGTGAAATGAGTTTCAAAAGACCTGCTTTTGTGCAAATATTTATGTTTTGTTTTAGACTTTTCCTCAATTCAATTCTTGAAAAGCTAAATAAAGAATCTTACCCATGTGTTGATTTTTAATGCCTGGCCTTAATACTGAAAATCCTCTCTACCTTTAAAATGTAGAAGATTTTTAAAAAATGTTGAATTACCATTTCGAGAACATTTTGGCTTTATTCTCATGAGTTCAACTTTATTCTTGAAATGCAAAATTAAGCCCAAAAATCTTCCTCCTCTCATTTTTTTCCTCATATGCTTGGCCCTAATACTTTTCTGTACATTTTAAAGGCAGAGAAGAGAAAGTAAAGAAAAACTATTTGTACAAAAGGAAGTCTTTTGAAATTCTTTTCAGTGAACCTGCAGTTTCACATCAGTTTCATTACACCATTGTGTTATTTCAGCGTTAAAGTTCCAGATAAAAAAAAATACATTTTCAAAGCTGTAAACAAAAGTATAACTTTGACACACTTTCTCAATGAGTCTAAGAGATCTGGTTCATAGAACACATCTTTAATACAGTAGTTAGTTACAGTGATGTCAAAAAATAAAACATATTGGAACATTTATTTACAGAGTTTCTTTGTCCCCCCCCCTTTAGTGCCGTGACTACACTGCGAAACCCCTCCACCCCACCCTGCCCACCCCGTTCCCGTTCCACAACAACATTTGTCAACTGCCATCTGCCTGTCTGCCCCCATCTCCTCTCCACAAACTATATAATTAAGCTGCAACACCTTTACTCCGCTTACGCCTCCCCCACCTCCCTCCTCCCATCCTGCAGCTCTACCTTCACAAACAACGAGCTTGAAAGAGGGACTCTGCTTTGTTTGATTTCCCTGCACACACATTTCTCTTTAAACAAGTGCTTCTTAAACAAAATGGTATGAAAATACTGTACAGCTTTTGTTTCATCCAGTGTAAATTGATTTACAATTCCCAACGTCACAGAAATGAGAAATGAGAACTTTTGCAGAGCAGGACAAAACTAAAAATATACTTTTTTTTCTCTGAGAATTTGAGGAACAAAGTGGAGCTTGGCCAGCCAGCTCCAGCTTCATGTCCACACAAAATACAGAGGATCTCGTGACTGTGAGCAGTGACACTTCAAAGTTCATCTTCTCATCTTACCAGCTTTGAACAATGGACACGTAAAGTCTGTGATTTTTACAAGTGTTCCAGTGGTTGGAGTTGGGACTGGCCTGCAGCCCCGCTCCACCTCTCTTTTCAGTCTCTTCTACACCTTGGTGGCCAGAGACTGAACCTCTGACTTCTGTGTCTGGGCGCTGAGCGTGGACGACATGGAGCTCATCTGGCCGTGCATGGCCTTCTTCAGGTTGAGCAGGCACAGACACTGGGAACGAAAGCGTAGGTCGAAGAAGGCATACAAAAACGGGTTGAGGCAGCTGTTGACATAAGCCAGGCAGGTGGCGTAGGGGTGAGCCAGAAGCAGGAAGCGCAGGAAACCGCAGGACCTCGGCGCCAGGTTCAGGTAGGAGAGGGCGTCCATGCTCTTGAGGACGTGGAAGGGAGTCCAGCAGATGGCGAAAACTACCACCAGGGTGGTGATGATCTTCAGCAGACGCTTCTTTTTCTGGTCCTCCTTGCGCAGGTTGTTGAAGTGGCGCGTGACGGTGCATCCTATGAAGCAGTAGAAGATGGTCATGGCCAGGAAAGGGAGGAGGAAACCCAAGGCAGAGGAGGACAGGCTGAGCCCGGCGATCCAGAGGTACTCATGCGTCTGGTTCTTCGTCACCAGGCTGAAGTCCATGGCACAGGTGGTGAGGTTGCTGTTCTGGTCGTTGACAGTGGTGCGGAAGAGCAGTGTGGGCACCGCCAGCAGGCCAGACAGGAACCAAATGGCACCCAAGGATGCCAGCATGGTGCCTCGTGAGCGCAGCCTGCTGCTGGACAGAGAGTGCACAATGGCCAGGTAGCGGTCAAAGCTCAGGCAGGTGAGGCAGAAAACGCTGGCATACATGTTGACCAGGACGACGTAGCTGCTGATCTTGCACAGAGCCACACCAAAGGGCCAGTGGTAGCCCAGCGCGGTGTACACGGCCCACAGAGGTAGGGTCACAACAAAGGTCAGGTCAGCCAGGGCCAGGTTTCCGATGTAGACATCCGCAGCCCGGCGTTTAGATTTGGATCTGCAGACGGTGAAGATGACCACGCCGTTCCCTGACAGGCCCAGGATGAAGATGAGCATGTAGAGGACCGGGATGAGGGAGTAGGAGGGTTCCCACTCTGAGAAGTCACACTCAGTATCATTGTAGTCATAATACTCGTAGTTATCAACATATTCCCCATATGTGGTCTCCATTCTGCAGTGGAAAAGATCTTTTTAAGAAAATCCTTTGTTTTCAGAAAAAGCAGATAGAGTCCTGTATAGTTCCAGGTCTTCAGAGGTGAATCCCAGCAGGAATCACAGGAGGAGCTGCTGGAGGAGCTGACTGCTGCTGCTACTGGGAGTTGGAAGAGTGGACTGGCTGGTTGTGTGTGAGAGTGAGTGACTGTTGGCGCTGTCTGCCTTTTTAAACTCGGCCCTCCACACCCCCTGGTTCCCTCCCAGGACGACCCCCACCCCTCCTCCTCCTCCTGCCCCCAGTAAAACATCTCTCAGCCCACCCCCTCCCTCTCACCTCTTCTGGTAGAGCCCTTCCCTCTGCCTGGAGCACAAGAAGCTCCCAGTACATCCCTCCACACCCTGCAGACATGGAGGTCAAAACATCATGAATTTAGGGTTTTTATACTTACTTTTTATACTTTTATACTTATACTTACTCCAAAATTAATATCTTACTTTCAGGAATTTCAGGGAAACACAAATTTATGGAAGCACATTTCCACCAATGAGAGGGAAAAATGTTATGATGAGAAACTTTATCAAAGTAACTATGTAGTCTCTCAAAATAATGACTTAAGTTTCAGTATCTTACGATAATGACTTTGTATCACAAAATAACTTAGAATCTAAAAATAATTAGAACATTTATCAAAGTAATGACTTGATACCCAAAAACAATGAGTAACTTTATCAAAGTAACTACGTATTATCTCAAAAATAACAACTTAATTTCTCATAATAATGACTTTGTATCTCAAAGTTATTATGTTGAAATCATATTATTACTATTCAAACTTTCATCATTTTGAGATGCTAACTCATTTTTTCAAGAAGGCTTCTCATACTAATTATTTACAGGACCCCCCCCACCCCACACACACGCACACACACATACACATCACACTGGCAGAAATGCGCTTCCATACTAAGACAATATCTGTTAAAAAAAACTTCAATAATCTGTCTACACATGATCCCAAGTTGAGGTTTTATGTATGAAATAAGTTGCATCTGGTAAATAAAAGACATCAATCAATCAATCAGTTAGGCTGATAAATTAATGATTTTTTTTTTAAGTTTTCTTGCTTTTTGTAACACAGAGCATAAAGATTTAAATGACGACATTTAAAATATATCCAGCAAGTTTTAATAATAGTATGCTAATAACAATAATATAAAAATAATATAATTTAATGGTACATTCAATCATTTTTGTCCATTACTGAAGTGAATTAATGATATCAACTAGACAGACAGAAGCACCACTCTGCCGTCACTCTTTCCTTGTTTCTCTTATCAAATCTTTATCTTTTTATTCCGATAAAAACAAAACTCACGTTTTTACAGTGTTGTTGTTACTGAAGTGGATTTGAGAACAGGTCTGGACATCTCAGCTCCTCTCGTTTTACATCACAATCACTATTAAAGCGCTGTTAAAAATGCAAACTGCCGCGTTTATGCGCCACATTGCGACTCTTCTGTGCGCTTATTGACAATAAAATGAACTTTATTGCTACAGTCTGGACACGGCAGATACATTAAAGCCCGCGAGTTTAATGAGCAGGCTCGAAATGAAACGTAATTAGATCGCAAAGTGTTTGAAGATTAGATTAAAAGTCAGTGGGCAGCTCAGCTTCATGTGTGAATTCAATTCTCAAGTCTGCGGATTCATTTCCATAAGAAAAGACGAGCAAACACACCGCGGTGCAACAAAAACACAAGGAAACCTCACATTGACACCATCAAGGTCTATTTCTAAATCCTTTTCATCATCGTTTAACACAATACATGATTAATACACACAGATGTCAGCACGTCTTCTATTACTGCAACACGTCTGTCCCTCTACATGTGCATGTCACTAATCTTTAAACTGACCTGCTCTGTTTTTGCCTTGATGTATTTTAGCAGTGCTGGAAGAAGTCCTCAGATCCTTTACATAAGTAAAAGTAGAAATACCTAAGTCTAAAAATACTCTGGTACAAGAAAAAGCACAGAGTTAAAAATGGTTAATTAAATAAAAGTACGGAAGTATTCAGCATAAAGTAAAAATAGCCTGTAATAATGTTGAACTTTCACATTTTAAATTATTACAGAATATTATATTATGATTTCATCACTAACAAATAGCCCACACGTACGAGGATTTTGATTAATAATTTGTCAATTTGTAGTGACTTGTTTTTTTCTATTTAGGTACTGCATCATATCATACAAGTATATCATGTAAAGAGTGTCAAATTAATGTGGTGTAAAATATTTTCCTCTGAAATGTTGTGGAGTAGAAGCATAAAGTAGCATAAAATGGAAATACTTAAGTAAAGTACCAGTATGTTAGTATGTAAGTTGTACTTAAGTAGAGTATTTGAGTAAATGTTCTCAGTTACATTGCACCACTGTATTTTAGGAAACCTTTTAACACTGTGGACAGGGATTTTGGCATTTTGCTTACCAAATACATTTAATACGGTAATTTGCACTGTCCATTATCTAAATAAACCAATTGTTTTCAAACTGGGGTCCAGGGACCAACAGAGGTCCTTGAGTGGGTTTTAGGGTGTCAACAGCAAAACGAGGAATAGTTCAACTTTTAAGACATTTTTCAAGGACAGAAAAAGGTTTCGGGGATTCATTAAGACAAAATCTGTGGTCCAGTTTGCATCTAATGTGGGGGTCCTTGGCATGAAAAAAATGTGAACCCATGTGAAAACCTTTTTAACACCTTGGTCAGGGTCTGTAGATAAAAAAAATAGCCTTTTGTCTAATTCTGCCATTTTATTTTTACCATATCTTAATTTGCACCACTCCCTCCTTAAATGACCAAAAATAAACTAAACTAAAGTAAACTAGACCTTTTAGTTACAGTAATAACCTACATGTTCACTGAAGGAGTTTGACAGAAATTAGAAATTGCAAATAAGCAAATTATAAATCTTTTGAAAATTGCTTCATGTAATGTTTTTCTGGAGTTTAAAGGTAGTTTATGGATCATTCTTGCTATTGGTACATTTTGTTGCGTTTACTTTTACTTTTGCAGCATACAGTAACTGTCATGCAACAAATATACAATTTTGCATCTTGGAAATGTAACTTCATCAGGGCCCCTCAGCTTTGGAATGACTTGCTGGAGGAGATAAGGCTAACAGAATCAGTAACCTCTTTTAAATCACTTCTTAAAACCTATTTTTATAGACTTGCTTTTATGTAATATTGACTTTTTTGTTTTGTTTGTATTTATTTATATTGACATGTTTTTGTTGCTCTTTTTAATCTCTCACACAAATGTCTATTTTTTGTCTTTCTTTCTTTCTTTCTTTTTTTTGGTGTGCAATGAGACTCAGATCCAGCTAACAATGAATTAGTGAAACAAAGCATTGCTGAATATCATTAACATCAGGTTTAGTTTGGATAATCCGTCCACAAACAGGCCTCCTAGTGGTTATAACAGGGAGTTACTATACATGAATCATCACAGTGGATTATTACACTGTAAAATGCTCTGACAAATGTCTTTGGTGAAAGGAAGGACTCTGAATCACAGCTTATCAGCCTGCAGTGAGTGAGTGGTGATTGTACTGTTGGTAGACCTGACTGAGGGGAGTCTAACATGGCTGAGACTTTATCCTTTTTTCAACAATAAGGAGACGCCGGCGCCCAGTTCCTTCTGAGTGGAGACAAAACTGCTGCTGTGAACATCAAGAGAGACACACTGAGCTCTACATGTCAAACATTAAAATTAAAAAATGAAAGTGGTTACATAGGTCATGATAAAAGAAAAATGCACACCCCTTTACTAAAGTAGCTATATCTAAAATTCATGGCGCTGTACTGCCACTTTGGCAGGAGGATACACAAACTCAGACTCCAAGAATTTTCCTAAATCCATCGTGTGATCAATGTGGACATGAAGTGGCTTCATTAGCATGCATGTTTAGTAACTTCCCATGAACTGTTTCATGTTACATATGACCCTTAGGTTGAACTGTTGACTATTTTACTGATATATTCTAAACTCTGTCCAAGGTTTTACTGAAGCAACTCAAAGCAGACCCAGCTTGAAGAAGGGAAAGCAGTTTCTGTCAAATAACCATTATAATATGTTACCTTTTGTGGAATTGTTAGCATGAAGACTGATTTAGTTCAATTGAAAACAGAAGAACCTACCAGGCCACTTAAAGGAATAGCTTGGATTATATGAAGTTCAGCTGTATAAGGGATCCATAGTCAGTGTATTACCTACAGTAGATGGTGGTCGGCACGCCCCCAGTTTGGAGAAGCAGCAGGAGTACTGGTATAGGAAGCTAAGCAATGTTTTGCTGTGGACAGGGTCAGCAGCAAGAGGTATTTCAGTCATCTAAAAAAAATCTGGCACTCACTATATTTAGAAAATTTTGATAACTTTACCTTGATATCAGATCAGTCTTTTCTGATGAAGGAAAGACTGTTATATGAGCCAAATATCGTTCTCTCCAAAGCAACCAGACTCCATAAGGAAAAACTCTAAATTTACCATGCTGAACACAGGAGTTGCTGGTCTACCACTGCCTCAAGCCGTTGCTTTGTTTGCTTTATTGTGTGACTTTGATAAATCTGAAATAATCACAAAATAACGCAAACAAATTAACCAATCACAGCAGTGGTAGACCAGCAACTCCTCTTCTCTGTAAGGTAAAATTATTGATTCTGCCACTGGAGTCTCGTTGGTTAGGAGAGAGTGATATTTGGTTTGCATAAAGGTGGAAAAAGTAAAAAAACAAACAAAAAAAAAAACAACAACAATTTTTAAAGGTGATGGACTCACATAATCACGAAGTTATGACAGAGAGATCGCAATGAAACGTGTCTCAGGTGGTTACAGATGTGATGAAGCAACAACAGTTACAAAAACAAAAACAAACAAATTTTTTTCATGTTCTATTTGATGTGACAGACTTTCACGAACTTTTTATAGATTTCAATAACATAAACCTAAGACTGCTAATTCTTATCTAGTACTTCTGTGATGTCTGTGACACCACTTTTTTGTTTTTTGTTTGTAGGTTCCGGGGGATTTTTTTTTCCCAATAAATGCACAGAATACATGCACATAAGTTGTTTTCTTGTATTAAAAAAAAAACTAAAAAGAAAAAAAAGAAAAATGCACTGTGCTTACACACACACACACACACACACACACACACACACACACACACACACACACACCAGGTGGGTCTCACCTCTACCTCATTCCCCAGGGAGAGGATTGACCGCCTGCTGCTTGCAGGCCCGGTATCCCTTAGACAAATAAATTAGCAAATTTAAAAAATAAAGGCATGTAGATAAGAAACAGATGGTCAGATTAGACCATCGTCCTTGATATCTTCAGAGGACCTCCTCACTTGTTAATCGCAGACTTTATAGGTGCCAAGATAAAGTCCTGCTGTTGATCCTGATGTCAGTTTGATGTGGGGGGTGAGAAGATGATTATCAGCCTGGGAGGGAGGCTTCACTTACATTTCATTCCAAATAAAATATGAGTGAGGTCAGTTATCACATGCTTTTATTTTGTATCATATTTTTCCTGCCACCCGTGGCTGCGTTGTGTCAGAAGGTTTTCTGTCTCAGGTCTGGACCACACATGTGTCGCTGCTGCAGCTGTGACCGCTTTTGATCTGCTGCTGTAATGACCCTGCTGCTGTGATATGACTGCTTCTGTCTCACTCTGACCATCAGCTTCATGTTCACACAGGAATATCATGGATGTTTGTGTAGCTCTTCCTTGTAAAGTTGCTGCCATCATATATGCGCTCTAATGGCTGATATTTTTTTAATAAACAGAGGGAGGTCTGTGTGGCATATTTACAATACAACCTGTTTTTAAAATACCACTCATTTCTTAATTGTTGTATTTTTTTTTTTATCTTTTATGTGCAGTTTTTGTGATAATCTGAATCGCCCTCCCCGCTTTATATTGCTTATATTATTTTTTTTTTACTAGATTTGCTCAATTTAAACAGTCAAGTTTTGTTATTATTGTGGAAACAAGCCAATATGACATAAGTTTAAGTTTCCATCATATATGTTTTCTTTAAACTAAAGAGAAAATAAGTCTCAGCAGAGTTTTAATGTAATGCATGCTGGGAGGTATTTTAATAAGCTGATTGTGTTTCTTTAAAAACTTAATTTAATGAGTTGATTGAACTCGATTGATTGTCCAGTAGATTCATTCAACTTGTGATTTAAAGCCAAAATTTTAAGTTTAATTAACTTGAACAAATAAAACTATAAGTTAACTTTATGAGAAAAGATTTGTTGATTCCTCTTACTCTTACTTTTTTATTAAATATCAAACTGAATGAAAAAGATGCTAAATGCAGCATTGTATGTAGTAAAACAACAAGCAACTTCTAGTAAAGGAATAAGATGCTGCTTTTTTTTCTGCACTTTTGTACATGTTTCTTTTCCACTTGTGAAAACTAATTAAGTGGAAAAAAACAAACAGACATTGTTTTAGTCCCTAACTTTACAGGTCAGACGTAGGAAACACTACTTTTTTCCCCCAAATCTTGCCCCTCTAAAAATTCATGGAACAGGCCTGATATACAAGATATGTTTTGATATTTGCTATTTGCACAGCAAGATTATTATAGCTGAGTAAAAGTAAACGAAAAACTAAAACTAGGTGTGATGGAAAAAAACTTTTAGATAACTGAAATAAAAATTACACTAGACACAAGAAGATAATGAAAAATAACTGAAATTATACTGTGCTGAAATGAAACGGTGTACTTACAAAACTAACTAAAGTAAAATTAAAATATACAGGAAATGTCTTCAGTTTTTGTCTATTTGGCCAAATTCGTCAACACAAGCATGAGGAGGTACTGGTTCATATTTACTGAGACTGGGATGTCAACATGGCTGTGAGCCTTCACAATGTGTTTTGTAATACCTGTTCGGAACATATTCTGGAAAAAAAAACACTGAATCTAAGAAAAAGTAAACTGAAAGTTAATTTATTTTTCTAATGAATAATACAAAACTATAACTCTGCACAGTTCTGGTTAGTTCTTACAATCATGTAACACTGCTGTTGACTGCTACACACACAATATGACAAATTAATGTCTAAAATCTTGCATTTGCAGAGTTCACTTGAGTCAACGACAGGCAACTTGGGGGACATCTGTAATGGAGGCCTGTCAGCTCCAGTCTGCTCAGAGGACGAGATAAGTGATTGAAGGTGTAATCTGTGACCTGAGGTTTGTTTGAAGTGTAAAAATTGATGGCAGCACCCAGATCCTCCACCCCTTCACTTGATTTGTGGCCAATAGAGCAGAACGCGGGCTCCACAAATCACACTGAAGAACCCAGGGACCATGCAGGGCCACAGGGGGTCTGGGGTCATAGTGTGGTGTCATTTGAGAGCCTAAGTGCACACTGTTCCCGCTGAAAGCACTTGATATGAAATAAAGATGACAATAATTCATACTGGAACACAGTTTGTGCTTCCAGATCTTCTAGATAACTGTGAGCCCGAGCTGCGGACCTTTCACATCAGCCTGCTAAGTGCTGACTCTGCTGTGTCAGACGACGTCGCACCCCGGTGCCATGGAGCCAGCGCCACACCTTCAGATGTGCGAGGGCACTGCTCCTGCTGAGGGGTTTGCTAATTGGCCGAGCATCTTGCCAAACTGCAGGTTATCTGAGGATCGCTGGCTGTCGTGTGTCTGCTACTCCTCAGGAACAATTTGCTCCTGCATGTCTGCTTTTTCAGAGCAATAAGAAATGAAACATCTCAAGAAAGCACGAGAAATAATGAAATGAAATGCATTCTCACAGTGTGAAATGAAAACTTCTGTAAATAACCTCCACAGGGCATTGTGCTGCCTGTCATGTCCCTAATTAAACCTTTAAACTTGAGACCAGCCATAACACAAACAGCTATCTTTTCCCCACATCTGCCTACTCTTGACCTCAGCATTGAATTCAATAGAAATCTCCACCCAATCATAAATGTTTGCGCTGATAAGGCTCCTCTATTGTTTCATTTTGTTGCTCTCAGCACTTTTGGCTTAATGAGCATTGCACCTGTTGTTAGATTGCTTTTAAAAAGGTTATCATGTATCCCAGATTAGGCTGAAACAACAGATGCCAGTAAAGTTTTTGTTGACTGAAGACTGAAGGAAAATTTCTCATTTAGACATTTTGGTGATGTTTTTACGCTTATACTGTGTCCTTGTCGTATAGTTGGAGACATTGTGCAGAAATTATTGGTGTGGGCAGAAGGGCTGAACCTAATGTTTCAAAACAAGCAAATCCCACCCCAAAAAGTTAATACATTTTTCCTTACACCCTGTGTATTTAACAGGTATTTCTGTCTCAAAATAATATAACAGTACAATATTGGTACAATTATATTCACCATGGAAGAAGAAGAGTAAACACAGGTGCTACCAATAATACTAATTCAGGTCCCATTCCATTTAGCGTAGCAGAGCCTTTTCTGTGTGCCAACATGCACAATAGCAGCACCCTGACTCTGTCTGACCTGAATGGAACAATATAATTTAATTATAATATATTATATTATTATTAATTAATATAACTGGTAACACCTGTGTTTACACAACTATTTAATGTCACAATGACTGCTGTAAAGAAGGACTGTAAATGACTAAAAGTTGATTTGGAATTTAAGATGCTGTATCCCAAATAAACCTTAAAGTTGCAATTAGAAATCTGAACATACACATCGTAAAACCTTGCGCCTCTTTCTCTGCAGCTTTGTATCACACTGCTAAACTGTGATTGGCTACATATGTATTAGCTAGCCCTGATTGGTTGTTTAATTCAGACCAGGTCAAGTTTTCCTTTAAAAAACAGACACTTTATTTTTTAAAATCATTCAATAAAAATTTATAGAAATTATTTCAACTAAAATTATGATGAAACAATATTGCCTACTGCATCTTTAAAGCAACAAGCAAAAGTTTGGATGGATTATTGCCCTCTTTTTACGCTCCTCTATGACCTGTGGCTCACACAAACACCATTTTTATGTTAAAAGTTTAAATTTTACAATAATCTCTCCTGGGATAAATAAAACAAGTCCGTTAACTGTTTGGAAAAGAAACTTTTCATTAAGGGGACCTCCCCAGATGTATCAAAGTTTTTAAAATTTTGCATGACACATTTTGTGCCTCTAGAGAGGAAATCTGACAAATTGCTTTGAGTGATGCCACTCGAGTTGTCAGTTGGGTCTGAAGACGACGGTTAAGAAGAGTTAGAACACATGTGATGTTATCAAACCTCATCCCTGCTGCAGGCTGCGTGCACTGGTACTAACATAACACACCCACATCACTGAACAAACTGTCAACAGTCAAACTGTACTGTCTGTCAAATAAACATCAAGAATTCCAGTTCTGCTGCATTAATTTTGATACGTCTTATCTTAAAAGCTCTCTATTATGAGTCTGACACTAGATGTGCTAACAGTGGAGAACTTAAATGCAGTAAAACCTTGTTGCTTCTGATTTATTTCCTCTTCATCAGCAGTGTGAGGAGGAAAAGCCATCCAGATTTACTGCAGTATTTCGTGCATATCAGTGAACTGAACATGTGTGCTCATCAAAGCAAAGTTTTCCTTGGATGGCTCAAGTGGAGCGCAGCTTTTATCAACTGCACAAGTCATGCTGCCTGTGTCTGGGAGACAGTTGTTTTTGACGTCCATATCAAAACCCAAACATGGTCCAGCCAGAGCCAAACTGTTTGCAGTCCCATTATTGTCGCCGCGAGAAACAAAATCCTGACTGTTTATTTATGACTTATCTACCTTCCTTATTGCACGTCTGCCAAGAAATAAAAAAAAACAAAAAAAAAAAAACACAAGCACACAGAATGAGCACAGGATTTTAATTGTGACATTTTGATTCATTCGAGCTTCTACTTCTTTTGAATGTGCACTTTTTTTTTGACGATTTTTCTTCATTTTTCATTAGAATGTTTTTAACACTTCATGAATGAAACAGATTTGAGGTAATTATGTTAAATGGATAGTTCAAGTTTGTTTGTAGCGGGGTTGTATGAAGTCCTTATCTACAGTCAGATGTCAGTTGGCACGCCCCCAGTAAGGAGAGGCAGCAGGAGTACCGGCAGCAAAATGTATTTTAGACAGCTACAAGAAAAAATGAACTAAAGGGATAGTTCAGATTATTTGATGCAGGGTTGTTTCAAGTACACATCGATAGTCAGTGTATTATCTACCATAGATGCTGGACAGGCCGACCCCAGTTTGTAGAAGCAGAAAGCAGCATCAGCATGGAAGCTGAACATAGTACTGCTGTGGACAGAGTCAGTAACAAACTTTATTTTAACCACTTACAAGAACTTCCACCTAAAAAAATCAACATATATTTAAATATCTGCTATATTCAGAATATTCCCACTATGTAACCTTGCTGTCAGAAAGTCGTTATATACGCCAGTTATCACTCTCTCCAAACCAACCAAACTCCTTAAGCAAAATCAATCATTTTACTTCACTGAATACAGGAGTTTCTGGTCTACCGCCGCCTCCATCTGTTAGTTATACAAGGTTACTTCCAATTCACAGAAATCACACCATAACACAAACTTAACATCAGATCGAGGCAGCAGTAGATCAGCAACTCCTGTTTTCTGTGAGGTGGTTTGGAGAGGGCGCTATTTGGCTTGTATAACAGTGGTTTCCTGTCAGAAAAGGCTGTGAAAAAATTCTAAATATAGTGCGCACTTAAACTGATATTATTTTTTTAGGTGGACCATTACCCAATGCCAAATCACCATTTGACTTTGGATAAGTGCCTCATACAACCCCAATTAAAAAAAAAAAAAAAAAATCTGAACTATCTCTTTAAAGGTGAACCAACAGCACTGTTTGACCCAGACGGAGGCGGCTGTCCAGCAGAGCTCTCTGTTCGTCCTTCCTTGTTGTCTACGCACCTCCAGTAGCTTCGTCAGGAACCAGAGAGGTCACAAGGTGTTTCCCCTCTCCCATCTCAGGACCCTGGACCACCCCTGCACCATCCTCTCACCACTGTGTCACTGTGTGTGTGCACGTGTGTGTGTCAATGAACAAAACAGCAAGCACCACAGGATGTGCTATAATAGGAAAGTTTATCCTCTCCAACTGAGATGCTCCGTTTTTGTTTTATAGCTGCTTGAGGTAAGTTATTTATTGAAGAGATGGCGTGATTGAATGATAATATAAATATTATATTTTTCTTACATTCCCAGACTGTTGTTTTGATAGAGCAGTAAAAATAGGTCAGATCTGTGTTTATATTAAAAGCTGTGACATGCAGTTTCTCATATCTCAAATTAATTGCTTCTGTCAGACAAGATATTTGTTTTAAACTGAAGCGTGCAGGTGAAACATTTAAGATTTATGTTTCACCTGCTTTCACAGGGAGGAAGGAGGAAGGAAACCTTGTAGAAAAAGTAGGAAACAATAACACAGGAGAGAAAATAGAGAAGCAGGAGATGAGTCTAATGAAAGAGAGGATGTGTAAGGGAAGAAATAAAGGACAAAGGACAGGGTTGATGAGAGGGTAGTGGCTGACAGGCTGGTCAGTTCTCTCTCTGTGAAGGGGAGTTAATGACAGGGATTAAGGAGCCGGGGGGACTGCTGGGATCTCCAGGCTCTGCTAGACTCCAGCCCGGCCCTCCCATCATCCCAGGAGATCTGCGGGAATCTGACTCCATTTGGCCCAAAATCTCCTGACAAAACAAAAACCCTGTGGCTCAATTAGAGGAAATTAGCCTCTACCTCCACATTTTAATCTCTGCAACACTGCTTCTTCATTGTGTGTTACTTCTTACTGTTAATATGATATTCAAAATCAATTATCTGGACTGCTGTTAAGATTGCCTGGCTTTTTCTTTAAAGTTTGATTTATTCTTGATTGTTAGTCTGAAGTTCTGAAGTGACAGGAGGTGTCTGGATTTCATAATCAATAAGTGCTCCACACCAGTACGATTCCTGCCTCTTTTCCTTTAAACTAGAGAGACATAGAAACCTAAACCCTGAGACATCAAAGTGGAAACAGCAGCCCATGTGAAAGCCAGGTGCTTTGCAGACTTTTTATCCACAGTCTGAGTGGATTTTTTTTGTCTGTTTAATTCTCATTTCCTTCAGGACAGGAAAGAAAGAGCCATCACAGACCTGACTGGCACTGAGAAAGACCAGATGAGAGTTCCTGACAAAAATGCACGGTGAGCAAAACCATAACCTCAAATCTGATACAACCAGGCTTTAATTGTTCATTTTACATCCCCCAAATTAATCTTTATATGATTTAAAGCAACATTATTGCAATTTGGCTCTTCTACAGCTGTATATGTGCATTTGTTATGATCATATTACTTTTGGTCCACACAGAATCTGCACTGACAGAATTCAGACAAAATCTCTGAAGATTTAAACAAGTAGAGATATATTGCTTGTAAAACTCATAATGTTATCAATCAATTTGGCAGTTATTTATTAATGTTTTTGTTTGTATATATGTTGAAGTGAAAAAAAAGATTGTGGTGAAATCAACAGATTTTCATTTTGGATCACTGCTGAAAACTGCAAAATAGAAAATCTGCAGTTTCTGTTTGGACCTGCTTATGATCGAACACCAGTGAGTCGACAGCTTTGCTACCACAGTCAAACATCAGGCAAATGCAACGATATGAGAAAAGGCAAACCAGCTAATATTACTGACTAGTCCCACAGTGAGAAGGCCAGCTCAGCGTCTGTCTTTCAGCCTTTTATCTTACGAAGCTCTTGCCAGTGGCTAACAAGTAAAGCTATCTGTCCGTCAATCAAACCAAAACCACTTGTTTCATTTTTCAAGCAAAAATGCAAAGCATTTTCTGGTTCCACTTTGTCTATTCAGATGTGTGTTACTTTTCTTTTCTTTGTATCATACAACTGTATGATACTAATATTCTTTGGTTGTTTTTCTTTCTAGCTACCTCCACCAATGTTCTCCTCTGTTTCTTCATCTCTGCTATGATCTCCATAAATGCTGCTCAGCCCGGTTCTGAGTCTGTTGCCTGCTCGCACCGTCTACAGTGCCCTTGCTGGCGCTGGTGTTCAGCAGCATTCCTGTGGGATCAATACCACCCTGGTCCTGAAAAGACAGTCCAAAGCTCCTGAGCTACTGGTTTAAACAGCAATACTCCCCCTGTGCTCTGATCTCCCAGTCCGGTGAGCAAGCTGCACGGCTAACTGAGCTAACTAGTGAACAGTAGCTACAGATATCAGTTAGTTAGTTACTTTAGCAAGACGTTAAGCTGTAAATCATCAAATGTTGTGGCAGAGCAGTCAGAGGACATCAGAGGGGAAACCAGAAAACTTTTTCTCAATAAAATGTGAATCAGTTTCACCAAAACCAGGGACATAGTCAGGGGTGTGTGACATTAGCGCCTTTAAGCGTTACACACACACTTACAAGAACAGGCTTTCAGGGTGCAGGGTAGAAGCTGGATTTTCGCTCTTGTTCCATCCCACTCCAGGAAGAATGACTCCCGTCTCTTCTCGGTCTTGTTAATTCACAGTCCACACACGTCATGCACTGGCCAGGTGACTGCAACCAGCCAGCATTATGTTCTTATTAGATCTGCTTATTTTTAACTGACCTATTGTTATTATGATTCCCACTCCAGTTGACTTTTTTCCTGTCCCCTCCCAGTCCCCTGATAAATGGTGAAATTGATCACCTTCCCACAGAAATTCCACAAGAATACCGTCTCGCAGGATTCCTAAAAAATACCAGCCTCAAGTGCAGAGTGGGAATTAAAAGGGCACCACTCCCCCTATCAAGTCAGTACCATAAAATATGATTTTAAAGCTGTTATTTTTTGGGGTAAAATAATTACATAATGTTGTTTTAATGGGGTTAATGATTTGCTTTATGCAGCAGGGCACAAAAAGAAAACAGTTTTAAAGTGCTGAAAGTCCAAAAACTGGAGCCTTGCCAGGGTTAATCTGAAGAACCTTTTTATAAAAACTGCTTAAAATAAGAAGCAAGTTGTGTTTGACACTATGAGCATGTCAGGAATATCTATTAATATCTCAGGAGATTTACTGCTGAAATGCGTCCACTACTGAGATTTCATCAGACAGACACTGTTACATTTTTGCTCTCATTTCAGGGCCATGTATGACAATGTTTTCCTAAGAGTTTTAAAAAGGTCTTTCAAATTTGAGCAGCTGTGTTTATTTACCATGTAGTCTGGATTCGGTGCCAACTGCTGCTGAATGCAGTTAAACTGAGGGCAGATCTGTTCTCTTCTCTGTTAGAGGATATTTAGCAGGTTCAATGGTCATCACAGGTACAAAACAATAAAGTGTATGCTCTAATGTTACACTTTTATGGAAGCTGTTAACCTTCACATCAAACTTAAGGAGCAGGCCTCAGCATTCCTGCCACTGGAGGAACTGCAAAGCATCTAACAGTGGCGACAGTGTGGCGGAGGCTGCACTGTTTTCCCCATCTGTCAGCTGTTTGACAGACAGCAACAAACTGTAAATCAGTCACCTCTGAGACAAGGCCGGCCCTCCGCCTGCTCAGAACAAACAAACCATACAGTGTGTGTGTGTGTGTGTGTGTGTGTGTGCGTGTATTCACCCTGACAGTTCATCGTCTGCTTCCTTTACACTCATCATGTGGTGCTGACGCTACTATCAGGTGGGTCAAGTGGAGCCAAGTTTTAGGATAAAGTTTTTAAGAGGAAAAAAAAACAAAATTGTCCTCTTCTAAATCAAAGTTTAATTCATAAAAAAAATAAAATGCACCTTTGATAAACTCTGGGGTTTTCTCAGCACAAGCCCACTTGGTCTGATATGACCAACTTCCAATGAAGGTATCAGGGTAATTTATTATTAAAAAATTTAAATAATACAACACAGGGTTACACAACAAAAAGAAGAATTAAGTTTTAGTCCCTTCAAGCTACACACATATATAACACATACAATAAAATAAAACAAAACAATATATACAGTTACTTACATACATGTAAACTCAGGAAATAATTCTATAGTGCTTTTTTAAATTTTGCATCTTGTTAAATGCAAACAGCAGCAACAAGATAGTGATGAAAATATGGTCGACATCCTCACATACAAAGTTTGACATCTGGGAAACAGATGTTTTGTAAAGCAAATGGTAGCATAGATAGCAATCAAATTACATTATTTATTCTCTGATTATAGGGACAAGTATGTAGCACAAACCAGTGCCACCACAGCATTTACAGCCTAAGCTAATTGCAATGCTCATCAAAAGACGGGCCTTTAAAGTACATAAAACTCAACGATACATGCACAAGTACACAACACAAACTCAATTATAAATACATTCATTAAGAAAACAACCTCAAAATTCAACAAGAAAATACAGAAAGAGCAATACCAGACACAAACTACAATGAAGCACCATGAAACAAGAGGCAACAGATTATTCATGACTACATGAATGATTCAAAAACTTTTTCAGTTAAAAGGCTTTAACAAACCAGTTTTGGTTTAAAAAATAAGGCACATTTCATTCTGCTTGTTTCAATGTGTATTTTCAATTTGTGCATGAAAAAGCGAAAAAAAGTGGCTGCTTTTGTTCGTTTGAGATTTGACAGGCTCTTTTATATTTATTTTAACTAGTTGTGTCCTTATGCAGTGGTTTTTGATGGCACCAACTGTTTATCTTTATGCGCTGAACTCCTAATAAAAACATAGTGGTAGTTGCTTGAAATGTGCATTAATTCAGATTTTCTTTTTTCACTTTTTCAAAATATGGCTCTACCTAGCTGAAGCTTCATCATGTCAATTGTGCACTTCTAAATTTGAAATATTTCACATACTTCACATACATTTGTGGAACCCAGAAAAAACTTTGGGCCGTGCTGCACCCTTCTCAAGTTTTATGAAAATCCTGAACACTTGTAATTACCACTTGTGGTCCCAGTGGTTGCTGTTCAGTAAAACTTACATTGTTTCAAACTGAAAGTCGTTTTGGGGCCAAGTACGTAAATATAACTGAAAATGAGGAAGGACACTTTTACCATCATGCCACAAACTTCAGGACCTGAAACTGTGTGCGCTATTTGTGCCTGAGGAGATCCCACCACTTGACATTGTGCCTCTGCAGGGACAGGTCTATTCTGAGGCTCTCTCATGTTTGTCTGCAGCCAGAAGTTACGGCTCCTTTAAAAACTGACAACTGCTTTAAGGAGTCAAACAATAAAATCAACCTTAACACTCTGTCGACAACTTTGATGTGCAATCACAAGGCGAGAAAAGGGGAGGAGGGGTACGGAGTGGGAGTAAAAACATCCTCCAACTTGCCCTAATTGTTTCAGCATCTGTTTTGCTGTTGCTATCACCCAGACAGGCTGAAAACACAACTGAAAACACACATTCAAAGTTTCCACTCGCTCCATTTCCTTTAATCAAACTGCCCTTTCTGTGACTGATTGCCAGAGCAGACCTTGGCCTCGTCTCGCCTGTCTCTCCATCTCTGCTTACTGTGCAACTCAAGTTAAACTCTACCAGGCTGTCCCCTCAATAATACTAATCTGTTCCCTTCAGGAGACAGCTGATAATTACATTAACTCATTACAACTGATGATTATTATCATAAAAAGTGACTGGAGGAAGAAGGGTAGGATCGAGCCAGCAGAGATCGGTTGTGTTTGAATAAGAGTCGACGGCCAGAGCGTGTTAATGAAACGAGACCAACTGGCTGTGGAACGTGGCCTTCCCATTATACACGTACTTCAGGTTTCTAAAAGAGGAAGCGGGACACTGTTAAAACACAAAAGGTCCAGATGTGAGGCCCCTTGAAACACATCTCACTGTCTGCCTCATGCTGAATGCTGACAAATTGGCCTTTAACGATCCCAAAACAGGCCTAAAGTCAATGTCAAAGCCATGTGTCACTCTTCTGAGGCCGTGTGTGGGAAGGCTAAGTGCCTCCAAAAAGAAGCTGGGA
Source organism: Lutjanus erythropterus (assembly GCF_056507025.1). NCBI lineage: Eukaryota > Metazoa > Chordata > Actinopteri > Lutjaniformes > Lutjanidae > Lutjanus > Lutjanus erythropterus. The sequence goes on along the minus strand of NC_139326.1, from coordinate 28,245,972 downwards.
CTCTAAGAAAATATTTGGACAAAGCCCTGCACTATTTCAGCTTCCAGAATGGGTTGATCCACATACTCGGCACTCAGCACATGTTGTTGCTCTTCATCTTGCTCAAGGATTGAGGGCTTTGGAACGCAGCTGAGGGATTTAGTAAGACCTCTTGCGTTATTAATGAATAGAGAATACATTTAGAGCCTTGTGAGAACACCTTCTTAGACTTTAAATATCAAAACATGGGTAAAAGTGTCAGGAGATGATGCTATAGCCTCTGATGAAGTTTGTGTTTTGTATCCACACTCAGGATGCTCTATGACAGCGTTTCTTACCCCTTGTGGAGGCTGCAAACCGTCAGGACGTCAGCATCACGCTTGCATGATGACCTTGTTCATGCTACACTGAAGTGTCTGCATACTGTATACATACATTAGGACTCCAATTCTAATACTCAATTTAAACATTTTTATTTATGATTGATGCCTGTGCCATTGTTAAACTATCAAGTCTTGACTCATAAAGATCAACAGATCATTGGTTCTAGGCCCTGATCAGCGCCATTTCTTCTTTAACAAAATAGTCTATATGGTATCAAGTGTGATATAATGCCTGGTACGATATACTGTGTCATCTGTTGTTTTTTTCTTCAGACCCTGCAAATAGACAGGGGTGGAGGGGAAAAATACTACTGTAGGAGAATCCAGACTACCTTTAATTTAAATTCCGTTTCATTTCAATTTCAATTACATTTTAAGCAGCAAATGAGCAGCCCAACCTTCGGTGCAGTGTGCAGATATCCTTAGAAATCTGTGAATATTCCTGATTTATCGGCACAATGCGTATGAGTGTGGCATAAACACAGCGGTGTGTGTCTGCGCAGTGGGTGTGGATGAGAAAAAGTAAGGAGGGAAAAAGCATACTGGTGACTGCACTCAGAGCAGACAGGTGGTGGCAGTCAGAGCAGAGGGATTAAAGTTTAGGAGTAAAGTTGTTTGGTGGCAGTGAATGTACACTTTGTCCACGAATAAACACTGAAAAAGAAGTTCCCATGTCTTGCTTTTCATCTGCTGAGTAAATTGAAGGGAGAGTCTGTGGGATTATAAACTGGAGCAGAGCGAACTGTTCTCTGGCTAAACAAAATATGTTTTCAGTACTTTTTACAGGGCACCAACCTCACGTTCATGGCCACATTATTGTTGACTGGAAGGCTAAGTAAAGGCTTCAGGTAGCATTTACATCTGTCAGATGCAGCTGAGATGCAAGATGATTGGAGCCGGTGCAAACAGCCATACAGATTAAAATGAAAGCATTTTTGAGTGAAAAACATGTCATTCTCACTAGCAGTTGGGACACTAATATGTTTCCATTTTAAAACAGAATTTTAAAACAACATTTTAAAATGAAAACGATCTCTGTTCGCATAAGCATTTTAGCAGCATTTCAAAAATAATCACCATCCTTATCACATAACCATTCATGTACATTGGGCATCTTGTAAACATGAAGCAGATCGTCTACTCTGTGGTTGGTTGCTAAAAAAACTAAAAAGAACAGCAATGGAATGACATTTGGACCATCTTAGCTTTGCCTTTGGCATGCAAACCAGACCAGTTGGAAAACTGAAACAATTTTTGCATTGGTTTGATTCAGGAGCCAGACATTTAGCATTGACCGACCCTAAAACACAATCTCAGAATTGTCAAACCAAGACACAGTCAGCAGCATTTTCAAAAATCTCAGTTTGAGGGGTCTGAAAACACCAAAGTAGTAAGCGTAAATTTGGCAGACATTATATGTTTTAAAGCAACAGCGTAAGTGTGATTGTAGCCTTACAAAGAGGCCTCTTGGGTGTCAGGCTGGCCATGATGCCAGCATATGTGTTGGCTGGCTGCATGATCTCTTATGAAGCCAAATGTTTGCACCCCACATTCATCCAGCTATGATTTAGCTGAAACAGACAGCTGCATACCACACACCTCCCTCCCCAACACCATCCCTCATTTAATGTACAGCTAACCACCGCAAAAAGCTCTCAGCATTTAGTTAAACATCACTATGAGAGCCTTCCACATAAACAATCCATATACAGTAACAAAATATGATACTGCACATGAGTCAGTACAGTGTAAGGGATAGGTGTAATAGCTGTGGCTAATGCTGACCTGAATATGAAATATGATTTGTGCTCATGCCTCCTCACAAAGCTTTGCAGTCTCTTCTTATATAGTGCATATGGCTTCCATATAACCGTCATACTCTTGAACAATCTGGAAGAACCATCTCGAAATATGATCTCTTCTTCCCAACTGAGACAGCCTGACACATTTACAAACCAGTGGAGTAATGCTGTTGAATTTCATTTATCTATCTGTCATTTATCTATTTGTCTTTGTAATTTTGTAACTTGGTTGTTGCAGCAGCACAATTCCGGAAAGTTAAGTATATAAAGCAAAAGAAATAAATAACAAAAATAAGAAAAGAATATGAACTAGAAACTATATAATGCCATTTGGAGACAAAACTATGAGGTTAAGTGACAGTGTTGTAGAGTCAACAAAGAGCCAACACCAGACTAATATAATATGATCAAGTAATAGAACTTAGTTTTTGTCTTTGTATTAATTAGTCCCTACAGGAAACTGCGATGTTGCAATCACAACAATTGATTCAGTCAATACTCGTGAATTATGCATGACTTTGCAGTTTTGTTCATTTGACCAATCATCATAGCTTCCCTGCCCATCATAGCAGTTTCCTATGATCCGAAATTGTGAAATTGTGGAAATTGAGTTGAGCATTTTTCACAATTTTATGATATTTTATAGATAAAAGATTGAGCGTGATTGTTAGTTGCAGACCTATCATGGAGGCACCAGCTGAAAATTCAGGGGATAGCCAAAGTCATTAGTATTCATGCTAATGACACTACTGAAATCTTCATGGATCACCAAAGACATTGGAGGACCATGATTGTCTGTATAAAATATCACTGCAATCTATCCAATAGTTGTTAAGATATTTTAGGCTAAACCAAACTGGTGAACACACTGACCCCTATTCTGCTGCTAGTCTGGTTAAAAAACAGAAACCTCTCTCCTGGTTGTAACCAAAGTCTTCCTTTATTTTCAGCCAAGAAGAGCAAAGTGACTGGCAATGGCCAACACCCAATTAGCAGCCTCCCACTACTGTCGCACTTTTACATTTTTGATGTCTAAACATCCTGATCAGAGCCACAATTTGAGAGTGTTTACACTGTTCTGCAGATCCCGAGTGAGTCTTAGCTCTCAAAGGAAGAAACGTCAAAGAGGGAATACTAAAACAGGAAAAACAGTCTGTGTAACCCATCATACTGCACTGACACTCCATGCATATGACTGATGCTATGGTTTGGCACTGGTGCAGGGTTCAGCAGCCCAGCCCTTCCTGCCTTTGTTAGGTTTTTGTTTGGGGTGGTATGCCTTCATCAACCAGAGGTACCCTTGTGCATGACCCTTGCTCAACAGGTCCCCTCTGAAAGATCACACTTTATGTTGCATTTCAGTGTGAAATTTGAGGTATTTCATTTGTAAATTGAGCAGATCCTGGAGGAACCTGTGTACCTATTTTCATGAGTATCATGGAAACTGAGTGTTTTTTAAACAGATGGTTGAGGTGTGTAAAACCCCGAGGCCCTTTAGGATTAGAGCTGAGAGGGCAAGTCCAAACCAGCTCTTTTGCCTTTCATTCACGAGTCTGTACAGACCACTGACTTTACAAAACATCATACAAACTGTTGTTGAGCAGCATCTGATTGAACAAACCACATAATTGCAAAATTCTGTTGTGATGACTTAGCAAAGTGGAAATCTTTTGATCGTAGCCACACTGAAACCTCCGTAATGAAAGAGGAAGGAGAATCTCCCCCTCACATCTGTGCAAGTGTGACTGCATGGGTCCATGCAGAGGACAGGACGCTGCATGACAGCAAGATCAAGGTCAGAGAGTTTGAGAAGAGGGAAGACAGCAGAGGACACCCAGGCTTTCGTGGATAATCTCTGCTACCACAATACAAAGTGACAAGCTTTCACGAGCCCAAAAGGCAAACAGCTTTCGGCATTCCATCATGGCAGACTGATCGGTCTATTCATACGCAGAGCGAACAACGACTCATTGCCTTGCTTGACATGCAGGGGGGGGATTTTGGGGGGATTTGTCTTGCAGGCAGGAGAGAAGCCTCACCTGTCAGAGGTGGAAAAGCCCTTTGGCACAGACACAAAGTGAATAACAGAATCCGACAGGTCAGATGCTTCCTGAAGACACACACAAAGAGGAGGGGCTTTGCAGGGAAAATACACTTAACCCTAACTTAAAGTAAACACGTGCAGCAAAATCAACCTTTGCTCTGGTTAGAATTTGTGACACCAAGCAAACATAGCATGAATTGAGGCAGGAAACATACAGCAAGAGATTTATGCACTACTGTATAAGAGAAACTCACATAAACATGCTAAAACTTAATCATTCATTTTCTGTAACCGCTTATTCCCAAAGAGTCGCGGGGGGCTGGAGCCTATCTGAGCTGACATTGGGCGAGAGGCAGGGTACACCCTGGACAAGTCACCAGTTCATCGCAGGGCTAACACATAGAGACAAACAACCACTTACACTCACACCTACAGGCAATTTAGAGTCACCATTTTACCCAGCATGCATGTCTTTGGACTCTGTGAGGAAGCTGGAGAGAACCCACGCAGACACAGGGAGAACATGCAAACTCCGCACAGAAAGGCCCTCAAACTCAGGACCTCCTTGCTGTGAGGTGGCAGTGCTAACCACTGCACCACCATGCCGCCCACATGCTAAAACTCCTCACTGATAATTATCTTGGCTTTAATGTCCCCTCCTGCATAATGCACATGAACCTGCTGCATAATTATCTCCACCAGGTGTTAAGTTGTATGCATGTGTGTCTGTATTTGTAGCTGTCCACAGCTAATCTGACAGACTATTGAACCCATCAGCCTAATATTTTTTGTGCACATTTATGACTGTATGGTCAAGGACCTCTCATTTTTGTTGTGATTAAACTTTTTTGAAAAACCTTGAAAAACCTATTTTATTGGCAGCTCTGTTTTATATGAATGCTGTCATCAGCAATTGCTAGGCTAAAAACAATGCTTACCAACCAAAGTCAGTTGCACACCACATTTTTGCCCACTGGTGTATCAGCAGATTCATTTCATACCCATTTTGTTATGATCCACTAATGTAAAGCGTGATACAAGATGAATAAATCTCACTTTTGTTATTTTTGCTGCCATCTTGACTGTGAGGGAGACTTCTTCTTCTTTGGTCTATTGGTAGAGTACAAATCAGTATTACAGGTGCATGCCAGCCACCTACTATACCAGAGTGTGCAACATCATGTCTTTAAAAAGAAGTTATATTTTAGATTTCTGGATATTAAACCTGTTTCATATAAATACTCAAATAAGGTCGTTTGAACCTGTAATGTGTTTGACTACAACAAACTTTTGATGGTACACTCCCTGCTCATATCTGCCACCCTCTCTAATCTTTCTTTTTCTACACCGAACCTCCTAAAACCTAACAGCACATGTTCAACAGATTCCTTGCAGTCACATTTATCTGACAGTTTTTCATGGTGTATAAAGTGACTTTAAAGGAATCAGGAGGGTCAATTGGATGAGATCTAACTCTTTATTTTGTGTCTTAATCTGTGTTTATATTGAGAAGTTAAAATGTATCATTCTGTTAATTGCTTCCATATTAATTTCATATAGTTAATTGAACGCAGGATGGTTGGTTTCAATACCATTACACTTTGTGCATCTTGAAGAAAACTGAGTCTAGACAATACAAAAATACTATTAAAAACTTCACATACATCTTTATGAGAACACTATATTATAATGAAAAAACCTTGCAGTTGTGGTGGCATTGCAGCAGGTGCTTCACCTTCTGTTGGACGACACAGAATGACCTCAGACTTTAGATGAGAAGATGAATATCACTCTCATGTCTGCATAGTTAATAATGATGTATTCCATTAACCTCAGATGTCCAAAGTTGGAGCTGGGAATGACGTACACCAAGCCAGAAATAACTTTTTTTATGCATGATAACAAATCATTCTGCAGTATTTTGCATGCACAATTATGGTAGCAACATGTCCATACACTGTATTAAGTGTACAAATGATTTAAGAGAGACTAGTGCTAATGAACAGCTTTCACTAGTATTGATGTGCAGAGCAGCTTGGTGTTGAAATTGGAAATCAGACTTCAGGGGGTGTTCCAGCTGAAATTTCCATCTGGGAAATCTTGAAATTCCGACTTCCCTGTTAAAATGGAATGCTCCATATGTAGTTATAGCCAGCAGGTAGCTAGCTTAGCTTAGCACAAAGACTGGATACAGGTGGAGACAGCTAGCTAGGCTCTGTCCAAGCAGCTTCGCTTGCCCACCATCAAATCCAAAACTAACCGGCTGCTTGCTGTGAAAAACAGCATCATATATACCATCCAGATGCAAGAGTGCATGGTATCAATCTTCAGATGTAATTCTTGGCATGAAAGGAAATTCACATATTTGCAGTTCACATGAACTATTGCTTTAAAAATTGGAGGAATTTTACACAGAAAGAAGTGGGAAATCAACAAGTCACTTACTCCCAAAATAAGTTTTTGGCAATAGTCTCCATGTTAATCAACCTCTGTGCACTGCTGTATTGTTCAAGATGCTATTTGGCAGCAGGCCTGTATATATCATAATTCTGCTCAGTCAACAGTAGACAGTCTGCTGATTTTCTTTGCAGAAAATGAGGGAGAATCCAATTGTTTTTCTGCTCCCTCCCCCTCTCCCTCTGTGGCTATCAGCGGGTCTCTGGAGAAGTGCTGGTTTCCGTAAACGTGATGGGGAGATGTTTCCTGTGGCAGGTCTGTCTGCTGCTGATTAGAGCCCATCCATCAGCCGGACCTCCTTGGAGCAGAGAGGAGGGCACTGGTCAAATCTGTCTCCTCAGTCCAGACCAGCTTCTCGTATACTTGAAATGAGGTTACAGCAGGTCCACGCCCCGAGCCTCCACCCTCCTGGACAACAGGGCCCGATAAACCCCTTAGTTGTGTTTACTGATTCAAAAAAAACAAAAAAAAACACAATAAACAATGTGTGAATCTCAGCCAAGATCTCTGTTTAAAGTGTAATTTAACTGACTCTTATCTTAATGTCTTTCATGAAGATCTGCAGTTTAAACACTCTAACTGGTCAGATTGGACCAAATAATGCTGTATGCTCACACACACATGTTTGTGTGTTCTGAACATTATGCGTTACATTAAAGGTTCTGTATGGAACTTTCATTTAAACCTTATTATGACTCCGGTGGCCATTAAATGAACTGCAGTCAGCATCCTGTTGCTTGTAGATGTACTTTGTAGGCTTGAGGGAGCATCACCTTAAACAGTGCCATGGCACACATGAAGCTGAATGCTGAAATGAACTGTGATGACTGAAAAATAAACTGCAGTCATATTTAGAATACATTACTATCTGTATTTTTTTACTATTTGAATTTGTTATGTTAGCTTGCCAGCAATTCTCCATGTTCAAAATGTTAGCTTACATTAGCCAGTTAAACCACACAGTCAGGATACTGTCAGGATCACAGTAAATTTCATATGCTTTGCAGTTTGCATGTTGGCTTTGACTTTGGACTTGTGTGTTGCCCACAAACTCTATTTCTAGGCTAATGTTAGATAGTGTTGCACACTACTGGTGCTGTAAGTGAGCTTAAGAGAGGCAAGGCACTTGGGAGCACCCATAAACGTCACTTCTTTTGGATTTTTCCAGAAAAGTTGTCCTGACTATATCTAGAGAAATCAGTCCACAGGCTGTTATATGCAGCAGAGAACATCTGAGAAGGTCACATTTTTTAAGGTACATTACGATTTCTTCACACGTCACTAATAAAAAGCAATAAATACATGTAGACTGCTTCATATTCTTACACAAAACCCCTTTAACTATCTTGCTGGGAATGTTTTACAGTGTTGAGCGGCTGCCTCCAGGGTCACAGAGGTCAGAATGGTTTTGTTTTGCCTTTGCAGACACGATCCTTCATCATCTCTGGTCTGCAGGCGTTGATTGCTCTGTGCAGCAGTGTGGTTGGTTTCTTCCCCTGTGGACCTCTGCGCTACTCTTGGGTAAAGCACCCACAATAGCAGGATGACTCCAGTCTAAAAACAGGCTGCCATTCATGCCCCCTGCTGCGTTGAGGCATTTTTCTCCCCAGTCCCCAACTCCCCATCACTTTCTTTGGCCTCCAGTGTAATGTGTAAACAGGAGGTAGTGAAGTATCCTCCCTGGCCGGGCAGAGGAAACCCCACAGCGTCTGGAGACTGAACCCTCCTGTGGTCGGATGGTCAACTGGAAGGCCACATGGTGACCTCATGAGTCTGTGAAACTGTGTCTCGGCTACGGTCTATTGTGTTGGACATTGTTTGTGGATCGATGTCAACAGCGGTGTGACCTTGAAACTTGTGTTCGCAATCTTGAAGTGCAATTAATAAAAAAGGGAGATACCCCAGTGGAGATCAGTTCAGGGAATGAAGACACAAACAGGAACAGTAAACGTCTCAACTGGTCAGATGATCTTCAGTGCTGCTCAGGACAGGAACCTTCCAACCAAAAAAGAATTCCCAGAGGTGATAAATTCTGCTTTCATGCAGAATATTCATGTTCATTCTTTCAACACTATCTAAATCAGCAGATATTTCTGTTTATAAGACTGTGGGCTACTCACAGTAAAGCTTGAACGTGCCATGAAACTTGTTGTAACACAAATCCCTTTGTAGTACTCCAACGACATAATGGACCACGTCACATAAGGAATTTAGCAAAATTTATGCCACACTTTGACTTTAGACTCTGCTCCATTTTAGGGCCCCTTCCAGGCATGCATTTGGACGGATGTAACATTCCTCAGAGAGCAGTAAGTGACGGAGCACCACTGACCGTAGTCACCTCAACCTGTCAGGCTATTGAATCTGAGGCTGACGTAGACAATGCCCAGGTCAACAGGTCTGCACTGCAATCACTACAGGCAATAGATTCCATTACTCAGGTTTGACCATTGACCTCTGTGGGAGTGTCGAAATAAGATCAATAAAAAAGGAGGAAACAGCGCCAAACTATCAGTCAAAGGATGAGTAAGAGAGTGGAGACTAAGCAAGAGTCTGCTGCTATGTTAGCAGCATAACAATGACAATGTTGACATGCTGATGTTTAGCAGGTATGATAATATGTATGATACCATCTTTGAGTAGATTGTTAACAGGGTAACTTTGCTAGTTAGCAGTAAACACAAAGTGCAGCTGAGACTGATGGACTTGTCTTTAGTTTTGGTCATAAACCAAAGTATCGGACAAATTCAAATTTGACCTGATGATGACACTTGATGGAAAATGAGGGGATCACCAAAGTTATTACATTTCTTCCTGAGGCAGAGAAATAGCTGCCCCAAATTAACTGACAATCCACAACCGTTTTCACTATGAACTCTGGACAATTTCCTGAGATTCAGGTAAGGACAATGGGCCTCATACATGAGTGTTTTCTTACTTTTCTCTCATATTTGTTCTTAAACAAAGCAGTAGGAGAAAAATATGAAAATCCTATGTGGGATTCAAGAAACGTGTGCAGACATCTAAATCTGTTCTTACCAACCAGAGTATATCGCTGAATTGCATTTGATCTCAAATTGGATGTGTGCTAGGAAATTTGCAATTAGCATAACCTAATGCCCCAATAAATCCATATAAGGGCAGCACATGTTGGCAAACCACAAACCAAGATGCTACTGACATTTGACAGGTGATGTTAAACTTGGGAAAAAGAAGAAAAGGAATGAAAAGGAAAGGAAATGACACTGAGGGACACCAAAAGAAAAAGAAATAACCTTGTTTAACAGGCATGGAGGAGAGATTTTGAGAGGTGTGTCTATCAGGGATGCAGCAGGTACAGCCAGCTGGGATGTTATAACTGAAGTATGAGCAGGACACACATTTCTACTTTCTCTGACTGTGTGGAAATCTAATGTTTTCACACCACAGATGATGAAAAAAAGGCATTAACATGTGAGGTACCAAATGAGATTCATGTAGGTTGAAAGCATTAAATAGGCAAGCAGAAAAGAGTACAAAGCAGCTACACACCATGCAAAGTCATCAACATTCACTGTGAATCCTCCAGACGATGACCTGATGTATTGGGAGCTGGCAGGGTTAAGTCTGGGATAACTGATGCAGACATTCGTGTTTACGCATACAGTTTCTCCATGTAAAGTCTGAATAAGTGCAGAGTTGCAGTGCATGTGTTCTGCTAATTAGCAGTAAACACAAAGTACAGCTGAAGCTGATGAATGTCTTTAGTTTTGCAAGTTTTAAACCAAAGTGTTAGACAAATTAAAATTTGACCTGATGATGAAACTTGATGCAAAGTCAGGGGATCTCCAGTGTTTTTACATTTCTTCCTGAGGTAGAGGAAAATCCGCCCCAAATTTCCTGACAATCCAGGAAAAGTTAAGGTTTCACCAAAACTCACAAGAGCCATTTTCTCATATGAACTCCGGACAATGTCTAGAGAACCGGGCCCAGACATTTTGCAGCAGTGCCCTTTCACACATGTGGCACACAACAATACTCTGTTTGGTTTAGGTGAGGGGTGGCGCCTGGACAGAGCATGCACGAGCCAGGATAGGGTGTAAAATGTTCACTGCAAAAATCACAGTGTTTTGATAAAAACATCATTAACACACCCACTTGCTCACTGTGAATTCTCTGGACAATGATCATTTAATTTTGGACATTTTCATTGATATATATACAGATCAGGCGTAACATTATGACCACCTGCCTAATATTGTGTTGGTCCCCCAAAACAGCCCTGACCCATTGAGGCATGGACTCCACTACACCCCTGAAGGTGTGCTGTGGTATCTGGCACCAAGATGTCAGCAGCAGATCCTTTAAGTCCTGTAAGTTGCGAGGTGGGGCCTCCATGCATCAGACTCGTTTGTCCAGTACATCCCACAGATGCTCAATTGGACTGAGATCTGGGGAATTTGGAGGCCAAGTCAACACCTCAGTCTTGTTGTTATGCTCTTCAAACCATTCCTTAACCATTTTTGCTTTGTTGCACGGCACATTATCCTGCTGAAAGAGGCCACAGCCATCAGGGAATACCGTTTCCATGAAAGGGTGTACATGGTCTGCAACAATGCTTAGGTAGGTGGTACATGTCAAAGTAACATCCACATGGATGGCAGGACCCAAGGTTTCCCAGCAGAACATTGGCAAAAGCATCACCCTGTCTCAGCTGGCTTGCCCTTTTCCCATAGTGCATCCTGGTGCCATGTGTTCCCCAGGTATGTGACGCACATGCACCCGGCCATCCACATGATGTAAAAGAAAACATGATTCATGAGACCAGGCCACTTTCTTCCATTGCTCCATGGTCCAGTTCTGATCTTCACGTGCCTATTGTTGGTGCTTTTGGTCCTGACTGGTCTGCGGCTATACAGCCCCATACGCAACAAATTGCGATGCACTGTTTATTCTGACACCTTTCTATCAGAACCAACATAAACTTCTTCAGCAATTTGAGCAACAGTAGCTCGTCTGTTGGATCAGACCACACAGGCCAGCCTTCACTCCATAGGTGCATCATTGAGCCCTGGCCACCCATGACCCTGACACTGGTTCACCACTGTTCCTTCCTTGGACCACTTTTGATAGATATTGACCACTGCAGACCGGGAACACCCCACAAGAGCTGCAGTTTTGGAGATGCTCTGACCCAGTCGTCTAGCCATCACAATTTGGCCCTCGTCAAACTCACTCAAATCCTTACACTTGCCCATTTTTCCTGCTTGTAACACATCAACTTTGAGGACAAAATGTTCACTTGCTGCTTAGTATATCTCATTCACTAACAGGTGCCATGATGAAGAGATAATCAGTGTTATTCACTTCACCTGTCAGTGGTCATAATCTTATGCCTGATCGGTGTACAGCTCGTCTGGGTAATGTCTTTATAAGTTCTGGGTTGCAGTGCATGTGTGAAAGGTGCAAAGGATTCACCGTCTCTCAACAGTGACTGTCTGTACCAAAATGTATATCAATCCACTGACTGAGATATTCCACAGGATAAATGAAAACTGTGGTGTGGTGGCTCTACAGGAAAAGTCAGGGGATCACTTAAGTCATTAGGATTCGTCCTCTGAGAACCATGAATGTCTGTACAAAATTTCATGGCAATCCATCTTACAGTTGTCAAGATCGTTGAGTCTGGACCAAACTGGTGAAAAAATCTGTAGAAGGTCCTCTGAGTACGGCAGGATATCAGACTACAATTTTAGGTTAATTGCCATCTGCATGTAGAGCAGCCAGACTTCCCCATCAGCCTCCTCATCAGAGTTTATTTTCTGGCAGGAACACAGGCATAATATGGGTCAAAAGAGTGACCCGGTACGTTGGAGGAACTTGGCTTCTTGGACTCAGCAGAGGAGTGACAGAGGCCACCAGAGGCATCAGAGAAAACACTTTGCTGCTCTGGCAGAAGAATAAGGGAAAGAGCAATAGGGGTCTTCCCAGCTGCACTGCTAAAGGGGGAAATGAGACGCAGGCTTGGAAAGATTTATAGTCTTCATAATAAATTTCACAGGAAGGATTACAGCATTACATTGTACGTGTCGATACAGTGGAGAAGACGCAGGCAGCACTTGGCCCAGGCGGGAATAGTTCTGTTAATAGCCTGGCCACTGCTGCTGTTATTGTTCGGGTGATGCTATGCTAGGCAGGCTCCTCTTTAGGTCAGATACAGCAGGACTCAAAGGCAGACGCTGAGATTTCCTTTCTGCCATCCAGCTGCTATCTGTCATGACTGAGAGGCTCTGAAGTTACAGCCAGCTGCCTCTGCAGATCAACTATTCTCACTGCAGTCCTCTGGATATGAAGCATTAAATTACAGAAATGCAAAAGCTGTAATATTTATCAATGAAATTCTAATGCTCCACAGTCTGTTTGAAGGGAACTCACAGAGAACAACGTGATCTCATGGGATGGCGCTCAAATAGCACACCACTTTTAAGGATATTTTTTGTGTCATGTCTAAGTATTTTTAGTTTTTCATGTGTCAATTAACACCACTGAGTCCAGTGCATGTTAATGTTGGATGCGGTAAAAATAGATAGGTCATCATTATGGTAACCTTTGTCATGATTAACCTTGGTTTGGTTTAGGCAACAGAAGTACTTGGTTACGTTTAGAAAAATATCATGGTTAAAATAAATACATTATGTAAGTTAAGTTACATATGTATGTATGTTAATTATAAGTTAGTTGACTTGTGTACTAAAGGTAAAATAAAATTTGATTTCTGGGTGTACAAAAAACATGAACTGCAGTTTTCTGGGTCAAAGTCCTGTGTTTTCTTTTAACCCTTCCATTCACCCCACTTCCTCCATGAAGCCACGACCAAAATGCTCACGCTGTAAGGGTAAAATATAAAATAAAACAGCCTGCCCGCCCCTGTGGACCATTCTGGCCAATGAATATTAGTTTGAAAGCTCAAACATAAGTTGAAGTTTGTTTGCTAGCAATAATGCTAACAAAGCACAAACTTATAGAAAAAAGCCTGCGTGCATGGACACATAAGTAGGGAAGAATATGTGGACAGCACAGCTTGTTGATTTTGCAGAGAGAACTTGAGGCTTTGCCAAAATTTGCCAAAATTTTTGACATGTCAGAGTTGGACATTGACTGTTGGAGCAGTTAATCCGTCCTTGCACCTTTCTGTACACTGCCCACCATATGACACCAGATGAAGCTGAGTGAGTTGAGTGAGTGAGTCTGACTCTACAATGCTCAGCTCAAAAATCATGTCATAATTAGGCTCAAATTGCACAGTGTATGCCCAGCTTTAGTCAGTATTGACTAAATGGAGTGAATTGACATGCAAAAAGCAAAATAAAAAGTTAGAACACACAAAAACTATACAGTTCGTGAGATCAGTGAGACCAGGCTGCACAGAAACCGATCTGACATTACCATACCAAAATACTGTACATCGAACCTCAGATTTGTCCTCATCTTGCTCATTGCCTCCTGCCCTTCTCATGCTTAACTCTAGGGAGAGTTTCTACATAGCTGTCATTCCTTTTCAGCGTCTATCTGACCTGGATTGTTCGAGGACAGACTCACCAAATTCCATGGCTAACAAGTACCATGGGGCAGAAAACGAGGGAGGCCTGTTGACTGTTCATCAAGGAACATCTTATCAGAAAAAATATGACTACCATGCAATTAACCACCAAGATAGGTCATTTAAAGTCAATTTTCTGCAATAAAACAAATCATGCACTTTCCATGATTCCTGGAAATGTTGTGCAACTTTGCAGCAACTCCCAAATACTAAATGTAACATATTTGCAGTAAAATAAATAATATAGTGAAAAAAGAAAAAAAAAACTTTCCAGATTCTAATTAAACAGCCAGACTGATTTGGTGCACATGCAGAGAATGCTCTCAGCCTTCCTCCTCTCTTTTGTTGCTCAGGCGTGGGTTGTCAGATCGCATGTATGCTGGCTGTCATACATTGTGTAAGAGGAGGGCATGTTCGGTAAAAGCTGCACAAGCCAGTGGTGTGACCCGACGCTGGCCCCTGACCTACACCCAATGGGAGTGAAGCTCAGCTGTGGGACACCACGGCTGACATGACAGCTCCTGCTGGGAGGGGAACGGGCGAGGCACAGCTCACCTCTAATCCCCACCAGATCGGGCTTCACCAGGCTGGTACCCTGCCTGCAGAGCTACATTCACATTCCTGCATATCGCAGAAGCCCCTGCTACATCAGAGGAAGACCCTCTGCTGAGCCTCATACAGAGAGTGAATCTATAGTGTGGCAAATGATGTCTGACAAGTGAAAAATGTCTATGTGAGCGTGCAGACTTTTGCTCACACTTTGCATGTGAGTAGGTAATACGGTCATGTGTGTAAGGCCCACATGCAGTGGCATGTTTCAGAGAGCATGTCACATAAGCATGGGTTAAGATGTTGCCTTTGGGGCACAATGCCCAAAGCAAATACTGCAGATCTCTGAAGAGTTGAAGAGACACGGGTAAAGCATTCAGGGGCTTCCCTGAAAGCAATTATCCTGGCATGCATACACACACAGACACACACAAAGACTTCGGTCAGTCAGTGGTGAACGGCTTGACTCCTCAGGCTCTGGTTCTCCAAACACACCCTCTTCCTGTTTTATTAAGGAGAAACTGGGAGCAGCAATGGAGAGGAGGAGATGAGAGACACAGCAGGGAGAAGCAGAGACTGAAGTATCATCACAGCACACAAATCTATGAGGTGCATTATTAGATCAACATAAAATTTACTGAAAGTTTAAAAGAAGAAATGTATTATTTGATCATGGAAATGACAAAAAAGAACAAATTAACTAAATTTGAAACCATATGGGGAGAAGTATTACAAGTATTTAGTACATAAAAAATGTTGCTTTGAGGTTTTTGGTTGTTTTTCTCTTTTCTTTAGTGGGACAGGTGGGCAGCGATACCACATGTTAGGTTCTTTCAAGGTTTCATTTTTTTATGTCAAGCACCCCGACAATAGATGTACATGTATTTTTTAATTTTTAAGTTTTTAGTTTTTATTCATAGTAACATGCACCAGAGAGGCAATGCAATACAAATATTCCAGAGACCCCAAAGTAGCAGCAGCTGGCGTTGAGATCCACACAGGCAGGAAGTGGAGTGTTGCCAGAGAGCTGCAGGTGGCAGAGGTGAGGCTGAGGCAGAGGGCTCTTGTAGGGACGGTGGCTACAGGGCGAGCAGGCCTGGGCTACTTTCCAAGCTGCCAGGTCAGCAAAGCCAAGGGAAAGGAGCAATAACATCTTCTCCAGGAAGAAGTGTGGGCCAGAGGAGGTATGGGTCAGTAAGATGGTGGGACTAAATCAGCAAGGAGCCTGGACAAAGTAGGAAAGCACTTTGCAGCGGAAGATCACCTGGACGGATTTCTGGCAGGCCAATTTCCACTGTATTAGATTCCTCGTCCAAGCAGTTTATGACACCTTGCCAAGCTCATCAAACCTCCACACAAGGGGCAAGTCTGAAACCCCCTGCTACCCCTATTGTGCTGAGAGAAGGTCCCTCCAACATCTACTTAGCAGCTGCCCCAAAACCCTGGCCAAGGGATGCTATCTCTGGCACCACAACCAGGTGCTCAAGGCAGTTGCAGAAGCAGTGGCCATGGCAATCGGGCACCATCCTAAGAAGGGGTCCATCCCTTTCCTTAAAGCTGGAAAGAAGCTGGTCCGCCAAGACTGATACCAAGACCATACCTCCTTTCCACAGCCCCAGACTGGCAGCTGGGAGTGGATCTCAGAAGACAGCTGAAGTTCCCTCACTCCCAGCACTCCACCCAGACCTGGTCATTTTCTTCAGCTCCATCAGGTAGGTCTTCATGTGGGAGCTCACAGTGCCAGTGGAGGAACACATGGAGGAGACTACTGAGAGGAAGCCTGCCAAATACCGTGAGCAGTGCAGAAGCCAAGGCTGGTGTGCTTGCTGAGAGTCAATTGAAGTGCGCTGCAGTGGTTTTGACACTCGCTCTGTTAAGATCTGACAAGGCTTTGAGTCACTGGAGCTGCAAAGAGGGGGGCCATACACAGCATTACTGAAGCCACAGAGAAAGCCACCAGGTGGCTTTGGAAAAAGAGGACAGACCCCTGGCTTGTTGCTGCTGGGGTGCAAGGCAGGACTTGATCAACCCCGACTGGGTCACCTGGGCAAGAGGATCTGATGTTGAAAGACCCAAAAGCCCCTATGACCCCAGGAACATCAACTGAGGATGCATTGCAGCACATCTGAGAGATGTGAGAGAAGATAATAAAGTAATCATAGTCAATCTATGATCAAACCAGGTTCACTATAAAAATTATAACCAGACCAGTTTGAAAACCACTGACCTGGGACACAGAAAATGAGTGGTGAGAATCTAAAGGTCCTGTTCATATTGTTATTGAAGTTTCAGTTGAAGGATAAAAGATGGGAGTACTTGATAGATATCAAGGATATTTGATGACTTATTTTATGTCTGTGTATGTTTATGTATATTTATCATATGTCATTTAAGTTCATTAGGCATGCTGATACTGAGGTTGAGCTTGTTTGTTTGATATGTTGGATGTTGCTTGTTGTATGTTTTGTTTTGTCTTCCTGTCTTTTTTTGCTTAGTTTTTAAGGTTGGGGGTCTTTGCTCTGATGTTGAAAGTGCATATTTTATATTGAAGCAAAAAGAAAATTTGTGTTAAATTGTGTAAAAACTGGATCCAACAGCAAGCCTTGAACAAAGGGTAACAACATGCACAAATATAGGGGAGTAACTATTGCCTGCTGAGGCTAAAACACACACTCTTTCTTTACTATTAGTTCAGGCTCAGCTTCACCAGTCAAAGTTCAGCGAAGTTGAACTCCACAAGAACGGACAATGACAATATGAGCAGACATGAGGCACAGGTGACCACAGGACTAGCTAGGGCTCAGTCTGCTGTTAGTACCACATTGGCAAAGTGAACAACAAGTGGAGACTGGAGTGAAGAGCTGGGTATTTATACTGCAGGGCCTTGATGAGTGAATGACTCACCGGTGAGCAGGTAGGCATGAGACGGAGCGCCACACCCCTATAAACACACACAGACTTACAAGGGGATGATAATAATAATAATAATAATTAAAATTTTGTTACTGGTCTGGTTTTACCTAAGTGAAGTAGCCTTGAGCTTAGTACGCACACATGATATCCAGGTGCAACTAACCTTGTAGTGAATTTACCACCCTCAAGTTAAGAATTCTCACCACTTAACCATTTTTTGCCAGTAAAATATGAAAGACCTCCCATTACTATCAATACAAAGTGTCCACAAAGTTAAAATACACGTGTGGTGATGTTTTTTAGACAATGCAAAAATACCTCAAGGATAAGGAGAAGGAGGAATAAGGAGGAAGCAGAGGGTTGAATGTGTAAACCACTATGTGAGCGTGCATTGATAGGGTGATACAACCCATGAGCAAAACACACAACATAATACTGGTCCCAATACACACCAGCACATGGCTTTCCCACATAAAAGCAGAAAAACAAGAGGAAACCACTGGCTTTTATCCACAGACACGAGGCATGCAGACAGAGAGCATCAACTAAAACACTGAGTATTTTAAAAAGCAGGGGAAGTACCGGAGGATAATTGTGTCAACATGGGAGGCACTGCAAATATGAGAGGGGACACAGTGTATGGTTGTTCAGTGTCACACAGTGTGGGAGATGAAGAGAGGGACACTTCAAAAGGCTTTCACGCGAGACGCTGCGTCTGTGTTGCCAGTCTCTCAGGAAAAACTGTTAGTTCCTCTCTTGAAAAACAACGGATTAGTCATGGTGTGAATCAGAAGAGCCATACAGTGTCTTCCTGGACCTTGAGAAAGTTACTACTGTTTTCACTATTGTAAACTAAAGCCCCAGTAATCAGCAGAGTAAGGTCTCCTGTCGTCACAGCCAGCGGATTCCCGGTTCTTATGATTTCCTGAGGGGCCCCTGGGTCTTTAGAGCAAGGCTGTATAGCATACAACCATTCATTTTTACACTTTCAGCCATTCTTATCTGAGAGCAGACGCACAGTATGGGCTCTTATAGGATGAAATTCATGTGGAGACATCATTTATGCATAGCTTTCTTGAGACATCCTGAGGGAATGCACTTATAGATGTAGGAAAAAAAACTCAACACTGTAAAAAATACATACAGGAATTTAGTGGAATCAATCTAATCTAATCTTTTATCAGTAAGGGGATAGTTGACCCCAAAACAGAAAAAAATCAGTCATTATCAACTCACCCTCATGCTGACTGAAGGTCAGGTTTAGTTTCACAGGAAAACAGTGTTGCAGAATCTCCCAAACATTGTAAATGCATGGTGACCAGTTTCCAAATGTAAAAAACAAGGAAAACAAACATAAACTGCTCCTCTGGACTAATCAAGTAAAGTCTCTTAAAGGCCCAACATGCCAAGTTAACTTGAAAGACTTCATTTACACCATTTTTTTTTTTTGCCTAAATCTTCACTGTAGATCCTTTGTTTGGAGCCACGTTTACTTTTGTGTGCACTTTGTATGAACTGGGTTTGTGTGGTGTGATGGTGTGTCTGCATAAGTGAACAGCATGTTGGAGCTTTAGGAGACGTAGATTACACCAGACAAGCAGTATGGAAGCATTTTATGTGTTTATTTCTGTTGGGTTTTTTTTTCTTTTGAAAACTGGTCACCATCCACTAACTTAGTTTTGGATATTCTGCATGAAAATCCAGCAGTGTTTTATGGACTAAACAACTGAACTGGACCTTGAATCAACATGAGGGTGATTAGATAATGACTGAATTTTCATTCTTGGGTGAACTATCCCTTTGATATTTAAGTTAAAACAAATAGTTTTTTTTTTTTTTTTTTACAGTGTATTAGAGTTTTGTAATCTGTATCCTCTTACTCCTCATGAATGCTGAATGAGTGAATGTTCAAGCAGGAAGCCAAGAAAAAGACCCCTGTGTGTATTTCTTTTTCTCCTCCCCTCAGATATCTGCAACCTGTGACATTTTCACCTCCTCTCAGAGGTGAAGAGGCCCTCCTGGTCCGACCATCGCAGCCTCTCTCCCATGATATCAGAGTGATATCTGGTCCAGCTGAGGCTCTCTCCTCCCCTGATCTGCCTGTTTCAGATGTCACTCGGTGGAGCCCCAGTTGGACCACTTCCAAGCTGCCAGGGTGCAGACCTTGTTACACAGCTCTAACACACGTGTGCTGCAGCCGCCCCTGGATCCATCCAACCAACACTGGATTATTCATACTTGAATGAGCTACTGTATTTTACACATTCTGGCCCATGTATGACTGTGAAACGAGTGGTTACTGATGAGATTTTGTGAGACAGGTCAGAGTTCATGTTGCTGTAACTCTAAGTGGGATTCATAATTGTTAAAGGATACTTAACTGTGGCCAATTTAGTAAATCCCTCAAGTATCAGATAACATACAGCTAAATATTATTGCTTTTTTCTCCCTGCAGTTAGTCTCTAGCAAAAAGGAACTCAAGTTATTACTACTGACCACAGCTTATACATCTCAGAAAACTGATCGGTCTGTTGACCGTTCACTAAACCTTTCCCTCAAACAGTGATTTTCCAATCATAGCTTAGCAACGCTAACATGCTCAAGCTTTGGATTTCAATGCAGAAGTGATGTTTATGAGGCTGTATACAACAAGTTCGGAGGGTGCTGTCTTCTTTCAGCCTTTGCAAAAAAAAAATGATTAAACTGCCTGCTCTAATGTAAGCTGCAAGGTGTCTCAATGTCCCATTGTTATGATTGTTACACAGAAAGCCAATCAGCACATTAACCCAAAAACACACAACCATTGCTTTGAACTCGCGTACGTAACTTAACTGACATAACTAAGGTAGTTATTTTAACCCAAACTATGATCCTGAACTTTACCAAGTAGTTCTGGTGCCCAAACCTATTCAAACTGTGACAGTTTCACAACATTAACCACATGCTCATTATTGTTACCATGACAACAAAGATCACCTATGATTATGAAAGTCACCTACGGTTACCATGACAAAGGTCACTTGATGAAGGTTAGCTGACGTTTGCATGTCAAAATACTCCAAAACAAATTCAGGGTGAGGGTGTGCATTTTTGGGACATCAAACCTTCAGAATAGTGGGTATTTATGTTTTTTTTGTTTTTTTAAATATATTTTGTAAATAATAAATATGTTTTTATTATTCAAGCTCACAGCATGATCATAGCATCATATTGTGATCACAAGCATGATCTGCACAATCAATTTGATGTGGGGAAGGTGTTCAGGCCTCTTCACAGCACTTTGCAGAGACTTCTAGACACTCTCTATGACTGATTTTATGTGTGTAAGTGCACATATCACATAGAGCTCTTGCTGGGCTGTGCCACCTCACTTTTTTCAAATTTAATCACCTAACAATTTAAATTTTACAACTTTAAGAGCTGGATTTGTGAAAATGGTGTTGGATTTGAGAGACATCTACAACCAGATTGTTTCACAAGTATGAATGCAGATCATTTTGTGAAAAAGATAAAAAAAAAAATAAAAAAAAAGTAAGTTGCCATGACATGTTGATCAGCTCTAAGATTACATTTTGGCCAGTGTGTTCTGCCTCTTTGCTCTCCACACAGACCATTTATCGACATACAACCAAAGCCTGCTTAAACATGACTGGTCAGTACAACTCTACTTTCTATAGAGGTTAGAGCTGATAAAACATTTCATGTCATTTCAGCTGGCAGTGGTTGTTGGTTATAAATAAAAAGCCTGCTTTTGTCTTTGGCCTCTGTCTGGACTAATGGAGTCATATTGTTTAAAAAATGACTGGATTTCAAATGGTGAATTAGCCACGGTTTTATTTTAAACTGAACAATGCTGTTTGGTACCAGGCTTAGCAAATGGTGAATTCAGAGCATATGATCCAGTATCAGCTTACTTTTAGTACTGGCTTTGTCCCATCATTTCCATTAGGTCTATAACTGGTTAATAATGGCTACTTGTGCTTCATCTCAAAGGACCTTTTGTGCACAGGACTTACTATTCTTTCAGCATAGCTTTTCCTGGGTGGCATATTCTCTTTAAGATATAATTATTCACAGCAGGCCAGAGTTAAATGTGGGCCTGTAAGATGTCTGTCACCTGTTGTTCACACAGCCAAACATCTATACCAGACCTGTTGCTCCCCCTACTCTTCCTGTGAGTATGTCTTTGATCAATAATTCTGTGGCCACCATCAATATGTGCACCAGAGAGGGGCCCATTGTCATCTAATTACAGGCCTATACTCACTGTGACTGAGCCAGTGCCTGGGTGAGTGTGATTAAAAGTCAGCTGGAGCATGCTTCAGTTCTTTCAACTGGAACCAACAGCTTGGAAACACAGCACAGCGAAACAAAGCTTTCCTCAGCACGCTCCGGTCTAAGAGCTGAAATTATAAAGACTATTGGTGGTGACGTTTCTCTCTGATGGGGGTTCACAGAAGTTAGGAGTAGCGTGATTGAGCATCTAATTTGTAATGAAATTGAGAGCACCTGTGACATCTGGAGAAGCCGAAGCTGAATCACACATGGGTTCATCTTCAGAGCAAGACGAGCGGAACATCGGGACAATAGCTGATGGTATCGTGAGAAGGACATCCAACATCTGAGTCAGTGAGGACATGTGTTACGAGCCAAATCCATTGTTTGTCCTGATTCAGGTGAAGGATAGCAAACACAATAGGATCTTGAGAGCTCAGATGTGTTTGTGTGGATGTGTCTGCATTCATGTTTATCAGGACAAACTTAGAAATACAGGCTCCAAAAGAGTTCTTGCTGAAAGGCTCTACTTTCATCCTACCCAGAACAAGCTGGTTCTGAAGAACCTTTTTTGAAGAAAGGCTTCATCAAGGATTCTTTGTAAGACTATTAAAAACCATTTTCATCCAAAGAACTCTTTTTGAAAGAAAGAATTCTGTAAGGATTGGTGAAAGTATGGGCGTTAAAAGAGACTCAGCTTCAAATAATCAAATGTTTACTCATGATGCAAACAGGTCAATTTAAACTTTATTAATTGTAACATAAATTATTAAAATGATGGATGGCCATAATATATAATAAATGGGATTCAATCATTTTGTAGAATATAATATGGTTCTTCACAGAACCCTCATAAGACAAGAGATTATAGGTGCAACTCTTGGAATATAAAAGGATTCTTGGTAGAACCCCCTGGATGGGTTAGGTGAAACCCTTGGAATATAAAAAGGGTTATCAGCAGAACCATTTTTCTTCTGGCCTTTGCCACCAACATAAACCTGTCCTGTTCCAGTTCAAGTACCACCCTTTGAACCAGAGCTATTCCACCATAAATAAATTGGTTCAGACCATGAAAATTTAGTTCCCAGATGGAACCAAGAAATAGCAGATTTTCCTTGGAAGTAAAAGTGGTTGTGTCATATGTTAGTATAACCCTATATGTTTGGTTCTAGGTAGAACTCTCTGTAAGGGTTCCAGGTGAAACCTTTATAAAGTTCTATCTGGAACAAAGAATGTTCCACTATGGGGGACAAACCCATTGTTTCTAATTGGCACCTTTATTTTTAAGAGTGTATGTAGTACAGAGTGTACAGTAAAATGAATTGCAGCTCCTCCCCTCCTGTGATAGCAAGCATCAGTAAAGTTTTATTTGATTTGCAAGCCTGCAGCAAATCAGTTCAAGATGACAACCGAGCCTCCAGCCTTCAGCCTGCATCTCATCCACAGTAAATGTATGGTAGTGGATGGAGGAGGACCTTTCCTGAGGGAACACTCAGAGGAAACACCTTCGCCTTTATTATCTTTCCTGCTGTTATCACTGGCAGCGCCTGCTTGGTCTCTCCTCTCCTTTCTAATCTCACGGCCGGCGCAGCCTGCACGCCATCCCGGCATAATTCCT
Source organism: Lutjanus erythropterus (assembly GCF_056507025.1). Taxonomy (NCBI): domain Eukaryota; kingdom Metazoa; phylum Chordata; class Actinopteri; order Lutjaniformes; family Lutjanidae; genus Lutjanus; species Lutjanus erythropterus. The sequence continues at coordinate 28,222,373 of NC_139326.1, read as the reverse complement.
CTTTCTCAGGGCCCCACTCCCTCATACATCCTCCAAGGCCAGTCTCCTCATATAACCCTGCAGTTCACTCTAACACATAGATCAGATAGCAGAAATGAATGCCATGAAAAATTGCAATCACATTTGACCCTGTTCGGTTGCTAGTTAATAAAAACAATGCACTATATCTACTTGTTAGAGCTCCTTATAATTGCAGTTAAATGGAAAGGGCAAGCTCAATAAAGCATCTCTGACTCGCTCATGTGTTCATGTGTTTCTCAGTGATTAAGAATTAGTGTGTTCCTCTCATCTGCAGCAATCATGCTCTTACATCTATCATGATCTGTGGCCTGGAGCAGATGTAGGTCTGGGGTTGAGTTTAGGTGACAACAGCACACATATGCAATCATGGCCACATTAAGATTTATGATATGACATAATGAGTTCATATTAATGCATGAACAAAACTTAGCAGAAGCTCAAACTCCAGATGTGCTCTTTTGTGGCTTCATTGACTCCAGTTACATTTAAGATCATTTGTCCTGTGAAGAAGCTTTTTTATTTTCATTACAGTAAAGTTCAAAGGTCGCTGATGTGCTGAATTAAAATTAAATTAAAACATGGGTAAACTCTGACTTCCAGTCAGGAATTACTGTGTCAAATGGGAGTCAAACATTGTAACTACACAGATTTCTACTGATTAGATCAGCGGTTCTCAACCCTTTTGAGTCACGACTTCCAGAACAATCAGGTTGGTGTTTGCAACCCCCTCTGTCTGCCTGTTCAGGGATTACAGTATAACACATGAAAGCTGCCAAACTCCATATTTTTGAGTGATTGTCCCTCGTGTTGAATGTCTCATAGGGGCTTGTTGCCATAATATGTTTTTTTTTATTCTCAACAATTATATGGGAACCACCAGGAACAATCTCATGACCCACTTTAGGGATCCAACCTGAGTCTGAGAACCACTGGATTATTAGCCTATCAATATTAAAGATCCCTTCCACTATAAAATATGCTCTTTCTGGTTTTTATGTCTGACCTTTACTATAATGCCTTGTACCTGTGCAAAGTTTGTCACTAGAAAGGTGCAGGCTAGATTTGGTGTGTAACAAATTCAAAAGCCAGTCGCTGTATGCAGGCAATGAAACCTGAAACCTCCAGCCTAGAGCGGACTTATCAGTACAGAGACTGAGAGAGTTAGCATTAGCTGTGTCAGCCATTGCCAGTTACAAGCTAACAAACAATGCAAACAAATAATAAATGGTGACTACAGTTACCACCATGTATGGCTGAATCTTAAATTATACAATCTAAAGATATCACCAGCCATCATGATGTCATGGATGTATTAAAGGTTAATTTAACTCTAGATTAGATGGATAGGTATACAGATGGAGAATTCTGCCTGCACTCTGCATTCATCTCATTTATATGTGTGCATGCTTTTTGAAAACTTACAGATGTGGACGAAGCAGAGCAGCACCTCCAGTTGTCAAGGGGGCAGTGTAGCCAATGTGTATATATGTATGCATATATATATATATTGACTGCTAAACATGACATGCTGTGAATGTGCAGATTGATGTCAGTATCAACAGATAAATGTAGGTGCATTTACTCTCACTAAGGCCCTTATTGTTTTTCAATCTTATCCATCTCTGAGCCTCCATTAATACTGACGTCTTTTGTGCTACATAAAGAAACCTGTGTTGCATTTAGAACGCATCTATAAGACTTGTGCATATATTTAGGATTAGGAGGTTAAAGAGGTGGGGACTGCCCTGCAGCTGAACCCTCCACTAATGCCTTTATGTACATAGAAAACGAGCTGGCATAACAGAATTAATCAACAATCAATCCCTGTGAGTCAAAATCCAGTATAAACCAACAATATTTGGCAACCAGATCCAGCCTGCTGGCTAAAACGGAAACCTGTGGCCAATGGTCTATAACAGCAGTGTTAACAAGTCCCACCGCTGTGCCCTGATCCTCTTCGATCATACCCGGGCCTGGAGATGAAGGGGCTTTGTCCACGCAGCTCTGAAGACACAACACCCTCTGTGCTGATACATGAGCCACTGTTTCATCCCCACAGCTCATTGTAAACAACAGAAAAGCCAAACTCGAGCTCTTTCTATGGGAAACAACCCCGCTTTATGTTCCTTAGTGTGTATATCTCACCCTGCTCAAGTACTGTACGCCTGTCTTCCTCACAGCACTGGGCTCCGGGGCCTGTACATTTAGAGGGGCCCCAGCTACATAGCTGAACATGAAAATTACTGGTTAGGTTTATGGTTCCTGCTCTGTGACGCTCAGGTTTCTGCTCATCTGGTCCACATAACACACAAGCTGTGAGGAGGGATCTTTGGCTTCAACTAGGGGATCTGTACTGTCTGATTTGTGGCTCTAGGACTCTGCATCTATTACAACATTTCTCTACATGTTTGATCACTGATTCTTTTCAATCACTAAATCAAATCATTAAATCCACCAAAGGTACAAAAAGGTAGATAATTGTTTATTTACTGTATTATTGTTCAAGTGAAATGGCAATAAGACAATTAATTATTCCTAACTTTACTTATTCCATGAAAAAAAGGTTGGTGGAGAAAGAAGAGCACCACATCACCATCTTCATCTCCAGAAATTCATGTTATCATGTTGACCATTAAACTAAATCAGAGTACTGACTAACTCCAGTGACTGTTGGACTGACTGTAGGGGTAAGTTGAAAGCTCTTGATGCTATTTTCTAGACAATAACCAGTAAACTACCGACTACAACTAAGTTCACAGCTAGCTGACAGTACACAAGCATATCTACTCCCATCTACGTGAGTCAGCTAACATATTAACATCATGTGTGTTTGAGAGTGCAGTAAACCTAGTTACCAAGATAAAAGAGAAGTTCAAACAGTTGCCTAAATGTAATTGATAAATGCTGAAATAAATAGGCTGGTTACTACAAACTGAGATCCTTAGTGTACCATACATTCATGCACATCAGGTCAGGTTGGGGGACAATTTTTGTGGTACTTAACATACCTACTGAATATGCCTTTCAGCACCATGGATGGCATGAACACAGGATTTTTATTGCAAAGAAAGGGGTACGCTGAGCCTCCTGGCTCTTTAGAAAAGGCGGACTTTATAAATGAACCAATGTATCAGCAAGTGTTACCTCGATGTAATGATGAACAGTTGAAATATTCAGTGATAAATGAACTAAAGTAAATAAAGTAGAAATCAGTACCTAAACATAATGGATAAATTGTTGAAACAGGTAAACGTGACAAATAAAACATGAAATAGTTAACCGCTACTAAATATGTGGGATAAAAAAAATAGTTTGCCGACACTAAATGTAGTGGATAAAATAGGTCAATGAACAGCTGAAATCTTTAACTAAACTTAATTGAAAAATGATTAAAATGTCCAGTTTCTGTCACTCTAGCTGTATGCAACTCAACTAAAACTATTTTATCAACGTTAATTCAATATTAACATATTAAACAATGTTGGAACAATATCCACTTACACTATTGTGTTAAATAACATTTAGTTTAAAATCTAGTCAAAGGAACATATCTGGAATGTAAATGCATGGTGTCAGTAAGGGGGGAACTTATGTTCATAGCTGCAGACACACGCTCATTTACGTCAGACAGTAAAGATTGGGAACCACTGATGCTTAAGTACAGTAGATTACATGCGCACGCCCTAAAGCTATGTTTCCCTGAAGCACACTTATCAGCAGCCCTGCAGTGTCCTGGCACAGTTCAACAGTTAATCTGGCTGACAGCAGTTTTCGGAGGCCAACCAAGAAAACAGCTAGAAGGTTAATAAACCATGTGAATGGTGTGTTAAATGTCAGGATTTAAATTTGTTGTTTTTATTCGCAGTGATGCTTTGTGGGTAGATGGGTATGCATAAATCAAATGTGGCCAGGTTTTGGGTAAAATATTGACTGTACAGTAAGGTGCTTTGGTTCAGAGCACTTCAACCATCAAACAACAGCATGTTTGAGTAAATCCTTAAGTGCTGAGAGAGACCCATCAGTCCAGCCGGGCGATGACAGCAGGAGTCATCAAAGAGACTCTACTGCTACTGCATCTCACAAAATCCCCAAACAATGGCAGGAAAGGGCTGCGAGTCTTCAGGAGATGAGCCACACACAAACATCTTCAAGCAGGATTCATTAGACTGGCGCTGATGTTGGATGAGGGGGGGTCCATCCATTTCCTGTTTTTACCTCCCAGCTTGGTGGTGACGGGGTCTGCGTGTGCCAACACCCCTAATGACTCAAAATCTGTGAGCCACCACTAACACAATCATTCAATACTCTATTATGCCGAGAATGGAAGTGCTGCAGACCATGCATCCTTGGCTCCACACATGTGTATTGGCAACAACATCATCTGATCATTAACGGTGAGCAGAAGTGATGCCAGTGACTGTGTGTCTGCAGCCATGAACACAATGGTTTGTTAAGAGCCTCCGAACACAGAGGACATCCTCCCCATATGGCTGAGGGAGCCTGGCTCCAATACTAATCTGCTCCCACTGTTTATAAAATAAACAGGCCCCCGAACACTAACCTACAGGCTGCCCGGTTTTCCCCCTCCTGCACCCTCGATGTTGCATCTGGCTGACCTTTGACCTGCACTCTTTGAACTGTGCTTCCTGTCCAGTGCAACATGCATATGGCATCATGGCAGAATATGCACTGTAGGCATTTTTCATGTAGCGGAAAAGGGGATTACCAACAAACCCCCATGGACAGGGTGGCACACGTGGCAGCCGCCAACCCACACATGAGCACATGGAGGGTTTACAGTCCAGACCTTTAATTATGTATCATAAAAAGTCACAAAGGTTTAGCAGTTAAAGGGGAAGTTCACCCCAAAATCAAAAACACTTACTTTTCCACTTACCTATTGCACCATTTATCCATTGACTTTGTTTTGGTGTGAGTTGCAGAGTCTTGGAGATATCGGCCACAGAGATTCCTGCTTTCTCTCCAGTACAGTGATACTAGATCCACTCGACTTGTGGTGCTCAAAGCGTCAAAAACTACAATTGAAAAACTCAGCGTTAGTGTCATAATTTGAGACTGTTACATAACCAGTTACAAACTCCTTGTAGTAGTTGTAATTTATGAAGCAGAAAAACAAACAAATTAATAAATATCTCACTTGGCTGAAACAATGTAAGATGGTTCAGCATTACAGCCATCCATGGATGGATGGGTGAGTCCCATCTGCAACTTAACAGTTGTGGTATGAACTCTGCCATCCACTTGAGTTAGAATTTTTTTTTTAATTATATTTTTATAGTTATAGTTCTTGGTGTGAACTGAGGAAGGCCAAACCAAACCGAGAGAAAACCAGTGAGCTCTGGAGAAATGGTGCAATCACAATGGCGATAAATCAACTAATGATTAATCATTAACATCTCAGCTGCCAACCATATCCCCTTGCAGAAGGAGACGTGCATCTCATCATGGACGAGAGGTTACAGCTCAGCTGAGGAAGATGCCATTAATGTTGACATCCTGCACTGTCACGAGCACTAGCCTTTCATCCGTGTGTAGATGCATACTTCCTTCTACACGTTGATATGGGCGGGTGTAGTTTGGTAGAAAATAGTTACTATATGAAACTAATCAAAACAAGGTCTGGGGACTAGCTTGAGTAACTGGGTCAAGATTCCTGGGAGACTTTGCAGTTGAGTTTTTCAAGTGTTTTTTTTGGGGGGGGGGGCACTTTGAGCACCACATGTCTATGAAAAACTATCTACATGGAAAATAAGAGGGAAAATAAGAGGGAAAATATGTATTTTTGATTTTGGGGTAAGCTGTCCCCTTAATGGAAAAAAGTAGGTTTAACACCTTGATGCCATGCTATAAATGTGCAAATTAGCATGCATTTAGCTAAGGCTCCATTTAGCAGTGTAAAGTTACTTCTAATAACAAAATCTGTGCCAGTTAAAGGCAACAGCATTACCTTTTCAAAACAAGGCTGTTTTCACACAGACATCCCCACCAGACACCCCCCACACACACCCCCGCCCCCTCTCTCTGGGAGCCCCGAGCCTGCTAGGCCCACTGCTGGTGGAATGAGACGAGATAAGCCCATGGTCGGCCTCCATCAACACATGAGGCTTGCCAAAGCGAGTAGAGTTACAGACAGGCGCTCCTCTGGGGCTCAGTGGGAGTGGGAGCGGGCTGCTCAGACATGGGAGGCTGCTAATCTGCCCCCAGCCAGCTTGCTGATGCCCACCATCTGTGTCTGTAACTCATCACCCAACGGCCAGGAGCCTCCGCAGGCACACACACAAGTAAACAAACACCCGGAGAGAACCATTCCACAACTAATTCTCTACCTGGCTCTGTTAATTACTGATTATCAGTGCCACCCAAAAAGCAGGAGACAGGAGCCAGTGGAGAAAGGTAAGAAGGGATAATAATGACGAGCCAACTGTGAGTAGGCAGGGCCTGCAACTTCAGGTTGTTTCACTGTCATCATTCTGGAGGGAAGTCATGTCAGACATGACATGATAACAAAAAAATAGCTCAATCAGAACACATCATATTTTACAGTACACTAAGACATAAGGAGCCGTACTTTGTTTTAGACAAAGACTAGAACTAATATGTTCTTTATCAGGCAGTATTAGACTCTTTATTAGACCCTTATGACACTTTATTAGAGTGTAATTAGGGACATATTACAGCAAAACTCTTTTGTAAACTAAAGTGTATTTGTAATTTATTAGAGGTAGAGGTGAGAGGTAACCAAGTGCAAATATTTCAGTAGATTTTTCAGGTACCTGTGCTTTACTTGAGAATTTATTCTTTTAAAAACTTTTACTCCCTAAATTTGAACACAAATATCTGTACTTTCTATGTGCCACCCTCTCAATATCAAGACTGATTTCAGCCTAAATGGATGGAACAATAACACACTGAAAAGACAATTCCTTGGTGTATCCAGAAAGAAGAGAAAAAGAGAAAGTTAGAGGTTCAGTTAGCTTTGCACACAAACAGCCACAACAAATATCCTTCAGAGGGATAACTTTATATACCTTTTATACATTGAGCACATTTCAGCATGTACTTTTTCACTTTTACTTGAATAAAGAGGTTGAGTTTGGATTTGTGTTTTTTACACAAGTATCTGTACTACTTGAGCAGAGAACAGGTATAAATTTGCCTCCTCTGATTAGAAGCTAATTACAAACAATTACAGCAGAATTTCCTGTAAACCAGAGTGTATTATTTCCCACTGTTAGACCCTTATTGGACTTTTTAGGGGATAATTAGGACACATTATGACAGAACTGTACTTTAAACTAAACTGAAGTCACATATTTGTTACTTCCCTATAGGGTCAAAATTATAAAGGTAGCAGAATACTTTGTCTATGGGTGGCTACACAGATTTATTGCAATGCCATAGGCAGATAATGTTATTTGAACAGAGAAGTAGGCTTTGGTCTCATCTACTCTGCCATATATTTAGTTTACAGCACAGGCCAGTTGTAATGTGTCTCTAATTTTCCTCCAATAATGACTAATAAGGGTCTAACTGTGGAAAACAATACACTTTAGTTTACAGTAGAGTTCTGTTGTCATTTGCCCCTAATTAAGCTCTAATGGCATCTAATAAAGAACATGCTATTTCTATTCTTTGTTTAATTTGCTATGAATGGTTTGCTACATCTTATTAGTGTTTCATTTGGTATATAGTGTTTAATTAGACTATAACTGGTTTGTTTACTGAATAATAAAGAACCTATTTGTAGTTTTTGTCTAATTTGATACAAAGTGCAGCTTGTTATGTCTTATTAGTGAACTGTAAACTAGAGTGTGACGAACAATTGTGACAAGTTTAATCACCACCAGCTGGGAATAAAGAGTGAGTCAACTCAACAGACCTCACGAGTGTCAGGAAAAATGTAGCTGCTGCTTACGCTTCATTTACTTGACAAGACTTCACAGCCGTAATTGCGCATGCCTCTGGCACTCCTGAGCCAGGGGATGTAGAGGGTTAAGAGGTCAGGAGGATGGGTGCAGGGAGAGAGGGGAGGACAACTGACGGAGATTAAATGAAACACCAAAAACTCCTCGAGGAGTATGACAGCCACGCAGGTGTGCAGCACTTACCCCCACACAACCCCCCCCACACCCATCATTTGGAGCTAAAATATCCTGTAGGCGTAGCACCAGGTGATTAGCAGACACAATTACTACGCCTCACTTACCTTTTTACCATCCGCCCGCATGTTTGGATATCACTTGACAGAGATGGCCTTGTTACTTTGTGCGATTTGAACCCCCTAAAACCACTAAATGGCCGAGGTTTTTAAGTTTGTTTGTTTTTCTTAACATTTGCTAAGAGACTGTATGAAAATTATTTATTTTCTTAGTGAGGAAAAAAGATTGAAATAGTCACATAGAAAACAGCCTTTTGTGTGCACTTTGGATAATCAAGGGGTGATCTGCCATATGGAGAGGATAGCTGCAGGGCTTTGTTTTCCTGGACCAGTATGCCAGTTTTGAAACAGTGGATATTATAGTTAGATAGGATTAAGGTTGTCAAAAGTATTGATACTTTTTCAATACCATGTGTTTATTAATGATGCAATATCCATCAATTACAGTATTAAAGAACTCAAGCTATAATAAATGATCAAAGTGCTCATTCAAAACCTCTTTTCAGTTCAGTCTTTATTGTCCTGACTAATTTATGCCTCAATTGTTTTTAAAGCAGCCTGTCCAGTAAAGGATAAACACTGTGTTATAGACAGTATAAACTCTTTTGAACAAATAAACATGTAAACAGGGGAGATGTGTTTTTTTTTTTCAAGATAAAAAGCATTATTTGTTCACATTTCTCAGCCGAATTTCAATAATGGATCCTCTTATATTCAAGGTTTTATGATCTTACCCCACATAGATCACGAACGCTTGATTAGAGAGTAATTATGGACAATGAGTTATAACATTGTTATACCAGCCGGGGCCACTATAGTGGCACCATTAATGATCTAAAGGTCAACACATAATATGTCTGGGAACCTACACAACCCAACCCATGGACGCAGAATAGAGCAGGTCATACCTTCGTCACCCTAGGAAAAAATTTGGATTGCAGCACATTGCTGAATGATGTGCATCTCAGGAGATTTAGAAGTTGGTGTACTCAATACAAAATGAAAAATAAGTGGGTTTACTCTGCATACCTGTGTACACCCTACACTTCACCACTGACTGAGGTCAAATTAAACAAATAGTTTTATTATTAACAAGCTGGGTTGTGTTTAACGTACATTATATATAATATATAATGCACGTTAAACACAACCCAGCTTGTTCTACTATTGGGTTAGACAGAAAGTACTGAAGCTCCTCAGCCTGTGTCCTTGCTTTTGGTTCAAATATAGATGGCAGCGAGCAGAAAACGCTATTTGTTATTTTTGCTATCATTTTGGCTATTACTTGTTCCACTCTTGATGAGCAATTTGGGCTCTGCAAGACTTAGTGTTACATTAATATATCAAGCTTAAAATCAGGGTTGAGTAACAAATTAGGAGAGAGGGTGTTGCATTTTCTTATTCAAGAGGAGGGTCCAAACCAAACATTAATAACCCTGAGGTGGGTCAGACTTAAACGTAAAGTTCAGCCCCACCCCACCCCTCCGCACACCAACAGTCTTGGTATGGTCCCTAATGTAGGGCGGTGTGTCTGCTGGGAGTATCTGAAATAAGAACTGTGATGACATTGAAAGTACTTTGCTAAATGCACCCATGAGAATTTTTGGTTGTTTTTCTGAGTTGAATTTACCAGCGAAGTATTAACTGTTTATACAGCCATCTGTAGACCATAAATGGAAGCAAAGTTATACAGTGGAAACACAGGTGCCAAAACTAGCCTACATCTCCAAGGTCAACAGAGCTTCATATATTACACGATGGAATAGTTGAGCCTGCAGGCACAGCTCCAGACTTAAAACACTGGCAGCCATTAATAACATTATTTAACAGTAGTCTTTGTTTAAGGTGGTCAGACAGAGCTGACTGGAGCCAGAGGATGGAGAATATTTACAAAAGCTGTAATATGTCTGGAAGTAGAGCTGTCAAGAAAAAACAATTAGCATTATGATATACACGCAAATATAAATGCAACACCTTTGTTTTTGCTCCCATTTTTCATTGTTGAAGTAAAAATCTAAGGCATTTTCTGTTCACACAAAAAAAAGTTTCTCTCTCGCTCTCAAATATTGTTCTCTAATTTGTTCAAATCTGCGTCAGTGAGCACTTCTCCTTTGCCAAAATAGTCCATCCACCTGACAGGTGTGGCCTACAGTGTACTGAGCATCCTAGCAGGTGTGAACCCTTGAAACATGTCTGGGAGGTATTTTGATCCTGCCCCTTGTAGTGATTAAATCACTTAACTATGGCTGTTTCACACAGGGCTACAGGTAGCATTTTTATTTCATAGGAGGGCAAAGTCATGACCCGCTCTACTCTGCATCTGATTGAATTACCCTGAAAGTTTTGCCCTAACCCTAAACAGTCACTCCTCTTGCAACCAGTACTAGCCAATCAGAGGCAGAGTAGGGTGGGTCATGACTTTGCAACACGTCCTCATACCCACACAACAAAACAGACTGTTGAAAGTACTAATAGTGACTGGCTTGCTGGACTTTAACAATGTTATGTATGTCACGTGACATTACACACGTGGTTTATGTTGTAAAATGGTTGCAGTTTGGTTAGGTTTAACCATAAAAACTATTTGAGTAAGTTTAGGAAAAGACTGTGGTTGGGATTAAGGTAACTATGTTATGTATGTCACGTGATGGAAGTGATGTGACAGAAGTCACACACTTCACAAAATTTAAGTAACTTAAAACTTCAAGTGAGTCCACATTGACTTTTCTTTTCACATAGGATTCACCCCACAGTCTCCTGGAAGACAGTCCTGTGTTTGTCTGAGCCATCTATCCACCTCACCTCTTTCAAACATATACTTTCTCTTCATAGTAATCCTGCCATAATAATCACGCCCTCGAGAGGTCTGTAGCTTGTATGTGGCATACATTTCAAAATAAAACAGCACATTTTAGAGTGTTCTTTTATTGTGACCAGTCCAAGACACACCTGTGCAATAATCATCATGTTTGCTCAGCACACCTGTCAGGTGGGTGGATTATTTCAGAATAGCGGAAGAACATTTTAACAAATTTGAAAGCAAAATTCAAGAGAAATAAACATTTTGTGCGCACAGAAGAAGTCTTGGAACTTTTGCTTTAACTCATGAAAAATAGGAGCAAAAATAAAAGTGTTGTATTTATATGTATATATATATATGTATAGAGAGAGAGGGAGAGAGAGAGAGAGAGAGAGAGAGAGGGAGAGAGAGAGAGAGAGAGAGAGAGAGAGAGAGAGAGAGAGAGAGAGAGAGTATGTACATGGTACAATGCTGTCTAAATAAGGGGCTGTTATAAATCATTCGTTTTAAAGGTCTGATGTGGAAAAGAACAGTCATCCATAATGCTCAGAGAGGCAAATAAAAGTGAGGGCTTTTACTTTGGCAGATGAATATAAGAGGTCTGAACTGAAAGAACAACACAGGGATATTCAATTATCCTCCCTGGTCATCACACAGGGATCCCCCCTCTTAACGCCATGAAGACTAATGTTCTCGTGTGGTGCAATAAATAACTTTTTATTCCCGCACCGCAGTGGAAAGTTCACCTGCACAGACGATCACAGTGTCTGCCCTCATATTTGTTACTGCGGCCTTTTAATTTGACCTGAGCCAACCTGTCATGCTCCATCAAACGTGGGAATCGGATACCTCAGGAACACAGGCGCCTTTTGCTTTGCGTTATGCCATCCCCACCCCACCCCCTCCTGTGCCTTAACGCATTGAGCCTGGGAGCAGAGAGAAAGTCACCCGCATCACATGAATCAAGCACTGTGACAGGGGTCCGTTGGGTCTGGGATCACACGGAGGATCACAAGTCTCTCTTTTTACTGCTCCCTCTCCCATCTCTACTAGCTGGGGATGAGAGAGGCGGGATGGTCCCTCTAAAGGCAGATATTTCCGTTGATGAAGAGATAAATCAGATCATTTCTGGAGTAAGGAAGGGAGCACAGAGAGAGCCTTCTTGGTCGACCCCCTTTGAGATGTAAATGGCACGGTGGCACTGAAAGAGGGCCAGGTGTCCGATGCAAAGAGGGAAAGCGTGACGGTGCATGCATTCCTCAGGGACCGGGACCATTAACTGTTGCTGTGCCTCATGTGGGCAAACATCAACACATCCCATAATGGTCCATAATGGCCTCGGTGGAGTGACACAATGGATAAGTGTGATTAATAACTATTGACAGGTACTTTCTGTCAAGTTGATCATGTCCACACACACACCTAGCCTACAAAACTGCTAACTAGAACCCTAAAGAGTTCTTTGGTTTGTCCCCATAGGAGAACCCTTTTGGTTCCTGGTAGAACCTTTGATGAAGGATCCACTTAACCCAGCATAAAGGGTTATACCTAGAACCAGCTGTGGAAGGTTTCACCAAGGACCCTCTTGGTGTAACGGTTCCACCCAGAACCCTCCTTGGGGGTTATATTCAAAATCTTCTAAGGGTGCTTTCAAGAACCCACCAAGGGGCTACAGAGAACCTTTTTTATATTCCAAAGGTTTTTGGTAGAAACAGTCTGAGGGGTTCACCCAAGGATGTTTTTATATTCCATGTGTTTTATCTAGAACCCACCAAGGGGGTTCTGCCAAGAACCTTTGTACTATATATTCCAGTGGTTTTATCTAGAAGCCACCTGAGGGGTTCTCCCGAAAACCTGAGAAGCCATCTGAGGGGTTCTCCTGAGAACCTTTTAAGATTCCAATGTTTTTATCTAGAACTCACCCAGGAGGTTCTATTAAGAACCCTTTTATATTCCAAGGGTTTCATCTAGATCACACTCAGGTTCTCCTACTTACAACCCTAGTATATTATGGTATGAAGAACCCTTGACAACAGAGTTCCTCAAGGAGTTTATCAATCCTTCTAAAAGGGAACCCTAAGTCTTAGAAAGAATGCTGGATAAACCCTTGCTTCAACAAAGTGTCTGGAAGCAGTTGATTCTGGGCAGAACCTCAGCCCTGCAGGAAGAACCTTTTTGGAACCCTAATTTCTAATAAGAGTGCACATGCAGTTAGACAATATTCAAATCCCAGTTCCAAAAATGTTGGAACGCTGTGTAAAATGTAAATAAAAACAGGATGCAAGTGACCCATATCCAATTGAGTACAGTACAAAGACAAGATATTTAATGCTCAGACTGATTAACTTTATTGTTTTTTGTAAATATACACTCATTCTGAATTTGATGTCTGCAACTCACTTCATAAAAGTTGGGACATGGTAAACAAAAGACTAGGAAAGTTGTGGAAAGCTCAGAAAACACCTGTTTGAAACACTGAACAGATTAACAGGTTATTTGGTAACAGGTGAGAACATCATGATTGGGTATAGAAGGGGCATCCTTGAAATGCTCAGTCATTCATAAGCATGGATGATGTGAGGTTCATCATGTTGTGAAAAAATGTGGGCAAGTACTCCAACAGTTGAAGAACAACAGTTCTCAACACACAATTTAAAGGAATTAAGGGATTTCGCCATTTACATTCCATAAAAGCATTAACATTAAGCGTATTCACATAAGGGAATAATGACAATGCTTTACATAAGGGGCAAGGCTGAAAACCAGCGTTGAATGTCTGTGACCTTTGACCCCTCAGGCAGCTCTGCATCAAAAACTGTATTAAAACCCCACATAATTGCAAAAACTATATGACCTGAGCGCTGGAACAATTTGGAAAACCGTTGTGTGTAAACACAGTTTGCCGCTGCATCTACAAAAGTTAAGACTCTACCTTGCAAAGAGAAAGACACACAGAGTCCCAACTTTTTACCAAGTGTAAAGATTGCAGTTCCCAGATCAGGTTCTTTTGCTGCTTTCTCTTTTAATCTCTACACTGAGCCCCTGATGGCCAGAGGTCAACAGCTGCAGCTCACGCCCTGCTGAACGATTAGGAACGAGTTAGCAGGCTCTCTGAGGTCATCAAGGTAACAATTTGCAATGAACTCTTTCAAGCCTGAGGCAAAAAGCTCCAATATCCCACACCTCAAGGTGGAGAAAAGAGGCATTTGACAGTTCAAACAGTCAATTAAGAGAAGAACAGCAACCTGTTATTAGTCTAAATGAGGAGAGACACCAGGAATGACCTCTTTAGGGGGAATTTGTTCAAGCTGAGGAGAAAAGCTTAGGAGAGAAGGGTTAAATATTTCTGTCCTGAATGATACTGTCGTACAGTGACTTCAGCCTTTTTTTCATTTGCAGAATATCCAGACAGATACACACCAGAACACAAACTCCCATTTGATAAGATGTATACTATTAAGTCCTGAGGTGATTGATGTGACAGTACAGAATTACACAGTGCAGGAAAAGAAATGGATCATTGCAAATTCTTTCATTACAGTCATAGTGAAATTTAAATAATCATCACTGTATCTAAGAAGCTCTTAAATCCAAGAACCTAACCACTGCAGTACCACAGCTAGTCCAGTGGTTACCAAATTTTTGGGGAACACACTTTATGGTAAATTGCAGGGTCCAGGGTCCAAATTATATATTTAAGTAATGCTTAACTAATGCATGACTCACAATGATTTAATGCATGAATTAATGCTGGATATATCATGATTTCCAGTAGCTCACCATTAACAAGTGAAAAAGGCACTATGACTTTATATGATCAATTCACACCTATTAGATCAAAAGTTAAGGAATGTTAATGCACAATTAACTTCATACACTGATGGAGTTAGCTGGATTTCAGTTAGGCTACATAAAAGTTTATTTACAGGACTGTATTTATATTTATATTTATAGCTTTGGAGATATTGGCTATTGTCTGCCTTTCTTATATAAAGGAACTAGATGACTTGAGCCTTAATTATAACCCTAACCCATTTTTTAAAGGAAAAGTTCCATGTTTTTTGGAAATATCCTTATCTGCTTTTTAGCAGAGTTATAAAAGACTGATGCCTCAATAAGAGTTCAGTCCTCTCATTTAACTCTCATCCACAATAAATAAGTACAAGTGTTCCTTTAAGTTGTGATTCTAAGATTGGGCCCAGATGTCAAAGTGTAAAATGATTATCATAAATAAAATAAATCAGGAGTTTTAACCTTGTTAATGCACGTAGTTTAACCTATGTTGTTGTGCAGACTTGCAGATGAATATTGAACACCAAAAACAAGAATTGAGTGATTGATTTATTGAATGTATTTCTATAATTCTGTTCAAAAGCAGGGTTGTCATGCCCTCTATCTTGGTTGTGGCCTTACTGAATATTTAACAAGGATTTTCGGTCAGGATGGTTGCTTCTATTTCATGTTTTCATACAATGTGATGCAAAAATGTAATTGTTGTAACTGTTGACTGTCTTTGTCTTTTTGTCCTGTATAGTTGACCCATGGTCCTGTACAAACCTGTCAAGTGTGCAAAAGTTTTCCTTTTATGTGACTATGAAAATTTACAGTAAAAATGTAAACAAAGATGTTGATGCACCCTTGGTCCGTCCTACAGACACTATAGTTGGGCCACAGCTTCATTTCAAAGTGATGACCCTAGCGCTCCATCTGGTGGTGAAAACACAACATTACAGACAAAGGAAATACAAAAGCTAGACCATTAATATAAAACATGAATGGAAAAAAACACACAGGCAACACAAAATGCTTTAAGTTGGCTTTAAACAAAGATTTATTTGTAAAATTTAAAGTCATGATGATGCACAGTGCCCCACGGTTGTCAAACATCTTTTTTATAACCCTAATGTGATGGTAAAATTATACCAATCTGTCTTTAAAGTAAGAAAAACATTTTCTCGGGCAAAAGTTACCCCCAAATTTCAGATGAACTTTTCTTCTTTCCTAGTGTTACAAATGTCGATCTAAATATTCTGTCCTACACTTGAAATGATTTAGAGATGTCCCCTCTGCAGTTTCTGTCACTGCTCAATAAAATATAGCATTATAGATTGAAAAATAGATTAATTACAAAACAAATTGTTATTTTACATGTCTTATCTACACAATGAGCATTAAATTAAAATAGAACATCAGCAAAATGTGAGGTGTGTAAATACAAGCAACTAAAAAAAGCTATTGCATATAAGAAAGTGACTGCTGGAAAACGTGTTAACCTCTCAAATCCCATTGCTTTGTATAACTGACCAAACATGCATCTTTTAGCACAAACTTTTTATATTAATTATATACACAAACACATACATGTGTATGCTTATGCTTGTCAAAACTCCCTTTACCTTTTATCATTGCGATGACAGTTAGAAAACAGACAAAAGATTGTCCAATATGTTTTGAAATAAAAGCCTCACAACCTCTGCATGTCTCTGTATTTTTCCCAGAAGAAATGAGCCAGCTTTCCCAAACAGAAATGATACAAATATCCCAAAAAGAAATCTTGAAATCACACCATCCCTCGACTGTAGTAACAGAATAAGCCTGGTCACAGGTAACGGTCATGTAGGTCATCTCAAAACAACGGTCTTGGTCTGCTTTGGAAATTCTAGCAAAATATTTTTTTTAACTAAGAGTTAGACCGAACACACTAACAAGGTCATCTTGGCTCCAACTGGATATTTAAGAAAAGTCCATAAGAACGTCAGCACCATTAGGTGATCACTCACGGTCCAAGATGTCAAAAGAAACACGTGCACAAATACACACATAATACAGATTTGCATTTGGCAAGAGACAGCTTTCAGACTGATTAGCTTTTATCAAGGCAGGAATGTGTCATACAGTGAGGAATGTCCAGTGTTCTCCTCTCTGCTGCCAGAGTAACAGGAATTACTGCTCTGCTCCAAAGTGGCTGGAAGTGCCTGGCACAGTGAATATCAGAGTTTATACAGAGTTAAAGGGTAATTCTTGCATTTTTAAATCTGGGCCCTTTTTTGTTTTACATATTTTGGGGTCTAAATTACTAATGGGTATGGAAACTTTTGCAATTGGTGCAGTAGATCGCTTCTATAATGGAAGATGATCTCCCCGCTTACTGACTGTCTAGGATTTTTTTAATGCAAGGTAGCTGCTTGAATGACAGAGAGTACAGGTGGCAGCAATCCTATGCCGCTTACATTTTTTTCAAGATCATACCTTTTTAAACAATGCTCTGCTCCCCTTGTTCTTGGTAATAAGCACACAACTGCAAGTCACTGTCCATTGAGGTTGGGCAGGTTCGCTCTCAAGATTTAGGATTTGTTCTACAGTGCAGGTTTTTTTGTAAACCGTCTAATGGTTTCCACCCAATTAAGGCCCTAAATTAAGGGGCAAATGTGCCCATAAAGTCTATCCACTAAAAGTACTTGTTTTTTCCACTGACAGCCTCAGATTGTTATTCTAAGGCCTAGTTCAGCCTGCCAGCCTAAGACCATTTTTGGCATATTAAGACTGTATCCAAATTGATTTTAGGAAGCAGAAAAAGTGCATCAAATGTGACTTTTGCAAATTGTATGTACACAAGCCACATTTGAAGTTGGTTTGAAATGCAGTTACAATCAGATTTCCACAGATGCGTTTCAGTCTGACTACTCAAATTTGATTTCAAGGAGTCTTTTGCATTTATCATAATGGGACACCCGGTGACTACGTCAAATGCAGAGTAACAGGACTGCATCAGAGGAGCTCTGCAGAGAGCAGAATGGAGGACAACAAAAGAACTGTCTGTGCACAGACACTGAAATAAATTGTCTCCTGGGAGGAGTTTTGTCTACAGGCTCTCCATTTCGCATGCTTCCACTTTGGAAAGCAGTGTCACCAGCCAATGTAGTTAATGATGCCTACATCATAACCACAGCAACTCATGCAGAAAAGCTGGCGATGTTTGGACACAAATTTGATTCAATGACTTGCAAATAACAGCGTGGACAGTCTGTCCTAAAGACCTGATTTGAGAAACAAATCTGATTTGCTGCAGTCTGAACAAAGCCCAAGTGTCTGACAACATTAGAGAAAGGATCCCTGCAGACTTAAAACTTTTCAGACAGCCCTACATACTGTATATATTATCACTGTCTTCAAAGCCATCAAACTCTTATGACAAAAACAGTCATTTTACCTTGTAGAACACAAGACTTGCTGGTTTACCACTGCCTCTGTCAGTTATTTTTTTGTATTACTGTGTGACTCTGGTGTTTAAACAGTATTTATTAAGCCTAAAACACTGAAGTCACACAGTAATACAAACAAACTGACCAAGGTAACAGAAGACCAGCAACTACTACAATCATCTGCACATTTTCAAACACAATTGGTACCTATTAATCATTTAAACCCCAAAATATATATATATAAAAAAAACATGTGGCCCAGATTTAAAAATACCAGAATTACTCTTTGAACAACATCAATTCAACTGATGCTGAAAACATTGTGACCATTTGTGCACTAACAGAGCATGCACAAACAACACATTTCATGTTCCAACTGTTCTTTAAATAAATAGTGCTTTGTAGAAGAAGACTTACATGAACATAATGTGTTGTGACTCAATTCCACTTATTCAGGAAGATATCAAGAACATAAAACATGAAATGCACAAGTTTCCCTATTGGGAAAAAGCTCAATGTCATTATAATAATACCTCCCAAACTTAGTGAATCCTTAAAGGAATCCCGTCCCTACTATGATCAGCTTCACTAACAGGGAATGTAACAGCTGAAACCTCTACGAGGCTGCCCTCTAGTGAACAAAACCCCTCTTGACACAATAGATTAAGAATGTGAAAAGCACGCAGTTTACATCCACTGCTGCACAGTATTATTAATGCACTCAATAGTGTTGAATTTGAATGGAAATAAATGGAAAAACTGCATAAGCTGCTGTGGCACCTCATTGTTCCATAATGAGTTATTTCAGTTTATTTGGAGAGGGGTTGTATGAACTACTTATCATAGTCGGTGTATTATCTCTATTAAATGCTGGTCAGCACACCCCAGTCTGGAGAAGCAGAGAGGAGTGCAAGGTTGGATGAGCAGCAAAAGGTATTTTAGCCATTTAGAAAAAAGCCCAACCAAAATAAAAATCAAGATCAGTTTAAGTGTATGCTATATTTAGAATATTTTCATTGCTTTACCTTGCCATCACACAGCATTTTCCAATGGGAAAGTGACATAATATAAACCAAACATGACAGTTTCCAAAGCCACCATAATCCTCAAGGAAAAACAGTAATTTTGTCACACAGATTATGGAAGTTGCTGGTCTACTGCTGTATCGATGTGTTAGCTTGTTTGTGTGTGACTTTGGAGTTTCTAAGAAATCTGTTCAGATTCGCTGCAGTCACACAATAACAAACAAACAGATCGAGGCAGGGGTAGACCAGCAACTCCTGTCCTGCAAGGAAAAGTACTGATTTTAGTCTGGTTGGTTTGGAGAGAGTGATATTTGGCTTTTATAATGGTGGTTTCCTATCAGAAAAGGCTGTCTGACAGCAAGGAAAAGTGGTGAAAATATTCTAAATATAGCATACACTTACACTGATACTGATTTTTTTTAGGTGGACCTTTATGTAAGTTGTTAAAATACCTGTTGTTGCCGTTGTGACTAAAATACTGTTCGTTGCTTAGCTTCAGTGCTGGTGCTCCTCTCTGCTTCTTAGAATCCTTGACTGGCATCTACTGAAGGGAACACACTAACTATCGATAAGTACTTCATACATCCCCCTTCAAATAATCCAAACTATGCTTTTAGGTCCCATTTACACCTTGAAACTACACGGCTCCAAAGAAATGACTTTGCTCCCATTGACTCAGTAACATGTCTCCCTGGAATACTAAGACTTACGGCATTAAGCATCAAAGTAGTTTTACACTTAGCAATGATTCTTTAGTGTATGCTAATAATATTGTAGGCAAAATGGTGTCTAAAATGTATAAATGAATACAAAACAGTCCAACACTAGAATAATAGTGATGCTGGTCAATCAGAGACCTTGGCAAGGCTGGCTGGGCGTTGGCTGAAGGGTGCTGGTGCTTTGTCCTCACACACAAACACACACACTTCGACACACACATGCTGACTACTGCAGAGCTACAGGTATGTATCCTGTTCTGTGCTGCTAAGGCTTTGTGTGGATCGCTGCAGAGAAGATTCTTTGGCAGGTGGAAGGTCTGTAGGGGGCTCTTGCTGCTGGTGAGGTGAGTCTGTTTCAGTCTGTGGCGTAGTCAGTGGCACAGTCTCCGGCGTCTCACTGCTGACTGGTGGTGGCGCTGGTGGATCTGAGGGTGGAGGCGGAGGTGGATGGTCAGTGGGAAGAGAGTAAGGATTAGGGATCTCCTCAATGGGCTTGGATTTCTTCATGCTTTTCTTCTTCTTGCTTTTCTTCTCCTCCTTGCCCTTCTTCAGCTGTGGCGTGGGCTGAGGCACCTCAAGTACAATGGTGGGGTTCTGCTGCAGGTCCTGGCGCCGTGGCGGCTCAGCCAGCATGATGAGCCGAGCGCCATGCATCCTTGGGGGCGATTTGAAATTCAGCTCTCCTCGGTTCTTCTTCCAGCGCTTCAGCTGGGTGTGATGCTCTCTTTCCACATCTCGTGCTGTCACCGGCACCTCCAGAATCTGCAACAGGAAGCAAAAGATCAAATCTGGAGTCACTAACATGAAGATCATCACAAGAGGTCTGTAGCAGTATGTTCTTTCCATGTGTAATTGTGTTAAAAATCTGAACTCTGAACTGAGTAAATGTCAAAGAGCCTCAGGGCTGGTGTGCCTACATGGTCACCCACACTCAAGACGACCCTTCATATAAGAGGCGGTATTGTTGGTCTGGACAGACACTCACACAAAGCTTGGCACAGGAACCAGACACTGAGGCAGTCAGCACTCTGGTCAATTGGTTTCTGTATCACTTTCATTCTCAGTGTCTCTGCTGTTTCCTCAGCTGCATTTCTGAACAGCCGTTGTTCAGGAGTGACACAATACTAAACTACATCATTAAAAGGCGACTCCATCTACAATCTTTTCAATCTTTTTCAAATGGTAACTTCAACTTAGCCTTCCTCACAAACCAGCAACAAAAGGTAGAGTGCTGATTCCCTCCTCTCCCTCAACTTATGGGGTTTATATGTAACAACATTATCATGCAGAAGCCTACATCAGGCCAGGTGGGGAAATGTTTTTAGAAGGGCTTGTGGAAATATCATTTTGATGCTAAAATATATGTATGTATGATGTAAAAACCTTAAAAAAATAAAATAAAATAAATAATGGAACCGCTGTGTAAATGATTATGCCCGAGTAATATGACTTATTGTCATTAACAAAGACAGCTAACGCCTTAAGCTAACCTTAGCGTATGTTTTTATACATTACCACCTGCCACATCTAATGCTATTCATGTTGAAAGAATGAAGGGAAAGAATTCTGAGACATAAAAATAAGAGGACATATGCACACACTTACTTCTTCTAAACTTACTACTTCTAAACTACTAATTTGTAATTGCTGGATTCCATTAAAATGCATCCCACAGATCAAATTGTCTCTGGCTAGTTGTATAAATAAAAAAACACAACTTGAAAATTAGCACAGAGGCACTTGGGCACCTGTTATACAAAAATAAGGTTGAGTTTGCTGATAAAAATTGTCAGATTTTTTTAAATAGAATTTTTAAAGTTAGCCTATATAGAAATATAAACTTTCCTGCGCTTCAATGCACCATGAAGTCCCTGTTTCTGTATCTGTGTCAGTAAGTGAAAAACCTGCAACTGAAGAATGTAATTTGGGTTGTACTTATTAAATGGCATTCCAGCTTTGCATAAAGAAAAATATCATGAAGATGTACATGAAAATAACAAGTATTAAACATGACCCAGCCCTTGTGTGATATAAACATTTCAGTTTCTGGATTAATTTAACTCCTCCTGAACATGGTAGAAAATTTCACACATGGACAATTAGGCCGAGCTTGCCCACAAGTGACTTGAAACACCTTCTGGTTAAAGGATTGTTTCCCTAGTCACTACACCATGTTGCTGTTACCTCTCGAACGAGGAAGCCCTCCTGCATGTATCGAGGCTCGATGGCTCTGAGAAGCTCCATGGTTTCATACTGGCCCTGGCAGGCCTTCAGCTTTTCCCGTGTTCCCAGCATGCACTTAAGCAGCACCAAACCCACACGAAAGATAATCTTCACTCCTGGGAGAGGGAGAAGAGATAGGTGATTGAGCATCACTGAGTAACTTTTTGTTGACAACATCTGGCACCACTGCAGATACAGCTCTATTTATTTTTGTTTGGTTACCGTCGCAGAGGAACATGTCCCAGACACGCAGCACGGAGGCCCAGGGCAGGGTCCTGGAGAAGGCACACATAAACCATTCGGTCATGTAGAGGATGGGGTCGATCTTGTGTTTCTCCAGATGGCGGAAGGCTAGCGGGGAGACACGTCGCAGCAGAGCGAACAGGATCTCTCCATCCAACTGTATAGCTTCCTGAAAGGGACACAGGTAGGAAAGCATTAACAGAGAAAACAAAAGCCATTGTGCTCTGTATTGTCAAGCCTGAAACCTGATATGCATGGGATGTTCAGCCATTAAAAACAAATCAGTCCAAGTGCATAATGTTGCGGTTTGCAGTTTTCATGAGGAAACATTTCAAGTATTGTTTCCATTTAAAATGAATTATGTCATACACAACAATAATGCTGAACCAATTACGCAAGATAGTTTACTCATGTTATTGTGGGAGTAAATCATCTAATTTTAATTTATGGTCTGTCAAGACTGACAACGCCTCATTGGTTTCATCAGTAAGTCACTGCTTCATGCTGTTTCTGTGCAGCAATAACAGTGCATTCCAGTTTTACTGTAAACACTGATTTACTTAATCTGGATTATAGTTCTTAGAAGGGCAGAGTCAGATGAAATAACATGCTCTCTGGTGATGTCATCATGAATGTGTGCATGTGTTTCAGTCTTACCAGGCCAGGACTGTAGTAACCAGGAAGATACTTCTCACAAATCTGGACCAGCCCCCAGAAGGCATCCTGTGGAAACACACACAGATGATGTCAGGATATTAAGTGGAACCGTTTGTTTTATCGCACATTTCCCTGTTCTCAAGAAAGGCAGATTAATACCAGAAATTACTTGGATAATAAAAGAGGCTCAAACCTGGCCACTTGTTTTCTTCTGCTATATTTAATTTACTGTAAGTGTAGTGCTGAATCTTCAGGGGTTGTAACACCCAGTCCTACTGAAACTAAACACTACCACTAAGATGGATCACATTAGACAGTCAGCAACATCTGAATCATATACATTATGTTATTTTCATCATATCCAAATTGTTTGATTTTAAGTTATGATTGCTGATTTTTTTTATTGATGCAGTTTGTTTGTTTTCAGTTGGGATGTTATGAACAACTAATTTCCCTATCAATTAAAGACAATTTTATCTTCACTTTTAGACTAGGCCACTGGTCTGAAAGTAAGAAAACACTCAGAAAACAGTGCCATATAAGTTTGCATGGTGAGACTAACGTTAGCAGTGCTAGCATCAGCAGTAGGCTCTCCTTGCAGGTTAACTTCCATATGCCTGTGTTGAGTGTTGTTACTCATTGCTCTAGACAAGTGGTTATATGCCAGTTTATTTCATCACAACCTACATATAATCTTATTTCCATTTTCTAGATTAAAATACTGTCAAACTGTGATGGTTATTATTCAGTTTCTGGATCAGCAGCTCAAGGATTTAACTCCAGATGACATCATCTGTATAGTCTGTTTTAATTTATGCCCTCGAACAAGTCTATTTTCAGCTGAACAGAGACAGAGCTGTAAATGTGATAGGAAAAGCATGTGTGAGTTCTATTCTTAGGTACATTTCACTTTTAAAGACCAAAATAATAACAAGGCTTCAGCAGGTTGTCTTTTAACACTGGCCCAGATGACCAATAACTCCACAGCTGACACAGTATTACAAAGCTTACTAACATATGGTGACAGTATACTCACACTGAACAAAGCTTAGTTTATACGAGGTTTGTGGTGGAAGGGAGACGTACCTCAGCAGGCATGTGCATGAGCAACACAGCAGCAATGGGAGCCTGAGCCTGGCAGTATCCCTCCTCTGGTCTGTACAGAGTGTAGGCCTTAAGAACACGGAACAGGTCCTGCTGCCTGTGAAAGGTCAAAACATCAATACACACAACAGTTAGTCAAATGGGATTCTGACATCAGTTCCAGAGTATAATGTCACAACCAGGGTTTCTGCAAGTTCAAGTAAAACCTTTTAAGACAAATATGGATGCAATTTAAGACCCATTTCATGTCCCTACTGGAAAAAAACAGTAGTAAGGATAGGAAATCTTTTGCTTTCCACATTTAAAGGTTTTAGTGACAAATGAGGGAACGTGGTTTGGAACAACTCATCTTCATAGCCTTTATATGATTGGTGTGAATACAGGTGGCTTTTTATGGTGGCTTTAAGCTTCTCTAACTTCAAATGCTTCTAACTCTAATACCTTTAGATCAAAAGTTCTTAATTTCAGTGTTTTCTTGCACAAGGTACTGCAGGCTTCAAATTTGTTATTTTTATCAGGCTTCAACCAAACACTAAATGTGCTGTTCTTGAGCCATATATCACTAACCCTGCACTTACCCCTATGAGATGAAAGTCAATTAACAGAAAAAAATTTAAATGATTACTTCTAGAATTTTTCTAAACGCCACACACTAGCTGAGAGTGCTCTGATAAAGTCTGACTGGATTGAATAGTTTGAATATGAGGTTATTCCTCCCATTTTGGTTTTGCTTTGTAATCTTTATAGCATGGTCATTACAGTTTTTCCTCTAAAACACATTTAATAGCAAGGCTAAAACTGACAAAACCTTATGCGAGTACATTAACTGAACAATTCAATCAAGTTTTAAGATGCATCAAAACATTTTAAGACGTAAAATTAAGAGTACTGTATTTTAGAAATTTTAAGACAGATAAAGGACCTGTGGGAAAACAGGTCACATCACATCAGACAGCCTTACCCGTGTCCTCCCCGTGACACAAACATCTCATGGAAAGGAAACTGTCGATGGAGATCTTTCTCAATCACATCGAGCCATTTGGGGTCCCCAGGCTGGCTATCCAGCTCCTGACAAAACACATGGAGGAGACTGTGAGATGTCGTTATTCCACACCAACAGCACTGAGAGCAATTGAAACACTTCAAAAAGTGGATATTCTCTACAAGTCTCTCAACAGAGAATATTTGTATTTCTCTATTTTATACCAAATGAAAAGTAATGAAAACTGCACTATTAGGCTTAATGCTTAATTTCATATTTTGATGATACTGAATTGAACAAGAACTGGAACCAGCTCTTTGTAGAAAACATCAGGGCTCTCAGCCAAAGAAGTAACAGAGGTGGCCATGGCTACAGTTTCAGTAACAATTTCAAATGAAATTTAAAAATGAAATAAGTCCTAAATAGTGCACAAAAGAAGCAGTAAGGAGGAAGTGAAAGAGACACCTCTCTGACCTGAAACTTTCCTTGGTTCTGCTCTTTCTTCATCTTCCCACCAGACAGATAGAGCCATGCACGTCCACGGAGGGAAGGAGGGATTCCTTTCTGGCACCGCAGCCTCACCTGAGCCACAGAAGAACAATGTTTTATCAAATAAAGGAGGACACAAAGAAAACAAGCGTGACAAAGGCTTGCAACAAGCCAAGCATGGCATTATGTAAGCTGCTACTATGTGTACTGTCAGTGGTAAAAGCACTGGACTGTCACTTGGTATTGGTTCCTTTTCTTGAGTACATGTACATGTACAACAGATCTCTTCAAACCACTGAGTAACAACTCACTGATATCTGCGTGCCTTTCTTACAAAAAATATTTTGCTATGTCACAGCTGGTAACTATTAATACAAATTTCATGCAGAATGTCTTACCAACAAAATGCAGCAGATAATAAACCGACAGTGAAAGAACCAAAAAACTCTCCACTTGTATTTACTTAAGTTGTAACAATACCATAAATTTCAACTTCAATACAAAACAAGTATAAGAAATGATAGTTAATACATCTTTAGATACAACAGCAAAAAGAAAAAACAGACACAGTAGGCACGCAAAATGGGATCTTTTTTTTTTTTTTAATTAACAACCTGCACACAGTGCTGGGACAGAAAGAGGCACTGAGCACTGTCTGGTGCTGCAGAACAATTTTCAGCAGGACAATAAAGGCTGAACTGAATTAATTAATTATTATTATTAGAACTCAGTTTTCTTATAGCTTCAGTAGTTTCCATACTATCAAGTGTATAATTAACACAGATTGAAATAGATACTTTTGACAAGTCATTATTCAAGATTAATAAAATTATTATTATTATTCAAATAAAGTGAGTACAATAGAACATTTACACAACAGCCACATTGATATGACATAGTAGCAAGGTTGGAAATTAGCACCAGCCACCAGCCAAAGTTTGACCTGAAAAAAAATTAATTAGTGTCATTAGTAACACCTGTGTTTACACTATTATTTCACGACAAAATGGCTGCTGTGTCTATTCCTATAATCAGTTTGCAGAGTTTGTTGGTTCTTGACATGTCACAGTAGGAAAATTACAAGTGTAAATACTAAAATCAACTGCGACTGGGATACATGATTAAGACAGAGTTACTGTTAACAGATGTTGATACAATTTGATATACCTTTGGATTACAGTTTTGAGAAGTCTAGATACAATCCTTTCATATTAAAAAAGCTTTTGTTTTATAGACATGTCTAATAATGATTTTGTGACCTTGCATAAACCTGAGTGTTTAAATAAATTTCCCTTAAGGCAACGAGAGTCATCAGTTGAATTTAAGCTCTTTACTGCGTATCTGTGACATGTTAGTGATAGCCAGGCTTAACCCAAAGCATTTAAGAACTGTAAAATGAGATCAACATACTCTATGTGTGACCGTGTGAATACTAAACGCCTGCTGCAGTGACCACATTTTACTGTGTTCACAGCATGGCACACAGTAATGCCGGATAAGCACTGCTAAGGTTAATTTCCAAACAGGCTAATTACTGAAAGTTACAGAAACATTACAGTGATAAAATACACTTAACATCAACAAGACAGTGCAACATCATAAGTAAATGAGACCGAGTTGAGTTATCGTGCTACATGAACCTGACAGCACATTGTCAGTGACTTCTGCACTCCCATGACAACAGGAAAAACAGAGATTCGAGGAAACTAAAAAGTTTCCTTGCAGAGAATTAGAGACAAGTAAACTGAAAAAGCACTATTTTTAAAGTAGAATTTCAAAGTAAAAGTCTCTGGACATAAATGTCTGAATGTGAGGTAAACACTGTCAGCCATCAAGCCTCTTCAGTCTTCCCAATCCATATGGATCAATGACCCAACACAGTGGCCAGACACTGTTCAACTGGACATCTATACATTTTTGAATCACCAGGTAGTGTTAGGCTAAGTGTTGTCTGTAAATAACCAACCTCTTAATAACAAACTGTATAATCTGAGCTAAGATTTAGTTGGAGAGGACAGTCATATTTACTGCTGCTGCTGCTGCTGTAGCCTGTGACTGTACTCCGGCAGTCTCCCACTCAAGCTAGCGGTCCATCAGCAATAACTGTCACCACCATCATTTAGCTTTTCACCACAAAGGCAGTGGATATTCTGTGCCTCAAATCTCACCGTGAAAGCTTTGGTTATTAGTGCGGTTGTTTCTTGCTTCACTGTAGTCATATGTAAGTGCTATTTTCCCCCAAAAGGGGGTGTGGCCATGGCTATTGATGAAGTAATGCTTGTCTAAATGTCTGTTTAGTAATTTTACACTAGATGGGCCTCACAGCAAATGTATGGTCTTCATATATGCTGTAGTAGTTAGGAGGGAAACCGTTTTGACCAAATCTGCATTATTCCTGTACACACTACAACTTATGAAATCTACCAAGCTGCTTACTCAGAATCAGAATGAGGTTTATTGTCAAGAAGGTTTTCACATAGAAGGACTTCGCCTTGGTATATTAATATACAATAAACACTATGAGAAAATAGAAAGAAAGATTAAAGCAAGTACTACTACTCAAGAAAATTAGGTTGGGGAAATTAGGTGCTTGGCATTGAATCTGAATGCAGAGGAATATAGCAGCCTTAAAACACCCAAACTGTAAGCAGATGCTGTATACATTGGTACATAATTACATGTAACCTTGGAATACCCTAAACACAACTCTGGCGGGGTATCCAAGTAACAGTGCAGCTATAATCTTTCATACAGAGTCACAAGCCACTGTTGACAAAATAGACTGGCTGAACTAAAATACAAATTTTAACCCAGTGTTTCAATACGGTACTGAAATTGGTGTTGGTTTGATTTCCATTTCCATTTATGGATTCTTTTGTTTGTTTTGTTCTGATATAAAGCTGGCACACTTCCTCAAGGAGAGTATGTCAGCTGTAAAGTTACTGTAAACAAAAGGAGCATAATAAGGGATCAGAAACCCTGACCTTCACTACTCAACCTTTGACAACACCCACACAACAGGCGAATGAAAACAGCTTAAACACACCATTTCTTCCTCTTATGATGTGCTATTCCCTCCCTTGCACTTGAGCACAGCTGTAGTCTTTAGCCACAGCACCTTTATTACATGGTTTTCTCATAGGAAGTCAACACAGCCCCACCCTGAATCTGAGACTGTCAATTTGTCACATGGTGCATGGGGCGATAAAGGGATGGGTCGCGTCCTGCCCTGCTGCTGACTCATGGAAATGAGGTGAAGTCGCAGCTCTGTGCTGAACTGCTGTGTTTCACACACAGAGAACCAGCTAGACAAGTGAAGCTGCAAACAATGTGTCAACAAAAGTCTTGTCCTTGTGCAATCAAATACTTGAGCAATGTTATTTGCCTTGTCTGATCATGTGCACAAAACTACCCAGGAGTGAAAAAATGCAATGGTGGTAGAAATGCTTTGGAAAAGTGAACCAATAACAATATGGCATGGTGCAAACAAACCTGTTGTCATTTTGTGTTACCGAGTTAAAACTTGGTGCTGACCTTGTTGTATCTCTTGATCATCCACTTTTCCCAGTGGGCGAGCATGTCCAGCCACTTCACCTCCCTCTGCCTGAGCACTGCTGGAGGCACATCCTGAGCTCTAGGGGACAAAGCAGAGAAAAGATGAGAAAACTCAATTTTATTATTTTGTACATTAAAGGACCAGTGTGAGGGATTTAGTAGCATCTCACAGTGAATCTACAGACTGCACATCCTTGTGTCACTCTAAACTTCAAAGTGTGAAGGACAACCCTCAGTGGCCACTAGGGATGGGTGAAATCAAACTTTTTAAATTTGATATCATCGGAAAATCACAACACATAGCAGTAGCCATTGATAACAAATGTATTACAAAAGCAAACAATATCTGAAATAAAGCATACATTATTTTTATGAGCATGCACCTCGTATCTTCGTATCACCTCGTTTTGTTTTGTTTTTTTTAATAGAGATAAACTGATTAACTGATTGTTAATCAGTGAAGGGAAGTGCTTACAATGTGTGACCCTGATACAACTGAATAAAAATGTTTGCACTAATAAGTGTAAAAATAGTCCATTACACAGAAATGCTATAGTAAAAATGACAAATCGTCCTCATAACTTTCAGGGTGAGTTGTTACCCATGTTTCTGTTGTGTGGCACTTTCTTGTCTCACATAGCACGCGTTACTATATTTTTATCGACATGTGAAAAGTAGCCCCACACCACTCGACGTGTCCTTTCTGCTATGTGACAGTGTGACTGCATGGCTGTTAGGCAGTTCTCATGTCTCATAGGCATGTGACATGGGCCAGCTAAAGAATAATGTCAGGGCTGTTTATTAGCACAAACATTCAGAAGTACTGAAAACATGGAAGTGACACAGCCACACACATTCTGTATTTATATAACATTATTATTGAAAATTTTTAAGGGAATATCAAAGGATAACAAATGAGTGACTTGTGAGAATCAATGCATTGATCCTGATCTAGAGTCACTGTTTGGTTGGTCTGTTCTGCGATATTTTGGAAACGTGGAACTGCAACATGGTGGAATCTGTGGAAGAAGACTTTCTTAATAATGCCATTACAGTTCATACAATGACTTTAAAAATCTGTTGTATTTTCATCAGATGTTCCTCACTTTCTATATGTAGCTAACAGTTGTTGCTGCTAGTATTAGCATATTCCTTGACCATATTCTGTCAGTAAATCCCTCTAAATCATATACACTGGTCATTTAAATCAATATTAAAACAAGTGAGACAGAACAACAGACAACAACATCAAAATCTACTCTTATTTTTGTAAAGGCAGACTGAACCAGGTGAAAAAGTTTGTATATTTTCTGATAAAGTCAGTCTAAAATAAATCTCTTAACTGGATAAACACAAAAAAGATACTTGTTATCAGCAGGCTCTTGAATAATGGTGTGACATAAACAAAAAGACATCAAGAGAAGCAATTCATCTCCCAGCATGTGCCATCAGATCTGCGTGTGTGGCCATCTCTCATATGCAGTCTGTAAACTGTGCAGTGAGTCAAAAATTAACAACTACTAGCCTACCTTGTTTTGAGGAGACTATAAAAAGACACAAACTCAGATCCAGCCCATTTAATAGCAAAGCCCATTTAACCTCAAAGAGCTGCAGCGAGGATTTGACTCTCCTGTGATGTAATTTAGCTTCAAAACATTTACAGGCAAGAAAAATTAGGGAGTGCACATAATATTCTCCAGCTGAAAAAGAAAACGTAGGCAAGGCTAACCTACATTATGAATGAGGTCTGATGCTTTCCTACACTATATTATTATCTCATCAGCACAGGCCTGTAATTGTAGGGTTAAAACATCTTCAAAGAGGATTTTATTTTAACTTGGGACAGCCCTCTTTGAGTTATAAAAAGTTGTAGATGTACATGTTAGGGATCAGTACAACAATGTATACTCCAGCTTCAGCCTCTGGAGACGTTAAGCTATGATGAGTTACTTTCAATCACTGCCAAAGAGTGTAACTTAGACCCTACGTTTGTGACCACCTATAAAACTATGAGCCAAAAGAGGCCCTCTGGTAACAAGGCACCAGAGCTGTGGCTCTGAGTCTGCCAATACTCCACAAAACAGGAAGCTTCTAGCCAGCCAGTGCTTGGCACAACTTTCACTCCTTCCACTATTTCTGTGCTGTAATGTAGGCTTAAGGCCCCCAGTAAAAAGAGGAAGAAAGAAAGCCCTTCTTAGAAAAAACACTGTCATTTGGCTTAAAGGCTATGAATAAATGTATTCAAATGAACAACAAACAAGGCAGTGTGAAGTGATTTTTCAGCTTTTCCCACTAAAGAACTGTTAGTCATATCTGGTTTAAATGATGAAGTGAAGTACAATTATGCTACATGTTAGCAATCTATTTTTAAATCTGCTTGCATCTAACTTTTATATTCACCATATTCAGTGGTGGAGGAAGTATTTTGATCCTTTACTTAAGCAAAAGTACTAATACCACACCGTAAAAACACAAGCCCTGCATTGAAAATGTTACTTAAGTAAATGTATGGAAATATAATCAGGAAAATGTAATTAAAGTATTAAAAGTAAAAGTACTCAATGTAGAAAATGACCCTGAGTTTTAAACTGCTACATATATGATACCATTAGATTATTATTACTCGAGCATTTATATACAAACATGACTGTACTGTTGTAGTTGGTTGAAGTGGAGCTCATCTAGAAGTATTCTGTTAAAGACTGCAACCAATCATTATTTTTATTATGGATTAATCTCCTGATTATTTTCTCCAGAGCCCAAAGAGTTTGTTTTGGTCAGCCAACAGTACAAATTTCAGAATATTAAAAATAAATTGCAATTTTAAGGTAAGACAGGAAAGAACTTGGACTGACTAAATGTTTTTGCATGAAAAACAATAATCATAAAAACTGCCAATTAATATTCGGTGAGTTGACTAATAGATTTTTTCCATGGCAACCATACTGATATGAAATATGAGAGTAAAGAAGCTACCAATTAATGTTACAATAATTATACCAACTAAATTCCTGTTCCATTTAGTGTAGCACAATCTTTCCAGTGAGCCAACATGCACAAAAAGCACCCTAACTTTGCTGACCTGAATGGAAGAACCTCAGTTAGTATCATTGGTAATCCTTGTGTTAACACTACAATTTCATGCCAAACTAGCTGCTATGAATCTATCTAATGGGTATATTTTTAAAAACACATTTAAAAGCTCTTCATATGTTCTGAATGCAAAAATTTGAATTTGTGAGGCACCTAGTCACAAAAACTGTCAGATAAATGTAGTGAGGTAAAAATTACAATTCTTAAAGTACAAGTACGTCCAGTGGAGAGCAGTTATCTGTACTCAAGTACAGGTGCTTAAACAAATGTACTGTGTTATATTCCACCACTGATGTTACCAATCCATCTTAATGTGCTTGCATCTAGGGCTGCAACTATTGATAATTTTCACAATTAATCAATCAATAATTTAGACTGGAAAATTAGAACTGGTCATTACATCAACATGATATTGTGACATGAAACTAGATATTGTCTTGAATTTTGGACATCAGTATATCATGATATTGCATTAGTGTTGTTTTTTCCTGGTTTTAAAGGCTGCATTACCGTTAAGTGATGTAATTTTCTAAAATTACCATACTGCTCTAGCTGTTCTATTATTTGCCTTTACCCACTTGGTCATTACACCCACATTAGTGATGATTAGTTACGTCTTTGTTTAAATGGGAAGGCATCAATAGTCATCCTTACAATACAGATGCAATATCAATAGAGGTATTCAGTAAAAAAAAATATCATGGTAGCCTATTTAATTTTGTATAATGGAGGGTAGGGCTGCACAATTTGGTGAAAAAAAAAAAAAAAAAAAAGTCATATTACAGTTATTTTCACTGCAACTGTGATTGCAATATGTGATACAATTACTGGATATGATTAGTTTTGCATTACAATTTTCATGTCCCCTTTAAAAAACAACAAAAAAAAAAACTAAAATGATGATGTGATTTTTATTGAAGTTTGTACCAGATTTCTTTCATCTGGAGAACAAGATTTTCAGGCCAGGTCATCTATGCAGCACTACAGTACCTCATTATAATGGTGTTTTTTTCATACATTTAACCTTTTTCAAATAAACTGTAATTGTAATTGTAATGTTTTGTAATTGTAAACTGCACTTGGCGATATTGTGATTATATTGCATTTGCAATTAATTGTGCAGCCCTAATGTAAGAGTAATATGAACCCAAAAACAACATATAAAACAGTAAAAGACTTACAGGGACCATTTTACTGCACAATGAATACTTTCACTTTTCATACTTGACATATATACACACATTCTGGTGAGTATATTTGCATTCTTGCACTTGCAGGACTTTTACTTGTAATGAAGTATTTTCACAGTGTAGTATTTGTACTTTTACTTCAATAAAGGATCTGAATACTTCTTCAACCACTGGATAACCATAATTCTCCATTCCATCATGTAAACCATTTTCTCGTGTAGATATCACTTATTATCCAGGTCCTTTGTGGGGAAAAGCTAAAAAAAACAAAAACAAATCATATTATCTTGTTTGTTACATTTTCATTTTAAGTCATTTATGCCTTTAAGACAAATTACAGTGTTTGTTCTCAAGTAAAGGATCTGAATACTTTCCCCACCACTGTATTTGCCTCGTTGTGTGAGGCTGGACACTGGACATAAATAACACATTGTGCCACGCAGCTGGTTGGGAGCCCTGTTGTGCAGCAGAAGCACCAAGACAACAACACCAACACAACTTGTGATATGTCAACATAACTAGATTAAGTACTTAGCTCTGCTCTCAACTGTGGTCAAAGTGGATTGAAATGTACTACCCGTAATTTAAACAAGAGAACACAGATGAAGTCAATGGGAATGAATCAGTGCAGAACTAAAACAAACTTACGACTCCTCCGTGTACTGCTGAGCCCCACCAATAAATCCATATTTATCGGTTTGTTTGTCGCTGGTGAAGCCATTGATCTCGGAGTCCGATCCCAGGGAGCTTTCATCGTCAATATGACTGCTACTAATGGTCCTGATACTCCTTGTGTCCACTGATTGACGGCCGTTCTCTATCTTGGCCATGGTAGCAGGAGAGCTAACAGGCTAGCCAGGTTAGCTAACGTCAGCGAGATTGTTGACAGACAGCCCAAAGTCAAAACTGCTCCTCTGCTCCTTCATATGTTGTCGAATCAAACAGCACAGACGCCATGATTTCTCCACTTGAGTCAAACTTTCCAACTGCTTTTCTCTCAGTAAATGCTATCTAACGTCAACGCTACAACTGTCAGTCGACATCAAATAGGTTAATGCTTTAGCTAGCTGGGTTAACTGAATGCTTATTCAGATTTAACATTAGCTAGCTAACGGTGGGTTGCTAACGTAAAGTTAGCCTGAACTGCTCGTGCCAACTCAACCCAAAACTATTTCTCCATTAACCCTACCGTCAACAATTTAACGTTATTTTGCCCTCCTGATTTTCATAGTTAGACATTTACTAACTATGTTAGCAGGTTAATAAACTAGTTTATCATGTTTACAGCTAACGGCGTCTTGTTTCGCTGTCCTGTCATCCCGACTGTGCTGGACAGATTTTGTCTCGACCGTCAGCAGCAGGGTTGCCAGGTCTGTGTCACAAAACCAGCCCCACGGCGAATAAAACCAGCACAGAAGCCAGCCCACAATTAGAACGTTCAACAGCATTGCTGTCATTGCAAAATGTATTATAATATCTACAAAATAATATGTTAAGCGTGCCAGCATTAAAAGCAATTTTCCCAAAACAGTTCTGTCACCTAGGTCCTAAAACGGCTTTGTGTAAATTAAATTCCCTGCCTGTCTGGACAACAAAAACATACATTTACGGTAGTTAATACAATACCTCACTGCAGCACCTTATCATGTTACTTCACTATATTTTAATCATATACTTTAATGTAATTTGCATATAAAATAGGTCTGCCCAACCGCGGACAAATTTTTTTTTACCTATAACAACACTTCAAAAGTAGGCCAATTCCGCGGGACCTGGCAACCCTGCTCGACCACCAGCAGCACAGTCTCCCCGTCCTGGGAAATTGTACTGTCTTAATGTCACCCCTAGTGGCTGTTTTAAGAAGTAAATCTCATGTCTGGGAAAAAAAATTTACTGCTTGCACTTTGTCTGTCCTACCTTGCAATTTATTTAAATCGTCTTCTGCAGAGCAGATCTCCAAGTAAACCACAAATTTACTCTAGAAGAGGGATAGTCAGCTTGCACTGCACAGGGACCACTTTTGCAAAATGATAGGTAGTACAGGCACTGTTTTATGCATGTCTTATATGCACACAAAGGGTCCAGTGCTGACATGGAGTACATGCAGTACAGCAAATGTGCAAAAATAAATTCTTGTGTCAGGTAGGTTTGACCTTTTTGTGATAAAATTTTAACCTTTTCTTAACATCTTTTTATACTATGTCATTGCCAACATTTGTGCTGAATAATGCCAAGTAGTCACTCATATAGAGATGCTGATTATTTATTATATTAGAAAGCAAAAAGTTGGTACCAGGGTACAGTTCAAAATTCCATTGAACCACCACTTGGATTTCCTAGAACTTTTGTTATAAAGGAGACTTTTATTATTACAATTTGTCAGATTTTCTGTTGTAATTTGTGTATTTAGTCAACATCACTAATCATGAGCTTTGTGCACACTTAGTAGTTTCTACATCAAAACATGTCACCTGCCTTAATCCATTTTGTGTTTTTAGTCACATTGTTATTGATCAGTTTCTAACCATACACATTATTATGAAGACAGGATTGCAGGTCTATGTGACAAAACCAGTCCAACCACCAATAAACCCAGTCTAAAAGATCAGCTCAATACCACAAATCAAAGTAGGCCCTGCCAACCATATACACTCTCTTTTTAAGTTCAACAGAATTGCTGATTTACAAATATATTGTAACTTCAATAAAGTAACACCATAAATATTTAGTGTGCCAGATGCAGAGCAGTTTTGCTTTAACAGTTCTTGTGGCCTTGCGTAATTGGCACAGTTCCTACATCTTTTCTTAAGTCAAATTCAAGCACTTTCATTTTCAAACTTTTCAGCACCTTATAGCTGTGATACAGTGTGGTAACAAGGTTCAGTTAACTTTGTACAGAAACAGTCAGTAGAAATGTCCTTTAGAGGGCAACATTTTACTTTTCTACTTAAGGAACATTTTAGAACCTGTACTTCACTTTTACTTGAATACATGTGACTTGTTTCAGGCTCCTTTGTGTATCGGAAGTATATGTCTACATGCAAATTTCAATTAAAATATTGATTTTGGAAATGTCACTGTAGTTCAGTTGGTAAAGCATGCACCCTCTTTACTGAACCTGTCAGTCCTGTACAGCAGATCTGAGTTCAGTTCCAGCCCATGGCCCTTTGCTGCATGGCATTGCCTCACTCTCTCTCCCCCTTCCTTGGCTCTCTACAGCTGTCCTTTCAAAATGAAGGGAAAAAAGCCTGGAAAAATGTGGATTTGTAGATATTATTCATGTAATTTTCATGCAAAATAGGTCTATGCAACCTGTGGACAAAAAAAAAACAAAAAACCCATGTTACCACAGTGGACCTGGCAACACTGCCTGTAGGAACAAAAGCAGATTCAGATTCTGTACTCCTTTATTTAAATGGATGAACATTATGTGACTCTACAATTTCTTACAAGTTACCAACATGGTGAATAATATTGAACAAATCAGGAGCTGAAACATTAGTGTGAGGTCATTCCTGCCAGGTAATCTTAATTCATTAAGCATTTAGGAAAAATCCCACTCTTCAGACAAAATTTTAAGAAAAGCACAATAAAAGGAAAATGTCATTAAACTAAAATAACAACAGAAATGAGTGACAAAACATCCACATGTAAAATCTTTTCCTTCTTGCTGCTTCATGGCTCACTTCTTTCTTCCACCTCTCTCCTTCAGTGCCAAGTGAATGACTGAACCGTTGCTCATGTTGTAATAAGCCAGAGAGTTGGAATCCTTGATGAAAATGCCCTATAAGGAACCAAAAATACACAATATTACTCAATCGGTCAAGTTAAAAGATTAAAGGAGGTTTAAAGGAGGACTGAAGTAAAAGCTTACCTCATACTGTAACTTCTGTTTCCCTGCTGGCATCCCAGTCGCTTCATGAATTTTGACTTTAATAACAGACACCTGTGGAGACATTGTATTTGCACATTGATAAGAACGCGGTCAGTGCTCTGGCATGCACTCAATAAAAAGAAACAATAAGCCAACATTTGCATACCTGATCTGTGAGTGGGACAGTGAAATTCAGCACCTGGCCGTTCAGCTTCCATTCAGTCTTGTCCTGCATGTTGGGCACCTGTACTTTAACAGCCACAGGACCCTTGAGAAGAGGGAAAGAAAATAAAAATCATGACTCAAGTTAAGATAGAGCAAATTTGAGCAAGAGATTAGGATGAACTTTGAAAATGTGGTCATATTCATTTAAAATAAATCTACACATATTGCTTGAGGGGTTTACTGATCTATGAAAAATAAGAATATTGTGTGTTTCTCCATCACAATTGCAAAATGCATATGCCTAACTTAACCCTGTGTTCACACACATTGCTCAGATAACCAAACCAGGAACAAATCTTTGGTAACTTTGATTTGGTTGTTACCTTCTCTTGGTCTGTATAATTTAAGTAGTGATCAACTGATTACCGTTGCTAATAGGATGTTTTACAAACCACCGACATCAGCAGAACTTGGCTCCCACAGACAGCTGAGCAGCCTCCATCAGTCACACACAGACATGTGTCACCATTTTGGATGGAGGCTCCATACACAAAGCCAATTAAATGTCATTGTGGACCAGAGATTATTTATATTTAAATGAAAGTTAACTTTATATAAGACAGCTTGAACATGATAAGGTTGTTGGTTATGCAGATTGCATATAACTGCTGTGTCTGTTTTGCTAGCAAGAATGTTAGAACTTGGTTAGCCTTAAGCGCGATTTTTTGCAGGTAGATCTTGCATGATTAATTAGCTGTCGACTTTTGCCTGTTCTAAAACATTATTATAATATCAACTTTAAAAACCCACAAAAACAAGTAAGTATGTAATAAAGTAAATAAATAAATCTGTTTGTAATAGAAAAATTGAATCCTGTATTTTGTTTTTGAGATCTTTCGATGCTCTCACATACCTTATTTCTACGAAGGAACTCTTCCTCTGGAATGAGGTTGTCCTCCGTCTTCATCTTCTTGTTGACTGGCTCATCCTCGTGAGGTGGGGGTGGGTGGGCCGGCGGTGCAGGAGCAGAGCTGGGGGGTTGTGGTACTGGAGGAGCAGGGACAAATGCTGGAAGGAGAAGAAGTTATTTGAATTTAAAGTTCAGTAACCACAATAGCACGATACAACATTTCATTTGAATGTCAGTAAGAGGTGTTTGGAAACCTTCATCTTACCAGCTGGAACGACCATGGGAGGAGGTCTGGGGGCCATAATGTGAGGTGCTGATGGTGGCATGGGTACCACATTGATGCGAGGAGCAGGAATCATGGGAGGCATTGGTGTTATCACTTGTCCTGGTGTAAGACGCACCACAGGAGCCACAGGTGGTCTTGGTATTACAGGTACAGCAGACAGGAGAGTGGTACGCACTGGAGGTGCCAACTGTTTAAAAAGAACACATTCAGGGGTTGTTAGCTAAAAATTAATCAATTTTATTAGTAATAAATTCTTTTTAAGTAACTCACGGAGGAGGGTGGGCGAGGCACCGCTGTGACTGGAGGACTGGGTTTTGGCAAAATGGCAGCAGACGAGGGCATGGGAGGCTGGTGATGAATTTCACTTGGCTTGCTTGGGCCAATTTTCTCCTTGGTGTCGTCCTCTCCCACCAGTCCTTTGGCCTTGTGAATGGCTTCGATTTGCTCCTGCAGGGTGATGTTGGCCTGCGCCGCCTGCTGGGTACGAGCCATGCTTCCTGAGTGGCCATCCCAAGTAACCTGGTAACATGAAAGACTCAAAGGTCAAAACCGTGCAGACTCAGTTTCATTATTTTTTATATAAAATACCTAAGAGGAAAAGAAAACAAGAAGTGTGTGTGCACACCATCTTACATAATTATGATAAATCATATCAGATTTCCATTATTATCCAGCAGAAATCACAGGAAGTTAGTGTTGTTGGCAGTCCATTTCTCCCATTTCTGAAGAACGCCGTTCCTCTAAATCTCAAAGAAATCTTTTGTAATGAAAAAAAAGACTTTTTCTCTGACTGTGTCCATTCATTGCTTGAGGCTTGGAGGCTCAGGTCTGTACCCATTTTTTGTGACTGCTTAATGAGAAACAAACAGTACTATACACAGATCCAATCTTTTTTTCATAATCCCATCCTCTCTTATTACACCAAGATGCAGGACCTTAACATCATTAGTGATTTCATGTCCTAGAATCTTAGAGCTAAAACTATTTCCCCACCACATATTTGATTCTCAAAAAATGTGGGAAAACATTGGTGTCCATGTCTCTATACTGTCTCCAATACAGCTGTTTTGACTGTGATAGTTTACATTTAATTCAGTGTGTTATAAAGAAACAAAGCAAACATTTCCAGACAAAATCTGTCCGATTCTTTGAGGTTGTAGATGAACACTGGTCTCTCGACTCATCCTGTAATATTTCAGTTTCTAGTTCTTTTTGCCGTTTTGCTTTAACATATCCAGTATTACTCCCTGTCTGCTTCTGAAGACACTGGTCAAATCTGGAAATAGATTTCTTGCTGCTCTGTTTATTTGCCTCAATGAGAATATATGCCGACTCAATTTTATTCAACTAAAAAATTATTTAAACCCCAAACTGTGTGATATAATCTCACCTTCTCCTCTGGCTTCTGGATTTCTTCTTCACCGATCTTCTTACCGATGGCCGTCTCTTCCACACCGAAGATATCGGTACGTCTCTCGGCCAGCTGTTTCAAGCTGCTCTCGATATCCAATCCGGGAGCGTAGACTTCCTCTTCGATCTGCCTCTCTTTGATGCTGCGGTCTCTCTGCTCCAGCCAGCGTGGATCCAGCAGACCGATACGCATGTGCTCCTGCATCTTACTGGCTGGGATCTTCTCTCCAGTGATGGGTGAGATGAGGTACTCATCCGGAGCAGAAGTTGAGGGCTGAGGTTTGGCAGCTGTGAGGAGAGAGAGAGTTTAACACACACTGTGCATAGTAAAAAGCCGTTATGCACTTGGTATTCTCTCATCTAAGGAAGCATGTTTTACCTTTGGGGTCATAGTCTTTGCGAATAATAACCTGGTCTGGAGTTGGTGGCAGTGGGGGTGGCATAGGATTGTCTGGTGGCAGCGGAGCCTTCACACCATCATCATCATCATCAGATCCCTGATGAAAGCAGGAGAGGAAGAATTATATATGGCTACCAGCACTTATTGTTATTTTATTTCTTTTCAAGGAGAAGGTCGGGAAACACAGGTTGACAAAATAATGTTGGCTGGATGGGAAAAGAAAATAAAACATCAAAAGAGGGCAACAAACCCCTCTGAATCTGAGTATAGCAATAAAGCAGCATACAACTGGTCAAGGATGGACATTTTACAAGGCAACGTGATGAATTACTTTATCAGTTCTTACCTCATCCATGTCCTGCACTTGTGTGTCTTGATCAGGTTGTGAGGGCTGGCCTTCGTTCCGATCCTCCCGTTCGTCATCGTCATCCTCACTCTCGACCTCCATCTCCACCTCCTCACTCTCTCCGTACTTCTCATAGCGTTCTTGGATCAGGATGCGAGCGCCAAGCTCCTCTGGTGTAGTGGGTGGGGGGAAGTGGCCTGAGGAAACAGAGACGAAGATAAAGATTAATTATTCTAGCTACATTTAGGGGTATGTGTGTCTTATCATAATTCATTTTTATGTTGGTTTTTAAGACAAGTTACTGAAGAACACAACCAAATAAATTTCCCTATTTTTAAAAAAATATATCCTGACAAGGCAACAAAACAAAGTACCTTTTCAAACAGATTTTAATTAGTGTGTACCTATGATCCGTATAACAACTCAAAAAATTGTTCTACTCAGGAGAAATATTTCTTGCTGAATTGACACTTCTATTAAGCACAAAAATTCAGCAAGAAATGTGGCATGGTTTAGACTAGTTGTTCCCGTATTGTGTGCTGCAGCACACCAGTGTACCATGAAACGAGTTCCAGTGTGCCCTGGGTTTGATGACAATCACACATTGTTATTCCAATAATTAACTATACAAAAAGTTAGAAATGATTTTTTAATTTATTATATCAGTACTTTGTATGTACTAATTCCCCAGTACAGAGGCAAATTCTATACCCTACAGAAATTCCTTTAAAAACCTTATTTCAATGTGAACCTCAGTTTTCGCCATTTGTTCAGTTGGTGGATGTCGGGAATTATTAGTGTCTGTCGCTCTCTCTTTTCAGTTCCATTATCTCATTTTTAATTTAGAGTTGAGATCTTGGCTTGTCCCTTGGTAAAAATTTTAAACTCACTAGTTAAGACTATTCAGTTTCGCCAGTTTCCAGCACTTACTTGTCATTCAGTGTGCCTTCCTCAAATACCTTTTGTTTGTTTTGGCTTTAGAGCCTCTGGCCTCATCACTCACATGGAATTCCCTCAC
This sequence comes from Lutjanus erythropterus, assembly GCF_056507025.1. NCBI lineage: Eukaryota > Metazoa > Chordata > Actinopteri > Lutjaniformes > Lutjanidae > Lutjanus > Lutjanus erythropterus. The sequence goes on along the minus strand of NC_139326.1, from coordinate 28,180,482 downwards.
TGTTTGACTTGCATACTGTTTTAGGGTCTTTCTTTTGAGGTGGTTAAAAATTTTTTGTTGCGTTGGCATCTGACATGCAAATGTTACAGGATCTTTGCAAATAACTGTTGTGTTTGCCTTGCTGGCTTTGGAAAATGGAAACGGGCTGCATGATATGGTAAAGAAAGACACATAGCAAATATTTTGAATGAAATTAAAATATGCAACTTGATTAGTGGGAACAATCATTTTTGCAACAAACAAGTTTTCTTTCATCTGGAGAACAAGATTGTTAAACCAGGGCATCTCTGAAGCACTACTGTAATTCATTATAATGCTGTTTTCTCATACATTTTTCCTTTTTCAAAAACTGTGATTTCGATATTGCACTTCGTCATATGGCAATTTTGGATTATGTTGCTATTAATTGTGCAGCTCTAATGCAAACCAGTTCTGTGTTACAGATGTGGAATTCTTTTTCAGGACCAACAACTCTGGGTTAATATCCATGCCACTACATTGCCAAATAAAAAAGTTGAGGGGAAGAAATCCAATGGACTTCAACAGTTTGTTGAAGTAAGAAAAAGTGTGATTTCATATTTGGCTGAGAAAACAACTTTGGATGTGTGTATGAGCCATAAAACTGCAACTGAGAGAATGTGCACTGTTACCACCAATCTCTCTGGCAGAGACATTATAATCATTCATGATCTGAAATTGTCATATTGCACACGCTTATTTAAAGGGCTTACATGTTTAAAGATTGTTATTATTAGGGTTGTATTACCTTGTTCGTTGGGCTGGAAATCCACTGTCTCCACCACTACAAAGTCATGCCAGTCGATCTGAGCATATGCCACTCGTTCTTTCTCTCTTTCCTCCTCCTCCTTCTTTCTCTCACGCTCCTGGAACTTTGCCCATTCAACACGGTACCTCACCTGGTGTTTGTGCAGAACAGCTGATTAACGTGGGCAACATGCTATTAAATGCTTACAGAGAGAAATGGTCACAGTTTAATGGAATTACCTGGTCCATAACCTCTCGTGGATTCTCAGCCTCTCTCTTCAGCTTGGTCAGCAGGCCTTTGGGGGGGATCAGAATCTACATGTTGAGAGATGAGATCAACAGACAGTTTAGCATCACTACTGACAAAAAACAATAATAATATCACAAAGGCACAAATGGTCAGGTCACCTTAGTGTACTGCTCCACCAGTTTGGTGAAGTAGTTGAAAAGGCTGTGTTGCGGCCGCAAGAAGTCAAACTGGTAGTTCCTCTGCTCTTTCTGCATGAGCTGAGTGAGAAACTGGCGGCCGTTACGAGCAACAAACTGGGCAGTGAGTTTGACAACATCTAGATCAAATGCTGAGATTGATGGAGGATCTGCAATGAACTCAAACTCAGGAGGAGGTTCTTTGGGAACGACTGTCTCCTGAATCACTTGTGACTGCACCTGTTGACAAACATACAAACAGACAAATATTAGTTGTTATGAACAAATACTGACAATTATATGCAATGAAGAAACAAACAAAAGTCAGATCCGACTTACTTTTTGAGGAAGCTGTTGGGACTGCTGCATGGACTGCTGCATGACCTTCGGCACTGCTGCAGACGGTTCCTGTGCTTTGCCCTCCTTAAATTCATTGACCTTGTGTCGGTAGTAGGCATGGTAGGGATCATTAGGGTTGAGGAAATTAAACTTTGGATTGTTGATCTCATTCTGACGGATTCTTGCTTCAAACTCTGGCCCATTCCTGTGAAATGACAAGAAATTAATTAATGCAAAAAATCCTAAGATTGCATCTGTAAATTAGTTTGTACAACTGACACATGTACAGTAACAAACCTGGCAACAAAGCTGGCTGTCTTGTCAACTATGTTTCGGACTTCAGGAGGTGGATAAATGATGCCGACGATGGGTTTAGTGGCAGGAGTTTCATCAACTGCTGCATCATTCTGTGAACAAAATTTACATTTGTTAGACTGTAGTGTGCAGGATTTAATCAAGGATCTAGGCGCATATATGCACATTGCAATAATTATATTATTGATTTATTATACAATATATGAACATGACCTCAATAATTTTGACAATTTAAATATTGCCGATTGTGTTTACAGGCATGTTTGTTTACATAAGAATGCCACAAACATTTTTGGCAACATGATGCCAGAATAAACAGCTAGGCTTTGCTACTATTCCAAGACTTGAGTGCAGTGCCTATGCTAACACACGTCTAGTCGCACTGCAAAAAGCATCAATACAGCTAACCGATTACTCTCTATATCCCAGTTGTTTTGTTTAATATTCATCTAAGTGCAATTTGTGTTATCAGAGCACAAGAATCAATTTAGTTTATCATTTTGCTTGTATGGTTTTTGTTAAATTTATTTTGGATTTTTTTCTTACATATAAAAAGACATTGCTCTCTGTAAGGATTTACTTCCATTATTATGCTATTATATCATTATTACATATCAGTAGCCTTACTATGTCTTAAAATGACAATATTATTGTTCACCACAAATATTTCTTGGACAATGTGTTATCCTACAAAAGTCGTTATTTTGAAAGGGTTACGTGCACATACATGGGTTTGGTAAATTTGCCTTTGCAAATTTAAATTTATGTTTTGAACTATCTGATGTTATATTTGTGCCATCATCTGAGAATTTTTGGCACTTAAGGCATCATTAACATTCTGAAAAACCCCAAATCAATATACCTTTCTAGAAAGAATGGTTTCTCTACAGTAGATAATGCACATATATTTTTCTGATTGTCAATTGTGAATACTTTAAACAAACAAATTAAAGGCCGCTGCTCCTCCGCTGTATTTGGAGTGATGACAAAAGTTTCAGCAGCTGACGTTATTTCAACGTATCAAATGAACTGACACTCAACAACGCTAGCAACAAGCTAACAAGATTTAGCCATTATAAAAAGAGATTTAGCCATTATTAAAATAGCCATTAGCTACTCTTAACCTCAGACTCATAGAGACATTGGTCAGTGAGTAAAGCGAAAGGTGATTGTTCATTAGTTGTTCCAGGAGAAGCAGTAAGCTAGCCACATTGCTAACATTAGCTAACCTTGTTGTTCGACTCCGGCTGAACAATTTGAACAGGCCCGGGCGGCATGGCTTCTTCTTCTCTGCAGATCTGTGAGTTACCTACAAACACCAGGTCAACAAGAACAAAAGTCGTATTTTAACCACAGTTTAAAACAAAAAATTATGCCAGAAATACAATCTAAAACGGCTAGAAGCCTATATTTGCTGTAGTGAAACGCTTACTTGTGTCGCGCTTTCGTCGACCCTATGGAGGCCAATCACTTCCGGAAATAAGCCGCAAAGCATCTTGGAACTTGCAGTATTTCGATCGCGTCTCGAAGGGAAACCCACGCCTGCAAAATTTTTTCGCAAAACATAATTTTTTTCTTTGTCCCAACCAAATGTTTTCTGTCCCCAAACGTATCCAGATTTTAGCAATGGCGTTGCCACATATTAAAACACAATCCTTTGAATAATGTGTGCAGCAAAGAAACAACAAGTAAAACCCAGTACTTGTTTGGAGGTTGCCAAGGAGATGTTCAGTCAACAAAGCAGAGCTCCTCGCTTTCATGGTTGTGTTAGAAAAAACAATATAAGTCATGTGTGAGTTGTTGGGTCGTCAGGACTGTATCGAAAGCCTCCGAAAAGACCTGGTCGACCTTCAAGGAGCGATTCTGGACGTGTTTTCTAGAACCGGACCAGTCCGCTTCTCCTCCTGGAAGTTCCCCGATAAACTCTCCTGTGACCTGGACATGGTGGCTCTGCTGGAGCAGTATGACTTCATGGATGGAGAGGATACATTCAACCAGCACTCACATATCGTGTTATTGGAGCTGGTGATTGACAGGTATGGAGGATAAAAATATATTGCCGAGCTGGTGGTGAAGGTGCTGAGGTGATTTTAATATTGAGAAATACATTTATGAGATTTATAAAGCTGCAGTCATTACCTAATCAATTATTAACCAATCAAGCAACTACTTTGCTAACTGATTAATCGATTTGAGTCGGGGATTTTTTAAGCAAAAGTCAAAATCCTCATTTCAGCTTCGTGGATATGAATATTTCCTGTTTTTTTTTACTTTACTACTTTATCACTCATTCTTTTCTTCCCATACTTGACATTCTTCAGATGCTGTAACAAGTGAATGTCCCTTGTGTGAATCGATAAAGTTTATCTTATTAAAACTCAATAAGGATTTATTCAAAAGAAAGCATAAAGCACAGCCTAACATGTAAAAACATTAACAAACTATTATTAAAGACTAAACCAGGACTTTTCTTTTTTTTCTGTCTCCTCTCCCTGAACAAGACTGCTGCTTCTTGTTCAAAGCTTCAACACTTATGTTGAGCAGATCAGGTGGAGCCACAGAAGAGAACAAAGTGCACAGAGAGGATGCCTGTCAGTTGGTCTTGTGGTCAGAAACTACTGGAGTAATTTAGCTCAGTTCACAAACACTAAGGTAGGAAAAGTGCTTTATTTAAAGGAACAGTTCACCCCAAAATTCTCAATACATATTTTTCACCTTAGATAGTTTTGGTGTGAGTTGCAGAGTTTTTGGTAATATCAGCCATAGAGATGTCTGCCTTCTATTAAATATAATGGAACTAGATGGCACTCATGGCTTGTGGTGCTCAAAGTACCATAAAATACATTTGAAAGGGAAGGGAAACTGTGAAACTGGGAGTAAAACAAACTATTATCTGTGTAAATTAAAGGCAGTTGGAATCGACAGTGATCCTTACAACTTACCAAAGACACAGTGATACATGGACATGGACGTATTGCCAGGAAACAGGTTTATGGTATATAACTTAAGATATGATTTTCCCCCAGAATCCAACAAACCTGACACAAAATGGCAAATCCACAAATCCATGTTGCAGTGCCAGTTTCTGGGAAGTGCAGTGATCCATTTACTTTTCTTCTTGCTCTCGTCAGTTCAATCTTTGTGTGTTTTCTTGGCATTCAAGCTGAACACAATCGCTGCCACTCTGAGCCAAGACTGGCATCTCTACGGCTGATAATCTCCAAAACTGAGCTACTCACACCAAAATAATCTAAACGGATAAATGGCACTACAGATATAAGGGAAAATATGTAATTTTTGATTTTGGGGTGAACTGTCCCTTTAAGTCAAGATACAATAATTATAGAGAATGCTAAAAGATTGACAGAGTACTGATGGGTCTAATTACTTTTCTTTTTTCTTTAGGGGACCCACAAGGACATCAAGAAACAGACAAAGGCAAAGACATTTGACAATGATGAGACAGAGTCAGTGTCATCTGTCTCCCACCAAATGAGCTCAAGGAATGACTGTTGCTCATCTGCCCGGTCCTCAACAAGATCCTTTAAGTTTTTGTCACAGACTCATGTCCCCTCCAGTCCTACCCACAGCACCCCATGCTCTCCTAAAGGTGAAAGCATTAATGTAGGCTGCCAGACATTTGAATCGTCTCTGGTTCCCTGCGATGCATGTCATCAAGTGCAGTCCAGTTTGAGAAAAACAGGGAAAGCTCTGGTAGGACTGTTTCAGAGCGAGGGCCTGCCTTCGTCTCTGCAGCCACTCTTAATAGCTATGGAGGACACACTGGAGCTGGGACATATGACAGCAGGTGATGTCGCCCAGTGGGCCAACGAGCAGCTCAGAGACATGCGCCGGCTGACCAAACATCTTGAAGATGTGCAGGGTACAATTCAGCCACTTAAAGATAGACTACAGACAGCAGAAACAGAGTGGGACAGATTCAGGTCTCAGCTGGGAAAAACACACAAAGAGTTTAAACAAGAGGTTGAAAAACACCAAGCAAACATTGTCCAGCTGGAGTTTTCTCTGCACAAAGCTGAGAGATCCATGAAGGTGACAGAACAGCAACTACAAGAGGAGCAACAACAGCACAAGAGAGGTACACAAAACATTATGAGACACTGAGCACAGACATGTAAAAGCCCCCCCAGCCCTCCTTTAGAGGAGCATAACCCGATTGAAAGAGACACACTGTGTCTTTGTAGTCATTTTGTGTCTCTTTGTAGTTGTTTTGTGGCTCTTTGAAGACATATGATTGACTTTTGCAAAGAAGTCACCTTGGATCCGTAGCCCTGTGGCAGAAAATTTGCAAATAAATATGATGGAAGCTCCGTGAGATCACACTTACTAATATATGTTTAATATTTTGTAACAGAAACTCTGTCCTTGGAGGAGAGTAATTCCAGACTGAAAGAGAAAGTAGCAGCACAGCATGATGCATTGCAAGCACTTGGTAAGAACACGTAAGACTTAGTTTCCCATCATGCCACTTTCTTATAATTTTCATGATTTGCAGAATTATGCAAAATAAATGTGTCTTAGTTACACACAAAAAATAATCTGATTTTACATGTGATTTTTATTTTGTGGTAGAAAGTGAAAAGAATGTGCTGCAGGAGAAAGTGAGGACCTTGCAAATAGAAGAAGAGGCCTGTTGTAAACTACAGCAGAGGATCCAGCATTTGGAGAGTCAGATCTCTGAAACTCAACTCTGTCTTGACAAAGAGAGCGCCAAGTACCACAGCGCCTGTCGCCAGCAGGAGGTCAGTGTCATGACAAGCACCGGGTTGTTTGTTGTTTTCAGCTGGAGACTGTCTCACCCCCATCTCTTTTTTTGTCGTTGTGTATCTAGTCAATGCAGGCGAAGCAGAAATCTTTGTTGGAGAGAGTTAATGCTCTTGATGAAGAGTGTGAAGAGCTGCAGAGGCAACTGGGAGAGGGGGAGGAGAGACAGGTCGATCTACACAGTCAGCTGCAACAGATGTCAGAGGAGAAAGAACATGTGCAGGCTCAGCTCACTCAACAGCAGGTATATTTGAATTATTTAGTACCCAATACACACCATTCAGTGATAAAGACTTTAAAGGGATAGTTTGGATTCTGAAGCGAGGTTGTATGTGGTATTTATCTATAGTCAGTGTACTACCTACGGGTGATGACTTAAGGCACACCTCCAAACTGGAGAAAGGAGTACTGGCATGGAAGCTAACCAGAGTACTGCTGTGGACAGGGTTAGCAACAAAATGTATTGTAACCAGCTAAAAATAATCAATATCAGTTTAGCAATATGTATTATCTGCATGTTTAAAAATGAAAATAGTCCAAATAGTGAAATTGAGCCATAGACTGTATTTAAAATAGGTTGAACTCCTATTTAATATACAGTCTATGGTTGAAGTGAGTTGTTTCCTTCACCTCCTCCTCCTCAGACTTGTGGAAGCTCAGGCAGGCTGCAGAACGCTGCAGGAGGGCAAGATGAGTGCAACATTATAATGTGACAATAACAAGTGAAACTGACACAATTATTCTGGCTCTAAATTTCAAAGGAGGACATGGCAACTGAGACATTGTGCTATTGTCAGAGAAGCAAGTATTTTAACTTTTTCAACTGTTTCCGTAATATCCGAAGGCACATCATGGTAATTTCATGATTTATTACAGTAAGTATACCCAAGTATACACTTTATTTTTTAATATTTTCACCACTTTCTGATGGGAAACTGAAGTTATATCGCTCATTAAATCGCTCTATCCTCGCCACCAGACTTCTTTGACAAAAACAGCAATTTTACCTTGCAAAACACTTTTCTGTTGCTTGCCAACCACTGCCTTGATCAGTTAGTTTGTTTGCATTATTGTGTAAGTTCTGTGCTTTAAACACCTTGCCCCAATTCATTAAAAAGTTAATGAAATTAAAGTTCAAGACAAGACAAGAGGTAAAATTAGTGTTTTTGTTAAAGGAGTTTGGTGGCAGGAATAGAACAATTTAATGAGCATTATAACTTCAATTTCACATCAGGAAAGGCTGTCTAATGGCAAGGTATGTCTGTGAAAATATTCTAAATATAGTGTACAGTTCAAGCTTTCAAATATTTAAAAATGCTAGACAAGTGTTATAAATATTCTTGAGTTGAGTACTTACATTATCTAAACTATTCCCAACAATGTTCAAATGCAGAGAAATCTGCAATTTATATAAGGTAATACTGTATTATATCCGTTGCTAGCTGGATGTGAGTTGCTATAACTTACAGCAAAACATGAGATATGTCCGGATAATTCAGAGTGTGAGGGAGGAAAAAATACGCTGACTACAGATAAGTGCTTCATACAACCCCACTTCAAAATATCCTAGCTATTCTTTTTTACCATAGTAGAAATATATATTTTCATAGTTTAGCATAGTTCAGTGTGATGCTTCTTTCCAACAGGACCTGTGTTTAGAGCTCCAGAAGGTGAAGCAGACACTAGAAACACACGTAGGCGAGCTGAAGAACAGCGAGGCTGAGCTGCAGGAGTATGTTCAAACTTTGAGGCAGAGGGAGAGGCTGCTGGTGGCTTTCCCAGAGCTCAGCCCTCTGGCTCAGGCCCAACCACAGAGTAGGCAATCATTTAATATTTGTCTGTAGAATATTATCATATTTATCATATTTGGTGAGTATCATCATTGCAACAGCAACTCTTTCTTTGTAAAACACACTGAACCATACAGAGGCCCACAGAGACACGTCAGAAAAAAATTATGGTGATTCATTTTCTAAGTCTAATCTAACGTCTTTCTCTTCTGTGTTTATGACTTATGAACAGATGATAAAAAGGTTTCTAAGTTCTTTAATTTTTTTTTCAGCTATGAAATAGGTGGGGAAATAGTTAAAACAAAAACGTTCTCAGGATCATTTTTCTAAGTCATGTTTTTTTCCACCTGTGAATACAGCGTTATTAGTGTTTGTTGTTGTAATACTCATTTTGACCACAAGAGGCTGAAGTGTACCACTACCTCTTTGTCAAAACCAGACTAAAACCTTTCATGTTTTTTTCGAGCTAGCAAAATTTGGCTTTGAATTTTGAACAGTTGGTTTTTTTCACCCTTTTTCACACAAATCACCAGAAATTTTATTCTCCTGCCCTCAGGGCTTCCAGAGACCCACATGAGTTACTTGGAATAATGAAACTGTAAATCTCATATCCAGTTGTTTATTTTCCAAATGCTTCTTTTTTGAATACTGCAGTTATGTTGTAAGTGTTAACAAGGTGTTTACTGCATATTTTACAGGTACGGGAAACCTGCTTTTGGACATGGAGCAACAATTGCAGGCAAATAGTCTTCGTATAAAAGTTTTGGAGAAGGAAAATATGACCCTGCACAGCAGCCTTGTGAAACTGAGGGAAAAAACACAAACTGATTCAAACAGGGTAGGTTGTAATGTTGTAAAACAGGTGAATTGATGTGTATTACATGTGAATAAACTTTGAAAAAGTACATTCAACTGCAACATGTCAGTTTTGTGTATATTATTGTGTATTATTATGTGAAAATTATATTAAAACTGCGCATTTTTTTCAATAGGAAGCCTCACCTCAGCAGACACAGGGCCTGTCTTTGCCCAGCACACCAACAAAAACAGAACAAAATCACCTGACACAATTGCAGAAGAGTCCATTGTAAGTTAGACTGATATAAATGTTTCTTTCCAACAAAGATAGCATGAAGCATACATTTTTATAAATGTTTCATCATCACACTGTGTTTGTATTATTTTCTCTCCTTTGTCCCACAGGCAGAGCAACAGTGCAGCACAGCTTGGATCCAGTAACAGACAGAATAAAGCAGGATTGGGGGAAAGTGGTCTGCAGTCATCTGGGTCAGAGGATCGTGTGTCCTCCGCTGCTGCCTCCCCCTCCTCCCTACAGCTTCACCTTCAAACTCTCCACCTCTACTCCAGCTCCACTGCGGCTAAAAGCCAGACAAAAACATGCAGCGGTTCTCTCATCTCTCACTCCGGGAGCTCCAATCAGAGGAGAAAATAGACAGAAGACAGTTTTGAGAGAAAGAACACAGTTTTGTATAACAACCACATGGAACATAAAAGATACGTTCCATACATGAAAGGGATACTTCAGATCTGAGGTACTTACACACAGTCATTGTATTACCTACAGTAGATGGCAATCGGTAAGCCCCCAGTTTGGAGAAGCAGCAGGAGTACTGGTGTACAAAACTAAGCAATGTACTTTTGCTACCTAAAACAATCCATATCAGTTTAAGTATATGCTTTATTTAGAATATTTTAATTGCTTTTCTGACAGGAAACCAGATATCACTCTGTCCAAAGCAAACAGACTAGCAAAAACACCCATTTTAACTCATGCAGTATGCACTCAAAAAATAACTCTGACTGAATTAGAATTAAAAACATTTTCATGTGATTAAATTGCTTTCTTGCAGCATCGAGTCAACTTAATTTGCTTGGGTTGGATCAACTTCCTTTATTAGTATAATGTTACTACCTAAAATAGTTGACCAACCCTAGTAAATTAGGCTGGACCCAACCCAAGAAAATTTGAATGAAAAAAAGTACATTGCTTAGCTTCCTACACTGGTAAGGACCTCATACTACCACACATGAAAAAACCCGAGCTGTTCGTTTAATATGCTATGTTGTTTTATTGTACATTATACCACACTGACACTAATTTTACATTGCCATTGTGCCATTATGTACATTTATGGCAGATTAAACTGTACCACTGCATCTGTCATAATGTTAAGTTGGATGTATATTTAATAAACGTATTGTGTCTACATAAAACGGACTGTCATTTTACTGCTATTAAAAGAGGGAGTTTATGATGGCTGCATGTTAGGTTTCTGGATATATGATCTGCTTCTCAAACAAACCCTAATGTCAAACCTTCACAGCAGATGAGTCACATGGTTCTGAGTAAATGAACAGTGTGCACAACCTTGAATGTCGCACAATGAGACGTGTTGATAGCTTTGTGAGTGCTATCTCTCAAAGGGTGGCAAGTCAGAGATTCCATGGAAACACAAGTGCTTGCAGGATGCATGCTCTGCTGAATAACCACAGACATTTATTTCAGACAATCTGTCAGTAAATCCTCAGCAAGATGAAGACCACACATTCTGCAGATCATCGCGGGCTCTCGTTTTTTTTTTGTTTTTTTTTTGTATTTTCAACACACATCATGAGGTTTCGCAGCGGTAATTTGAGATGTCAAGTGCTCAGTTGTGTAATATGAGACTAATAAGGAGCCCAAGAGACTGAGCTTGTGTCAGAGCTGCTCAAGTCAAACACATCTTGTATTTGTTCTTGTGTCTGTTTTATAAACACAACAAATAATGAGTAATAAGTAACTAGCTGCATTGATGTCACTTATCATCTTTACTCTGATCTCTCATCAGTTCTATCTGAATGAACACCTGATCTATTGTTTCATTCACTAAACGACAGCTAATGACCTGAGGGTTAATCCCTAAATTGGGTTAACTATACAATTGTCTCATCAAGCATGTAATGGAAGTTAGTCTTAAGCTCTTTCACTCTGTGGCACAGATGCCAGTGAGTATTACATCAGCAATACACTTAACTATGACCAGGAGTCATTTACATTTATGCAGCTTTGTACTTCTAGTCCACTGCATTGAGGCATACAGACACTACAGGTAAATAGGGTAAAGAAAATGGTCATGGTTGGTGCTGTGCTCCAGTATTTCAGCAGTTTTCTAAGTCTCCTAATGTTTCTTGTCTGTCCCCCAGTGTCTATGTATGTGTGTGGGAATGGTCTCCCTCTCTCACTCTCCTAGCTCTGCTCATCTGCCCACCTGGTCATCATTTTCAGTCAGCACACTTGTCTGATATCAACTCATAACCTCTCCACTACAAAATCCCTGAAACTACAGCCAGTCCTTGCCAGACCATAATTCTACACATGGTTAGTTTATGTGTCACACTTCAGTCGTGAGCTGAGTTTATTCTGTCTGACTAGTTAGTCTGCTTGCTTGTACATCTTCAGCCAACTCTTCTGGTCCGCCTGCCTGCCTGTTTATTCTGCCAAGCCCATTGGCCAGCTCTCCACCCTCAGATTCCCTTTACCAAGACTCAGCCAGCCATTTCTTCAAATCTCAGACTTGTTTTCACCTTTACCTCTTTGTCTGCATCTACAGTTCAGCCTGTAACCACAGACAAAAACTTTCCCTGTTGAATACTTACATGAAGACAAGTTATTTTTCGTATTGCAAGTTTTCTGAAACTGCATGTGGTAAACATGCAAATGATTCATTATTGAAATAAAATATGCATCAAAAGCAGAATCTAAACTAGAGTTGCAAATTTTAAGCACTTTCCATAACTGATTGGTAAAATGAACAATCAAACAATTAATCGTTATTAAAAGACAGAAAAAAATTCCTTAAACAATGCTAAATACATTTCCCTGTCAATCAAAGCTTTATATGCACAGCAACAGATTGCGTATTTTCTGACAGCAATACATAGCCTATGAAACATATAAAGACATAAAGGCCTGCATATGAAACACATATGCTTGAATATCAGATAAATTTGCAGTACGTAAAAATAATCTGTTATATTTCAGATCTTTGTTTGATAGTAGATTGAATACATTTCACTTGACTGGTCAAATTCTTTACAACCAATTAGTCAATTATCCCAAATCTAAACTAAACACCTAAATGTGTATTTTGGATCTTTTCTTTACACTGGTCTGAAAGAACACAAGTAAAATAGCCCCATATCTCTTTGTATTAGTTTTTGAAGTCCACCTCCAGTCATGTTTTAAACAATGTAAAATGCTCTGCAAGAAGTAATTGTGTCTGATCCCCCCCGAAATAAGTTCAAATACCTTGTTAAATGGTTTACATATAGCTCTACACTTACCTTCCTGCCCCTACCCCTCAACATCTGCACCTATCTGTAATGATACATATAGCACCGCCCCCTTACTAACAGGACTGGTTGCTTAGGTTTATGACATCATATACTTGATCTGTCTGAATCTGTTTTTTGAGACTGCCCTTGCTCACTACAGTTTCGAAGCAAGAAATGCTCAAACATGGTGTTTACTGCTGATTTCACTCCTGATATGTCTTGTTGAACATAAATAACACCACATGGCCATGTTAACAATATTAAAAATGTGATTTTCATGGGAGGGGTCTTTAAATAAAAATGTGTGGATGAGTGATCATTAATACAAGTCTGTAATTTAGCATTTTTTGTGTCTATTATAGTCTTTTTTCTTCTTCTTCTTCTTCTTGTAAATATTTAGGTCTGTTATTTGTTGGTTGTTTATGACTGAAAAAAACAAACAAACCAATGCTGGCTGTATTCTAGTACTTATTCTACAATCTGGACTAAACACGACAATAGCACCCTGTTCACTCTTCAACTAAAAGTGACTGTGAGGATCACGAATGTATTATAAACTCTGCAGGGTGTGATTCCCTGTGGTGATACTGCAGTCAGATGATTCCACACTTTAGATTTTTGTAAATGCTGCTTCAAAACATTTATTTTTCATTTATAACACAGTCTTTTGCATTTTATACAGACATACACATTAACATAAAGATTCAAGAACGTAATGTGCAAATACAGAGTACAATACTATTCAGAGGTAAGAAAAAGAATTGGATCATTTATAACTGTGCATCCTGGCACAAAAAAGACAGAAAGAGGTGAGAAAATGTTCAGCTTCAAAAAAAAAAAAAAAAGAAAGCACCGCAGTATCAACATCTGTTGCTGGCCCTGACATCAAAAGCAAAATTGTGACACAAAAATTACCAGATAATATATTTCAATGTGCAAAGTTGTACAAAACTCTCTTAGACCTGACTCCTTTTCAAAATTATGCCAAAACACCTCCTGCTGTACATTCTCTTCCATGTTTGGTTTAATAATTAGAAAGCATTAAGTCCTGTGTAAGAGTTTTTATCTAACAGACAAATAAATTAAACAACTAAATCATCGGTCTGCATTGTTTCCAACATGTTTAAGGCCATTGGTTTCTTATGTAACACATGCAAACACAAACTGAAATGACTAAAAACATCTTTTTTATTTCCCTATAAAATAAAAAGTACCTCACTTACTGACACTGTTGTTTACAAGTGTTGGCTGTGGGAATGTTCTCTGTATAATATGTGACTGTTCTCACATGTGTGCCTTTCTCTAATCTGGGTCAGGCTGCAGACTGGCGACAGGGACTGCTGCAAATCTGCTGGGATTATACGGAGGCCTCAGAGAGATGAAGCGCATCCCTGGTTTAACATAACAACCAACGTCTGCCTGCCCACCAACATACCCTGTGTGTGAAGACTCCCATTCAGTAGATTTGTGCTTGACTTATATATCCAATAATCTAATTATCTCTTATCAGGAAATCAGTCATATGACAATAAAAGGTCAATAATCTATGTGCTTTGATTTCTAATCTCATGCCAACAAGGAAAAAGGGGAGAGGGCTGCTGTGAGAAAAAGACTGCACAAGAACGAGATCAGTGACACAAAAAAGATCAGGGTCATGGGAGGGGATTTAGGAGATTAAGTGAGTCACTGAAGTGTTGTTCAGCTACTTAAAAAGTGAACACAAATTCCTGATAGAGACTAATGTAAAATATATATATATAACACAGATATAGTGACACTCAAAAATGACAGTGGCAGAGAAAGGAAAGAGAAGAAGCTAATAAGATCAGTATAAAAGCAAAATATCAATAGCAATAATAGAAAAATAAATACATATGTTAAACGACTATACTTTGGGCAGTCTATGAATACCAAAAGGAGGAGATGGACTAAGGGGATCCATATGATATGAGCCTGTAGTTTCTCCTGAGGCTCTGGGGAGAAGAATTTGAGAAAAAGGCAAAAATGTAAACTTGCAAAAGTCTGTGCATTCCTCTGCTTAATTGAAAAAAAACATGCAACACATGAATGCTCAATATGCTCAAAATGATATCTTATATCCAAAATGCAGTGGGTTGTCTTCCACGTCGTTGAAGGGCAACATTGGTATTTTTCAACTCGGACCCTATTTTGTGTCTAAGTGACTAACTGGGACAACAATTTTTGACATTGGTCCAGTATTGAGTGAGACCGCCACAAGTGTCAGCAGATAAACAGGCGGCAATGTAATCCTTGTGGGTAACTCCACCCCATCAAGTCCACTAAAAGTGCTTGTTTTGCCACTGATAGGCTCAGATTGTTATTTTAACTGACTGACAACACTAAGGTAAGGATCCCTACAGAGATGGACTGTTTTTTAAAGAGTAAGATTTGGTCTGTTAAACCAGAAAAGGCTGTTAGATCACTCATGACAAAGCCACAGGACTCCCTTTGCAGAGAAGATAATTTTATCAATGCCATTCAAACTCAACAGAACCCAAATAAAACTCACCAAAACCCATCTTGGTTCGCCTTTCCACTGTTCCAAGAATCACCAGCTCTGGTTTGATTGAAACAAACCCTTTTTTCACTGCCTTAGATCTGAAAATATCAAGAGCACGAAGGAGGTTGGACACCAGTGAAGCTGGTGGAGGAACCTGAGTTGGTGATTGTTGGAGCAGTAGAAAGAAGAGCCAAGATGGGTTTGGTGTTTTTGGTTTCATCTTGTTTCTGTCGAGTTTAAATTTGGCATGTTTTACAAAGATAAAATTACTCTTTCTGTAAATGGAGTCCGGTCAGTTTGATGAGAGCAATAAATCAGCCGTTTGTGGTTACACAAAAAGGATCTGACTCTTTAACAAATATGTCTGTTTCTGTGAGAATTATACCTTGCCATTGTTGACAAAGGCAAAACTCAAGGAGTCCAGACAAACCAGACCCATACATGACACGCTTGTCTCAAATGTAACTGCTGTGAACTACGGACATTTCATTTCCTATAAATTCTTTTCAGTAAAAGTCCCCTGGTGTTTCATTATTTTAAAGCATTTAATAAGAAGCAGCCAAAATGAAATGTTGTTTTCATCAGCAGCAACTTAAAAAATCTCCACATGAAAAAGTAAAATAAAGCAGATGCCTAAAAGCACAAACAGCGATGCAGGAGAGAAAATGAAACATTAAACCACAGATTCAGTTAGAAACTGCAAAAGTACTGAGAGCTGAACACACAGAGTAACGCTCCGCTATGCTTGTGAAGCACATGGAGGAGGAGAGAGAGAAACACAACCGGCCGCTCGCACACTGAGCAGAAATGAAACAAGTGCACATAAATTAGGTAAATAATAAAATATTTGGTTTCACTTCAACTGGATGTACTTTGATGGTGTACAGTTGCCCGTAAGGATTACACTGTAGCTTGGTTTCACTTCGCTGAAGCGCTCTCCCTCAATACCGGACCAATTTCAAAATTTACTCCTACTATTAGTCACTTAGACACAAAACCATGTGAAAATAGGGTCCAGGTGTAAAAATGACCCTTTAACAACGAGAGGAGTTTCTGTGAATGTTGGTTTTCCAGCTCCAGATCAGTATTAACATTTAAAAAATCATCCACTGAGTGTACTTGACTAAAAGTGCAGTTTATCACAAAAAAGCACCGAATATAGCCTATAATAACAAGGATTCTGACAAAGGTTGCAAGAGAAGAGCTGGTCTTAAAGGATATAACACAACTTTGATGCCAGTGGTTTACAGGACAGTATTAAAGCTCTCTACTGTGCCTTCGAGTATTACAAGATATACAAATAAGCTTCACAACGAGACAGAGAGCGTGCATCCCACCCTGTGGTGTGCTAACATTTGCAGAGCAACGAGTACAGACTGTGGCAGGCCGGTCACACGCTAAAGGGAGTGAGATACAGAGAGTACACAAGTAATAGTACAGCGTATGAGTGGGAGACAACAGATAATACCAGGCAGTAGTACTGACTATGTTTGGTCACAAATCATCTCTTTCCTGCGTACTCGTCAGCTGTCGAGTCAGTGGATGGGCTGATGTGTGGCGCCGAGTCCACTTGTCCTTCAGGTTGGACGTTCTGAACTGTCTCTACTAGGCTGCCGCTGGGAAGAACCACATACCGGGCGGCCATGTCTTTGTGCTGCAGCTCTCGCATGCCTTCCTTACTGTGCCAGATCCCGTAGCCAAAATACACAAAGAGACCTGGGAAAGGGAGAGGGTGAAACATTTGTGACTGAAATAATGCCATGTTCAGGTTACTTTATTTGTACCTGTAGATTATTCTGGTTTGTAGTTTAGTAATCCATCTCGTCACACATATTTAGTCCCAGACAATAGACAAACATAATAAAAGTATAAAAGTCTCCAGTAATTAGGGCTTAAAAAGAGAAAAATAACAGTCAAAAACCACCAAAATAAATACGATAACATAAAATGCAGGTTAAAAAAAATAAATAAATGAACAGCATCTGTGCTTTGTTGCTACAACTTGTTTATCTGAGTGATGGCAGCTATTTTTATACTGCTTTGTTTTACATCATGGGACTGCAAACCTCCACCTAGTAGGAAGAAGCTGAAATTCACTGTGCAAAGGACGGGAGCTGTGATTTATCATGGAGCTGGTTAAGATGTGAATCACCAATCAACCTACCAGACCATTTAACATTTGATTCAGAGAGTTTCTGTTCTTTGTAGATAGGTTTCCAAACCATGGCGCCAAACAAAAAGATAAAATCGATCCAATATAAAAGCCCAACAGAATACAGTCATCATGGTTTTGTCAATGTGGACACTTTTTTTTTATTTTGGTTTGTGTTCTCAATGGCTTTCATATTATCCTCGGTCAAAATGAACATATTTGCATTCTAAAAACCCATAAACTGTTATTATATATTTACTTGATCTTTTTGTTGCTAGTGGCATAGCAGTGCTTATAGATAAATGTTGAAGTCAGCATCCTACCATGCTCACAATGACAAAGGCAAGACATAACGTTGGGGGGACTGTGTTTTAGGAGTTGCATGTTTTGTTAAAAAGGTGCACAATATGACCAGTGATGCGATCTAAAAGGGTTAAAAAGCATTTTTCATTTAGTCTTGACTTTCAAGAGGTATTATGTTTATAATGTTCACCATCATGCTAGCATGCTACCATCAGTAAACACAAATTATAGCCGAGGCAGATGGGAGTGTCAGTAATTTTCCCCCCTTACTGACGGGGCACTAATAGACAAATTTAGGACAAATTTCAATTTCAGCCTGATGATGTCAGATGATCACCACTGTTAATACAATTAATTCTGAGAAGGGTGTGAATTTGTGTACCAAGTTTCATGATAATCAATGAAATTGTTGTTGATGTACAACATTCTGCACCGATATGATATAAGAGCCATGGGTAAAAAAATCATTTCAGAAGCCCTCATCATGTTTAAAGCTTTACATTTACTACAGTCAATGAAATCCAGTACTTTTATCGATTTGTATTTACTCTTTAGTGTAAAAATGTGTACTTTGCTTTAACTCCACCCTAACAAATAAATTAAATTGAAGAATTCTTACACTTTTTTCATTCAATGGCATTTATGCAAGGTAATTGGCTATTTCTTTCTCCAGGGAAACGAAAGCAGCACAGCCCAGGGCCCTGTCAAGTGTAATACTCCGTGTGTGTGCATCTTGTTAACTTGCTGCAGTCTGACAGTCGTGTTTAAATGGTTTACTGGTGCAGAGAAGCCTTAAGCTAATGCAGCTAATCACGTTTCCCCAGTGATCCCCAAGACAGGGCATTAACACTATCTGACCACCATATACAGCCTCAGAGGGCTGCTGACAAAAAGAGAAAATGTTCTCTGTTTCCTCAGAGGACAGAAAATGTTTGTTTAATCTGATGATGCAACACTTATGTACATTAAGTTCACCAACATCAGACAGGCAGATGTTTTATTCAAAGTACTTCCTGAGATAACGTTCATTTGGGCTCTGTGCATTAGTCTTGCTTACACTAACAGGCTTTCTGTGGGCTTCAGCAAGTTAACTTTTAAGACTTTTTTAAGACTTTAATAATTTAAGATCTATTTCACATCCATACTGGCAAAACACATTTTAGTCAGAACCAGAGAACACTGTCTGAAGCACCTCCAGTGTGTAGTGCGCTAATTCTTTTCCAAAAAGTAACAAGTATTATATATAATCCAATAATTTTTTAAGACCTGTCAAAATTGTATCTAAAACGATTTCAGGCCTACATTCAGATTATTGGATTTTAGACTTTAGGGAAAAAAAAAATATTTGTTTTGCAAGAATATGTCTCAGAAACTATACAAAAGGGTTGTAGTTGTTTTTTTTTTTCCAAAGTATATTTTCTGGGGGCGGGTTGCCTTATGTGACAGAGACGGCTGAAGTGAGGACAGGAAAGGAGGCAGAGTGAGTGGGGATACATGCAGCAAAGGGCCACAAGCTCGAATTGCGGCCATGGCCACAGTTCAGGACTGACAGCCTCAACATTTGGGGCACAGGAGCTACCAACTGAGCTGTTGAGGCACTCCTGAGTAGTAGTGCTTTTTAAGCCATTTTGTTTTCTGGCTAAGTTCTGGCGCATTCGGTCTTACCTATAGCAATCCATACAGTGAATCGAACCCAGGTCAGAGGGCTGAGTTTCATCATGAGGAACACATTAATGAGGATGCTGGCAGCTGGAGTCAATGGAACCAAAGGAACCTATTCAACAAAACACCAGTCAAACATCAATCAATGTAGTTTTCATGACAGTTGGGTTCAAATAAATGTATACATTTAATTGAAATTAATTGTTTAGTTGAACATAATTAAACTGTATGTTGCTGGTACAACCTAAATGTGAAAGAGCAGCATTCATTCGCTATATATTGGGAGTACTCAGTGATACGACCTTTCTGGGCTGAGATTCACAAAGCAGTATACTTAACAAAGTATACTTAACACTGATCTGCACTTTATTTTTACATGCAGCAAAGGAGGACACAGAGAACAAAGTAGGTTCAGACTTGAGTCTTCATTTTAAGTATTTCCATTAAAGTCATTGCAGGGCTGTACAAACAGTGAAAAATGAGCAAGCATTTCAGTTCTAAACTTGATTCTGAATTTGGTTTGAAATTTTTCAGTTTTTCACATTGTGCATGTGCAACATTCAACAACATGCAGAATAATTTAATGCTTTCCTCATTTCCTCATCTGTTGGGCAATTATTAACTATATCACATTTTACTTCCACATTCTTTTAGCTTATTCATACGCCTCACACTTTAACTGTTTGTATTTATTATTAAGGTTTGGATTTTTTCTTAAAACTATACTGCAGCCTTTATTATGTTTTTCACACAATTTTGCCACTTTTACGTAAGTTTATTTACATCGTAAACGTATTTCCAAGGTTGAATGACTGAATGAATGAATGACTAGTCAGTGACCTAGAGCCTGATTAAACACACAAGCCCTAGATCATTGACCAGGTCCACCTGTAAAGTAACAATACAATATGGATGGAAACATTTGCAGTTTTGCACATTTTTTGCTGTCTGTACAGCCCCGCAATGAATTTAATAGAAATATTTAAAATCTCAAGACTCGAGTCTGAACCTTCCTTCTGAGTCATCCGTTGCAGCATATGTAACTTTTTCACTCACTGCACCAGAGACGAAGACAAAAAAGAATTAAAAAATAAACCCATAAAGGAGCTCACCTGGAATGTCTTGCTGTTGGTCTGAGGCTCATGAATCCAGATGAGCGCCAGGCTAACGACAAAAGCTAAGCTAAAGATCACCAGCAGCATTGTGAAGCTCCAGGTTGGCAGCTGCAGCTGTTTGGTTCCAAATTCAAGCACAGCACAGAGAGACACAGAGCTCACGATCAGAGTCAGCACGCAGAAGGCCACCACCTCACCCGGCTCGCAGTCCCCCATCAGCCTTCCCAGGTACGGCTCCCAGTAGGCCTTCAGCTGCCCCACCCCACGCCGCTCTCTCGTCTTCTGCCTTTCCACCAACTGGAGCTTGTCAGAGAAAGACTCGTACTGCTTCAGCTCCCCACTGTCCTCAGTGATGGTCTGAGACTCTGAGGGAGCAGGTGAGGGCTCAGCGTTAGGGTTGGGGGACATGGAAGCTGACCCCTTGCAGCTGGTTTTCTCCGGCTGGAATCGCAGCACAATAACACTTGACGCCACGAAGGTGTATGCCAGGAGGGTACCGATGGACAGGAACTGAACCAAGGCCTCCAGGTCAAAGATGAGAGCCATGGTGGCCATGAGGATCCCAAACACCAGTATAGCATTGACAGGGACTTTGGTGACAGGATTGACCCGTGCAAAAATGCGAAAGAACAGCCCATCCTCTGCCATGGCGTACACAATCCGAGGGAGGGAGAAGAGATTACAGAGCAGCACAGTGTTCATGGCTAGAAATGGGAACAGAGAGCCATTATCAGAACACAAGTCAAAATATAGGACTTTGCAGCCTATAACTGCCAGTTAAATTCTACTTCTTAATTGACTCATCCTAAGTCATGTCCCTTTCACTCTGTGTTCCAATAACATTTGAACAAACTTAGTACCCATTGGAACCCAGATCAACTTTACCCTTTCCTGCTGCTATTCTCATCTATGTTGAAAATAAGATCAAACAGAAAGGCAAACTCCCTACCCTTCCAGTGGACCACCATGGCACCTCAATTTGTATGAAAAAAGGTTATAATAACCTTATAAAATATTTTTTGGATTCCATTAGAATATGAATTACACATATGATGTTTGTGAATTTCAAAGATAACTTTACAAGTCAAGAAAGTTGCAAAGCCTTTGAAGTATCAGACTGTTATCAGATACGTAATTAGAAAGACTACACAACCAGAAGTTGCGTAAGTGACATCATGATTTTCTCCTTAACGTGACCCGCTGAAACTACGATTCCTGTGTACTTTCGTACCAGGATGTAGTCACATGAACAATGATTCTTGCTTGTTCTTTCGGTTCCTGGCTGATAAAAGGACCAGAAATCACTGGATAAAACACTTCAGGAAAGATAATATTACAAGGGGCAATGAGGTTGGTGTTAATCATGTATATTGTTGGAGACAAGAGATGTAGTTGCCCAAATGACTTCACACAAAACTGAACTAAACTGAGGTAAGGTCCCCATGGGGAACACAGGGCGGGGCTTGACATTGCCTCTCTAGGTTTGTGTATGATGAAAAGAAGACCAAATAGAGAGGCAAAGTCCCTCCACTTCCAGTGTACCACCATGGGACACAAGAAGTCAAGACAGTTACAGTTTTACAGTAGAAAGGCTACAAACCCAAAAGTTGTGCAAACGACATCATGACTTTCTCTGTCCACAAGTTAATGTTAGCTGCTGAGGCTACAATGCCTTGTGTTCATACCGGTCACATAAGCAACTTGCTTGCTCTTTCCCTTCCTGGCTAATATAAGGGCCACTGGATAAAACACATACTAAGAGTTCATTCAGTAGAGTGCAGATCCCCGCTAGAGCAACAAATGGTGAAGCACCTATTGCAACGCCTCTCTCATCATCATCCCAGCTTATGCCTCGCAGGAATAATCAAGTATCTATAAAAGATTGTGATTAATCATCAGAGTTCTTTTAACTATCTTAAAAGTTTGGTTTTTTTTTCACCATAGACAACCCTAGCACATAGCATATCTAAGCACAGGAGGGAAGTTCAATGATGTTTCACTGGGTACTAAGCTTGTTCAACTGTTATTGAAGCACATAACAGGACTTAGGCATGGTCAATTAAAGGTGGACACTCACCACAGATGGATCCAATTGCCACAACAATTCCAGCCCAGCTGTAACCACGGCGGAAGAAAGCATCAGCCAGCGCTGAGTTGGGGTCCAGCGTGTGCCAGGGAACCATAAGTGTGAGCACTGTGGAGACCAGGATGTAAGCTGTCGCTGCCAGTCCAAGAGAGATGGCCGTGGCGATGGGAACAGCTTTCTGTGGGTTCTTTGCCTCCTCACTTGAAGATGCAATGACATCGAAGCCCACAAATGCGTAGAAGCAAGTGGCTGAGCCTGCCAGTATTCCACAGAGGCCAAAAGGTGCAAAACCTCCTTCTTTCTGGCTCCAGTTGGCTGGTTCAGCCAGCATAAAGCCAAAGACCAGGATGAAGACAATGACACCCATGCTGATAACGGAGAAGATGTGGTTGAGGTAAGAGGACACTTGAACTCCAAAGGAAATAAAGAACGAGGCGACGACTAGAATCCCTGCTGCAAGGATGTCGGGGTAATGAGCAAGAAAGGGCACGTTCCACTGCATAATGTGCGTCTCCGTGAAGTTTTGGATGGCGTGGTTAAAAATGGAGTCCAGATAGCCACTCCAGGCACGTGCTACAGCAGCGCCACCAATCATGTTCTCCAGAATCACATTCCAACCAATGAGAAAGGCCCAGATCTCTCCCACAGAGACGTAGGTAAACATGTAGGCAGATCCTGTTTTGGGGATGCGTGCTCCAAACTCAGCATAACAAAAGGCAGCCAGTAGAGATGCGATACCTGCAATCAGGAAGGATATGATGACAGCGGGACCAACCATGTCTTTAGCCACCGTTCCAGTCAGGACATAAAGTCCAGAGCCCACCATGCCCCCAACTCCCAGGAGCGTAAGGTCCAGGGTGGAGAGGCAGCGTTTCAGCGACGTGCTCATCATGTCGTCATCCAGCGTCTTGAGTCGGTTCAGTCTCTGACAGAGCCGCACCGCTGGGGTGCAGCCACTTGGACAGGTAGCCATAGCTATAGAGTTAGACAGGCCAGCTGGGCAGGATGGTGTTGAGACGGTCACACTGGATCCATTACCTGTCTATGAAGCTGACCTGCAAGACAGGACGTACACATCAGAACAGGAAAAGCTGCTGCAGGTTCATGTGGTCTGACTTGATGAGTGACATACAGAAGAAACAGAATCAGGGTCAAAGTTAAAGGCATAATGTGCAACATTTTCCTACAAAAAAACAATGTAGAGATTTAAAGGGGCAGTTCACCCAAAAATCAAAAGTAAGTTTTTAAAAGTCTTTCCCCTAACATGTCTACCTTCTCTCCAATATAGTAGAGCTACATAGCACTTGGCTTGTGGTGATCCAAAAATAAATAAAAAAATAAAAAATTGAAAAATTCAAAACCACTGTCTCTTTCCTAAACTTATGCTTGTTCTGACCTTGTGTGCAGTTGCCTATAGGAACTGTAGTTCTGGTAGATTCTGCTTCTGAAAGAAAGTAGTTTATACATGAAACTGCTCACAACAAGGTCTGGTATGGTTTTGAATTTTCCAAATGTATTTTTTTGGTGATTTGAGCACCACAGTCCATGTGCCATTTAGTCTTATTATAGTGGAGAGAATGCAGACATCTCTATGGCTGACATCTCCAAAACTCTGCAGCTCATCAAAAATTTCTAAATGGATAAACAGCACTACAGGCCAGGAGAAAAATATGTATTTTTCATTTTGCGGTGAACTGTCCCTTTAACGCCCTGGAAAGAAGACACAACAGTAAACTCTTTCTGTTGCATTTATGGACACCTTGGACAAATCCAACTCGTTCTATCTTTGATGCACTTTATGTTCACATTTTTATCTTAGAAGAAGAAGAAGAAGAAGAAGAAGGTATACTTTACTAGTCCTTATCAAGGAAATTCATTTTTTTCCACTCTGGTGTTGAAAAACAACATGCATACAGATTTTGATGTTTCTGATGTGATGATGTGTTTGCAACATAATTTTTATTTTAACTGAAAGAAGCTATTAAAATCATGATGGTGTGACATTTGTTGTGGTCTGTACTGAACAAACATGTTTTCTGACATCTAGAGAAGAAGGTTTGCAGACCAGAGCATCTCTGAGGCACAACAGTACTTCATATATAATGCTGTTTTGTCATACATTTTACCTTTATCAAAAAATGGCAGCTTCTGTGATTTGGATATCGTGCTTGGCTATATTGTGGTTTTGATGAATTGTGCAGCCCTTCTCAAGGGCATCTCAACCGTGCCCAGGAGGTGAATTGGCACCTTTCCAGCTACCAGTCCACACTTTGTACTGGCTGGCCATGCTTGACAGGGCGAGGTCTGATGTTTGGCTCAAAGCATTTTACACAGAACTGGTAAACACATAGGTCAACACATATGAAGAACCAATCAATACTAAGCCAATTTGGACACAGAATTGCTTGGCCTTTATATTTAAGGAAATTATCTTTTCATCCTTGCAGTGATGAAAACAATGGTGACATTAAATGTTCAGAATTACATTTACAACTATTTAATTCATCTAACATTAAAGGAACAGTTCACCACCAAATCACCAAATCAAAAACACATATTTCTTCTCAAGCCTGTAGTGTAGTGCTATTTATCCATCAAGATAGTTTTGATGTTAGTTGCAGAGATTTGCAGGTATTGGCTGTAAAGATGTATGCCTGTAAGAGCCCAAGTTGATCTCAAGTGTCCTCCTATGTCCAAAACCCAAAGATGTTCAGTTTGCTGTCATAAGAAAAGTAAAGAACCCAAGAAATATTCACATTTGAGAAGAGGAAATCATAAAAAATAAATAAATAACACAAGATGATTAATCCACTATCAAAATAATTGGTGATTAATATAATAATTGATTAATAATCGATTAATCATTGCAGCCCTACCTCATACCACATATTTGTGTCTGGCCTACTGCAGCCTTACTGATATTTTACGTTGCCCCCATGAAAAATAATTGCCCATCCCTAATCTAAATGACACTGAGAAACAAATATGCACGTTTGTGAAGCTCTGGTGATAGTTATTATAATGAAATAAGAAGTTGGTTAAATAGGATCTCCTGAATTATTGTCCTAGTCCTGTAGTAGTTTTATCCTATAAAAGAAATTAAAAATAATCCCTAATCAGCTAAGATGTATTCTGTCTGGCTGTTAAGCACTTTTAATTCATTTATCTTATCTAGATTTTGCACTGAGGCCTTAATGTGGCCCTGAGCTCTCATCATCCCTCAGCACAGGACCAGTCCACGTCACCTCAGAGGCGTCCTGAGAGCTGGTGCGGAAAAATAAACGCTTTCATACAGTCACGATACATGATATAATTCATTTGTGTGACTTCCAACAAAATGTTTAGCTTTTTTATCAGTAAGAAACAGTCTTCATCCCTCTGCCCGGGCGGTGCAACATCCTATTCTTGCCCTCAGCAGCAGGCATATGGCGACAACAGGATGCCTCCGTTATAATTACGTAACGCTGCTTTATTCCCCTCTAGAAATAAAACCACGTTCAGCCATAAAAGTGTACGACACGTTTACACTGACGACAGTTTCATCTCATGAGCACATATGGCACCGCGCAGGGGAACAGACGACGAGCCGAATAAGCGTTGTTTTAATGCCGACTAAATTATTTATAACAAAATGGAAACAGACGCAAAAAAAAGGATCGTTAGTGCGTTGCACTTCATCTCTCCTGCTGGAAACGCAGGACGACGCTCGTGAGGCAGGTGTTTTATTTACCAGAAATTCCCCGTGCAACCACAAACAGAGAAATGGCAGGAATAATACAATAAATATAATAATCTCTTTACCGTTGTTGTTGTTCAGGGTCTGTCATGTGTGCTGCAGGTCTACTTGTGTTGGAAGTTGCCGGTGTGAATCGTCTGTGTCTGCTGATGGAGCAGCAGAAGGTGCGCCGAGGAATAAAACCAACATGCAGCCTGGACTGCTTCTTAAAGGGACAGACACCTTTATATCATCCTGCTGCTGAAAGGAAGGGCTTCCCCCCCGAGCCCCACCCAGATTACAGTGAAACAGGAGATTATCCAGATCCGGTGGGTCTCTGAGGGGTCCTTGAGTCAGTGGCTGAATATAAATGTGAATATATTTGAGAGTCATGTACAAAATAAGTAGTTTAAGTAGGCCTGAATAAAAATCAGCCAGCAGTGGAAGTATTCAGATCATTTACTTAAGAGTACTTTAATACCACACTGAAAAAATAATTAATAAGCAATGGTGGGAGAACTACTCCAGTTTTTTTTATAAGTGAAGCTACCAATGCCACACTCTATTATCAGTAAAAGTTATGAATTCAGACTTTTACTCAAAAGGATAGTTGACCCAGAAATTAAAATTCAGTCATTATCTGCACACCCTCATGCAGATTGAATGTCGGGTTGAGTTTCTTAGTCC
Source organism: Lutjanus erythropterus (assembly GCF_056507025.1). Classification (NCBI taxonomy): domain Eukaryota; kingdom Metazoa; phylum Chordata; class Actinopteri; order Lutjaniformes; family Lutjanidae; genus Lutjanus; species Lutjanus erythropterus. The sequence goes on along the minus strand of NC_139326.1, from coordinate 28,153,486 downwards.
ACAAAACACTACTGGAGTTTTAGAGTAAAACAGTGTTGCAGGATCTCCCAAACAATGGAGGTGAATGGAGACCAGATTTCGAATGTAACAAACAAAAAAACAAAATGCCTCCGTACAGGTTGTCTGGTGTAATACGAGCTTCCTACAGTCCCAACATGCCAAGCAGACTTCAGAGATGTCATTTACACCGTGTTTTTAGCCTGAATATTCACTGTAGATCTTTAACTTGGAGCCACATCTCATGCACACTGTCTGAACTGGGTGTGCGTGGTGTGATGGTGTGTGAACTGCATGTTAGGGATTAAGGAGACTTTGATTTGCCAGACAAGCAATGTAGAGGCATTTTAATGTTTTGTTTTGTTTTGTTTTTTTCATAGTTTTTTCCCTTTGTAAACTGGTTTCCATTCACTTACATTATTTGGGAGACTGTGAAACTCGAGCAGAGTTTTGTGGACTGAAAAACTAAACCCAACTTTGAATCAGGATGAGAGAGTAGATAATGACTGAATTTTCATTTTTGGGTGAACTATCCCTTTAAGTAAAAATAAAAGTATTAGCATCCAAATATATTTAAAGTACCTGAAGTAAAATTACACATTATGCTGTATGATCTATTTCAGAATAATGTAGACTATTTTATTATTTTATTATGGGGTAATTGAGGACAATGTGGATTTTTACCAACTGATAATATAATAATAGACGCTAATTCCCTGTTTCTAATGGCCATTATAAAATAACCAGCAATCTCACATTTTTGTATTTTAAAAAGAAGTTCATATAACCTGCAATTTATACACCTGAGGGTAGGAAAGGCTCGGATGTAGTGAGCAAAGAGGGATGAATATTCCATAGCTCTGACTGAACCAAATATAAATGACATCACTATTACAACAAAAGCAAACAACAGTTCTAACTATTCAAATTCTTATATTATATAATATTACAGCTGATATTTAAATAGTGGATAATGTAAATTTCCATTATTGACAGATATTTTATTGGGCCACGTATTTATCACGCACTTGTAATTGTACTGATGCACTAACATGTGCATGACTTTGTTGTTTGTGTAACTTGTGCATTACTTCAACTTGCCTATGATAATACATCCTTATTTGTTGATTATAGTTTGACTATTATGTTTATTTTGTTAAGTATAAAATATCGTTAAATGTAAATATTCAAGTGAAGTGCAAGTACCTCAAAACTATTTAAATAGGTCTACAATACTTGAGTAATGTACTAAGTTACTTTCGTCCACTGGTTGCAAGTCTGGCATTCAGAATTCTACTTGATTATTACTGGCAAGATGTACACAAGTATGTAAAGTTAATGTACTTAGTATGCATCATAGCCTCTTTCAGAGCATTGAATTATGCAGTCGAGTTCCAAAAGATAAACATATTTTATCCAATGCAGACAAAATAATAATTTGCACATGTGCAACTTGATAAAAAAAAAAGAATTCATGGGACTCCTGTTCAGATTTTCACAATTTTGTCACTAATAGCCTAAATCCAGTTTTGCATGACTCCAACCGGAGTCTAATCAGCAACATAACTGAAAACATTTGTGACAGTATGTGGGGCTTTTCATTTGTAGCAGTGCGTCACATTTAATAAGATGACCATGTTTGTATGAAAAATCAAAGCAACTTGTTAAAGAAATGCAGTGAAGTAAAAAGTACATTCCCATCTTAAATGTGATGGAGTTTAGCAAAAATTGCATATGCTTAAGTTATCTTACTAAACTCAAGATTGTACTCAAGTAGCCTACAGTACTTGAGCAAATGTACTTTGTTACTTTCCACCAATGAGAACAGTTCACAGTAACAGTGTTTCAAGGGACAACAGTTAACACACTGCTTGGAGACCCTAGAGGCAGACCAGATGTGTGTGTGAACAGTGAATCACAATGTGATCACTTGTCTGTTCATGAAGCCTTTATAGGTGATCATAAAAATGTTTCATCTGGTCAGTAGTGAGTGTAAAGAAGATTGATGTGATATGAGGCCTGCTGTTCGATCTGGTCAGATGTTCAGCCGGGGAATTCTGGACCACTAATGATTCACCTATGATGTAAAGATGAATAAAGAGATCATTGTCCCGGTGGGATGAAATAAACATATATGATCATATCAGTCCCAGTTTAAGACATAAAAGACCTCTATCATGGCAGCCATCTTGATATGAACTGGTGCAAACACAGGTGTGACCAGTGATGGAGAAGAAGGGTAATTAATGTGATTAGTAACACCTGTTTACTCTATCAAAATGGATGCTGTGAAAAATCTCTATAGGCCTGAGTTTCAGTGTTCCTCAACAGGAAAATGTTAGCAGTTTAAGGAGTTCATCAAATTTTACAGTCTGATTAAAGGAAAAACTTAAATTTCCATGCTTCTCAGGTGAGAATAATGAACCAATACATAGGCCATAGATTTTTTTTTTTCAGCAGCATATTTTTTTGGTATCTAATCAAGCTACCCATGAACAGGTGCTCTACATGGAGTGTTGTACACGTATGTGATGTGATAAATATGTGAAAACAAATTCTACAAAAATTACTGAAAATTTACATCAAGGGTAACAGAACTCAAATTCACAAAGACATTTTGAGAGACATTAAAAACATTTGTTTTATAAAAACAGATTATCATGTAATATACATACTAATACTTAATGCTAGGTTTACTGTTCATATTATTTTCATACTGTATATCTTATTTACTTTATTGTTGTTCATTTGTTTATTCATATGGAACAGTAAGCATTAACCAACACTGAAATTTTAAAATTAACAATGGAACTGTGAAGGTGTTTGCGCAACACTTAACTTGCTTCCTTAGAACTAACACTACTAGATCAAACTGAACAGATAACAAAATACTCAATAGCTGCAAAAATGAGAAAAAACAAAAGTAAGAATTGTAGGAATACTGTTCAAATAAATAAGAGAATTAAGTCTGTTCAAAACACAGCCAGGTCACTGAAACTCAAACATTTCACATCGTATTCCAACAGCCTGAGATCTGTAAAGGCTGGGCTGTTTTTCCAAGTGTCCGGTGGCTGAATTAAATAAACAGCAGGTACAACAGCACAGCCCTGCACTTCCATGTTGACAGCTGCTATATGTAGGAAGTTAGATATTTTAACTTTAGTTTTGATGTCAGTAGATTACTGCTGCTCAGAGCACACACACATAGCAATAAAACATTCCTTTCCTAAAATGGTGCTGACTTCTCCAAAGGCATCATCTCACTTCAGGAAGGTCTCAACAGCTACAGCCAACTCTGTGTACTTAATCTAGTTCGTTTCTAGCAGAGCCTGTTCTCTTAATCCTCTGCATAAACATGTACATAACGTGCCTTCCAACCTTCTAATTTCACAGTGTGTGACACAGCACTTCAGTAATTTACAATCTATGTTGTCACAACCTGCTCCCGCTCTCTTCCAGGGCTGGAAACATCTTAGTTGTGCACCTGAGAACCAGCCCTCTCCTGCAGGTGGCGAATATTACAGTCATAACAACAAGTGATAGACATTTCCTGAAAATTTCCTGCCACATGCTGACCGACACATGTTGAGTCTCACAATTACAGGAATGTGAGCAAACGCTGTCTGTGGTTGTTGCATTGTTTTCTTTCTCAAAGGAGTCCAGATTGTGACTCCTTCTGTTGAAGCTTGAGAATCAATTCAAGTAGGTTCATCTGCATCGTCAGCTCCTGAAACAATACAAAACAGTCAAAGAGCAATTCGTTTGGATACATGTCACCATCTGCTGGACATTTGTCTGCATCACAAGTGCATATATTCTGTATGATGCTACCATTTGTGGTTGACCTGGGCAAAATGTGGCCGGGGGGCTGGATGTGGCCCACTGAAAGGTTTCATGTCATCATCATCATTCATGCCATCATGGAAATACCAAAAATTAAAAATCTAGCAAACACAGTCAATAGCATTTTGCCTACCATTAAATAATTATCAGACCTTTATATGAAAGAGGTCAGTGCTGTGTTCATTGGTGATGATATATCTTTTATATTAAACTGTGATTTTATTCACTTGGTGTTGTATATCCATGGTGTTTATGTTGTTCTACTTTTGCTGCTACTATTGTTTCAACCAGTGTGTGGCATGCCTGGTACACTGTAAAACATCAAGTAGAAGTGTCCCATAGAACATTTCTGGCCATTCCATTATGAGAGATTTGACTATTATTAAGACCTTCTGTCTGGCACATAGCAGACAGTTTAATTTAATAGCTGACAACTAATCGATTAGTCGACTAATCGTTGCAGCTCTAGTAGTTTAAATGTGTATTTTAACTACAGTGAGTGATGAGGTTTCAAAATTGATCAAAATGAGCTTTCAGTTTCAAGAGTCGAAGTGAAAGGAACAATCACATCAAACCAATGATGTGTCAGTCTTTACAAATCAAGACTCAACAGTCTAACAAGTGCATAGCAATCAGTGCTAAATGAAAATTTATTTTTTAAAAAATCTAATCTAATTGTGAATTGAAAGTCATATCAAATTCTAGATTTGCAGAATTGTGACACCCCTAATGAGTGAGTAGAGAGGTGTAGATGTTAACCTGAGGATTAGTGGTGATATAAAACCCAGGGACTCCAGCCTTCTCCAAGGTGTTCTGCTGGTCTATCACTTTTTGATCCATTTCCGCTACAATCTTCTTATCCATCATTCTTTGTTCCTCTCGCACACGGATTTCCAGAGCCTGATAACAAAACGCACAATTATTAGGAAACCAAAAGCCATGTGGAAATAACCACAACCCTTTTCGTTGGTATTGGGATTTCAGCATCTTACCTCTTGTTCTGCTTGTTGGTTTGATTTGAGAAGCGCAAGGTTGTGAGACTTGCATGATTGCAGAGCGTCTTTGTGCTTGCGTGCAAGATCTTGTTTGAGTGCTACACACAAAAGAAAAAACAATCAAACATCCCACAGACATTTGCACTTCTAACTTATATAACATTGCTTGACAAAATTTACTCAAACTACTTTTCAGTTACAGCAACAAAACAAATGATTGAAATGATTTTATCATTATTAGAGAGCATAAATAAAGTTTCCTGAAAATTGGGACTGTAATCTTTCTGTAATCCTGCTGAGAAAATAACAAATGGCACCCAAAAGGAAATAAGCATTGTGTTATATCTGGTGTAATATGTTTATTGTCCCTATATATTAACCAGTAAATGAAATGAATTATCCAGGTGACAGGCATGGGCTTGCTTCTTAGGACAGGCCACATTAGTCACTGCATGTCTTCAGTTAGGCGAGCTACCTTGGTGTTCACAGTGCAGCTTTTGTCTCTGGTTGTACAGATTTTTCTCTGTCAGGTGCTGAATATCCAGGAGCCCCTGCACAATCTCATAGACCGTCCCATCTATTAGTGCCAGAGCGAGATCACTCAGCGTGTTGTAGGACAGGCGCTGCTGGAAGGAGCTAACCATTGAAAAAACAAAACAAATAAAGAAACAAAAATGATTAGCTAAAACGGAAAGATTTACTGGTATAACCAGTTATGTGGATTCAAGTCTTGCCCGAAGGTAACGTTACCTTGGTAAATCTTTGACTAAGCTTTGCAGTTCCGATAACAGATAGTAATGCCTTTCTTGTTGTTTTGTAGAATCACCACCAATAACTCCAGGATAACCTTCCATCTCCTGGGCAGATTAGAACAACAGACAACACATTCAGCTAGCTACAATGCTAATTCAAATATTTCACGGTTGAAATTTCTCAGGACCAGGATAATTATGTTATCTATTGAAGACTTGTCTGGACATACTAATGTTCGCGGCTTAACGAAACGCGGCAAAAGTTTCTAAACAAAGGAAACAGACAGAAAAAAGTGAAAATTTTTAGCTGTGAATTTGTGAGCTTCATTAACGGTCGCGCCTACATGGGAACCCTAAATTTGCGCAACTCTCGCGAGATTTGCACTCGTTATTTCTTTGTTGTGCACGTTATTCAAATTAATAACGTTTTATAATTTGACAATGCCGTGGTTAAAATTTGAAGAGGATTAGTGACAAAAACACTGGATTGTGGTAAGAAAATTATCATAATTTGTGTTTAAAATGTTTACTTTCGCGAGATTTTTAAACTCTCACTCTGAAGAGGACCCCAAGCTGCTGGCTGTCAAGATGCCTGTCTGTAATGGCTCCCTGCAGTAGCTCAAAATATTCGCCAGGTGGCGCCTTGTACCAAAGAAGAGACGCTCCTGAGCAGCAGGCACTTAACCAGGTATGTTATTATATTTACGGCGATAATAAATTAGCATGGTATCGAATAATAAAGCCAATACGCCAGTTTCAAACAGATTGTGAACAATGTCAAAAATGAAAAACAATCATTTCTGGTAATGTTGTAAATTCAGTTTATTCGATTATGTTTATGGTGAATGTACATATCTGACGGTTCATACATTTGTTTCATTTGAAGGCAGAGCCGGTATAAGACGCAAAAACCCGACTCAGTTGCCTACAGCGTGTCCCAGTAGTCCCACAGTGTTGAACCTGCTGGTCTGACTGGTCTCTGGATGCGCGCCTGTGTCGCGCGCTACTGGTGGGCTGTGCGCCGTCACGCGCTGAAGGTGCCATGAAATGAAGAAAACTCGGAGGTGAAGAGCAGAGCGCCGTTTATAAGAGCGCGTATGGGAACATAGGAAGAATTGGATTAAAACCTCACTCGACTGAAAATGGCCAGAAACACATCTCTTTATTTTAGAATTGTCGAGGGCAGGAACCTCCCCGCAAAAGACGTGTAAGTAATTTCTGAATGGCATGTGCTGCTTCTGTGCTCAAGTCTAACAGTTCTCAGAATATAAGATACTATATTGTTTTCTTATCAGGATTGTTTGATAAGAAGAAAAGACGTAAGCCTAAATTTTAAATGCCAATTCCTGGTACATTATTTCCTTTAAATTAGTTGAAGGCATTAGAGGTGTGAGTCAGGTCTACAGTCAGGTCTATAAGTAAATTGAATTAAATAAAAGCTCATTACCACCCGGCAAATTGACTATACTAATATGTTTAATGTTGTCATATCTTTTTGTCATCTTCAGCTCCGGAACCAGTGATCCATACTGCATTGTAAAAGTTGACAATGAAGTTGTGGCCAGGTGAGTAATCTCCGATTATAAATGAAGACCTGCTTATTAGGGCTGTGTATTGGCAACTGGCAATACGATATGTATCACAATACAGGGGTATATATTGGGATTCTGTAGGCAAGGTCATGTGTTGTTTTTTTAAATAAAATTTTAGGAAAACTGTCATAGTATAAAGAACAGATCACCACATGCATAAATTATACTTAAAAAGTTTACTTTTTTATGCAATCAAAACATTGAAGATGCAACACTAATATCTAGCAGCAGGTGATTCAAACTAGCGATGATAATGTTTAATCAAACACCAGTGAGAATTTAACCGATTAAGAATGATAAGTTGATAGTCTAAAAATGGCAGTAATTGCATCTCAATTTGTTAAATCACAAAATTTAAACTTAAAATGGTGAAAAAAGAGATTAAACAAGAAAAAAAAAGAAAATGAGAAAAAAAGTGAAGAAAATTGTGTGATTTGTATCTTATTAATTAATAATGATAAATGAATTTATAGATTTATTGAGTGTTAACATTTTCAACTACTGGTTAAGAAAATTTCACAAGATTTTAGAGCTGCCATGATTACTTGCTTATTAATCCTCTATTAACATAATTACCATCTTCTTTGATAAATGATCATTTTAAGTCTTTTTTTGTCCAAATTCTCTGATTTAATCGTTTCAGATGTGAATATTGTTCTGTTCTATTTACTCCTTCAGTAAACTGGCTATCTTTGGGTTTTGGATGAAACAAGACATTATCTTGGGCTTTGTGAAACAGTCATTAAGATTTTTCACCATTCTCTGGCATTTTATTGGCCAAACTAATAGTTACTTAATTGAGAAAATAAACAACAGACCAGTCGAGAATAAAAATAACTGTTAGTTGCAGCCCTATAAAAAAAAAATGCAACCTTTGTTTAAACACAACACAAAATGAACCCCGGTCACAAATCTTTGCATGTATCACAATATCATGATACAGTTTTTTTGAGAATCTATACAGCATCACAAAACAATATCACAATACTCAAGTGTATCAGTATTTTCTTACAGACCTACTGCTTAATACGAGCATGAAAAGGATCTTGTTTTATACCTTCCACAGCTGGAGAATATCTGTTGTTTTTGTCTAGTTCTTCTTCATAGTTATTATCTGCATCAGTTTAGTTTCTAGCTGTGCTCCTGCTACTCTGCACATGTAAACCAGGGTGGAGTGTGTATGATCAGGGTGGTGATGCCCACAGCGTGGCCCCTCCAACACAGAGAACCTGATACTGGTCTGGCCTTTAAAACACCCGCAGGTAACCATGGCGAGGCTGCATCAATTATTGCAGGGAGCTCCCGGTGTAAGCAAGGAGAATGCTGGGAGCAGGGAGCAGAGTACATGAGTTCAAAGGTGTTTGAGTGCAAGAGTGCTGATGATTTCATCCTTGAAAGTATGCAAATAAAAGGAGATTATTAGATTAGGGTACGGTTTGTTATTTCTTAGTTGTACTATTTGACAGCAAGCCAGGTTTCTTTCGAAAAAATGTTTGGGGGTTGAGTTTAGTGGCTATTCTTCCATCTGGCTCCACAAGGGAAAACAGCACAATGATTCACTGCCGTCGCTAACACTAATCATCTTGTACTTGTAGTGTTAGTGGCCAACTGACTCCTCGAGTGTGGTGTTCATAGATGATGTAGCTGGTGGGAAATAATGAGCACAGGAGCAGAAGTGTTTATTATAATGATACAGGTCTTGACATTTTATGTAACTAATATATACCTGTTTTTCTATAATTAAAGAAAACTTTTAAAATGTAGGGAACCATACGAGAAATTGCTCAACTAAAATGGTCAGAAGTTGGCAAAATGTTGATTTAAATCAAGAACTACCTGTCAGAGAATAAGTATACTAGACTACAAAGCTGATCATAATATTGGTGCCAATATTATGTACTAGTGATGGGAATCAAGAACTGGTTCCTATTGAGAAATGGTTCCAAATTGTCCAGTCCATTAGAGTGGTTTGCCTTAGAGCTCATCACTTCCTTTTATTGATGCTGGCATGATTTTCTGATAGTTGCACATTGCAAAACAATCAAACTTCAAACTTGTGTGTTTACACTGCTTGAAACTTGTAACAACAAGGAGTCATGGCTGAAAAGAAAGAAACGGACCAAAGCATAAGATGACAACAGTGTTAGTTAAAATTATCATTTACAGTGAGGGTGGAATCAATGTGCTCCAGTCTCTGTATACCTTTTTTTGCCCCACAGAGAAAATTGATCAGGAATCAGTAAGAGAATTGGATCGACAAGCAGAATCAATAATGTCAATTCCCATGCCTAATCAGTGTTTGACATTTTTCACTGCTACATGTTTTGGAAACATTCAGTCAATATAAAAAGCGTTGAGGTTTTTGTCCACATAGGAGAACCTTTTTGGCTTTAACAGAATCCTCAAGATCCCTCATAAAATAATATTTCCAGATAGATTACTGAATCCTACCTGCAGCCCACTGTTGTTTTCAAGCAGAGCATTTCCCCTTGATGTAGAACAGTGATGCCTAACCTTTGAACCATCTGATGCCTTAAAATGAACCAATCTGTTGCATTTGTCAGCAGATCCATTAGAGAGGGATTTCTCAGATTGTTTAATTTCAGAATTAATGTTTCTATCCTTCATCAGGTTCATTATCAGATTTTACCTGATGAAGGTCGAGGAAATTAAACCATGTATCCATAAATAAAGTTATATGCATGAAAGGACAGTGTACAGGAGTGCTCTCTTCTCTTACTTTTGGATTTTCCTCCTATGCACCTGTCTACAAGAGGTTGAAGGTGTGCATGAGCCTTTGATTATATTTTTAATTTCAGAATCAAAATTGGGGTTGATTGCCAAGAGAAACATATAAAGAATATGAAAGCAAGTACTGCAAGTAAAGAAGCATCAATAGAAAATTGGCAATTACATATGAAAGAATATTATAAAACAATAAGACAATGTGGCAGGTATTTAAATGTAATGCTGATTAATTTTAATTTTTCAAACAAGTAAAGCTATAGTGTATATATTACAAATAGTTAAATTTTGATTAAAAAAAATGTAGAAAAAAATGAGAAACACATAAAATTGTTATGTGTAGCAGATAGAGCTACATGATTAATCAATTAATTGTCATTTTCTGTTCATTAAGATGAATCTCTAAATCATTTTCTTAATTGATTGATTAATGTTTAGGTCCATGATAAGTCAGAAATTATTGAAAAATGTTTACCAGTGTTTTCCAAAAGCCAAATTGACATCCTCAAATGTCTTGTTTTGTCCATAACTCAAAAATATTCAGTTTCCTGCCAGAAAGGTGTGAAGAAATCAGAAAATATTCACATTTAAGAAGCTGAAATCAGAGATTTTGAACATTTTCTGACTTCTATCATTACTCTACTGGTTTCATTGCTTAAACGTCTGTTTTCAGGACTGCTACAGTGTGGAAGAACCTCAATCCTTTCTGGGGTGAAGAGTACACGCTGCACCTCCCGATGGGTTTCCATTCACTCTCCTTCCATGTCATGGATGAGGACACGATTGGGTAACGCTGTCGTCCAAAGCTGTCTTAAAATGAATCCATGTCCCACCATAACTCCTGACTGACGGAGCTTGACAGTAGATTGATAATCCTCTAAGCCATGAGTGTTTGCTTAACTTGGCTCATGAGTTGATATATTTGTGTACAGTTTTAAATGTTTTGAGAAGAAAAAACTCTGAGCTTTGAATAAACAAACATCATCAGGCAGATGGTTGCCCAGATTGAGCGATTAAAGGTCGTGTTTTACTCCTCTTCTCGTGACCACCAGTCCTCTAATCAGTCTGTCTTCAGATTCACCTCATTTAACTCCTGCAAGATCAAACAACTTTGATCGTGTTTTCAATCACTGCTATCTCATGATCTCTCTTCTTTTATCTTTTTCTGCAGCCACGATGATGTTATTGGAAAAATAACTCTGAGTAAAGATGCCATTGGATCTCAAGCTAAAGGTACGACTTAACGAATCTGCATCGGTCTGTCACAGGACGGATACATGACCAGAGCTCAGAGGTTAAACATACATGTCTTCGCCTGAGTGAGTCAAAGGTCTGAGTGATTGAAGAGAGAGGCCTTTTTCAGACTTTGGGAATGTTTCTTAAGAAGTCTCTCACACATTTAATTTGATGTTCTTACATTTAAATATGGAACAGTTTCACATTAAAAGGTCTGAAAATGGCTAGACCTATGTTTAGTAGGTAGAATATTATAGACCCAAGACAAAACTGAAAGAGGGACGGGAAGCAGTATGAATTTATCAGTACACAGCATACTTAAGCTACTGATAACTCAGAGCCAGAATTGGAGCCATATTACTTGCACAAACCTCAGTCAGATATAGGATCAATGAGCCAGGGAGACTAACGTAGACAAACCCTGTGCCCCTGCAGTCTGTCTGCTACAGGGAGATGGAGGGGGGGAGGGTGACAGGCTTACAAGGGGGAAGGTTTGTCCCCTCACCCCCTCAAATCGCCTACTGCATGTTATTTTTTGAGGTGTGTACATTATGCCAAATGTTTCCAACCATATTTAAACTAGAGCCAAACATATTGATCAGCCGATATTTGCCTCGCACAGCTATATTGGTCTATATGGGTATTGGCATATATGTTGTATATTTTTTACAGAACATAACACAAATTGTTTTTGTTTTTTTTTATAGGCAGCATTTTATGTATCTTTGATCCATTTTCTTGATTTAAGTTGTTCTATTTGTGTTTTTTAAATTTATAGTTAGATATTATTACTAAAAATACTTTTGTTTCAGTGCCCTGGCCTGATTTTGTTTATATATTATATATTATATATCTATTGATTATTTGCACGATTAATTGATTAAAAAAAAAATACTCATTACAAATTCTCACAGTTCAAAGTGTTGTCTTCAAATTGCCTCTTTTGTCCAGCCCACTGTCCAAAACCCAAAAAGTTTTCATTTGCTAAATATCATAAATGACAAAGAGAGGCAGCAAATCCAAGCATTTAAGAAGCAAATGCTTGACATTTTTGCTTGAAAAACCACTGAAATGATTACTTGATTATCAAAATATTTGCCAATTAATTTTCTTTTGATTGACTAATTGATTGGTTGTTGCAGCTTTAGTTCAAAACCAGAGAAATGCATAATTTTATTCAAGGTGACAGTGCGTTTCGTTTGGACATCTGTTTCTGTACAACAAAGAGTGAAGAAGGAAACTGGTGAATGTGCAAGAATCTAATGTGAATAAAACTGTAATACATTAACTTGTTCATGAACATAATTTCTGCTTGAGTCACATTAGAGTGCAGTGGTGGCTGTTTATAGGGTGACTCTGTCTGTGTACTTTCCTGGGTTTTTCACATACAAACTCCCACTCAGCTGTTAGCAAAAAGGGGTGTACATGCTGATGCCCTTCCCTCCATCAAAGGTTTTGTAGGTTATTCTGGAGAGAAACAATTGATTGTTGAGTCTCATTCCCAGATCATCAAATCACAACACTTTGAGTTGGTGAGATTCAACAATTAACCTTCAGCCGGGTGGTTTCATATGTATCAGCTTCATCATGCAGAAACCTACATGGGAAAACGTTTTTAGAAGGGCTTGGAAAAATAGCATTTTGTTGCTAAAACATGTATTTCAACCAAAGGTTGATTGCTGGGATTTTACTTAAGGAACACTATTGGGAAGCTACAGAATGAAATAAAAGCCTCAAATTAAATAAATGAATTTATAATAAGTAATGGACCCACCCATTAACAATAAAGACGATAACTCCCATGATCCCACTCTACTTCACGGCATCATCACACTACATCTTTTGTTATTGTTTTAATTTGAGAGAGACCCCTGGCAGCAGAAATTACATACTGTGCATTCAGGGCAATGAAATCAGCATTCAGACTGACGACTCCCCTGGTGTTTGTCTGCATGAACTGTGGGTTTGTTCATTGTGCAGCATAAACCATCCTTTTGTGTGGAAGCCCGCAGCGCTGTAAAATGAAGCAGACAACCAAAGCGTTTCAAATGGCCTTAAACCGTTAATGTCCGGCTGTCTTACAGAGGCTTTCACATTTAAGAAATTAGTCACAGTGTTTACCTCAGCATGAACCCTAGTCCTCTCTGCACTGTCTTGGCTAAGACGTATGGCATTTAAAATGTGGTGCGTCGTGATGATGTTGTAGTTTTATTGGATTACTCCAAGTGTTTACCAGGGTGTGTTTGCTGCATACTGATGCCTCTCTCTTGAGAGCCACCTGGCATGGCCTTCACTCGAGTGATTCAGTGCTGCTACATGGCGGCACTGAGCCAGTTACTCCCTCACAGGAATCTTCTCTCAGCCTGACCGGAAATTGTGACCTCATATTTCTGAAGTAATAAAACAGAACACATTGAATTTGACATGACTGAAGTGTAATTTACATGTTATTCAGACGCTCAAGGACTACACTGCGGGTTTTTCTTTGTGCATGCCTTCACTGTGTCTTGTATTCACCAACATATTTGCACAAAATTTGCTATTTTAAAATATGTACTTACCCAAATACATAAAGATGACAATTAGTCGTAATTAGATCATAAAACGTCAGTACTAAAAACATGCCACCCACAGTTGCCCACAGTGCTGTCATCAAAATGCTTGTTTTCACCAGCAACCTGCCAAATTCTAAAAATAGAGTTACTTATTGATCATTACTGACAAAGAAAAGATGAAAATCCTCACAACTGAGAAGATGGAACTAGGGAATGATTGTAATTTTTGGCTTGAAAAATGAATTGGTTATCTATGGAAGCTGAGAACAGCTGGACTTGCAATTATTTTTCTTCCCGTTATCTCAAGATCACAAAATAATTATTTTGTTATAATGAAATAATTATTACTTACAATGTTCATCAGAGATCAGGAGTTTCATGCCAGCATGCATAGACCAACAACTGTGGCAGCTGATATAAGCTATAAATGTCAGATCAAGGAGTGCCTATTATCGATCAATGCATCAGACTGTACTTCAGTCAAGGTCTAACACAGGCAGAAATTGCATTGTGTCTTTCTGTAAGAGATAACATTCAGCTCAGTCCTGGTTGTTTAAGGAGTAGACCAGCCCGACGGCAACTCCTGCGGTGAGTGCACTTCAGTTTTATAACATTTTCTCATGATTCATTATTTTGTTATCGCAAGAAATCGACCTTTTGTTTTCTCAAGATAATGGCATTAAAGAATGATTGCGGTGATTGCAAGCACAGCCTTCTCTGCTTCCACAGTAATCAAAATATATAGTTGCAGACTATTTTTCTATTAAACTGATTGATTGATTGACTAAAAGTTTCAGCTTAGAGAAAACTTCTGCCAGAGGATGTCTATGCACAGAAAAAAGAGGGTTGCACAGGAGTAATATCAGATTAATAGGTTTTTACTTTTGTAATGTCTGTCAAAAAAAGTTTCAGTGTTTATTATACTGTCTTGATGTTTAATGCTGACAGTAGTGTTGTTTTGATGAACAATATCTCTCTGCGTGGTGTGGTCAGGACTGGATAGCTGGGTGAACCTGACGAGGATCGACCCTGATGATGAAGTCCAGGGAGAGATCCATCTGAGTCTGGAGCTGCTGAAAGATGCAGAGAAGATCAGCCTGCGATGTCAAGTCATCGAGGCCAGGTAACGTAACCGAGCTCATTTCAAGATAACAGTCATTCACGTTGCAGGTATGTGACCAGAAGAGTAGGAAGACTCTTAAAGCATGTGTAAATATAGTTTTAAGAGGTGAGACTATCTCTTATAAGCAGCTCTAAAATGATGGAACTGATCATCAGTCAGAAGTTGAGTTTCTGTAGCTGCGGCCTGTCAGTGTCATCACTCATTCTGTGCTGAAATGTTATCACCATCATCACCCCGCAGGCCTCATCACTCCCCTCCTGAGTCATACTGCCACTATCGCACCACTCACTGCCCCATCTGTGCTTCCCAGGCTACAGTCTCTCCCTCTCACTAATGAGCGTGTCAATCAGGACTTGACACTGTGTTATTCAGACGTGCTCTGATGAATGTGAATTAAGTTTGAAAGAAGGAGGTCAAGTTGAAAGTAGTAGTTTTTGCTGTTTTTCCTCGCTGCCCCTCACTGACTCAGTGAATTAGCAGGACAGGTAATAGGAGCTTGTTGAGTATTTGAGTGTATTGATCACTTCTGTTGTCTTTTGGTCTGATGACACCCGCAGAGACTTGGCTCCAAGAGACATTTCAGGAACCTCTGATCCATTTGCAAGAGTTATTTTCAACAACCACAGTGCAGAGACCTCGGTGAGCTCTTTATGCCTACATGTACAGTGTGTATTCGTTTCAGTGGAGCCAGAAGTACCTGTTTTTCCATTGGAATGGATAGTTGATTAATAATCTAATTCTGCTTGTTTATTTCATATCACTGTATACATTAGAGAAGTGCTGTACCAAATGTTTTGCTTCATTCATAACAATGAATTGCATTTTTTCTGCAGTCTATCCAAGGTTGCAACTAACAAAGGGAAAAAAAAGACATTTGTTTCATCCCTACATCAGAGGAAGATCTAGTGAAGATAGATCTTGTTTAATGTTTCCTAACAGCTTATCTTGTTGGGTTTTAGATTATCAAGAAGACTCGTTTCCCTCACTGGGGAGAGACCCTGGAGCTGGAGCTGGATCCAGAGGAGCTGAGTGAGGAGGGAGCAATCACTGTGGAGGTCTGGGACTGGGACATGGTGGGCAAGAATGACTTTCTGGGAAAGGTGAGGATGCCATAATCCTAATAACATTCCATATGAAAATCCAGTTTTCATGGTCTGATATGGCTATTTTAACATTTGAGGAGAAAACGTGGCACTTTTCATGTGCAGTCAGTGTTGGTGGTGAATGTAGTCAGTTGAAGCAATAAATTTCTCAGTGCTGCTGTATTGACCAAGAATGTTGAATTCTCTTGCTGCACAATGTGGTTCTTCCTGCATCCAATGATGTTGCAGTGATTTCACTGGATACAGGAAGAATTATAAACAATTACAGCTTGAATTTCCAGTCTCTTCCTCTTGGTGGCCAGGGGGTGCGCTAGTTAAGTATTTTTGTCACCTAATGCTATGTAATAGCTATAGGCTAGGGTGGTAATAACATGGAACATGTGCATGAGTGTAGACACTGCTGCATTGCTTCATGAACAGGAAAAAGTTTCTTGGTCTCTGTAATAAGCACTGAGGAATTTCAACAATGACTGGACATCCACATGAAAAGTGCTGAATTTTCCGTTAAAATAGTAGAGCAGACTTCACTATTGAAAATGACATTTTGATGTGTCAGAATTTGAATTTAAAATATCGGTAAAGCAATTTTGACATGTCACAGTATATATTTTCTCCATGTAGAAATTACATTTCAGTTAGTCAAAGCTGATTTACAGACATCTTTAATTGAATTATAGGTGTCAGTCTTTCTGTTTTCACAATGAAAAATAACGATTATCAACAAGGTGTCTACAATTCAGTTACCACATGTTGAAAAAGGGATTGTGATTATTGGAAATGTAGCATTAATTTTAGATATGTAGGCCTACATCACTGAAGATATCTACAATTATATCTAGACTAGTGGACATTCCTTTTTTGATGTTTAATCTGACTTAGTTATAAAAGGAATTATAGCTCGTAAATCTAATCATCACAGAGTACAAATATAATTATCACTAGTTGCAGCTGTATTTTAGATATCAGAAGTTACATTTGTGCTTGTTACAGTTCCAAGGTAACATTTCAGTAATTTAATTTTGACTAGTCAGAATTGAATTTTAGATATCTAGAATTGCATTTATGATATCTGTAATGGTAGAACAATTACAAATATCTACATATCAACATTTCCACTTGTAAGAATTTCACTTTTGATATCAATAATATCATTAGTTAGAATTACAACAAAATTACACCATGGATATGTCAACTTGGCATTATAATGCGTCAGAACTGAATTCTCCATAACTGAGTTTGAATAGAAGCCAGTGGTAAAAGGTGACTAGTTGTAAATTACAAATATCTACATGGGACATTTGCACTCGTAAGAAATTCATTTTGGATAACAATTTAACATTTTGACTATTGAGAAATGAACTGTAGAGAGGGTGACCAGATGTTCCAGAAAAACTCAGAACAGTCCCGAATTACAAGCACTGTTCCTAAATCCTGAATCTTGTCCCATTTGTCCTGAAAATGAGACTAAACCCAAATTTTGATTAGTTATAGCCTGATAAAACGTTAAAGACTGATCGCTATGAAACTATTTTTTGGTGTTGCCCATAAACGCAAACTGTTCTGGCTCTCAGCTGGCTACAGCAGAGACTTAAAGGTAGCCTTTTAAATTTAAAAGTCCACAGCCTACATGAATTATGGCCGAAATGTTGGCTTGAAACTGTATCTAGTCAAAAAGTGTCTGTTGATATCTATAATTGCTATTACTGCTACTAAATAAATACTAAAAAGGCTTGCCATAGCTGTGATCACCACAAAATATGCTTCATCTGGAAGTACAGTACAGTATTTCCCACTTTAATATTCTTTAATAAGTTATTTTTCCTGTCTGATATTGCTTCCTTGTTTGTTCTTTATTTCCATAGGTGGAATTCCCTTTTGCTTGTTTGCACAAGACACCTCTGGTAGAGGGCTGGTTCCGTTTGCTGCCCTTGGGAAACAATGAGGTTGACGCTGGGTGAGGATTATGGGTGTGCTTGTTTGTACAATGTGGTGAGTTTGTGTGTTTGTATAACTGAGACAAGAATTTTGCTTTAGGATATTTGTTAAGACTTAAATTGGGCAGCATTCTACGTTTGAAAATGCACTGAAGGAAAGTATTTGTTCCCCTGTTCTGTGCTTTCTCTTATGCATTTCAATGAACATGCGCAGGTGTACAGCCAGGTCTCTAACAGCATCTGTTCCTCGAGATAATTTTAGAACAAAGAAAGCCAGGTGAAGCGCTAAAAGATGTCAAAATAAAGTGAATCTCACAGTTTTATTAGGAGATGATGCACAGTTAAAGGGTTGAGGGAGAACAAGCTGGTTAGAGGACAACTTTCACGACCAGTAAAAAATAAGAAGTAAGTGTCATTGCAAAAGATATTCCCACTGGGACTATGTGTTACAACTGTTGGTTTGTGAAAGCAGTGTGAACCATGATGGCTGCTTAACACTGTTAATGATATAACATAGAAAGAAAATTTAAAAAAGGACTGGTGTGCAATTATGCCAAAATAGTTGAGTCTTTTGTTAATAACATTTCTGTGGAATTCACACACTTCCTACATGTAAGATCCTACAGAAAATCAGTGCAGAGGATACTACAGTTTTTAAACAAAGCCACAGAAAATCAAGTGTCTTTGGTTATCAGAAAAACAAAGTAATCCAGGAGCTCATGTTTGTTTGAAATATGCTCCTTTTCAACATTTTGGTTGCTGTCATGTTTTACCTTATCTCCCTGGTTATTTATAACCTCATTATGAGGTCATGTTTTCAAGATATAAATATCTGTTGTTGTTTTTTTTTATTCTATGGTATTTTCTTTTGTTGCCAGCGGCAAACTGGGGGCGCTGCGTCTGAAGGTGCGTTTGGTGGAGGATCGAATCTTGCCGTCTGTGTACTATCAGCCCCTCATTGACCTTCTGGTGGAATCTGTCATTTCCCCTACAGAGGTCAGCTTCACAGTTACCTTAAGTATTAATAATGGATTTTTACTTTGACGTAATCCACACTTATGATGACTCCACCTGGTTTATCGATTTAATCCCATATCGGTTCTCAGATGACAGAAAAACATGTTGTCTGTGTCTGCAGCATGTTGTGACCTGAGTCCTCTTCTCCCCAGGTGGAGGACAGTACTGCTCTGACTATGCTGGAGGAGGTGACCACAGTTGAGAGCCGGCAGGATGTGGCGATGACTCTGGTGAAGATCTACCTGGGCCAGGGCCTGGTGGTGCCGTTCCTGGATTACCTCAACACCCGGGAGGTCAACCACACCAGTAAGATGGAAGGAACAACATAAGAGTTGTTTCAAATGTTCAATCACTGACAGGCAGAGCCATTATATGTTACAGTAAAGAAGCATACATTTTGAATTCTGTGTATTCTACAGGGTTCAAACAAAGTCCTCAAAGATTGGAAAATGCTGGAAATGTGCTTGAATTTGAAATTGCTCTTTGAAAATGCTATTGTGTGGTATATACGTACCTCTCCAAAGTCCAACAAAATGATCTATTAACAACCATAATAAAAACAGACTCATATAGCATATAAAACCATAATAAATTAGACCAAGAGCAAGGTGACTGTATCAAAAAAAACACACACCAGAGATTAGCACAACAAAACATACCTCAGTTTTTACAGATTTGTTGGAGGAACCAGATGAGGTCAGTCTAAACTTTTCTAACTGAAGAAAATATAGCACATCTCTTTTTCTCTTTTAACAATACCAGTCTCCTGGCCAACAGAGTAGAAAATGCTGTCATGTCTTTAAGTAAAGAGAATGCCACCAAAGCAACAATAGCATTAGAAGTAAGATTTTATCATCAATAAAGTGTGAAAGATTTTAGTCCAGTATTTTCTTTTAGAAGGGCAAAGAACAAGTACATTAAGGGGGGTTGCTTGATTTCCAAGATGATTTGGTGTTTCATCTACATAATTACTAATGTAAACCAAAAATCTTTTTATATTTGAAATGAAATAAACCTGTCATTACATTTCTCCGTCATAGTTAGATAAGTCCTCTGTTGATCCCTCACTCTGGAATTTAGCAAGCAATAAATACTCATGATCACAGCTGGTAAAATAATCAAATTTAATACATTTTTTGTTGTGGGTATAAAGGAATTTGCAACTGCATATATAATAACCATTTAGTTGTGATGATACAGACTTCGAGAGTTTGGTAATTTGGTAATCTGTTTTTCAGCACAATGCATTTATCATGTATTCTTGTCAGATAGAGAGGTTTTATTTTAATTTTTGCACCATGAACGCCTACATACATTAGCTCAAAACATTTAACATGTAACGACTGTGATTACATAATACACAGTGTGCGTAAGGCCTAAGTTTATCTCGATTAGTCATGTTTGTATTAGTCAGAGTTTGGGACATGTTGCTGTTATTGCTCCGCTCTCCAGAGACCTTCTGATGGCTGCTTCTATTTAACTCTGAAATGACATTAAGGTCTGTGTGTGGGCAGTTAAAGTCTACCAGCACTATATTTACAACCCCGATGCCAATTATTTACTCACCCAACAGTCTTTTCATGGCTTCTCTGTGGTCTGTATTAGTCATGTTTTTGCCTCCACACCACATTCCCCTTGCGAATTCACACAGACTTTCAGTTCTGTTCGTGTAGTTTGAGATAATAAGCATAGTGCCTAAGTTTCCATAGCAACTCCACATGATCCAAACGGTAACTGCTTGATCAGGAATAGATGCTGTGAGCAGCCAGACATTTAAGTTAGGCACAGGGGTAAAGAAAATGAAAACGTACTGTACACCCACAGGACTGCAATCAAAAACCCAGTATTTTCCCCATGTATCCTGATCTTTGTGTCCAAAGTATTTTACCTGGCAACCCAGTCCTGTCGCCATGGATATTTTCATATTGCCACCGTGGAGGGTTTAAGTGATGGTGCAGCAAAGTCAGCCTGCCCTTAGTTGTGACACTGAGAGGGATACATTTTTTCAAAAAACAGATAGACACTATTCTGAAAATTAATAATCCAACACCAATTTGATTATATTCCCCTGAGAGCACAATAACTTAAAATAAAAATTGAGATATGTTGTCCAAACTTCCCAAAACCTGTTTGATTGATATTCCTTGAAGTGCTGCCACTAAAAGCAAACCTAATTTGGCAAAATCATTCTGTTTCTGGAGATGAATTCCTAAAGCGGATCGATTCTTGGCTGATGAACAAAGATGGAACAAAATAGAAAGCATGCATCTGAAAAACTTGCACCAAACCAGGAGGACAGAAACAGACAAAGGATCCACGCACTATATTAATAGCTTCCAGTGAATTTAATGAAGCAATGTTTCAATCTCAAGATTTTCATCAAGCATCATTATGTGCCTGATGAGGGTTTCTGTGAAAGATTAAATATGGCTTCATTACATTCACTGGGATTTTTAATTAGTATTGTGGTGGGATCCTTTTTCTGTTTCTGCCCTCAGATATAATTCATCAAACTCAGCATCTTCTTTAGGAATATTTTGGGCATTGAGCCTTAAACAGACAGATAATAGTAGAGAGATGACAGAATTAGAATCAGGTTTATTACCAAGTAGTTTTACACATATGAGCCTTAGAGTTTTGGTGCAAAACAATAAACATAGTAATTAGAAAAATATAAAGAATGATAAATAGCAAGAACTGCGAGTCTAGAAGCACAGATGGAAAAAAGAACCTTGACAATAGAAATATGAAATATATTACAAAAATATATCATTTAAATAAAATAGCTGTGTAGTTTCATGCAGGAATGTGCAAAATATTCACCAAGGAATTTACAAAAGAAATGGAGAGGTAGAGAAATGAGGGAATGAGTGAATTGGAGAACGACATAGATAAAGGTCAGATGCAAACCTTGGATGTTGTGGTTCATAGTCGGAGCCAGTGTTGTTTTTTAAAGGTAGAATCAGTAGGATTTTTTGAGCTGCCAACGCCTCGAGGAATTTGTTCAGTTTTGGTACAAACATCCAGTTGGACTCAAGGATGCACTCATTTTGGAGGTCAAAGGCCAAGGTCACTGTGACCTCATAAAACACATTTTTGGCCATAAGTGAAAAAGTGATTATGACAAAATTTCACACAGTGAACCATTTGGATATTATATAAGTATGGACAGACATGGATGCAACTTAATGGAACTTGTTGATGGAAACAGAACTGTGAGGGGATTATTCTAGTTCTTTAACTTTAAATATTTTTATTGTGAAGAACTGTATCATCATCATACTTGATATCCAGATAAAAATTCATTCTTTTTTCTTCTTAAAGCTAATAAACATACATCAAGGGACTAAACATTGCAGTAGTCAATATCAGTGATGTGGACTACTTATGAATTTATTCACCCCTCTGGCTCTGGCCCTCCGGAGGAGTGTTACCTGTTGTTGCATGTAGTGCAGGTTATACAGTGCAGAGTTTAACAGTGGACAATTCTTTCTTCCTCCAAAGTGTCAGAAAGAGCTTCTTAGCTGTGAGAAGCCTGTATAAGATGGGAGGCATTGTTGAGCTACCCTTCCCTTGTTCTTTGAATGTGACATATTCATATTTTTAAATTCTAAGCTGCTGAATATTATAATTTACTGGTCTGTATTATTTGTCGCATTTTATGTTAAATTATGCTATAATTTTCTCTAAATCTCCTGTATTTCTTTTCTGTTTTGCTGTCATAGCTGATCCAAACACTTTATTTCGCTCCAACTCACTTTCCTCCAAGGCCATGGAACAGTTTATGAAGGTGGGTTGACGTGTCTGTTTTATTTTATTTTAACAGATATTGCAAGCAATTGATTTTTCTCTCTCTACTGTGAGTGAAAGCACGACCTGACTATTATTATTATTTCTAACCTTTCAGTCAGTCTTTGTTTCTTCCTGAACATTCCCTATCTCTATTAAATGTACTCTGAGTTAGTTACGTGTTTCATGGTCTCCTGCTGCATCATTCTGCACCTTTTTTACTGTTTGAACTATGCAGATTCACACATTTAGAAAAGAAATCCCTATAGAATAAATGCAAAGGAGATGTGTTGTTTTGCTGTCAGGCTGTTGGCATGCTGTATCTGCATGAGGTGCTGAAGCCCATCATCAACCGAATCTTTGATGAGAAGAAGTATATTGAGTTGGACCCGTGTAAGATTGACCTGAACCGCACAAGGTAGAACACTCCTGAAATGTCTCACAATATCATGATCATATTCTGACCTAAATCTAGTCCGGATTGCTTCCTGAGGGCTTGTTTTAAGCCACAAATGGCAAGTGTGGATTTGGCGTTGTAGGTTCATGTGTGTATTTCACAGTCTGTGTGTTAAAATGGTCAGATGGCGAAAGCTGCCACAGGAGACTGTCCACTTCCTTTACACTTCACCCCTGAGAGGAAGACATCAATGTGAGAAAATGAAAAAAGGGCTGTAAAAGGGGGAAGGCTGTTGCTTGGCAACTGCTATGAGCCCCCTGAGATGTCTATCTCTGACATGGAGGGAGATCATCCAGGATCTAACATGCTCTACGTCTGCAGTAGATCTGCCTACTGCCATCACATTATTATTGTTGTCTCCACTCCCTGTCTATATATCTCTCCAGACAATCCAGTACTCAATATCCCTGTCTGTCTCACTGTCTGTCTGTCCAGTCTGAAATAGCTGCTCTCACGAGATGAGATGACATAATGGGGAATAGCAAGGTTATAATAGGCTTTATAAATGTGAGCATTTGATTAGCAGGCTCAAGGGGTAACTTCAGTATTTTTCAAGTCGTTCCCACGTTTTTTTTTGCCTAAGTGACTAATGGGTACAACAATTTTTGAAATTGGTCTAGTATTGAGCGAGATTGCTGCAGATGTCAGCCACGAAACTGGGCGCAATGTCATCCATACAGTCAAAGTTTGTCCACTAAAAGTGCTTGTTTTGCCACTGACAGGCCCAGATTCTTATTCTATGGTCTGACAACATTATGGAAAGGATCCTTACAGAGGCACGGCTTATTTCAACCAAATCAGAGTTTGCCGCTTGTTGGAACAGTAGAAAGATGAAACAAGATGCTTTTGGAGTTTTATTTTGTTTCTGTCAAGTTTGAATGAAGTGTTTTTACCGTGGAAAAATTACTGTTCCTATAAATGGAGATCGGTGTCTTTTAGGGCAATAAATCATCTGGTTCTGGTTGTGGTTAAACAAAAAGGTTCTTACCTTTGTCTTATTTCTGTAGGGACCCTTGCCATAATGTTGTCAGAACTTAGAATAACAATCTGAGTCAGTTTTGGTGGATGGACTATGATGGTTCACAATTGGCCATAAGAATAACAGTGAAGCCTGTTTCACAATTGATGCTGCAGCAGTCTCACTCAATACTGGACTGGTGTCATAAAATGCTGTTCCCATTAGTTACTTAGACACAAAAACATGGGATAATATGGTCCAGGTTGAAAAATATGTAAAGTTCCCCTTTAATTGACTATGGTCTTTAAATGATTCAGCCAAATCTATATACAGAACAGCCTGTACTTTGTCTATACACTTTGTCTTTATTCTATACACTCAATAGATTTTTGCCACAGAGATTCAGTCTTTTACGATATCTGTCTTTCTCCCCAAAGACGAATTTCATTTAAGGGTGCGGTGTCAGAGGCGGAGGTACGGGACAGCAGTGTGGAGATGCTGCAGAGCTACTTAACCAGCATCATTGAATCAATTGTGGGCTCAGTTGATCAGTGTCCTCCTGTCATGAGAGTGGCCTTCAAACAGCTACACAAGAGAGTGGAGGAGCAATTTGCTGAGCCTGAGAACGAGGTCAGTCTGGAGCAAACCACACAAGAGAAAAACTGCTGGACATTGCTTTCAGGGAATTTTAATATGTCTGTGTATTTGATATTTAACTGCTTTACAATGCTATTGCATGTTTATGTATTCAAGTGCAGGTTCAGGTTCAGCTTACTTTATTTGTACCCATAGGCAGAAAATAGACAAACATTATAAAAGCTATAATTGCAAGAGTAAAACCCTCAGCTTCATTAACTTTCCTGTCAAACTGGCTTCATTTTTACAGGACGTGAAGTATCTGGCCATCAGTGGATTCTTTTTCCTGCGTTTTTTTGCTCCTGCGATCCTCACACCCAAACTGTTCCAGCTGAGGGATCAGCATGCTGATACGCGTACAAGCAGGACACTGCTACTATTGGCCAAGGTACAATTCACAACACAGACATACACACAGACACTTCTTTGAATAATTTATGCAGGTCCAAACATTACACTTAAGAGCAGAAAAAACAAACAGTAAAGAAGTGGATGCACTGGTGGTTGTGAAGCTACATACTGTCTGCCAACAGTGAGAAATTTAATTTGCAGGTGTGAAAGAAATGAATATGACGCAGGAATACAACATACAATGTTTATACTGTGTACAGGCAACACTGCTTTTGTATGCAGTGATGGATAACAACGGCAGACACAGCACTGAGCCAGTCCTTGTTTTTTGTCCTGGTAAGGTAATTACATACTGCCATTTAGTCAACAGTATCTACTTAAAGTAACTGATAGCCAGTTTACACCTGGTACTAACGTGCGTCTTGGATGATCAGATCACAAACGGACAGCTCTAAGTACGTCAGTTTAGACCTGGCATTACAATGTGTCTCCAGATGCATCTTGAGTGACTGCTATATGCAAACAAACACAAAGACAGACATTGCTTTGTGTGTAACAGTGATTTCCAAAGTGTGGGCCGCAGCCCACTGGTGGACCGTCAAAGGTGGTCCTTTAGCAATCATTGAAAATAAATAAAATTATGTTTCATTTTGTAAGTTTGAAATTACCCTAAAATATCTATAATTAATTTTTAAAAAGTCATCAGAACTAGTAAAACAAAGTCACGTGATTTAAATTACATGTTATTCTTGATTTATCTGGCCTTTTTTAATAGGTGTTACATCTTATTTGGTTTCCTGTCACAACACCATCAATTTTTCTTATATATTGTCATTGTTACGACTCTAATGTGTTGATCAGAACTGTGATTGAAAATTTGGGTGGGCTGCAGAAGATTTCAAGATTTGTGGGACAGTGTGTTCACGATTGTTTGCTGCTTATCTTGGTAGGTAAGAGAACCCAAACATTATAATGAACCACATTATTAACTTACAGGACATCAGCTGACTAGGCAGTCCTTCAGGACACACTGTGTACACACTGCTGAAAGAATTCACATTGACATCTGTCCTTAGAGCTGTCCACTTGTGATTGGATCACCCAGGATAAAGCGAAAGCGAGGTGTAAACAGCCTCTAGGTTTTATGTCAGTATAAAACTTTACTTTCTGAAAATTGGTAAACTATAAATATAATTCTGTGTTAGTGTCCCAAAGGCTGAATTTAGAAGTAGAAAGTTATGAGAACTCAAGATCATGCACAGCACTTCTCTTATTGGTTTGCTTTACCACCTACACCAAATTTGCAGGGGTTTTCAGGGCCACTCTTGCCATAAATCTTTGAACAGTACCTCCTCACATCACGTTATGTCCTGTTTACACATCCTGCTTCATTGGAAGTGATCAAATTACAAAAGGAACACATCACTGAAAAAACATTTCCTTGTGTGACTGGTAGGGAAAGTGTCTGGTAAGAGCACGCCTTGCCTTGCCTTTGAATGGAGGTGATCCTGAAGTAAGCACCCTTGTTATTAAAAACTGTGGTGTCGCGGTCACATATTAGAAGAAAAGTGAGACCTTGTTGCTCTCCCACGTGTAGCGTCTATGGTTGCTGTCCATGGTGCTGCACAGCTGTTGCCATGGGTTCTCTACAGAGAAAGGGAACAGGCTATTTTTACCTCTGTGTGTGCTGCGACCAGACTGCGGTTCAAAGCCGAGCTTCAGAGAGGGGTGTAGAGAGGGACTTCCTCCTCGCCGTAGGCCAGGTGTGGGCCGGACAAAGGGCCTCACAGCATGCTTGGCCTCAGGGACCCTTTTGATCTCCAACTTTGAGATATGCAGTCAGTCACACTGAGTTCTGTCACTAACTGCAGGTCTGATGTGCTGGAGATGTGAGTGTTGAGCTGATATTATGTCTTCATGGTCTCCAGGCGTTGCAAAGTGTCGGGAACCTGGGTCTTCAGCTGGGTCATGGGAAGGAGCAGTGGATGGCACCTCTTCATCCCATCATCCTCCGCAGTGTGGCTTCCGTCAAAGACTTCTTGGACAAGTTGATTGACATCGATCATGACATTGGTAAGGCTGAAAAGAGCGAATGTAACACTAAACTTGTAATCAAAAGTAGGGTTGGTCCATACCATTACTGGAAATGCCTCAGATACAGCCTAAAATGGTAGTTTGGATATTGGGAGTATGTGAGTCTATGCACCACTCAAACGCCACATAATTTATCAGCCCTGAAATGTGACCCTGATTCATAATCATCATTCATAATTATCAGGCTCAGTGTTTCCAACTTTGAGACTTTCTCACTAGATTTAGTGACTTTTCAGACTCTCTTTGTGTCTATATTAAAGGCACAGGTTTTTCAGTGCCTCCTCAGGGGGTTTCCAGACGGTTTCAGGGCTCAGTGAATGGAAGTGAAAAAATATTACATTAGCGCTTACATTAGTTATGAAAAAGAGACCACGTAGAATGGCCTAAATGTGTGTGACGTGGTCAAAGAAATAGTTCAGAGATACAGTTTTGGGGAATTTTACTCATTTACCCACTTTTCCAGAGCCAGAAACTAATAAATACCTTCTAAACACATTTTTAAGTATTTTTCATTGTCTCAAAATATGTAAAACTGCAATTTAAGGCTGTATTCACTCAGTTGTTGAGTGCCAAATAACATAATCATGATGCCACAGACATACAGGAATTTATCAAAACTAAGCTAGTAAACTAGGGGTGGGTTTTTTTCAAAGCTTTGTCTGAAATAAGGTCCACAGTAGTAGTGCTGTTTATCATCTATACTGCTTTGGTGTGAGATACAGAGTTTTGGAGACATCAGTCATACAGATTTTCTGCCTTCTCTCCAATACAATGGGACTAGATGGCCCTAGTGCTGTGGTTCTCAAGGTGCCAAAAAAATAAATTTGATAAACTCACAGCAATGTCTCTTTCTAGAAATCATGACTCAGTACCTCAAGATAATCCACAGACCTTGCTGTGAGCAGTTACCATAGGGACTATTTTTTCTGCAGTAGAATTTACCATAACTACTTTATTTCTAATAGAAAGAAAAAAAAATTTTTTTGGTGCTTTGAGCACCACAAGCTGACTGCCAGGTAGTTCCATTTTATTGGAGAGAAGGCTGATATCTCCAAAACTCTACAGCTCACACTAAAACATATCGAGATGGATAAATAGCACTACAGGCATTAACCCCTACAGGCATCTGCATTTTTGATTTTGGGGTGAACAGCCCCTTTAAAATAATTACACCATTGTTAAAAAAAAAATAGTCAATGACAGAAAATATTCATGACCACTGAACCCGAGCCTATACAACAATTCTAACAATCATATCACATCCACATAATAACAATAATATATACATAATTTTTAAAACATATCATACTGGTAGTTGGTATCAGCCAAGAGGCGAAGTTCAGGTATCAGACTTGGTATCGTGAAGGAAAAAATGTTTTTGACACATGTCTAATCAAAAGGAGAGGAGGTCACACTGTTGAGCTAATCAGCCACAGGCCAGCTGTTAGCATACAGTAGCAGCTCCCAGCTGATATCAGGATTAAGTGAAACAATACTGCAGCTCAGTGGTGAAATATTCATAACTAGATAGAAGCCCAGAAAAGAGATGACATGGTTAACGAGCTGGCGGGGAGCTGGAGTGAGAAGCTTCAGGCGCTGGTACACGCCACACTGGTTACCCAATGTGTCTTGGCTGCTTTCTTACCGTCATGTGTCAATGAGGCTGTTGTGAAACATCTTCCCTCTCTGATGTCTCATGTTTCAGCCTCCTTCTGCACATCACGCCCACTCTTTCCTCTTAAAGGCCACTTTGACATTTAATGCTCTTCAGGTGGATTTGTTGGACAGAAGTGGACGCTTGTTATGCCTCTTTGAAGCTGTCCTTCATGTGACGATGAAGGAGGCTGAGGTGCAATCAATAACAAAGTGCTGAAAATGAAGACTTGCACTGTTAGTTTAACAATAAAATACACTATCTGTTTGTTTATTGTCACAGCACCACCTTGTGTCTAAATTAGGGTCGCCATTGGTCCTGAAAAATCCTGTCTTTATACTGAATAAGACAGGGGGCATTTACCTATTTATCTAAAAGCTATGTATACAATATGAAACAGAACCACAATACTTCAGAGGTCTAAATGACTTTCAGCATGGAAATTGGGATTCCACCTTGATATACCTTCATTCCAGACAATTGTAGTGATAAATATTGTTAAAGACATACTATGCAGAATATTCCTTAAAAAACAATGTGGACCAAATAATCCCTCTAAATCATTTCTTATGATCCACTAGACCTGTGTGGTGGTGGCTGTATCTGCCCAGACTCTGCCTGCCGCCTCTATTTTCTCATGTTTTGCTGCGCTCAGGGCTTCTCTGGGCTTCAGCCTGTTTGGCAGTGGTAGCCTTTAGCCAATACAGCGTGCAGATTTTGAGGTCAGGACTGTAAAAATGCAGTCCCAACAGTTAGATGACATCCTCCATCTCTTTCCTCTGCTCTCTGTCTGTGAAAGCTGCAGAAAGAGTTTAAAATACTTAGACACAGCAGACTGAGGATTTCTTCAGTTGTATTCACATGAAATCCGGAGTTGTTCTATTTCTCTGATTCACTGCTTTGTTCTCACTCTCTTAATTCATTGTCTCTGTCTCTCTTCTTCTCTCTTGTTTATTGAGCCGGGGAGAGGGGACCGACTTTGAATGGTGCGTTCACAAACAATGCTGCATATTCTACTTTTTCACACTACTGACATGTATTTACTCAGAGGAGTATGCCTTCATTTTTGCATTTGATGTTTAATTTTATTGCAAAACTGGCTTTAAATTAAATTAAACAGTGGCATTAAAAAGTCT
This sequence comes from Lutjanus erythropterus, assembly GCF_056507025.1. Classification (NCBI taxonomy): domain Eukaryota; kingdom Metazoa; phylum Chordata; class Actinopteri; order Lutjaniformes; family Lutjanidae; genus Lutjanus; species Lutjanus erythropterus. Next base: position 28,123,519 of record NC_139326.1, on the reverse strand, counting down.
TATATTTAATTAGGGCTGCATGATATGCTTTAAAAAAATCCATATTGTGGTTATTTTGAAAGATGTTGTTATTGCAGTATGATTGACAATAGTGGGAATGACCATTTTTGTATCATAATGTTCATTTTCACTGGAGAAAAAAGTATTCAAATCATGATGGTGTGACTTTTGTTGGGATCTGTACTGGCGGTGTTGAGATATACCGGTATGTTCATAAAACACGTGAGAATGTGTAAATAACATGGTGCCTCTTATGCTCTTGAATCATTTTCATTTCTCTCTGTTCTCATTTTGCCCACCCCCACCCACCTCATATTTTCTGTGTAATTTGTTTGTCAAAAAAGAAACAAAATGTACAAAGTTAAAGGCCAAAGTTGAAGGCCAGGACATCTCTGCGCCACAACCTTACTTCATAATGAAGCTGTTTTGTCTCACATTTTTCCTTCATCAAAAAAATTCCAGCTTCTGTGATTTGAATATTACGTTTGCCCATATAGCGATTTTGCTAAAATTTCGGTTAATTGTGCAGCCCTATATTTAACTTTCTGCACATGCACACCCTGTTTATATGAGTGAACATGCCATTATGAAAGTGTTTTTTCTGCATTCTCTTTTTAAAACTCCTTTAACTTGATTCTGCAGTGTCTGAGGTTCCACAGAGGGCTGTGTTCATGCCGTCCGTCACAGTTAAAGAGGGTTACCTCCACAAGCACAAGGCAGAGGGACCTCAACTGCTGTCCCGCTTTGCCTTCAAGAAACGCTACTTCTGGTTGACCAGTGAGACGCTGTCGTACGCCAAGACGCCTGACTGGCAGGTTCGTATTGAACAAATAGGATGTAGCTTTTTATTACATTAATAAATGTTTATCTACGAGATGTTTTGGTATCCAGACAGTGTTTCCAGTTTTGGCAAGAGAGCTAGTAGAAATTGGCAATCAATGCTTTTTTTTAAGTCAAATAAATGCATGTTTCCAGAGTGAATGAGTAATTTGTTACATAATCATGATCTCTATATTGACCAAAATAATCATTATGATGATTTTTGCCCTAGTAGTAAGGTAGTGTTCTTAATTCTGTTTTCTATTGTGGCGTCTGGGGTTTTATTTTTTAAGTAATGTCTGCCAGATAAATGCCGGCTTATTCTCTTTATCACATTTACAAGACAAGAATAGATGAGTAAACTTTGAATCAAAGTCGCGTGAAAGTGACTCATCATTTATTATTAGAAGCTGATATGCCTTCTGATGATGAATCAGCCGCTGTGTGTCCCCCCTTTGAAGGATGTGTATCAACTTGGCTCATAAAAAGAGGAAACATTTTAGTCGTCCCCCCTGCTCGCCTCATTGTATTTGTGTTGATCTCCTTGTGAGAACATCATTAGCGTTATTACCATGTGGTTGCCTAACCTTGTGATAATGATCTGCTCTCATTCACCAGCCAGAGACTGAGAGAGAGGGAGGGACTGAGAGGGGAGCAGGCTCTCTCTATCCCAGTAAAAAGCTCTCTCTTTGAGCCAGTCTCCGCTTTGTGTGACTGGAATAAAGGCGATGGGTAATTGAAGGCTGTGGATATTCATGCTAACATTGCAAATCAGATTGCAGACAATGTCCTGGCCCCCTTCCTCAACGTTGGAGCACTCCAGTCTCAGTGAAGCGAGCTCCCATTGGAAGTGGCTGATTTACACTTAAAAGTGGCCTTTGCTGCCATGCTGATCTCATCTTCACTTCCTCCTTGGCGGTTCCTCCTGGCCTAATGTGTGCAAAAATATTTCAGTATTAGACATCATTTCATTAATCTGCCCTGTGATCAAATGTCACTTTTACTTCACTTAAATCATAGTCGACGCTGCCTAAGGCGAAAGCATGATCCATCATTACCAGCTTGTGCATACTTGTGATTAATTGGTGTTGTTGGTTTGTGGCTGAATTGTTGCAGGTGCGCTCCTCGATCCCTATTCAGTGTGTGTGTGCCGTGGAGAGGGTGGATGAAAATGCCTTTCAGCAGCAAAATGTAATGCAGGTCATCACCCAGGACAACGACGGGCAACTGCACACCATGTACATCCAGTGCAAGGTGCATTGGTACTGACACCAGCCAGTCACCAACAAAGTTCATGACCTTTTACAGTTTGAAATAAAAGTGTACAGAAAAGCATTATTTCTTTAATCTATTATTTTCTTAACAGTTGTTTGATTAGAGTTAAAGGGTACTTCAGTATTTTTCAACCTGGAACCTATTTTCCCATGTTTTTGGGTCTAACATAATTAATAATTATGATTTGCAGTCGAAAAGCTGTTCTGTTCCCTCATTACATTTCTGCAGGTGCCATCTATCTGCTCACTGAATTAACCACGTTCATGCACTAGCGAAGCTGACCCAAGGGGGGAGTGAGGCAGAAGAACACAGAAATATCATTTATTCAGGATTCATATGTAACCATACCCCATGTTAAACCATCTTTAACATTCACTCATCATTATTTACACTCTTTCCCAAGGTTAACTGTAGTTCATAGTACATTATGGCTTCAACACTCATCTCTTGTTTTGTCATGGTAAACCCCTTTTTCAAACAAGCACATTTAGTGGACTCACAATGACGATGTGCAGTTGACTGGAGGTTTTATCATCATTTAGGCTGCAGCAGTCTCCCTCAGTACTGTCCAGTTTAAAAAAAAAATGTTGTCCATAGACACAAAAACATGTGAAAAAAGGGTTCAGGTTTAAAAATGACCAAAGTTCCCCCTTAATCTATTATTTCGTTGACAGGTTGCTATATTGTTTAATAGAGTTAAGATCAAATCAAATACTGATGATTGCTGATTTTTAAATTAGAAAAAGTGAAAGAATTTTACTATTTTTCATTGAGTTGATACATTTGTATTTTCAGGCATAAACAAATAGCAGTGATTTGATTAACCTTTATCAATAAAGGCTTATTTGTTAATTTATTTTTGAGAGCAAATTTACACCTGCTTTGATCTCAGTATGACTTTAAGGGACCACTCAGTTCATGGTTCCTGGTGTTTTTCTGTCTGAATAGAATGTGAATGAGCTGAACCAGTGGCTGTCGGCGATCAGGAAAGTCAGCATCTACAATGAGCGCATGCTGCCCTCTTTCCATCCAGGGGCTCATCGCAGCGGCAAGTGGACCTGCTGCCTGCAGGCGGACCGTGCTGGTAATCCTGTCTCTGTTAACTCAGAAGCTACACAAACTTTTAAATCCTTCTATTAGGAAGCAGGATGTAACTCTCTAACCTGTTTTTATTGAAGTGTTTAAAGGAAAATTAGCTCAGATTTACAGTCAGACATCCAGAAGGATCATCAGGAATTATCAGCAACCCCAGAGCATGAGAAGTATTGTCCATCAACATGCAGGCTTAAATTTCGATCACAACATTTCTTACTTCCCTCATGGTCGACAAACGTGTAGCTGTCTTCAAAGACCAAGTGAGCTTCAGGCAATTCATATTTAATGATTAAAGCCTCAATTTGTAGCTGCCATGTTTTTGTTGCTTCAGTGGAGAAAAAGCTCTGAGAATCATAATGTGATTTTCTCTGAACAGTTACATTCACTCACTGTCTGAAAGCTTGATTACATTCCTTTTTTCTTTTAAGTTGTTTGGTCTTAGATGTGTTTGCCCACAACCTGAACAAATCATTCAGTTTACTGTCATAGAAGAGTGAAAAAATCTAAATAGTTGGCAATTAATTTAATAATCGATTACTACTTTAATCATTGCAACTCTAAAAAGGATATCTAATCATTTCTGAGGGTCAGATGTTTTTATCTGACAAAATTTTCTGTTTCAGTCCATATTTGTGTGTTTATCCTCTCAAAAACACTCCAACTCCAACAACACACATTTCCACTGCATTAAAAAACTGCACCTGTCTTAACAGGGTGGTCTAGCAACTACATTAATTACATTTACATTGATGAAACCAACGAGTTATATTATATATATAGAATGTTGATTAATACAAAAAGATGAACTCATTTAATCTGATTAATTATTTCATTTAAACTAAGGATTTTGTTGAAGGATTTTTAATGTTAACTTCAAAGACAGACATTCAAACCTTCATTTGAAAACAGCAGTAAAAGCTGTGAATGTAAAAAAAAAACATTCATTGCAGCCGTATATTGTTTATTTGATGTATTCCCTGTAGGTTAAACCCTGGGTAATGCCAGGGGTGGGGAAGGATTGCCACTGGAGCTCTTTGCCCCTAAAAATGTACATACTTGTAGTCCTGTGAAATCTTCACTAAACTGTCAAGTTGAAGGATATGTTAAGTTTGCCTGTGTGTAGAGCACTGTTCAATAAAAGGATGGTTCTCAGTTACAGGCTGCAGTAGAACCCACTCAGCTGTGACTCTGGGTGACTGGAGTGACCCACTGGATCCTGACGTGGAGACTCAGACAATATACAAGCAGCTTCTGCAGGGCAGAGACAAACTCAGGTCAGTCTAGAAACATCCCAAGCCTGGATGCAGTTCATTCACTGGACACTAGAGGTCGATGTTGCAACACAGGAGTAAACTGCTCTGCTGTTATCACTGACACTTCCTGATAACAGAATCAAATGTTTGACTGACACCCTTTGAAAAAAAACTCAGCAGCATGCAGAGAATAGTCAGTGATCATGTTATTAATGTGTCTTACTGATAACTGCAGGAAAAAATATCTGGAGGTGCCCGATGCTGATCAGACATCCAGCAATAAAGAAAAGATCAACACTGACATTCACCCAGGTGAGACTGCAGCTGCTGCATCTAAACTGTGGAAGAATTTTTGCTTTTTTCAATCCTGTCTATGATATCTTATAATCACATTCATAAGACATTATATGCATTTACAAGGTTTTATAAAAACCCTTAGTTGTTCATAATCATGCATGACAACTTCTAACAAGATTTAAGAATCAGAAATACTCAGCTCATCAGTTTATTGATCCCGGGGGGGGATTGGTTGCGTTTTGGTCACTCCCATTCAAGAACAGAAGTATATACACTGCCTGGCCAAAAAAAAAGTCACCACCTGGATTTAACTAAGCAAATGGGTCAGGATAATTACTGCAGTGATTAATATGTTTCAGCTGGCAACAAGTTATTTAACAGACGCAGTGAATAGCTTCTCATTTCTTAAACAACCATGTCAGAAGACATATCCTGTGGTCGTGGAAAAGATGTTACTCTGTTTCAGAAGGGTCAAATTATTGGCCTGCATCAAGCAAAGAAAACAACTAAAGAGATTGATGAAACTGCTAAACTTGAGTTGAGAACTGTCCAGCACATCATTAAGACCTGGACAGATAGTGGGGAACCATCATCTTCGAGGAAGTAATGTGGTTGGGGAAAAAAATCTTGAATGATCGTGATTGGAGATCACTAAAACATTTGGTGAAATCAAATTGTAAAATATCAACAGTGGAACTCGGGTCTGTATAATAATGAAAGTAAGAGCTTTTCCACACACACACAGGAACTCAAGGGATTGGGACCAAACAGCTGTGTAGCCTTAAGAAAACCACTTATCAGTGAGACTAGTCAGAAAAAAGGCTTCAGTTTGCTCAGTAGCATAAAGATTGGACTCTGGAGCGATGGAAAAAGGTCTTGTGAGTGATGAGACATAAAGTCCAGAGTACTTTCTGAGCAGTGGGCTTTTGTTTTTAGGATAATGGTTTTAACTTTTTTACATTGAGAGACAACTGACAGTTATAAACAGCTGATCAACTTAAAGTGTAGAACTTGTCCCTCGGCTTGTTATTGTCACGTTACACTGCAGCCTTCCTGCAGCCTGTCTGAGCTTCTTTGCATCTAGAGGAGGAGGGGGCGGGGTGAAAGAGCTCGCTTCAAACAGATTCTACATCACATAGGATTTCAACCTAAATTCATAAAAGTAATATGAAAATTCATGTTTTGTATCAAATTGTTGTTTTTTGATACGTAACCATATGAAGCGGGATAATGTATAGTGAGCAAGTCAGTATTGCAAAATAAACCCCTTTAGGGTGATTCAAAAATAACAAAATGTAAACCACTTATGATACTTTATAAACCTTGTTAGAGGTTGTTATGCATGATTATCGTTCATAAAGTGTTTTATGAAATGTATTATGAATGTATTTGTGTTACCAAGTTTTTACCGTTGTGTGTTCGCTTATGATATCGCCATTGTTACCTGTTTTGATTTCATAGCATTGTACACTTTCTGTCTCATAGATGGTGCAGAATGCAGCGCTCATCTAATAAAGCCAGGTCAGAGCGTTGCTGCTCGGCTGTTGGCGGTGATCGCGGATCTGGAGCAGGCTCACGCCACCTTCCAGCGCAGAGAAAAGGAGGACGGCACCAGTGTCATTCTGAATCCCTAGACTCCACGTAGACTGGGATCCAGTAACGCCGGAAGAGGGGAGGCCCAGCATCCTGTACCACCAGGAGTGAGCATCAGATATTCACTCTCTTGATTGTCAGGGAGAATGAAGTGGCCACAGGGTGCGACCTCTTCCAGCCTTTTAGTACATTCCCCGCTGTAAAGAGCAGAGGGAATTCTGCCACTTTGAATCTTTTTGTATTCTCTGAGTGCCACGGCTTCAACAGCGCCGGGGAGAGATTATGATACTTGACGATAAACAGGGCTGAGGGACTTTGAAGCATGATCTGACTTGATATTTTTTATGTAGATAACAAGAAATCCCTTGCATGGCCTGCATCCACTTGTTGTGAAATGTGAAAAGAAGCTTTTATATTTTCAGATATTGTACAGGACTTCGGTCGCACATTTTTATGCAAAAAGCTTGTTGTAGTGTAACAACAGTACCTGAATGTAAGGTGTTTTGATATTCGCTTATATCAACGTTTTGTATTTTATTGATGCGATTTATCACCATGGTCGCAATGTAGCAGTGACATTAAGGGGATCGTTCCGATTATTGAAGTGGGGGTTTTATGAGGTAATATCGATAATTCCCAGTGAGCATTTTATAGTTGAAAAGACATTTAAAAAACAACTATGGTCAACTGTGAAAAGACATTCAGAATAGGTTCAAAAGAGTTTATTTACATTAAAACCTTCTTCCAGTACAATTTCCTGAAAGCTTCTTGTTGGCAGCACATAGTCTACAGAATATAGTTCGTATTTATCACATTTTATTTCTCTTTCAACCTACAATTGAGCAAATTAAACAAATTTGTTTTTGGTGACACGATGTTGTAATTGCATTTTAGCAAGTTGAAAAGAGGAAGAGGCCAAACATCAAGCAGTTTTCAACTAGAAATTAAAAAGTCTGTCTGACAGCAAGGTAAAGCAGTGAAAATATTCTAAATATATCGTACACTTCAACTAATATTGATTTTTTTACGTGGCTAAAATACATTTTGCAGCTGACCCCCTCTTCAAATAATCTGTACTATCCCTTTAACATTATAGGTCACACCACCATGAGATTATGAAATGCTGGTGCACATGCCACAGTAAAACGCTGCCTGTACAGAGAGCAAAAAGAATATTATTTGAATTGTTGCTTTGGTCCCTTTATACAAAACAACGTGCTTTTGTTTGGTGCTATGGCCAGTCAACTTCAATGTTTGGTTCTGATGTAATTTGCATATTTAAAATGTCCTCACACCTGATGTAGCCATTACTTAGTCATAAGAGGGAATATTTACCTGTTAATAATATAATGCCCAAGCACAGAAAGGATCAATCTTATATAGAAGTAACACTGATTTGATAAGTTTACATTTTCTTGAGATTTTGGTGCCACTACATTTGGCTCACAAGTGTCAGGATTTGTTTAAGATGCCATATTTGTTTTTAAAAATGTTCAAAATTTGAATTTTGAAGCACTTGAATCCATTCTATTAATATATCTGCAAGACACATAAACTGTACACGGACATGCTATAAAGCCATTTCCCGTAGAGCGAGCAGTGTTTGCTGTCTTTCCCTTAAACAGAGAAGGTCAGTAAGTGTAATGGAGATCAGATCTGTGATCTCTCAGATAGGCTCAGCAGGCCACCCCGCCTGTGGAGCTGTTTAAGATTAGATCCTGCTACAGCTACTGTAGTGTCTGTCTTTCCTGTAGAGGAAGAACTGTGTGGAGTGATCATTATTACTGCCTTAGATGTAACATTGTAGTACACCTGCCAGACATGACAATCAGTAGGCTACATTCATGCGGTTATTCCTTATGTGTTTTGATATTTGCTGCACTCCGAAATTTGTTTTAGTGATTTCAGATCTATCACACAGTCTTTTCAAAACTAGAGTAAACATCAGATGTCGCCTGTGAATCTTGATATTCCCTGAAGGAGGGCTTTTATTTTGAAAAAAGAGAAAACACTGCCTGTACTTTATTTTGGAAATACACCATGATGGTTTGTTCCAAGTGGATTGTAACTGTGAACTAAACACAACTGTATTATTCAATAAACTATTATTTCAGCTTATGAGTCTGCTGTCAAATTTGTGTTCTCTTTTAGTTAACTTAAATTAAAAATACACATTTTCTCTTTAACCTGTGCTGCTGTTCATCCATCTAGATTGTTGTGGTGTGAGCTGAAAGGAGATACAAGCTGTAGAGATGTCTACCTTCTCTCAAATATATAATGGAACTAGATTATTTTTTTTCCCTTGAATGACTCAAAACAATTTATCAAAATTTCTGGCTATTCATTTAACAACTGATTGATAATTGATTATTTGACTAATCGTTGTGGCTCTATATTAAGGAATACAATTTCTGAATATATTTTTAATATACTGTAATTTTTAATGTATCTAAAAACCAGCCCAGCTCATGGTAAACCAGCCCAATTTCTGCCCACCTGCCCAAGCCCATTTTAACCCACAAACCAAAACAGCCCAGTTGGGTGGAAAACCGCCCAATCTGGAAACACTGCAGGTGGCGCACTTCATGCCCCCAAAATATACAATTAATATCATAAACATGCAACAGCTAGTCAACTAATAGCTTAAACTGACAATTACTGGTCGACTAGTAAAATCTTAAGTCAGGGCAGCGCTAGAAATGAATAAGTATGTAATATTCTGTCTTGTGTGCGTCCATTAGTTTTAGAGTGGAGGGTCTGACTCAGTGCAGGCAGTGACATTCATTCATGATATTCCAGGAAATGTCATTACATGTCTGACAGATCCCAGGGCGGCCTTACAGTGTCATGGTTACCACGCCACCCCTTTGTTCAAATGAATAATTTAATCAAACCACCAGAACCACAGTTTACAATCCAACAGCAGTCAGAATCTAATGTTAAATTATGCCACACAAACAATGTTTGCAGCCATTCCTCCTCTCGGCCTTATTTAAATGCTAATGAAAGCAGTGATGCAGCAGCAGAGGCTCTCTGCTCCCTCTCTCATTAGGCATGAGAGGTGAGAGAGGGAGCTGGGTGGGGGGGTTTAGGTACCACAACTCGGAGGAGCCTGACCCCTGAGCTGGTGGGTCAGTGCTGGAAAGAAGAGAGGGTGAGTACAATACATCGATTATTATGTCAATATCATGATATAAGACTTTATACTGTACCTATGCCAGTGCCAGTATTTACCCCCTTGGATGGTTCCACCTCTTATTGCTTTTATGAATTGAATCATGGTTAATATAGTAATAATAAAACAAAATAGAAATAAATAAAATAGTTAATAAAATAGATTTCTTCAAAGAATGTCAATTAAATAAAATATATAATGTAAAATAAATGATTGCATTCAAGTCAGTATTATTTGTTGTTGTTGTTGTTGTTGTTGTTGTTGTTGTTGTTGTTGTTATTGGTATTGGTATCCTCCAACCACTGTGAGGCACTGTGGGATTGTGGCTTGTAACAGTCACATGTGCTGCAGATAGTGCTGAAAGATGGACCTCATTTCCCATGGCACATTGCTAAGAATTTGAGTTTGCTATTTGAAGTTCCAAAATGTCAAGTCTTACTTTTTATTTTTGTTTGCAATGTGTTTGTTCAGGACATGATAACTTACGGTGGTTTCAACTGGTAACAGTTTGTGCTGCTTTATTTCTACACCATGAGTGAGGTGGCCAGTGCATTACTTCAGTCCAAGCTGGACTATAATACATGTTTCCCTTGTATCATATGCAAAAACACCTCACGATTCACGCTGATTAGCATAGTATTTATAAATCGAAAACACATGTGGTTGTGGGATTTCAATCAGAACATGGATCTGTCAAGTGTGTCTGATATTCAATGAATGACTTACTTAAATATTGGGCGCTGATGGTGCTATTCAGATCGTATCCGTCCATTCTCTAATTATTTATAAGCCATATTGGTCAGTCTTTGGCTGAAGGCAAAGCCACAGGCCCTGGTGAACAGTATGCGCCAATCATGGCTCCTCCCCACAGCACTAACATGCAGCAGCCAGTGACAGAAAATGACCATAAAGCAAAATTTACTGCCAATGAGAACTGTTTCTGCTGCACTCCACAGCTCCAGCAAAGCTCATTTATATCCACATAACGAGGCTACAGAGCTGCCCGGGGAGAAGGAAACGGTGGAGCGAAATTAAAGAGGACATGCCAGCAAGTGGAGGGAAAAAACGAAGAAGGTGACAAAAGGTCAAACAAACTACCCCTTGTTGAGGGCACATTTATTTTTCCACAAGAAACACACAAACATGCAACAAGGTCATCACAATTCAATAAAGACTGATAGATTAAGAAGCCCTTTATAGTTAAATCAATATCTCTCGATATCTTGCTTTTAGTTTATCTCTTTGTGAACCATTTTAAATAGCAACATGTCAACACTGCTTAACTCAAACCACAGAAACCATGATTTGAAAATGTCAATTAAAATGGGCACTTAAAATGCAAAACATTCAGATGTTTTACACGTTAGCGAAAGAGTGAGGAGAGCAGCCAAACGCTGTCTCATCCCCCATTTGTGTAAATCAAACCCGATAAGAGGAGAAAACCTTCTAACTAACTGGAGTAAGATGCAAAACCACAGTGCTAAATTTATCCCCAGAAGACCTGGGCGATATCTCTAAAGAAGCTATGATGTTTTCATACGCAAAAAAGCTATGCATTGTCAATAAACTTGCTCACAGTTCGGTTAACATGCACCTCTAGGAGAACATTACTGTATCTTTAAAGGACATGAACCTAAGATTTGCTTACTAGACGCACGCCCGGCGTACATTCACACACACCCGCACAGACAAACGGATACAAACGTACAGTATATCCACACAGAATGTTATCATTTAGAAAGAGAAGTACAGTTTGCAGCTGACACTATGACAGAGTACAACTGTAAATACTTCATATGTGAGGACAAAGTGATTTCACCCCTTATCCCACCTCTAATCAAATGGAAAATAGTATGGAATGGATCTTAATAAGAGTATTACAGCAATGTTATGTAATAGTTCTTTTAGAGACAATCATCATTCAAAAAAAGACATCAAAAATATATGTTTTCTAATACATAGCATGTGAACATCCTCGGATCGCGACCCCTTTGCTTAGAAACCTGGAGGTAGGAACCCCATAAAGAAAATATCCATCATCATTTAAACCAAAACATCTGCCTTCCTGCTACACAAAAATCATGTATTAGATCTTAAAAATAGTAAATTGCATAAACGCCATCATCTCTCTCTTTTTTAATCAGACAAATACCGAACCACGTTTTATTCATCATTCCCATATAAGTCTGTACACACCTGAAAAGTCTAAAGGGCCTGCATCATTCACACTACAAGGCCAACACATGGAAAGGAAAAGTCGAAGAAGAAGAAGCAAACATTTGGATTTCTCTGGTTCGTGAAACAATTCCCTGATAGGTTGGAGGCATTCTCTCTTGCTGTCCCATTATTATAAAGGGAGTCAAGGTTGTGAAGGAGAAAACTTGTGATGGAGCAGGCCAAACAATTACTGTTTTCAACACCTGGGTTAAATTCACCTACAAATAACTGCAGTGGTTTGTTTTAGGTGCCAGAAAGTTGAAGTGTAACACAGTCAAGTAGGTCAAAGCCTGGAAAACTTGGTTTAAAAGTGGCATTCTAGAAAGCCAGCCCTGGTTGATGTGGCGACACCTGTAGTTACTGGTGGTAATGCAGTTTAATAGTACAGGTCCCAGAATCCTAGGGACAGCAGAACAAACTATTGTTGTCTTAATAAGGAAGTCAGGCAATAATTGGCCTTTGTGCATCATTCTGTGATCAGCTGTGATCTGATTTTATGCTGCACACGGCATCAGTGTTACTCACCACACTGCTGTTTATTTGGTGCATTACTGCCACCTGTAGATCAGTGGAATAGTGTGAAACCACTGGCAGGGCTGTGTATCGTATCAGCCGTTTGCACACACACGCACACACATAGGAAAACTACTCCTTAGTGCTACAAGTGACCTAAACCTCCAGAGGACCCTTTAAATGCTTTTAATGTGCAGCTGCAGCAGCAGGTAATGTCTGGTTTGCTTTGACAAACTAACACTAGAGTAATAAAATTTTATCCTGCTCTGTCACTTTGATTATATATTGATTATATATTTATTAAACTGCAAATATATAAATATTGCAGTACTTTCATCTGTGGGTCATAGGCTCAGTCACGAGCTGTGTTATCTCATTTAGCGATAGTTACTTTACAGACATTTATTTAAATGAAACTCTCCAAGATTTTTAGGTATTTCAGCAATCTAAGCTAATGTTTGGAAAATCATTATCTGTGTTTTTTAATGAAGAAGTTTAACACATAAAGAGAAACATGCATTACTAGCTAGGTTCAGACATTGGTACATTACTGTTTCTGAGGCAAATCAACACAGACTGAACAAACCATCCAGCCGCTGAATTGATGTGAATAATGTGAGAAAACTTTACACGTCACTCAGTCTGAACAGACAAATCTCAGTGAAAATAACTAAAATGTTCTAAAGTGTTATTAAGAGAGTAATCATATAATTAGGAGACTGAGAAAACAGGTTCACAGGGCCTTTAAAAAAAATGTAATTCAGTGTCCTTAGAGAGGACTAAGGTAAATCCTGGTTAGCTAAAACAAACTCCAGGAGTTATTTGTAGCCTCTGTTTAACCCAGGTGTGTTGCTTTCATCTTCAAACTGAGCAAATGACTGCATCTATTCCCATGTTCTGGACAAGCAGAAAAAGAGAAATGGCCCACTTGGGGGGGAACGGTCATTTTCATGCTGCTAAAGCTCCCCCACCAATGAAAAAGACACATTTACTGTATTTACTGGGCGTCCCACAGGGGGGTCAACTACACAGATTCTACATTAAGGTAACGACAGCAGCATACGCTAAGACTACTTGTAATATAAGACGTCCATAACATGTCGTACATATTTCAACAGTCCCTGACATACTGACAAATTCATCTTTGCCAGATTTTATGTATTCATGTTAACGTGTGCCTGTGTATAGATATGTGGGCCACTCAATATCTTTATATTTTCTATATAGAAGAGTATAAAAATAAATTAAACTTACACCACCCACTCAAATTGAGCTTGAATTTAAAGGTATATCACATCTGCAAATGTATATTATATATATATATATATATGTATATATATATTTCAAAGCATTGCAAGCCAGTTTATAAACAACAACTTAAAAAAAGACAGATTCTGTTGCAATTTAAGACATTTTTCTAAAAATTAAACAACTGATTAAACAAAACTGTTGCCTCAAAGTGCTATGGAAGACTATGATTCACTCCAAAATTAAGCTCACAGCTGGGTGCCCTCACGATAAACCTTACATCAACACCCCTGTTCATTAAAATTGATCAGATATATTTATGGAGAATTATGCAGCACTGGGTTGTCTTTTATCTCCGTGGAAAGGAACACCGCAAGATTTTCACCAAGGACCTTCGAAAAGTCTTTAGCTCACGGCATAAATTCTGAGGGGGGAAAAGCAGCCAACAAACTAGACCAACATTTGCATGGTTCCTCAGATGAAGCACTCTGCTGCTGAGGAGGAGGAGGAGGAGAAAAGTGGCGGCGAGGCCATACATCAGAATCCACCCCAACAACTCTCACAGAGGGAATGAGATGTTTCACTGCTCACTATACAAGCAGCAGAGCCTGGTGCACCGCCTTGCAGCAAACAAGCTCACCAGAGACTTGCAGATCGCAGGCGAGCAGGAACGCTGCCCGAGATGCATCTCCGAGAGAAAACTGTTGGAATTTGAAAGAGGGACGTCCATCTGTGAGGAGCACATGCAGCTTTTCTCCTCAAGGACTTCAAGCCAGCATATTAATGCCTCGGCACACACGATCACACAGTCACCCCTCATGTACGGTCAGCATGATGGATCGTGCCGACGTCTGGGTTTGCTCCAACAGGGAGAAAAATAATGCAGGCCTCATATTCACGGAGGTCAGCGTCATCAGTGTGTCAACAAAACAAATGAGTTTAACCTTGGAGCGTGGCAAAACCCCGCTTCACAACCAGAGCCTTTCAAGTTACAACACCTCGTAACAAGCATCAAACGGACTGATGAGATGCTTGTTTCATCTATTTCTCGTCTCCTCTCGTAGACAGTCCACAAGGTTAACCATACAACATACGTTTATTACCAAACACTAATATTTCATAGCCTTTAGCTCCCTGGAATCATGCACGACAGAATACACTTTCATTTCACAGAACAACTGACCTAAAGGTGGAAAATGCCCAGTGCAACTTTACAATCAAAATCCTCTCCATCAAATCACAAAACCACTTGTTACAGGACAATCATTAATTATTGGAAGAAAAAGGGGGAAGAAATTTGTTTTGATTAATTCAGAATGCTGAAATTGTCGTCAATTTCACCTCACAATATCAATCAACAACTCATCTATCGACGCTTCACCCTATTGCAGATATTTGCCGAACATTCATTATGCAGCGTTAGTCTGGGCCATGCATTCTGGACTTACAAATATGCCTTTGTATAGTTTTGGCCCATCATTGTTTTACACTGAGTGCAGAGTTTGTTTGAATCTAAAAGGGGTTAAAATACCACTTTCCTGCAGCTATCAACATCAAGACACACAAATGTGACCTTATCTTTACATTCTTCAACCCTCTGATAAAATTTGGCATAAACGCAACATGCTCAAGGCATGGATCAAGAGACAGCAGGGGGGAAATCTTCGGTTATACAAATATCAAAAATATTGATCATAACCACGTTGTTTATTTAGCTTCCATTGCTCTTGTGCCACCACTTCTGCAGGGTATTTTTGGGAGTAAAGAGTTGTCGGCTGCATGATGGCCCGCCATGCACTGTCCCTATTCACCAGGAGACGGTGCGGCATGGTGGGTTGTGTTCCTGTGTACCAGCTCAGCTGGACATCAGTCCTTCAGGTTGTCCTCTCCGACCCCCTGGGCTGACAGCTCAGTCAGGACGTTGTCCAGGTAGTTGGGGTCTGGGTAGCCATGACCAGTCAGGTTGGAGCCGAATTCTGTCTTGTGGTGAATCTCATTCCACACCACCGTGTCTGACTCGCCTGTGGTGCTGGACGTGCCGATGGTGAAGATGAGGCGTCGGTCCCAGGCCATGATCAGCAGCTTCAGGACCTGGAGAGACAGAGGAGGGTGAAGAAGTTATTATCACTCTGTAACAAGGAGAGCATAACAAACCACATGTAGGACGAATAGGTCTCAAACACTGACATATACAAAGAAGGACGACATGAAAGCTCCAAATAAATGAGCATAAAACATCTGTGTCATCCCCTTGTGGCTGGCTGCAGTATAGGTCATAAACCCCACCCCCTCCATGCTAGCAGAGGGAGCGTGGCCCAAATAAAAACACCACAGTACGTCAAATAATTTTTTTCCAAAACGCAAGATGGCAGCACTTTTATCTGGGATATTTTATGACCTTTTTGGGCAATGGGAGGAAGTGGAGATGCATACTACATTCTACTACTGAGGAATGCCATCTGTGCATATTTGGGTGCATGTGTGTGAAACTTTTAAATTAGCATAATTAATACCATAATAAGGCTCTGCTTCCTGCCCAGGTCAGGAAGTGTTCATTCACAAAAATGACACTGAAGGGTAAAAAGAAGCACTTTACAAGTTCAGAGATTGAAGTCCTGCTTTCAGAGATCCATAAAGGAAAATCTTCAATTTTAACAGCATCAGCAGTACAATTAAGGAACCTGCTAAAGCTGAGTAACGGGAAAAAAATACAAGTGCTGTCAGTGATTAAATATGAAAATGGCCACAGCAAGGCGATCGATGGCTGCATCAGGAGGAAGGGGTCGAGGAGAAGTCTCCATCATAGAGATGTATGACAAATAACATGCCTTAAAAGGTGATGTTGCACTGTCATGCATTGAAACTGAGGACATTTCCATGGACAGTGACTTACATAAGACACAGCCAATAAGCCTGACAGTAATGATCATGGCCAACTTAAAATAATGATGATTACGTTACGATGATTATGTTAGGCTATGTGAACACTTTTAGAATTATACTGCGAGTCAAACAGGATAATGTTGACATAATTATGAGCCGCAATTTGTACAGGATTTTCAAATTCAAAATTGCTATAATAAAATATACATCAGTGAAATTCAAATTCAAAATACTTGCTTACCTTCCTGCCTTTCTCATTGTCGGGGAGGTAACAGTGTCGAGGGAACCCTCTCGCACTGAACTTCTTCCCAGGGTTGGGGTGCTCATTGGTCTGGTAGTAAAAATGTCAAGAACAAAAACAAACATTACAACTCGTTCTCTTCCAATTACGACCTAATTGTGTATAAAATGTCAACAGCACCCACAGGACAAGCTTTAATGTTCATGTTGCTCACAATGGCCCTTTGCACAAATCACTGGAGAGCCATGCTACTGTAAATATCCAATTATCTCCTTAAATATCACATTTTAGAAAGTTGCTTTTGAGGGTCCAATGTGGAAAAAAAAACCCCATCAAGCTTGATAAAATCCTAATGTGTTCATAGTTGGGTTTGAAGGGGGGCAGAGGCACTGGTCCACACTTAAACCACCAACTGCTCCTGCACCAGATTACCTCCATCTTTATTAAATAACATGCAATATGTAAGAATTGTCCACCTCTTGAATTCACACTCCAAACAAACAGCGGGCAGCATATCATTCACCAGAGTAACTGGTAACTGCAGCTAAGTGTAGCTGCCGCTAGCTAGTTAACCGTGCTGCTAGTGATCTTATTAGCTGACTCCAGTCTATCTGGACTGGAGTTCAGAGGACCAGGGGGAGTGTTGGTGTAAACACCATTAACACAGGAGCTTGTGACCAGGAGGAAAAGGTTTTCAGGCCCAGGGCCAGAGCCAGGCCAGCAGAGCCTCTGAGACTGACGGAGACAAGTTTCACGACAGAGAACACAGTACAAAGGTGTTTTAAAGTGTCTCCGATCAGGACTCTGACTCCAAGGATGATGACGACACAGCAGGCAGGGACAGGAGAGTGAAATGGAAGTTTATTCTCTTTATTTATTAGACTAAAAATGCTGAGAGCTTGAGTAATTTAGCAAACTCACAACTTAAATACATCTCCCAGCTGAAACCACAGGCTGGAGGCCTGAGCTATACTATTGGACTATCGCCTCTTTACCTCAAGCAATTCCAGTTGATCATTTTTTGTATGTTTTAAACTACAGTTCTTACATTTATACATTTTTAATGAAAGAATCATATGTACTTACAGTTGCCTTGTTGTGGCAAATTGGTCACATAATTCCTTACTTCTAGTTAAGTTTAAATTGTATTACAAATGAGTAACTGATATTCCAAGCCTGTTTTTATGCCTCTAATAAGCATGCTAATTGGTCAGATTAAAATGTTCAATTTTTTGCATTGACTGTCTTCCTCCTTTTTCTTTCCTGAGAAGTACATGATACAGACCAACAACTCAATCTGAGTGCAAAGCAGCAGAAAACTACTGAATTTACACATGCAGAGTTAAAATTATTGTCTCTTCTTTATAGTACTAGAAAGAGAGGTAGGAGATCAACAGAAATGTTCCCTGGCGATGGTGCTGTTGTGCTGACCTGACTGGTCAGGTGCCCCCCCCCCCCCGTATTCTCTGTCCGCTGGGACACTAAAGCCTGCTCCTCTGGTGGGAAAAGGTCAGTTTATTGACTCTATTAGAGCTCTTCTCAGCAGTCAGGATGAAATACACAACCTTCTCATCTCACCCACTCAAATCCAGGCTCCAAAACATGCTCTCATCTCCACTGCAAATGTGATGTAGATTTAAAATGACCTTCACTGGATTAAGATATGTTCTATTTTAAATCGATTTATTGGCATGTATACTAAATGATGAATTAATTGCTTAAAAAACTTGCAAATTCAAAGATGATGAAGATAATCATAAGTCATAGTCCCTTTTTGGAGTCTGAGGAGTCTATCTCTGTCCGTGACCATAGTGTGATCCCTCAGAACGCTGTCTTCCTCAGTGACTTACACCTCACCTTCCTTCATGAACAACCGTCAAACTTAAGCGGATAAGCAGCAGTCGCAGAAAGGGCACAGATTTACAGAGGAGAGACAGTGGATCAGGGCACAAAGGCAGCATGGTGGATTTAGAGAGGTGACACGGCTCTGACCTGGATCCCGGCAGGAATGTCATACACGATGCGGATGGTCTTGGAGTCTGGGTATCCGGGTAGGCAGTGGGGGATGACGTGGTACTCCATCTTCCCAGGAGGCTGCGTGCCTGTTTTCTCCCCATAGATGGTTTTGCATGTTGGACACTGAAGACTCCCATCCTAGTGTTAAGAAAAATAAAAATAATGATATGACATCACTGACTATGTTTACATGCACACTAATTTCCCACTAAGATTCTGAATATGGCAATATTCTGGGAGGAGAAACACACCTACTATTAAACAGTATGAAAAACATAGATATCAACAGTTTTTTGAATATGCTTTGATATATTTGGATATGATATATAATGTAAGCGGCAGGGCATACATCATTACAGTCATTGGAGTATGCACTCCTGCATGTAAACAGGAATATTAGTGGAATATTAATTTTCATTATCCAGTTTAATAGTAATATTGTCTTTTTCAGAATAAGGGAAAAAGACAGAATATTTTGTGCATGTAAACATGACACAATAAGTTAATGCCAATTATTGTTTATGATGTTATTGGTGTAAAGCGCCAGTTCACCGAAATAACAAAGACATTTTTTTCCACTTTGCCTCTAGTTGTATCTTGTCATGCAGATCTGTCTCTGAGATTTCGTCCTTCACTCCAAAACAACACATATAAATGAAATGTAATTTGTGGTGCTTTAAGCAAACTTGTATTAAAGGTGGTCTTTAAATAGTAATTGAAAAACGGATTTGATATCATTTCACCAACTATTCTTGATCATGTTACACTGACTGATGGCCTCTTGGTATATCTGCTTGTATTTGCCTCTTCTGCATAAGCAAGCAGCACATTTGTATTTCATGTGAAAGTGAACTGAAGTGAACAGAATTTACAATGATTTTACACACAACAATATAAGATCCCCATCTGTGCACAAAAATACTGACGCCTGATCATGTGCCAGCACCATGTGATCCAGTCAAGCTGTAAGACATCGCGAGTTTATGATTTGAGCACAGAGTGACATCATAACAGCGATTGGCTCACAAGCTCTTACCCACCTTATTGCCATTGTTGTACATGGCCACCAGGCACAGCAGATGGTACATGTGCCCGCACTTGCCAAGTTTGCCCACCAGCTCTGGCTTGATGCCTTTGTGCTGCAGGATGCCTTCATAGCCTGATGACATGACCAGCCTCTCCATGCAGATGGTACAGTCCTGGAATAGCCAACCAAAATACTTCATCTGCCATTCAACATGACTGTGTTCATCAGACTTTCACACTTGGTTAGGACATCAAAACGGTGACGGAGTGCATATCCCAGTGAACACAAAACTTTTTTAGATAGAAAAACTTTTTTTAAAATAGAATATTTGATGTAATGATATGGACATACAATGGGAAACAATTCAAAGCAGTTTCAACACTGCCAAAATTTAAGAGACTGCAAATAAAATATAAAAACAGAATGCAGTCATTTACAAAAACTTTTCAAACTATATTCTACTAGAGTATAGTATAAACACAAGATATTTAACTTTATTCTTTTTTGTAAAAGTATACATATACTGAATTTGATGCCTGCAACATGTTTCCAGAAAAGTTGGGACAGGGGCAACAAAAGACTAAGGAAGTTGTGGAACGTTTAAAAAACACCTGTTTGGACAATTGGGAGAAACAGGTTACCTGAGATGGACTGACACACAGTGAAGAAGTGTGCTGTGGTCTGATGAGTCCACATATCAGATTGTTTTCAGATATCACTGACATTGTGTCCTCTCTGCTAAAAAGGAAAAGGACCATCCAGATTGTTACCAGTGCCAACTGCAAAAGCCAGCATCTGTGATAGTATGGGTGTGAGTGCCCACGGCATCATGGGTAACTGACACATCTGTGAAGGCCCCATTAATGCTGAAAGGTAGATACAGGTTTTGGAGCAACATATGCCGCCATCCAGATCACATATTTTTCAGAGACGTCTCTGCTTATTTCATCAAGACGATCAAAAGACATATTCGTCATGTGTTACAACAGTGTGGCTTCATAGTAAAAGAGCTCAGGTAGTAGATTGACCTGCAGTCTAGACCTGTCTCCTACAAAAAATGTGTGGTGCATTATTAGCATTAGCACAAAATACAACAACAGAGACCCTGAACTGTTGAGCATCTGAAGTCATATATCAAGCAAGAATAGGAAAGAATTTCACTTTCAAAACTTCAACAATTATTTTCCTCAGTTCCCAAACACTCATTGAGTGTTGTTAAAAGGTCCTGTATCACAGTGGTAAACATGCTCCTTTTGGAACGTATTTCAGGCATCAAATTCAGATTGAGTGTAGATTTACAAAAAACAATTAATTTTAACATTCATGTTGTATTTTTGTGCTGTATTCAAATTAATATAAGCCAAAAAGTTTTTGCAAATGATTGCTTTCTGTTTTTATTCACTGTTTTATAGAATGGCTCAACGTTTTTTTATGTGTGTGTCTATGTGTCTTTTTCTCACCTCATCTGGCATCACTTTAATCTTCTCGGTGTACCTTCGCACCACATCCTCTGGGTTTTTACCTTGTCACAGAATAAATCACAAGAGAAATAAGATTACCACTAAAGAAACGCCAAACTTGTCACTTACTTACACCCACATACCACAAGTAAGTACAAAAAAGGGGCAAGATTGACCACTGGATGGCACTTGCTTGTCAACTGAATACAAGAGAATAACAGCTTGATCTTGATGGATGACGAACTTTCATCAGTTTTAGTGGCCGGTCCGGCCTGGACATGACTGCAGCCTCACTTTTTTTCTCCTGATAAAAGAGTGTGAGCGAGCATATGAAGAGAGTATGCATGTCTGTGATGTTGAGGAGGAGGAGGTCACCTTCAAACTGGCACATAACAACCAGCTATCCCCACATTCTCTGATAATCCCCGTGTGCAACCAGGCTAGCATGGCTGAGAGCACACCCACAGCTTACACCCCTAATACGCTTACAGGCAACCTCTTTTCCCCCGGAGCCTTTGTTTGTTCATTTGAGGGACAGCCAGCGAACAGAGGGAGGGAGAGCAGCGGAAAGAGACCGGCTGAGCAAAAATAAAAAAAAATCTTAAGGTATAAAGGGTATGAAGGCAGAGGAGCCAGAAGAGAAAAAAACTGAAAAAATGAGGAGAGAGACAGGAGAGACTCAATCACGCATTTTCTGCTGTTGCTTTTGGATGGCTTTATTAGTCCATCAAAAGCCTCTCTGACCTTTTTCTGTACAGAAAGCAGAGCAGGATAAATCCAAATCTCTCTGCAACAGCATCTCCATTCCCTCCACAGCCCTCCAGTGTCTCTGAGTTCACTTTCTGTTTGCAGACAGCACACACAGGTTGCACATTTGGCCGCTGACTCGTTCCTCTATCTACAATGTCACTGGCAAGACCATTTAAAGGTCCAGGTACTCAATTTCCTAATAATTTCATGGACAAAACTATGTAATTAAGCACTAATTATATGGAAAAATAGACAGAAATTTCTATGTTTTAGTCATGCTAGCGGCATGGCTTCAGAGATGGTCATGTTAGCATGCTGACATTAGCACTTAGCTCAAACCTAGTCAGTAAGTAATGTGTGTAAGTAATATTATTCATTTGTGGGGCTGTCACGATTCTTCATGATTCGATATGATTTTCAATTTTAAGTTGAGATGTCATATCATTATTTCCTTTGTAATAACGATACCGGTATCCGATACTTTGCATATTGGCTAATACTGAGTACCGATCGGATACCATTGTATTAAAACAATATTTTTGTTTTATCTTTTTTTAACAGGTGTATATTACTAGCCCTGTATGGATGTGATGTGATTATAATCCTTGTTGTATAGCCTCTCTCTACATACAGAGGATGAATGCCATAGAACACGACTTCACCATCCTGGGAACAAAAATGTAGTGCAGGATGTTGCTGGGAAGTAGTAGGATCCTGTTTTCCTGTTGTCCTGCAAACGGACATAATTTAGCTACGTGTTTATAGAGCAGGAAGGTACGATCCGATCACAAGTGGTCATTTGTGACAATGTGAAAATGCATTGTAATGCCAAGATGTGTACGTACGTACTCAGAGTTGTCCACTTGTGATCGGATCACCAAAGATGCACGTTAATGCCAGGTTTTATCTGACTCTTAGTCTTGTTTGAGTTAAGATGTGTTGAGTTTATAAGAAGTTGTTTATTTTCAGAGGAATTTCCATGAAAGACCAGTTCAGTTTAAACCCCCCTAAATATTTAGTTATTATTTATCATTGGAATTTTTATTTTTCATGGACAGTATATTGAATTGTATGCACACCTGTAGACAGGCTCAGGCTCAGTGGGAATTACAAGCGTACCAACTGAACAGTCGTAATTTTCCCTATAATTAACACCAAATTACACACTATAATCTGTTGTAGGAACCTTCCTATAAATTCCTTCCTAGTAAATTATAGGAAACTGTGGGAGCTGTAAAATAAAGTGTTGCTGCCTCATCTCCGATCCAATAAGTTATGGAGAGCTCTGAAGGGTTGAAGAGGAAAATCACAGTGTGGGGATGGAAATCCAACAGCCTCACTGATCAATTAGGACAAAAACTCCCTTGGGAGGCCGGCGGTTTCCACGACTTCCATCGACCAGCACTTATTCAAGCCCAAAGCCGTCCAACTGAACACCAGATCCCCTCTGAAATCAGCTCAGTACAACAGTCCCTTGTTAATTAGTTTCCTTACAACAGCCTCTGTCAGTCTGCATGTAGTGTAACATCTATAAAATTGTTACTTACATTTTGTCGCTGCATTTGCTCATAAATCTGGCTAGCAATCACCATTACATTTTATAGGAGCTTTTTCAACAGGTACAGGAATGCTTTCCTAACTAATCAGCAGCTACCTTGGATGAGGTTGGATTTATTTTAACACCCTCATGGAATTTAAATGGGAGGCATTTAAAGAACAATTACGCTCCCTTGATCACAACAAAAAAAACTGCTTTAGTTTTGTTTGCACACTAAACAACAGACTTACAGACAGATGATACAAAAACATCCTGCAAAGCTTGGCAGGACAGAGAAA
Organism: Lutjanus erythropterus; assembly: GCF_056507025.1. Lineage (NCBI taxonomy): Eukaryota > Metazoa > Chordata > Actinopteri > Lutjaniformes > Lutjanidae > Lutjanus > Lutjanus erythropterus. Next base: position 28,099,821 of record NC_139326.1, on the reverse strand, counting down.
GTCTGCTGACTATCAGTGGTTGGTCTTTCCTCAGTGCATTTCAAATTGACATTAACACAATATAAAATCAGAGTGGTAGCTGTTATGGCCGTATGTTTTATGCTTTTCTGTGTGTATTTTGCATTAACTGGTTTTGATGGAGAGTGAGAGTTCTCTTCAGGATCTGAATTTCGACCTTGTTTTTTGTTTTGTTTGTCACCCTCTCCTTGATTTGCTCCACCTTACCTCTCCTCAGGTGCTTCTTCTTGGTTTTGCGACGCATGCCGTTGATCCCTGGCACAGGCTTCATGTCGCTCTTATTGATGGGCGGTGGGTGAAGTATGGGCTTGGGAGCCCGAGTCAGGCAAACCGGCAGACCTGCAGCGCACATCAGGATACCTGTCATACCTGATGCAAATGTACAGCACACACACACGAACAAACACACACAGAAGAGTAGAAAAAGCACTGATTGTGAATGTTTTTTCAAGATTAAGTTTAGACATCTAACTCTGACCACAAGCAGGTGTTTTTTTAGGAGTTTTCTTAGCAGGAACGATACAATGAACGTTGTCTAACCTGCTAGTGCTGGGTGCACTGGTCCAGATCCAGTCAAGTTCTTTACTGGGAGAGCAGGAACCCTAAAGAGAAAAGAAAAAAAATTACATTCAGGACTGATGTTTTTAAATTTCATGGTTGCAGAAAGTGATTTTCTCACACTAACCCACTGTATAAAAAATACCAGACATAGCCTCCATGTCTGAAAAGTGAAACCAATGCATTAACGCCTTAAACCTTCATTCTTTCTTATAGGAAGGTACGCTTTATGTATTTCTTATAGATAGGCAACACCACTGTCACACAAGTCAAATTGTATTGAAGTCTATGAGAAAATGAACCTTGTGGCATATTTCATTCAATCAGGGTCATACTGCAACCTCTAGTGGCAATTTAGAGACACCAGGGTCTACAGGAAACATAGATTATTTAGAAACATTTATGTCATCTGTGTAGCTGGTGGTGCTTCATGTTGTGTCAGTCCATCCTTGTTCATTTCGTAAAAACAAAATATGTATTTCTCACATTCTTTAAATGGCCCTGTGACCTCTATAATGGACAGTAAATTGTCCCGATTGCACAACACTGCCTGTTATGCCATAGTTGAGAAAACTGAGAACAGCAGCTCGTTCTGCTCTGCACACCATAAAAAACACTCAAGTTAAAATGTCACATGTGCTCCACCACAGAGACAGAGACTTCTGCAATGGGATGAGACAGCTTGACTCATGTACAAAGCACTGCAGCAGAGCCTGATTCAGGATGACATTTGGAGAGGCTGGAGTTCATGGAAAACACAGACGACAAAGACAGTTGACTTGCACACTCTTCAAGATCTGTGGAGCAGAGCGGACAAAAGCACTCGGGGCATTAATATGAGCATACAAGTCAGTAAATCACTGTTCTGTTCAGAGGGCTCGAGCCTCAATTCAACCAGCAGCATCCCACAGCAAGGGCCACAGAACAGCAGAGTTTCCTTTCCTCTGGTTAAATGTAGCCTAAGCCTCAGTGTGACAACTCAAGTAAGTTAGTTAATGGAAATAATGGGTTCATTAAAACGGCAGTTGCAATAAATGTTTTAAATCACATTACAAGCAACAACAATCATGGATCATTTAGCAGCTTAAAAGTCAGATATTTTTTCTCAGAAGTTGGTGGAGACCAAAACAGAGTTGAAAGAAAGTGACCAGATAGTATTTTTTTTTTTCCAGTTTCGGGTTGTTGGAACTGAAGTGAGCCAAAGTGAACTGCTGGGCTACTTGGACTGAGAGAGTCGCTAAAGGTACATTCATAATTGACCGTCAGGGAGAATGAGCAGAGGGGGAGGCGTTGTCATTCACGTGTGCTGTTTGTGGGGTTTATATAGTGTTGGGGGACCATGGCTCAAGCACGTCACCGAGCCATGTTTCAGGTGAAATCATGGAAACTATTTCCATGATTTCTGTGATACTTCCATAAGTCTACTGGTCTAACTCCAGAATTCAGTACTACATAGTTCTAAATCTTTTCACATTTTCGTGAACTATGTTCTAACGTTAACAGGGACTTAAATAATTTTGTAAATATTCTGAGTTCATTCTAACCAGCTTCATCCCATCACACATTTGCATTACTGTCCCATGCAGTCAGCAGATAAGTATGTGCATTCTTATATGTGTGCAGATGAAACAAAGAAAAAAGGAAAATGCAAATTTTAAAAAATACTCCACAGCGCCTCTAGTGGCCTAATTTATGACTATTCCATCCAGGATCCTCCCCAAAGCAGAAACTTTATGATCAAAAGTCTGGAGGACGCCTGTAGTCACATTTACTAAAACTGGAACGAGGGCCATCAGCTATCTCCTGATAAAAAAAATTAGATGAAAGTCACATGAAATGTGTCACTTGTTAGTCATCTCAGTTCATCAACCACACACACATACACACACACACACACACACACTACGGCAGTGTACATATATTTTTGACTCTCTGCTCTTTGACCATGAAGCGACTGAGGTGTTTGGTGCTGCAGCTCCCAGGCATTTCACAAATCCGCATCAAGAGACTGCTTTGATATTAGCGAGAGCCTCTGTTCCTGTGCCAGGGGAAGCCCTTCAATAAGCTGAGTGCAATAACAAAAAGGGACACCAGGCCTGGCTGAGACTGATGTGTCCTAGTGCATCTCTGGTAGGGACTCATATCCACTGTGTCTCGCACCAGTGGACCAGACGACTCCCGCTGTGTGCAGGACTGATGTGACTCCATATAAATGAAAGTACTACTGTGATGTGCAGCTGTGATAAACACCTTCTGTCAGAATGTCGAGTTCAGGGGTGTGAAACCATGACAGGTTTGACTTTGGCTGTAGGATTTAACTTCAAGCAAAGACGACAGCGAGAGACTTCACACCTCCAACCGCAGCAGAGGAATTAAAGGGTGAACTCGTCTGCTGCAGTCGGTGCTTGTAACAAAAACAAAATCAGTCGATACTTCACGGCACCCAGCTGCCCATCACTCAATGGAAGTACTGGTTTCAGAGGAGTCAGAGGATGGCAGGTTATTCTGTTCGACTGGAAAAATGAAGTCAGTGCTTGTTTTCACTGCTGAGGAGAATGAGGAGGGTGAAAGAAGTGACACCTTATAAAGCATGAATATCAAAAATAAAAAAGTGATTAAGGCTAAAGCAGAATGTACGGAAGCCCTGAGAGGCAAGTAAGAAGAATAGACTGATTAAAGAAACTGATTTCTATACTTTTTTGAGTAAGTGTTAATGTGCAATATAACAGATGACCAAATCATCATATTTCAGTTTTCGGTGTTTGTGCTGGTCGCAAGTGAGGGGTAGTGCGTTCCTCTGCTGTAGTGTGTTACTTAAGTCAGACATAAAGTGTTTTATTATGCCGTCTTCTTGTATCCTACTCTTCACAGTGGAGTTGGTCCAGACTATGAAAAGCTAACAGGAGCTATTTAGCAGCTACAAGTCACTGGGATTTTTTCCTTGTTTGCTGTGGCTCTGCAGCTCTGAAATAAATCGGGGAGACCTCCGTTTTTAGGCTACTGTAATTGTCATTAGCCTAACTTGTAGCCGCTAACTAAATAGATCACTTTGTCAGACACACAACTTATCCACAAGCACACCTTTCTTGAAGAAGAAGGCCCAGCCAGTAACACACAGGGTGTGCTAACCACAGGTAAAAGAAGTATCCAGGTACTTAAGCAAAAGTACTAATACTTTTTGAAAATGCTCCGCTGGCACTAAAATTGCTAAATCCCAGCCAAAGAAAAGGTAGGCTAACAGATGCTAGTTTGTTTATGTTCGTATGTTGATGTAACTTCCATTGTCAACATGTAGGTTGCTAGCTTGGATGTTATCGTTGTTGCAGACGGTCAGTGGCAGACCAGTCAGACAAGTCTTTTTTTAAGAACGTGGAGTAGAGGAAGACATCAGCCCCTTTTGGCCAAAATGAGTATTACAAGAACAACCACATAAATTATCCTGGCTCACAGATGAAAATAAAATTTAAGGAACTTAGAAAGATTAACCTGGAAAAAAAAGAAGTTTAGATTGGATTTAGAAAACGGATCACCAGATTTTTTTTCTCATGTGCCTCTCAGGGCTTCTGTAAGAAGCTGATCTCAATAAAAACTCAATAAAAACAAATTAGTTGCTGCCCGGTGGGAGGGTTCCTATTTCATTTAAACATGCACTTAGGCCTAAATCTAATCAAAACACACCGTGAACAAGACGCCTCCCTTTATGAGTACATGTATAATTTGTGTTGTTCACAGAGAGCGCTGTGATCAAACAAATAATTTTCATTAGCAGGAGGAACAGGACAGCACGCCATGAAGAGCCCTTCATTGTGTGCTCCCTGCACATTCTGCACAAACTACACACTCCTATGAGCATACAGTACAGAGGATCTGTCAAGGATCTATAACATAACATTAATTAGGAATGCCTTTCATCTATATTGCTTTCCAATTCTAGCAAAGATCTCACTATCAGCCGGAGAGCATGTTGCATAATAAATATGCAATGTTGATGAAACAGCTGCACAGTATGTGATTTCCACAACCGCCAAAATAACAGCCAGCAGCAGCCACTGACGATCATTATCTGCTAGACTGTAAGAAACACACTTATCTACACCACATTTATATGGTTTATTTTTACAAAACAGATCCACATCTTGCAAGCTATTTCCCATTGCACTGTAGCTCATTATTTCTGCAAAGCTTGTGATTACCTATCTATGCACACTGCAGAAATTGTTCTTGCACAAGGCTGCACCTTTAACCAGCCAGTCGACCTGTAGCCTCTGTGCAGCTGCCACCCTCCATCTCATTCTGCACGCTGCTAAGCTCTTTTCTCCTGACTTGTTTTTTTGAAATGTGCACCTCTGGAGGCACTGACCCTGTCTGTCCTGGCTGTGCCTGGAGCGCTGGGGTTTAAGACACATGCCACCTCCTCACACTGCTGACAATTCCCTAATGCTGGATGACTTCAAGGGTTTAACTCTGGTTTTAACTCCAAACTCTTGCTCATTCCTCATTCCTGTCCTTCTCGCATTTGTCTAAAGCTGCGTTTCCAATGCAGGAACTTTCCCCGCAGACTAGGAACCTTTGGGGGTTTCCACCACAGTACCAGGGTCTAAATTAAGTTTGGGGACATGATTTTACCCTCCTTCGGGGGTAATACTTTCCCAGAGTACAGGAACTTTGGCAGTGGGGCCTGCAGCACTGAACATTTCTGATTGGTCGAGTATCACAGCATTTCATTTCAGCCAACATTTGTAAAACTGCAGCTGTAAACCAGTTTGTTTTTTGTCTACTGTGCTTCAACACGTCAACACGGAGTTACAGAAGAAACCAGACGACAGATGAACTGACAATGAAATTCAGGCTTTATTGAGCATTTATGCTAAGGCCGCAATCCACGCTCACTATTGTTGCACTGTCATAAATAATGATGCCTGTCAGCAGGCCTGGTTCTTCAAGGGTGCAAAAGCACACACTGCACCTTCAAATTAATATTTTGCACCCTCAGTTGAATAATAAATGCCGAGCACAGGGTGATTGGCTACACATCCCTGGTGTCCATGAATACAACTGTTAGGGAGCATATTCAGGGCACACGGACTGCACATTTCTATGTGCACCTTCTATTTGAGTTCATGTTCATGGTTGTAACAGCACAATGTGCAAAAGGTGTATGTTGATCAGTGGGAGTGATGATTATTAAATGCTTTATCAGCCAGTCAGACTACTGGTGTCATAGCTCTGAAACAGCTGAGCCAATCACAGTTAAACATGACAACAACAGCTCAGAAATGCTTTACTTCAGGAAATGTATGGATGTTACAATAACATGAAAATTAAAAAATAAAGAATCTGATGATTGCATAGGACTGGCGCTCTTTTGACAATAATTCTTATGTATCCCATCTCAAAGTAGATTATGTATCTCACCTTGTAATAGTGATTAATGTTTCAGAACAGCATTGGGTTTCCAAATATGTTTCAAGGATAAAACATGTTTACTATGAGCCCAAAAAATTAGACTTCTCCTTTATCAAAAAGCAGAATATGAAGTTATAATTGACCGGTCTGATGTGTACAGGTCTGTATGGTTATACTGCAGCACCCTGGTGTTGTTTTCAGGTCATTTAATGTAGGTTAACACAGTGAATGGTTGTGCATAACAGCAGTCTGGTGTGTCACTTCTTATAGGCTACATGAGGATTTTTCAATATCTTTGGTGCTGTCCTGACTCATAAAGCTTCCAAAGAAATCGCTTTTTCACACATCAGCAGACTAATTTTCCTAATCTGTGTGGAAATGCAGACAGTAACAGGCTGAAGGAACCTTTTAGTTCCTTGTAAAGTAGTTCCTGGGACCAAAACTTCTGGGTACACCATCATCACCATTCTCTAGGAGCGCATCAAAATCCATTGGCATTACTAATCTCAAATTTTTGCGCTAAGAAAAAACAATGTGGAGAGTATCTAATGATCCAAGCAATTATACCTCATCATCAGTGTGAGCGAGAGCCGACCTCTCGCCTCCCCACCGCAACACTGCTGCTCCAGCACTCAAGTTTTGACAAGACACATTCAGCGAACCAGACTGAACCTCGTCACCTCCGCATTTCTTTCGCCCTGCCAACTCTAATTTATCTCTTCCTCCTGACCTGTGTTCACTTCTTCGCTCCCGTCCGTCCATCTTCTCTGCATGAAAAACTGACACCCAAACCTCTGATAGAAGACAGTTATAGCATGTCTTATAAAAATCACTGCTATGGTGGTACTTTTCACATCTAATGCTGTAATTTCTGACCTAAAACCAATGCAATTAAGTAATAAATCCAGCCCCTACATACCTAACCCATTAACACCACATTAATTATGGCCTCTGTCAGGTCAGGGCATGAGGGTCGCTGTCCCTCTTCTTCTATGTCTCCTGCTCAGTATGATCCGTCCTTTCCTGAGGGGAATCTCCTGCTCGCCTTGAGGATTTAATCAGACTGAGAGCGATGTGATTCCCCAAATAGAGACCACATTAGGCCTAGTTAAGAAAGTGCTGACGGAGGACTAATATCTCCTCATCTGTTTATTATGCACCATAAAGACAGTGAGAGGGGGGTTGGAGAGAGAATACTCCAGGAGTCCTTAATTGCATATTGATGTGAGTAGCGGGAGGCAGAGAGAAGCCCTACCCCCTGCTACAGTGAGGGGTACTGTACTTTACACCTGAGATAACCTGAGAATTAGCCATAATGACACCAAGAATTTCCAAATTGCATCAGTTTCGTCCAGATGAGCTCTCATGATTTATTCATTAATTTCAATATTAATTTTTGTCTTATGGTGAGCAGCGGAGCAGAGCAGAGCAGTGCAGCAGCCCACAGAGGGATAATGATCTCTGCACTCGACACACAAACCCTCCAGTCAAAACTCAGACGAGCAGTTTTAACACAAGCAGAGTGGAGCTTGTAAACACAGCCAACAGCAGCAACGTGCATAAACACACACACACTCAATCCTTTTGTCTGAGGGAGGCTGGACTTCTTCTCATCTTTCACCCTCTACATGCGTTTATGCTTTGCAGAGAAAGCAGCACTATAAGGTAATTTTCTCTGAAGACATGCAGCACTGATCTCACGTCAGTTAAAAACCAGAGTCTATGAAGAAAACTGCACAAGAGAGGAAGTGGTTTGACTGACATAAAAAAAAATCCCCAGAGTTCTTGTGAAATTCTTTCATTGTTGATTCCAACTAGAAATATAAGAAAAGACAGACAATTTTATATTATCTCTTCTCATCTCATAATCAGGATCATGACATGAAATCTCATATCGAGAGACTGTGGTTCACATTTCATTTCATTTCGTTTTACAAAATTAGGTTTAAGACTTTACTTTAGCGCTCTATCTCCCTCTATTCAACATTTAGAAGCAGTATAAACATTTAATAAATGTTTTAAACAAGCTATAATATAGTTAAAGGCAGATACAGATTCATTATGTATTTGTCAGCAATTATAACTCTTCCTGCAGGTACCCACAAGTGAACGATACTGTATAAACAGATGATGAACAACAATATAGTAAAATGCTGTTATAATAACAAGAAATATATAAGGATGACTATTGGGGCTGGGTATCATTACTCAATACTTTTAAGGTATCGATTGAAATAACCACGCAGTATCAAAACTTCTTCCGTCAAATGATACTTGCATTCAATAATTTCCTTGCCCAGATCTAGAAAACAGATGACTATTTATATGGTTTTGCTTGCAGCCAATCACCACAAGTGTTTCTCATAAAGAACAACCTTTGAATGCATGCATCAAATGAGGTACTCCATTGGTATCGTTATCACTTTAGGGGTACTGGTATTGGTATTGGTATTGGTATTGTAATTTTTTGAACAATACCCAGCCCTTGTGGCTGTGGCTTAGGAGGTAGATTGTGCATTAATCTGAGGACTGCAGTTTTATCCCTGGCTCCTCCTGTCTGTGTACCAAAGTGTCCCTGGGCAACATACTAAACCCCACATTGCCTCCGCTGGCTGCTCTATCAGTGTGTAAATGTGATGTGCATTTGTAAAAGTGCTTTGAGTAGTCAGAAAATCACAATATAAATGCAAGTGCATTTACCAGTACATCTTCACAGGAGAATTGTTGACAAAAATCTCTGTGCGTCTTCTTACAACAATGTGGTATAAAATATGCATTAATGGATCAGTGTGTAGGATTTAGTGTCATTTACCAGTGAGGTTGCAAACATCGGAATAGAATTAATAGTTAATTAAAAAACAGAAACATAGATTGGGTTCTTCAGTAGACATCAGAAAGTAAGGGAGAGTTGGGTAGAGGAAGCAATGCCCTTTGCCTGCAGTATTCTATAATGTAATGTAAATGTAATGGAAGCCAGATAATGTTTTAGATTGGATTTGCTGTCATTTAGGAGAAGCATGTTAATATTTGGAAAAGACAGCAAACATTTACAGCCGCAAGTTTGAGAGTTGATTTCACATTTTCACCACCTTCCAAAAACTCTCAAGGGGGAGCACTAACAAGGCTGCTGCATGATCAGCTGACATGCTAATTGGTCTATCATGATTGCAAACTGAATATTTTTAAGACATTTCAAACCATTTCATATACCAAACTATTCAACCAAATTAAACTGGATAGTAACTGGTAGATTGATTGATAATGAAAATAAACTTTGGTTGCACCCTTACTTTTATGTTTTACAGAAAGCTGAAGGGTAAGTAAGGCAAAAGGCCTTTTCCGCTTCTGGCACATGCAACAGTGTGAACAGTGTGTGAACTCAATAATTCAAAAAAATCTATAGTCACCTGCATCTGTCGTTACTATATATTTTCACAAACCACCACCACAAACAGGTCCTCAGTTTATAGCAGGTAACATGTAGAGGAAGGTGGTGATATAGCGGGCTGTGTCAACTCAGTAATAAGATAAACTGATGTGTTTACAAAAACCAGCAGATGGTGCCACTTCTAATATTTGTGCACGTAAGACAGATGCATGAAGCAACACGCCTCCCCTCATCATTTATAACCCACAACCAGAGATTTCTTGAGAGAATAAAAAGATCAATATCTGACTTTATCATCAGTGATACATGGCTCATAAAAACACGTGATGTGCTGTCTTAGCTAATGCAAAGATTAAATCAATCATATATTTTATTACATCATAAGTATTCACATATTAATATAGTAAAAACAGACCTGTGCATGGTTGATTTTGTATATAAAGCAGAAAAACACATTCATTTAAATAACCACAGCATGCCAGATACCTCCCTTATACCCAGTAGCAGTTATATTAGGGTGTGGGTGTGTGAAAAACAGATCTGATGTTTTACATTCTGTGTGGGTTCCTCTGTTATCTGTCTGTAGCACGCTTGTGGGAATTTACGAGGGAGTTCACATTTCACTTTGTGTGTCTGTGCAACTGTGTGTGTGATTTCTCGTGTCCTGCTGTGTGTATGCTAACCACACTCATCCTGTATGTTGAGCCACTCGCCTGGGAACCGACGCACTCTGCCTCACCCCCTGTCTCTTCCTCTGTACTGCTCTCGCTCTCTCTGTCTCCGCGGAAACCTTTTGTGCTGCTGAGAGGTGAAAAAGTCATATTTTCATCCTCACGCTCCGCGCGCACCTGAGCTTTCACTGAATTCTTAAAATACAGGGGAGACGTACCTGAGTAGGTCATCCTGTTACAGCCCGACTGATACTAGATTTCTGGGGCCAGTGAAGATATATTAGCGGAGGTGGGAGTGAGTCACACATATGAAAGTCACAACAAAGTACGGCAGGGTGATATGGGTTATAAATAAAATTTATATTTTTTTAGGCTGTGCCACGATATACGATATATCTCTTAATGTGCGCAAATTCTCAAATAGTGCAAACATATGATGATATTATAGAATATGATGCATTGCTCAAAAGTAACTCCCAATGATTAATCAAATGATCAATTATTAATCAATTATTAATGAGTTGCCAACTATTTTGATACTCAGTTCGGTTTGAGTAATTTTTTTTTTTTAAGAAAAAAATGTAAAAGGAAATTCTTTGATTCCAGTTTCTTAATTTTTCATTCATTTTTACATTTTCTGGTCTCTTAACTCCTGTCTGACAGTAAACTGAATATCTTTGGGTTGTGGACAAATTGAGACATTTGAGGACATCTTGAGTTTTGAGAAAAACTGATCATCATTTTTCACCATTTCTGACATTTTACAGACCAAACAACTAATCTATTAATTGAGATAGACTTGATCGACTATCAAATTAATCATTAGTTGCAGCCCTACGATATATAAGCATTTTAAATCATCTGAACCTTCTACAGCTACAGCAGTAAAATGAAAGGTACACATTAATGCAGCAGTAATATTAATCCAAAAACATCAGACATAATAATAAAACACCTACTGATCTGTGATAAGAACGAGATTTTTGTTAAATAATCATCAGTAATGTGGATATAATGACAAAGTGAGTAGAGGCAAATAATAGAACAGTGGTGAGTTCAGATAATTGCATAACTCTACTGTAATGCAGCCTTTAAAACCAGGAAAAGACAACACTTATGCAATATCCCGATATAACCATACAACATCTTAGACAATAGCTAGTCTCATATTGTGATATCAACATACGCAAGTCCCAAGTGAGAATTCAGTAAGTCAAGTCTGGTCAAATTAAATGACTTAAAGGACAGTTGTAATCAACAGTTTAAGGAGAATAATATATAATAATATATTAATATATATTAAATAAGCAGAATCCCTATTTAATATATAATCTATGGTTGAAGTGAATTGTCCCCTCCTCCCAAGACTAGGAGCTCAGGAAGGTGGCAGGCAGATGAGTCCTACACTTTAAGTTGATCAGCTGTTTATAACTCTGACAGTTTTCTATTGATGTAAAGTGAAGCCCGTTATCCTGCAAACAAAAGCCCGCTGCTCTGAAAATGCACACTCTGGAGTTCAGTGACTGCTTGTCTCACTGCCTGCCAGACTCCTGTAACATATAGTTCAATTTATCCATTATAAACATCTGCTCCTTCTAAAAGATTATTAATGATTTGTTATGACTCATAAACAGATACTTACTCATTCAGGGAAACTTTCAGTATTAATTTGAGCTCTAATAAATGTGAAACTGGCAATAGAAATTTCAGAAAACATGTTGGCTGTAGCACTGTTGTCAGAGGTGCTGAACATGTTTCCATAATCTCCGATGACATATCATAATACATTATTATATTACAGATTTCTTTACGTTTTCTTCTCTAAACTAACAAAAACTGTTGCGGTCTGCTTCATCTCATACAGCTTTCTGATATTTGACATTTTGTGGTAATCAATAACAAGCCTCCAAAATAAACAACAATTGAGAGTGGGACCGAAATTATAATATATCTCTTTAAAAAAAAGTGGAAACAGAAGCCTAGTCTAACATCGCTTAAACCTGATGTTAGCTTTCTAGCTAACATTTGACAAGTCAATAAGTTAGCTAAAAAGGCGCATTCATGGACCTTTCCTGCCTATGAACATAAAAAAATAAAATAAAATTAATTAATTAATTAATTAATTTCAAAACATTTACAATTATAGGTTTGTAATAAAGAAAAAAAATGTTTCATATCAGTAAATATGAGACAACATAAATGCAGATAATGATGTAAGTGCCTCCAGGTTTTCACAAAAAAAATATGATGCATGTTACAACGCTTCTAGGAACTTTTTGCAATGAAATTACAGGAGCAATTGATTTTTTTTTTTTCTGTACAACTGAAAATTAAAATCAACGACAACTTGCTTCAGAGAGAATAAACTAACACTCTGTTCTGAGGTTCTGTTCTGTTCTGTTCTAGGTACCCTTACCAAAAATGTTCAAGGTTATAAAAAATTCAAACAAAATATGCTTTATTTGTAATGAAGGAGTGCACCTGGACGTATTTCACAAAGAAGCAAAATCTTTTTGGAGCTCAAACTCAGTCAAATCAGCACAAAATTATAAAATATAAAAGTGCACAGAGCATTGATAAATGTGAATGACAATTAACAATAAACAGAGTAAATAATAGACTGGTTGAATTTGCCTTAATTGTGATCGTAACATCACAACTTCCTGCAGGGACTGCTCCATAGACTGATATAGATGTGATCAACCAGTATTGGGCGGATAATATCAGTTGGCTGATCCATCGGTCGGGCTCTACATCCTATGCTGGTTCTCTCCCTGTCATATACACCTCTGCACAGAGACACATAATTCCCCACCTGCTCACTGTCTGAAACAAGGTCACGGCCTGCTATGATGAACAAAAACCCATACGTTTCCTCTCAGAATTAGGCCACAGAAATTGAAAGCATATGTGTGTGTGCCGGGGTGAAGGACGATATTATTCAAACATGCAGTAAGTGTGTCTCCCCCCATGAGCGGTGAGAATAAAATGGAATCAAATTAGATCAGGAGAGGGTTTATTTTAGTAAAAGAAAGCAGGATAGGGGAACTGAAGTATCGGTTACAACACTAGACACACTTCTTTGTTCCTCCTCGGCTCCTTTCGCTGAATCGCTCAGAGGTCAGAGCGCTCTGCTGAAGCTCCCATTTTTCCTTGATCCATTATTCATTCTTCCCCAGTGGAGCTCTGCCTCCATGGCAAATAGGTTTCCACAGCTACACCAGAGCCCGCTTCACATGTCACAGCATGGTTACACACACACACACACACACACACAGATCCAGATATTCCACATACGACGTCAGACTTTCACATCCCATGACACAACGACCACAGCGTGGAGTGATAGTAACAAATTAGTTCAAAGCAGAAGCAACAGAATGATGAGAAGAGCCGCAGTATTTCACGCTTATCGGGGCCAACATAAGCTCATTATGGAGCAGCGACCATGGCTAACACACATACACACACACACACACACTGACGAGAAGGGTTCTTCTTCAGTGAAGGAGAATCAGCTGGACCCCAGGCTGTTTCTGCTGATCCATTGATCAGCACGTTAACCAGAGGAGTCATAAATGAGCAGAGAGACAGAAAATGAAACAGAAAATGAGCATAATACACCAGACACATGCAGGCTGAAGCTCTGCGAAGCAGACAAGCAGAAACGGAGATTGTCTCTTTGCTTTTTATATCCTCCCATTGCCTCAGCTGAACTGTAAATTCAACCGAATCCAAGCATTATACCCGCACTATAACCAGTAACAGGCTCCTGCAGACTCCAGAAAATACTAATTATCAGATAAGGGGAATGCATGGTAACCAGGGCAGGAATTTCATGGTGGCCACCGTGCCCCCTCCCTTTGCCCCTCAAAACTTTATCTGCAGTGGCCTTGATTCCCTGACCACACCGCTCCAGCTAATTGTATCGCTTTTTTCTCTGCCTCTTTTCTGTCAATATGCTGGGGATGTTAATGATTATTTATTAATCGATCAATCACTGTCAAAAATTTAAAATGGCAATAATGGTAGTGTTGTTCTGACAGAGCAAAGTGATGAATAAGGAAACTTATTTTTTAATTGACAAAAATGAGAGGAAAAATATAAGAAAATAAATAAAGAAGATCCTGTGAGTCATTATAAGAAAAAAAATCTCAACATAATGACTTATTATCTGAAAATAATGACACACTTTCTCAATATTATTCAATGACTATTTCCATAAAGTTTCTCATTGAGATATTTAATCGTTTTATATTGTGCACTGTTTAGTATGACATCATTGCATAGACTGACCTCTGACTGGCTTCCAGTACACCCTTACTTAGCGTGAACTAATCCATAAGTAAATTTCTTTGTTATTTCTGTGGATTTGAAATGATTGTTTTATTTGATGGCCTTGCTACCCTCAAAATATTGACAACTTTTTAAGTAAGTTTTGTTGTTGTTTTGTTTTTGTCGGTTTTAACTTCATTATAACCATCCAATGTTTAGAGTTTACAATTATTAACGTAACTGTTACAAATATCTGGTCCATCATAATGATTTGTTAAAGGTTTGCAAATAATTTAGAAATCATCAAGAAATCAAGAAATACTTAATATAGTATATAAAATGTTGTAATGTGTGCAAGATAAACTGTTTACTAATTTAGTCAGAATGTCATTGGGATCATCTCCTATCAGTTAAGATACAATATATAATGTATAAATACATTATTTTATATTACACAAACTAATGACAAAATAACATAAATTATAGTATTACTAATAATTAGCAATTATCATTTTGTTGTTTGTTAACATGCCTTTTCTTTATAAGGCAATTCTTGGTCTGCTCCAACTCTACCAACATGTTTTTATCAGCCAAAAAAGTGCCAGATTTTGCACATTTGGCCTGAAATATGTACCAGAATGACTTGAAACTCAAATAATCTTGTTAAATGACTTTTAATCCAAAATGAAAGAATTAGAGGCAACTTCCTTAAGTCGCCTCGAATGTTTTCAACTTACCTGATTATGCAACTGACTCCTTGAAATGATTATTTTTAAAGTGAGTTTTAATGCTTCTTAACTGTCTATAATGTCTGTAATATTGTTTTTTTTCTGCTGACTGTCTTGGCCAGGTCTCCCTTAAAAAGATATGGTATTTCAGTGCTTAATTAAAGGTTAAATAAACAGTGAAATAAGTATTAACTAAAGTTTAATTAAGTTTAGCATTTATTAATGATGGTCAAGTGTTAGTGAATGGATGATTGTGTTTGCTGACATCCTTACCCTGGTGGGATGGCCCCTCTGGCAGTGCCCATGGAAATGCGCTGCGTGCCCGGCCGGTTCAGGTTGTTCTGTCCGTTGATTGTGAGAGCGTGGTGGCCATGGGCGGATGAAAGAGATGGCATCACGGGGGAACAGGGGAAGTTGGCAGCGGACAGAGGCAACTGCACCTGTTCAGCTTTGGCTTGCCCACCTCCCACACTTATGTTATTGTTGTTGGTGCCGGAGGAGGCGGATGTCGGAGACCAGAGGGAAGTTCCAGCAAACGTGTTGCTCTGCCGCACCGCAGTGAGGGTTCCCGTAGCACCCGGGTTTCCCGCCGTCCCTCCGTAGAGTTTACGCCGCTGAGAGGCCAGAATAGCGTTGGAGGCAGCTCTCGTGCTGTTGACCAGGATGCACTGCTGGCAGGAGCAGGGCTGGCCGGAGCTGGCGCCCACGGGCCACGACTGAGACTTGGGGATGGAGCCCATGATGAGCGGGTAGGCCAGGTCCATCCGTCTCCGAAGGCGTCTCTTGCGCTGGCTCTGCCTGTTGGTCTGAGACATGCTGTTGAAGTCGATGAGGTAGCAGAAGCCCAGAGAGGTCAGGTCAAGCCAGGGGTGCTGCTTCTCGTAGGCGTTCTGGATGGTCACGCAGATCTCCATGTCATACGGCGTCCATGAGCCGTTGTCGTTCTCCCACTCCCACACCACGCCCTTCCCCGGGGCCGACGACGGCTCATAGAAGTTCCTCTGCACTGGTCTCATGGTGCCTGAAAGCAAAAGACAGAGGAGAGACAGAACATGAGAACAATCACTCTGGTTCTGTCTGCATCAGCATGGATATAGTTAAATCCACCTGTGTACCTCAAGATGTTTTTTCTGTAAAATTCACGAGTATAAACTTGGAAGGAGAACAAGCAGAAAATGATGATTATTTTGACAGATATTATGATTGCAGTTATGAGTCACAAATTTAGTGGGAATGGCAATTTTTGCATTTCATTTTTTGTACCTGTGCATGTTCCCTTATGTCTGTAGAATATCATTTGTAGGCCAGAGCATCTCAGTAGCACCAAAGTGCTTCATTTATAATGATATGCTGTGACCCATTTTACCTTTATCAGAAAAACTGCAGCGCCTGTGATTTGGATATTGCGCTTAGTCATTCTGAGATTTCAATTTAGTGTAGTCCCAGTGTAAACATTTTTTTTTATGATCAGCTACTATGTATGTTTAGGTAAGCAGGACAGTCAAAGGAGTGAAGAAAGCACTGAAAAATAAAAGGTCACTGATGATTAATGTGCAGAAAAAAAAAACCCAAAAGACAAACGCCTGCATTTCTTCTTTTAAAGTGCAGATTGTCATTGTTCTGTCTTTGACACCTCTGGTGGCATTACAGACTCAAATCCATTAACTGATTTGTTGTCATTGTGAAGGCTGTTTAAATGTTTCAGTCATTAAAAGTCAACTCCAGCAATTTACTATATCACTTATATAAAGCTGGGGGACTTGCAAGAAACAGATTTTAAAAAAGAATGTACTTGTAGTCTCTAACATGGGTCAAGCTCCAAAAACTCTGAATCCTACATCCTACAACATGCTGGCATCAATACTCAGCATAACAATGATACAGATATTTGTCTTTAGTCAACATAAAATATAGGTTGTTGTTCAATTTTAGAGAGTGAGCAGGTGAGAAGGCTGTAATTACTAGGGGTGTCATGGTTCTCCAAATCTGATTGGTTTGATTTCTAAATATTTTTTTAATGGCCAATTATTACACTACCAGACTGTCATTTAAATTTTTTAATTCTTCTTTAGTCAATATGGTATAAATTGTGATGTAATGGCCTGTAAGCTCTGCTGTGTCGTCTTTGGATGCATGTCGCATGTTGCAAGTCCATTTCTGCCAGTGAAAGAAAAAATATCCCAATGGTCAGTGATCATTATGAGATTAAAAAAAGTCAAACTTCTGGGATCAAAATTATCTTTTATCTATATAATTATGACTTACCATGAGGATATTTTTTACTTTAACTGGTGAAAATGGGCTTCCATATAAGTAGGTGAGGATGAATGGATGGATTATCAAAATAAGTGGTGGCTAATTTAATAATCAATTAATAATAAACTAATCATTGCAGCTTGAGCATAATTGCAATATTACACTCAAGGATGGTCAGGACCACATCACTGTTGTGCTAATGATCACATTAAACCGTCTCGTGTGAATTGCTTAATTCAAAAGCTTCAAACTTAAAAAATGACATTTGGTACAACCCTAATTTTACTATTAATGAAGCAAATGGATTACATGATAAATAGGAAAAAGAATCCACAGATTAATGGTGACATTAGTCTGTTGCATGCTGCAGTTTTAATGTTGTTGCTTCGGTTTCAAGCTCATTGAGTCAGCTGCTAACAAGTGTTGAGACAGCAACTTAACCAACTGCAGGAGACGAGCTGCAACACTTCACTACCTGCCTGAGGGGAAACCGCT
This sequence comes from Lutjanus erythropterus, assembly GCF_056507025.1. NCBI lineage: Eukaryota > Metazoa > Chordata > Actinopteri > Lutjaniformes > Lutjanidae > Lutjanus > Lutjanus erythropterus. Next base: position 28,082,026 of record NC_139326.1, on the reverse strand, counting down.
GCAAACTGTAGCATTAAATCAGCGGCTCAGGAGTGAAACAAACACTGTAACAAGCTGCTGTGCACATGCTCACCTCAAGAAGCTGTGTATTAAACTGCATGCAGACATCGTACCCACAATCCCCTGCTGTCTCATTCTGCACTCTACTGTCCTGTATGGTGACAGGAAGAAGGGTGACGTAGAGCCGGGAGCTTTGTACCTCTGTCCCTCTGCTGATGGCCACTCAGCTCCCACCTCCATTATAACACAATTACTGTAGTCACATGGGAAATCAGGACACCTTAGCCTATCCATCTCACCGCCGCACGTCAGCAAGGGTATCCAGGCACCCCCGCCTTCCCCCACCTAATTTAACGGGTAAATGCACACTCCCCTGCCAGGGAGGAATGGGGTGATAATGGAGGGATGGGAGTGTGTGTGTGCAGAGGATGACTGGGATGTGGGATGAAGGAGTTGGAGGGGCCGGTTGGTGGGCAGCGGTAACCCCTCATCCAGCAGCTTGGTGCTGGCACCGGAGAATAAAATGCATCAGCAGAATCAGCAAGTCTGACCTTGAGTCTCTGCTGCAGACTGCTGCTAAAGGACTCGGCTTGACGGCTAATTTCATTTGGAGCAGCTGAGAAACACACACACAAACACACACGCTCACAGATGACTGCTCAGTGAGCCAGCTGCCTGTGTCTCTCACGTCTTCAGTCAGTCAGCCGTGCACTGCTCTCTCTGCCAGTTGCATCCGTGCCTGCTCACAGCTTGCCTGATTCCTTGTATTTTCACAGAAGATAATAATGAAAATAATTCTCCTAAATGGATTTCAAAATAAAACCCTCATTGATTTCCTCTAAGTAAGTAATTTTCCCTGTACTTTTGGCATAGCAGCAGTGGATGGCGAGCCCAGGTCTGAGCCCTTTATCACGGCGGCTCCTCAGAGATGCATTAGGCTCAACACTTTCAGCATGGCTGCGTGTTTCTGGCCACAATCAATAGTGGCACCACTCTGCGCAGTCTTGCTCAGTGGTAAGTTTAACACAAGTTCCATAAATATTTGAACATGTGGAGATGTTTTTATTCCCAGGCATCAATTTAAACATCTCAACTTTGGTCAGATCTTTGAAAGCCTAATAGAGCTGGTAATTGTTCACGAGAGTTGCGATGGAGGCCAATGTGTGAAATGTGCACAGCTGAGAGATTTTCTATAAACAGTTGAGTGTGTCGAGTGTTTGGCAGTCAGATTTCTTCAATGTAGTTAAAGAGAGTTGAGGAGCACTACTCAGCATTCACAGACCAAGCCGCCAGTTTGTGACTCTCATGTATCACTATTACATTCCAGTCAAAGAGCTAAGCATTGGATTTTACAAAAAATAAATACTCTGGTATTAAAGAAGACTTACTGCCTCAAACGCTTGTCTAACCATCTGGATGAAAAAAAACATCTGTTGCACAATAAAAAGAAGAACATGAGTTTTTCAAACATTAATAAATATTTTCAGAAAATCAGATGCTTCGCAGTGATACAAGAGAGGCACACATTGGAACTATCATAGACCAACCGCATTTGAACACACCCTGCTTCTGTTCCTTACTTAGTTTCATATTCGACTCTGAATAATGTCACATATATTTTTAAGGGATAATCCCAGTATATTACAATTTGAGTCAATTTTTAGTAATTTTGGCCATTTCACCAATCAACAATTTATATCTTTCTTCTCTAATTTGCACAAAGAATCTCCCTGCTGACTAGCTTCTCTAGTGATTCAACACAAATTTTAATTCAGACAAGTTGACTAGTCTAACGGTAACATTAAGAAATCAGTTGAAATTGAGTACAATTTATTAATTGATAGTGGCAAGCACTGTCCACAAAATACTCCCTTTAGTAAAAGTCATTTGAAGCTGTTAATCACATTTTACAATCATCAAATTGGATTAGAAATGCCGCTGAAATGTGTGGCGTGCAATAAACCTTCCACCCTTCACTCTGCTGTCTGTATTGCTCCACTAAGCCCCTCCCACTAAATCCACAAGCACAAATGGCCTGGTATCATATAAAATGAGCCCGAAGTTCTGCATGGAACTTGGACATGTTTTGTAGTATATGCTGCTGCAGGCAAAGGAGGTACTGGAAATATATCAAAAGTTTCAGGATTTTCTGCAGGATTTTTCTCCATTGAATCAGGCTTTCATCATCTGACGGGACATGTACGTGCATCCGCACTTGCAGAGCAGCCAATAGGAAAGCCTCCTCTCTGAAATGGCCTGTGATTGGCAACATTTTCTAAAGCCTGAATACAGAGCCAAGAGGAGGAGAAGAAGTCTAGTTATCTCTCAGATGGCTTGAATTATATTATGCTTAAAGTTTATCATGGAAATTTGCCTGCCGTGCTTTAAAGAAATGAGATGTTAATAAGTTTCAGAATTTTAGCTGGAAGGAGGAATGTTTCTGAAGAGCCAAGCTAGCTGTTTTTGCTCGTTTCTGGTCTTCAGGCTACGCTAAGCTTCCTGTCTCCAAGCATATTTCGAAAATGTCAAACTGACCCTTAAAAGTTGAAAAACAAGTCAGCCTGTTCATCATCCAGCTTTTCTGGATGTTTACATTACAGAGCTCTGGTAATAATTTGACTTTGTTTTCTCTCCCAAATAACTTTGGCTAACCCTTTTGTTTCTTTTAAACTGTATGATCATCTGACTGTGTATTTCTTGCACCATTTGAAAAATGTATCTGCATTCCCACTTCTCAGCAGTTCACTTTATCAGTCCAACGCTATTGTTACCAATGGAAATGATGGCCAAGACTTAAGAACCGCATTCTAGGAAACCAGAATTATTCTTTAAATATTTGCATTCTTCTTCAGAGACGGTTCAGGCTGCTGATCAGGAACCTTGAGAAGAAGGCCACAACAAGACACGTGTCTTAAAGCCTCATGTCTGATTCAAAACATACAGCCTGAAACTCTGCTAACTGCCTCCCATTCTGCTGTAATTTACAGCTGTATACCTGCTGCTGCCAAAAAGCCGGGCCTGGCAGGGTTGTAGATGTTCTCCCTGTGACCCTCTGCTCTTCCTAACAGGAAACTAAGCGAGAGTGGCCACTTCCCGTCTGACCCTGTGTGCCTTCTGCAGTCATCTTTCCTGCCCCCCCCCCTCACTTCCCTTGTCCTCACTCCCATGATGTCCTCCAGCTGTCCTTGCCCAGCACCAGTGTGGTTCCCCTCGGGTGAGCTGTAGCTGTGTGATGTATTGCCACATCGGGCCTCGCGGCGGGACTCTAACCCTGCTGTCACACAGGGCCAGGTGGGTTCAGGGTGAGCCTGGCTGCGCTCTCACATCTTAGCTGGGGGGGAAACTTCCTGCAGTCTGTTCGCCATATGAGGCCATGCCAGTCTCCATCCCTGATAGCTTTGTTTTCCTCTGGAACTAAAGGGAGGCCTGTCTCAATCACTCTTTTAAATGGAAGGACATGCAACATTAAATTGCAACATCCTTGACTGCCCTTAGAGGCCTGCTGCTGGGAAAGACAGCAGATCAGCAAACTGATGCTTTGTAATTAATTTTGCTGGATACTTTTATCAGAACTGTTAACTAGTGCAATTAAAGTATGTATTGTAATCTTTTAAGATATGCAGTGTGGCCTGAAATGTGATTTAACTTCAAAGCAGAACTACAGGCTCCTTAAATAAGTCAAAAATTATGTTTTTTCACATTTTTGTTTAACACAAAACATGATTATTATCTACTAGGGTTTGGTGATGTCTATCAAACTGACAAATAACAATGTCCACAGTGAAACACTGAGATGGACAATGATATTGTCCAACTGTCTCACTCAGCCGAGAAAACTCTGGCTCCCATTACCAGAGAAGATAGCAAGCAGATTAACTCTCATATCCCTGCCGGGTGAGCAGCCAACAAACATCATCATGGTCCCCACACCACATATGTATAACTTAGTCATGTCAGCCTCTGAGGCTTGAAATGCACATTGGTGAAGCTAGCCTTCACATCTTTCTGGCAGAAGCTATTTTAACCTAAAATATTATTTTTTCCTCTGAAACCTTACCAAGAAGGGCTATCTGTCAGAAAGCCTTGAAGGCAAACTTCTCCCAAAGATATTTGAAACAAAGTTAGCCATCTAGCTATACTGACAAAGCTCAGTTAAGTGAACAATAACCCAAATAACAATGGCAAAAATGAGAGAAACACACTAAAAATATAATATAGTATCTTGGGCAGTGTTGTACAAGTTCACACTTCACAAAAGTTCAATTCACACAATACCCAAAATGAACTAGATCATGTTCATATCTTCCATTGTTTTATTTTTTTTTTTTTATTTCAAATAGAACCTCATCCCATCAGGGACACTAGTGTCTATATAATGACGTCATACTAAGTTTTGCATGATATTCATGTTTTTTTTTTGTATTAATTTGAAAAGCCAGAAGAGCTGATATCTATAGTAACAACAATTTACAACAATCTGAGAAAATTTTACACTACAGTAGACAGCAAGCTTGAACAACAACATACTGTTGAAATTTCTACCTGGAAACATGGAAATTACAGCTTCCCAGTTCAAATTGAATGCACCATAATGCATGTGAAATGAAAGGAGATGAAGAGGGAGAAGAGAAACAGGAGACAAGTGGATCTGTCTGTTTCTCACTGTCACAGAGACTCCAGTCTGTAGTGTAGACCAGCTCATTATACTTCATGCTGCATGATCAAAGGAAGTTAAAAGACTATATCATGTCACTATTTCTGCTCATGTTCATTTTGCACGCTCTCTCTTGCACCCAACTATTAGTAGTGCAATGACAAGCAGCAATAGCTTCTTTATACTTTCTACTACATGCCAAAAACATAACTTTGCCAACAACTCCTGCCTTACTGGCCCCTGAGGGGACACACTACCTCACAATGGTAGAGGGATCAGTGATCAATGAGTCAGCCATTTGTGCATCCACTGGCTCAACCCCATTAATTATTCTTCTATGCTGCATTAAAATAAGAAAATATCTGATAAGACAAAATGTTAATAATTGTAATAACTGTGGCTTTGACATTGAGAAATCTACTTGAGAAATAAAAATGCTTCAGCCCACATAATAAAGCAGCAGTAAATTGTATCTGAATCTGTCACTGAAGTTATTGATGTGTGTTTCTCTCACACTGTGGTCACACAGGAAAGCATGGTGAAAACACCTTTAATGGAAACCATCGGTGTCATGCACTAGATGTGTTAGCAAAGGTAATACCTGAACAGCTGCTCCAAAATGCATGAGATTCAGGCTTTGTTGTCACAGAAACACTAGGGAGAGGTTTTGTTGTCATGGAAGCCATCCCTGGGGCTGCTGGGAGCAGTGGGAGGACAACGGGGGGTTGCCCGTACCGTATGTGAACGTTCCTACTACTCCTTTCCCTGAGCAGAGCGCCAACACAGTCAACTCCTCCTCCAGTCGCTCATTTCATCTGCTGCTGACGCCAGCTTTCCCTTCGTCTCTCTTGGCTCCTCACCAACACTGTCCCGCTGAGCCATTCTTCACATTTTCCACTCTGTTACTCACTGGACCCCATCCTGCTCTCACACAACGCTCAACTCTTGGACAGAGACTAGAAACCTGTGTCATTGAATGAGGGCCCACATCACCTTGTAGTTAATGCTCCTACTCACGCTGCTGCTGCTGTGGGAGGAGACGCAGACGAGAAGCGCCCGGATCAACGCTCTATAATATATCCTTATAATTGACAAGCCTCATCAATTTCCCCGGGGCCGCGTTGAGCCTATTAAAACATAGTGCTGCATTTTTCTTTTTAACTACAGAAGGAGAGAGGCCAGTAACAGGTCCAGCATCATACGGCTCGACGCTGTCTGAGAGGTATTTAAAGCTGGTTAATCTATGGTCTCTGCAGGAGAACAGGGAGACCTCCGACAGAGAGGAGATGCTATATATATATATACACATACATATATATTTACATTGAAATAATAGCTTTGAAATCACTGTGATGGTGCACTGACTTGTAACAGGGGGAATGGTGCCTCTTCATTCCCACTCTGTGCCCAGAGACATGAAAGGCTGCAAGACAGACGCCAAGCTGGCCTTCTTGCTGTTGGACTAGTCAGTAATATTTGCTGCTTGTGTTTTGTGTTTTTGCACTTGGTTGATGTTTTTGGCTGTGTAAGCAAAGTTGTAGACTTGCTAGTTTTTGATCATGACTAACATAATTAGAGCAAATGCATGTGTACAGATGTCCATATTTACAACAGCAGCATAAAAGTGGAATGCACTCTAAAATTGGGGACATTAAATCGCAAAAAAAAAAGTCTTGATGAGGTTGCTTTTATATTGCCTGTCTATGTTACCAGCAAAATACATTGTTCTAAGATTGTTTTAATTTACTTCTTTTAAGTACACCAACTTCATGAAAAGGCAATACAAAATCAGCCCATTATGAACAGAGACTGGTGAGAGCTTACATATGATATTTTGCATTTCTGCCACGTGTTTGTTTGTACTTCCCCTTTCCTCACAGACAATTAACACAGATGACATGTGGTCTCATTTCTAGGACAGCTGCAATGCACGCTCACTGTGTACAGAAGAACAGTAAAACTAGGACCACCTCCAGTAAATTTGGAGGGCTTCTCTTAAGGGTTTCTTTCTTGACTCACTAAATTACAACAACTCTCATCATGGAGAGATGGTACAAGGAGAGATTCATCACAGCAGAGACAGAAATGTCAATTTCTGCTTGAGATTAAGCCACAGAGATGCAGCCACAGCTTGTCTCATATGTGAAACACAACAACACCCCCCTCCCCCCTTTTGAGTGGCTTTTTGTTTTGTTGAACAACAAGGAACTGTACACCACAGCATTGTTCTCACACTGCTCTCACTTTTACTTCACCAGAATCATTTGAAACAGTTGTTACGTTACATCTGCCTTGAATAACATAAGGCAGAAACATCCTCCTTCTCTGTTGAAAGTAATTCTGGGAAACACAAAAAAATCATTACCTTATGTAGAAGTAGACGAGAGGTGAAGAAGCGAGTTCAACTAAAATTTATATGTCAAAAATGTAATCATGGTCTGCAGTAAACTTTAATAGATGACAACCTGAGTTTGTTTGGACAGCAGTTTCCAGGGGTGGACTTTTCCTTTTAAGGGTATGTTCACCATTTTTTTTTAATTTGTCTGAAACAGGACGATACTGATATGAATATTTTAGAGTTTAAAACACTTGGCCCAGTGAATTTATCAATCTAGCTCCAGACATTCATATCACCCAAAGGTTAACTTTGATGATCACAGTTTTCATTTAGCACCATGATGAGGTTAAGATTTGTTTCTTTTTTAAGTGTTATAATTAACGCTTGGACCATTTGGACCAAGGATGTTAATGATTAATCATTAATCAATTAATTGCCATTAAGAATTTAACCAATTAAAAATGCACTCATGGATATTTAATCAATAGGCATGGCAGTAATTGCAGCTCATTTGACATTGTTTGTCTGGTGGAACCGTTTATTGAATAAGAAAACTTCAACTTACACTGAAAATTGAAGAAAAAAACGTGTCTAGTATCTTTCAACTTCAACTTCAACTTCGTTTTCAACTATTGGTCATGAAAAATGTGCAAAATTTGCTAAATTTGCGAGCCTAGTTTTTAGACGTGACAGTGGCATCAGCAGTTAAAGGTAACTAATACTCTGAGTAGTTTTTGCAATGAATACTTTTAATTAACTATGTTTCTAACACCAGTACTTTTACTTCTAACTGAGTGTTATTTTAGCAGTACTTGTACTTGAGTACAGATTTTCAGCACTCTTTCCACCACTGCCCGTGAGGTTCTGCCAAGAACCTTTTTTCATATTTCAAGGGTTTTATCCAGAGCCCACCGAAGCAGTAAGCAAGAATTTATCTTAAAGTCATCTTTGCTGCACCTCCTCCACATACACATAAACACAGACATCCATATACACCCTCCTCTGTCAAAACATGATTTGGCACAAGTTTCATATTTTTCAGTCAGCTAAAGTTGTTCTTCATTTCATTTATTTAACAGTTAATCAGCTTTTGTTCAAACAAAAGACCTACAGAGCTGTAAGCAGCGCAGCATCAGTGCAGGCACGGACCATGAATTATCATCATACAGCCTTGGTAATATCCTACATATGAATAGTGAACACATGATGAATATGCTAATAAATTCTACAGTATGGGGGAAATAAAATAATTGAAGCGCGTTTGATGTTTTCTCATAAACCCCAGAGCACAGCTTGAAAAAAAGGACTTTCATCTCCCAAAAAGGCCTTCACAAACAATAAACCCAAGCTGGCTATTAGAGATGATGAAGAGACAGAATACTGCAGAGCGGTTAAAAATGCATCACAGACAGAGAGCAAACATCTGGCTCAAAAAAGATCTGATATACTACAGCGTGTGGATCTGATAGCAAGTGAACTTTTCATTTAAACGCATGTACCTCGGAGGCTTTAGATGTAAAAACTCTCCTGCGTTGTCATACCTGTACATCAAAGTCGGAGAGATCTGTGAGAGCATTATCTGCTCATTAACGAATACCCAGAGATCACAGACCATAATAATGAGGATGACAGTCTGGCATTAAGCTGCTTTAACAGTATTATATGTTACAATATCACAGCCCCCCTGCTCCTCTCTCACAGAATCACACATTAAAGCTCATTTTCTATACCGAGATGACACTTTGGTTTTCCCAGAATGCAATTCTTTATAATGTGTTACAGTAGTGAATAGCATCTCGGATTCCCTTAAGCGTCCTCGTCCTCTTTGTCGGCGAACGTGATGGATGAACAAAAGCGGAGGAGCTGCCGCTGGTCGGGAGAAAGAGGGAGACACGGATGGAGGAGAGAGTGCCCTCTTAGAAATAAAGGTTCTAAATAGAACCATAAAGGGTTCTTTGGCCTTTCCCCATGCAAGACCCACTTTGGGTCACTGGCAGAAAGGTTCCACTTGAAACCCTTTCAGAGAATTCTACCAAGAATCCAAAATAAAGGGTTATACCTAGAGTAATGAAAGTGTTCTTCAAAGATTTCAACAATCTTTGAAAAATGCCTTTTTCTAAAAAGGGTTCTAAATGGAATCTTTAGTTTTACAAAGAACCCTTGACAAGCCCTAAAAATGGTTCTTCAGTAGAGAAATGGTTCTGAGAGAACATCCCTCAGGAAGAATTCTTGTTTAACCCTTCTCGAGAGTGTAGGAAAGAAAGGTGGAGAGAAAGAAAGAAAAAAAGGATAAAAGAACGTTGAGAAAAAAGGGAAAGGAAAAATGGGGGAAGGGAATGAAGATGGAGGGTGCAGAGAGGTGAAGACAGGCCAGACAAAGGGGACGAAGGAGGAAAAGAAGAAGAGGAAGCACTGCTGCGAGCGCCTAAGGAGGGAGGGAGTGGATACTGAGGAAGGCATGTGATGAGTAGAGGTTTCCTGCCAAATAACAATAAAAAAAGAGGATGTCTCACTTCTGCTCAAGCTTAGAAAGTGAACACTGCAGTAAAACAGGCCCCCACTAATACAGTTCTGCTGCCAGCAAGACAAAGTGGTGAGGAAAAGTGGCTTAACTCCCACTGCAACCATCCTCATCCTCCTCAGCCCCTTCAACTCTCCAAACTCTCCCACACCCCAGCTCAGCCCGGGGAGCTCGCCAGCAACTACTGTGCACTTGTGCAGAGTTTGCAGTTACTGAGGTACACTCTTAGAAATTAGAGTTCCTAAAGGGTTCTTCTTGGGGACCCCTTCCACTGAATCACACTCTTGGAACCTTGGTGTTATCTATAATGAACCAGCCCATATTTCCACCAGTTTTAAGCAGAACCACTGTAATCACAGTAGAATATGACGTGCCCACTTACGTGCCCAAAGAAAACCAACTATCTTTTAGTTCGTGCTGGGAACCAACTTTTCAGGTTCCAAACCAATTTAGGTTCTACATAAAATTTTTGGAAAAAAAAAAGTGTGTGTTCTAGGAAAAAAAAACACGGGTGGGTTCTTGTGAGCACTCATAAAAGGTGGAAAGTTTCTGGGTAGAACCACCAGAGAGTGTTGTTTGTGGAATCATTACGCAATAGAAGGGTTCTCTCTAGAACCTCTAACATGGGATTCTGGGTAAAACCTTTGACAGATGGTTCTAGGTATGACTTTTTATGTCAGGTTCAAGGTAGAATCTTCTGAAAGGGTTCCAAGTGGAGCCTTTATAGCTGGTTCTAACAGAAACCAAAAAAGGTTCTTCTATGGGGTCAAGCTGAAGAACCTTTTATGGTTCTCGCTAGCCCTTTTCTAAGAGTGCGCTCTCTCCTCCATCTCTGGGTTTTATATGACCTTCTATCCTTGTTTTTGTCTTTTTTGTGTGAAGCACTGGATGCATGTCATTTCTTTGTTGTAAAGCACTTTGCATTTCTTTAATTTATTATTTTATTTATTTATGACTGGTGCTACATAAATACAGCTTAATACTAATATAATCATTATTACTGGGACATACTGTAGAACCCTATAGGGTTCTAGTTAGCACCTTTACTTCTAAGAGTGCAACAAAGAAAGACAGAGTGGATAAAAAAATCTTGAGAAAATTAAGTTACAGTCCTGACCACCTGCCAACTACTGTACTGCAGTGAAGCAACAGACCCTGAAACAACCTTCTGACTCCGTGGACGTCGTGACCGTCCTCAGCTGAGCAGCTTCAGCTTTGCCAAGGATGCTCTCTGACTCACCACGTGTGTGTGTGTGTGCGCGTGTGTGTGTACCACCAGTTACTGTGTACCTGTGTATGTGTGAGCAGCACAAGTGTTCCACACTGAAGAGGTTAGCGTGCCTGAACGCGCAGTGCGTGCATATGTGATCGCTTCCACTTCACACCACTTCAGCCTCATCACGTCCAGCAGGAACCTCGTTAGCGTGTCAGCGCCGCGCCGTCGTGTCACAAGGACGACTGAGTAGGAGGCACAGCTCCAGGTTATAACACACACACACACACACACACAGAAACCTGCAGCCTTGGCTACACATGACAACAGGGCAGCGCTGCCAAGGAGCAGTGTCAAAGTTACAGTAAAACAGGGTTCTAGTTAGCAGAGAGGAGTCGCTTTCACACAGACAAAACAAAATCCTGTTTTATTAAAGGGAATTCAGATTTTTTAATGAAGGCGGGTGTATGACGTAGTTAGTGGGGGCTGCCACACTCCACAGTTTGGAGAAGCAGCAGGAGTACCGGTGTAGGAAGCTAAGCAATGATGAGGTCAGCAGCAAAACCGCTGCCTGGTAGACCAGCAACTCCCATGTTCTGCAACATAAAATCACTGTTTTTGCCAATGGAGTCTGGTTTCTTTGGAGAGGGCAATGTTAATATAATGTCAGAAAGGTTTGACAGCAAGGTTAAATGGTGAAAATATTCTAAATATTGTGTACACTTAAACTGATATTGATTTTTAGGTGGCTAAAATAAATTTTGCTGCTGTCCCTATCCACAGCAATACATTGTTTAGCTTCCTACACCAGTATTCTTGCGGGTTCTCCAAATTGAGGGTACCTCGGCCTTATTCCAAACCCTGAATTATCCCATTAAGACAGCAGATCTGTTTCAGTAAACTGAAACCAGCGACAGCTTATTTGGTCGATGCAGCATTTCACAACATTTCAGTGTTTCTGTCTGAGGTATGACATTTGCTAATTTTCTGGGATTTTTGCCTGCTTATTTCCCGTGCATTACGGAGGCTTTTTATTTTATCACAACATTTCTTCCCATCCCTGACAGCTGCCAACTGATGACTCCTTCTTATTCTTGGGTGCTACAGAGCTTTTATATTCTGGCTTCAGTCCAATGTGAACACAGTACTGCCAAGTAATACTGCACAACATATTAAAAAGCCAAACAGAAAAAAAGTATTTCTCAGATGGGAAAAAATACAAAAACAGATGTCTGTAACTTCACCACCACACACATCAGTACTGTGCACCAAACACTCAAAACAAATCATCTGTTTTTTGTTTTTTACAAAAGTACAAATAATTTAAAATTTTGGGGAGGGTAAAGCAAACTCAATGGGGATTATAACATCATCCTGACATAAATCATAACATGGTGTACAAAACTAAACTTTTATGACCACACTTGTATTGTACATTAAATAAACAGAATTCAACTGACACAAGTCATATGACACTATGGTTTCTATGGGGAAAATGCTACGTGGATTGTACCATAATTACTGGAGAGAGATTTTGTTTTTATTTGCCATATATCACTGGTTATCCACAAAGAATCTGACTTATAACTCCAGTGGCCATTTTTCAGACTTTGTACACTTTTAATTTTAAATGTGAAAAGTTCTTATGTTATAACAAATAATATCAGGGTTTGGATTTTTAATTTTGACATAATTTTCCATTTCAATTTCAATTTTAGATTTGGTTTGTACCTTCCATAGTAAAAACAGATTTGTAATGAGGACCTAAAAAGTCATTTTACAGTACCGGAATAACACATCGTGTTGCACATTCAGTGCTGACTTAAAGTTAGACTTGCTGTTGCAGTAGGTGTTAAAGATGTTAGACAGTTTTTGGGCTTACATGATTACATTACTTGCCTACCGCCCACACCGTCTAAGCACATCATCAATACTTAGACTACAGATGCAACTGTATTTAGTAGCACCAGCAGATTCACAGCACGGAGCAGCAGGAGTCACACGTAACGCTGTCGGCTATTCACAGCCTCGCATGAAGTTGCTGGATGTGGTTGTACAGGCTGAAATCTGCTACAGCGAAATTATGGAGACCCATATGGAGCATCGATTAACAGTCGTGGGCTGTACAGACATAAAAGTGAGTATTTGTTCAGACATTACCATGAAGGTATTAGCTGGTGCTAATTTGTCAGAACTAAGGCTAACTTGGCTAAACCAAGCTAGCCTTGGCAAGTAGCATGTGGGATGTATACAAAGTGCATGTATGTAAAGTTTGCAGCAGCTACAGTTGTTGGTGTCTGTGGGGGATGTTTTGGGGACGTTAGACCAATGTCAGCCCTGCGATGAACTGGTGACTTGTCCAGGGTGTACCCCCGCCTCTCGTCCAGCGTCAGCTGAGATAGACTCCAGCCCCACCGTGTCCCATCAGGATAAGCAGTTAAGGACAATGGATGGATGGATGGATGGATGGATGGATGGATAGAGCTGACATCTTATAACTTCTAATGAACCAACCTTCTAACCTTTCGTTTTAGTAAAGAGAAGATATAATGAACTAACATTAAAGATCAAAGGCTTACTTTGATCAGATACTGAGCGGCATCGCTCAGATCTTTTCTTGTGAGATGTCAGGTGTAATCGGCAACACCGGTGTTGTCAGGAGGTCATTAACTTTGTATAAAAGCCTTCACTGTGGCACCCCTACTACAAGTACAAAATATTCTAGGTTTTCTAAACGCTGCATGAAATATTTTTTATGTTTTAGTTCTGTAGATGACAAAAACTTGCTGTGAGCCGAAGGTTCTGCACATCTGTCTGAAGCGTGTCTGTATGGAGCCTACCACACCACTGCACAGATCTCATTACAACTTACCAAAATTACTGCTTGTGTCAATCCAGTCTGGTGGCCTTGAAGAAAGTGATTTAATGGTTGTTTCTGGTTAAACCAAATGCATCTTACTCTTAAACAAAAACTTCTATCTCTATTGGAATCCTTTCTATAATGATGTGACAGAGTCAAAAACAAGCACTTTTGGTGGATGTACTTTGACAGGAAAAGTTGACCCCACAAAATTGCTACTGCAGCCCGTTTCATGGCTACTATGACTGGACCAATTCCAAAACTGTATGTACTGGTACTCCATATTAGTCATTTACACCCCAAACATATAAAAAAACTGTTCAGTTCAGTTTAAAAATAGTGAAATTACCCTAAAAGGTATCAAGATGAATGAACTGTCAATTTCATTTCCCAAATTCCCACTCAGTTTAGTATATGCAACAGTTCAGACCACTGGCAACTCCTGTTTTTCAGAGGATCTGTGCCTTTGACATGTTCATGAAGGTTCGGGGTCATTCTATCATGAAGACATTATCTTATCATATTATTCTACACAGTCCAATTGTCAACATTGTGATTCTGGGTAAACTTTCATTTAAAAGTCACTAGTCAGTTATTTCCACCAGCAGGCATCAGTCTGGTGGTGATAACGATGGGTCATGTGGGTGATTGAGGCTGGAGCTTATCTACAGCTAATCTCACACTACTGGACCCATCAGCCTAATATTTTTTTGTGCATTTATGAGCTGATTTATGGTTCAAACAAAGTACCCTTACTTATTACAAATAGCAGTGTTTCCAACTTTTTGTTTTTATTTTTGTACGTATTTCCAGTCTTTTCCCAGAGACTATGATTATTTTTTTTGTGATGGTTTCGGGTGGAAATTTGTTATTATTCATGTCAAAATGTTTATAATATTATAATCTCACTCTGAGTAGTTGTAGATTAATCCAAAATGTGTTTATTATCCTCAAATAAAACACTGCTGTGAATTTATGGAATCATACTGACTGATACAAATACTTTTTTTTGGTGTCATTTCATTTTTAAAAAGAAGAACTAACAGAATAAACACATAAATCTCTTAGTCTGGTGTTTATCATGACAGATAACAGATTTTGGAAGTCAAAGGTCAAAATAACTGCTTATGACTATTCTGGTAGTTATGGAATTCTGGCACTTCTAGTGTAAATGTGACACCAATATTAATATTGTGATGTTTCAGAATGACTTCAAACACATTATTTGGACCCACAGCAGACCTTACACTGCTTCTCCCTGTATTTAACACAAGAGAAAATGACACACACACATGCAAACCCACAGCCTTACATGGTGCAGCACTCATCTGTGACAACACCATATTTCATGTCAGCCGTCACACCAGCTCGACAGACTGTACATCAGTGAAAACGTTTTGCCTGCTCAGCGGAAAGTTGATGGATGGCTGAACCACGTCAGAGGAGACTTTGAGGCACTGCTCTCCATCACGTGACCTCTGCCACGCTGTACTGTACATGCAACAGTAACTGCTACATGACTGGATCCATGATCAGTCACACAGACTCTGTGAGGTGTATGTATATACACGCTGCACTGTCACTGACATAGTCTGAACTCTGCAAACAGACGGCGGCAGAAGGTCGAACTCTTCAAAGAAGAGGAAGTTTTCCACACAATCAGTCACAACCTCATCTTACAGTGTGGTGAGTTACAGACGTCATACAATTCTGACTCACTTCCATAAAACCTGTAGGTGGTTGTGTGAATATTATACATTTATACTTCTGAAAAGGGGTCATGGCTGCACTGTATGGTGGAGGAAGTATTCACATCCTTTACTTGAAAGTACAAGTAGACACCAAAAATATTTATAAGTAAAAATCCAGCATTGAAAATGCTACTTAAATAAAAGCTATAATCAGGAAAAAGTATTAAAACTAAAAGAACTCAATGTAGAGAAATGTCTCATGTAGCAGATATATTTTTATATATTATATTATTAAATGTATTAATGTAAAAGCAGGATTTTACTGTTGTATTTGTTGGAGCTCATTTTGTATCGGACTGCAACTTGTGATTATTCTGATTATAGATTCATCTCCTGATTATTTTCCAAACATCAAAAATTGCAAAAATGAACCATGAAATGTTTCAGCATGAAAAATGACTTAATAAAATATATCATAAAATGAATATGCTGGTCTTTGATTATCCTTGGGTGAGTCACATCCAAAGCCATTGTAAAATGACCAGATTATCTCGATCCAAACCTAACAAACTACACAAACAACTCTACTAAAAATGAAAATTAAGCTACGTTACATGTCTAGCCTATTCTCTGGTTATGTCAGTTTCTGGTGACATTATTTTTTGTGTGAGTGTAGCTTGGTTACTCTTTAACATGGATCTTCAACAGGGGGTCATCAGAGTTACTGCAGTGGGACTGACAAATTATGTTTCATCATTTTTTGAAAGGTTTTTTTCCCCCACAAAATTAATATATACTTGAAAATACACATTAACATAAATCCACTCCATCACTGTGTGGCAGCTATCCATAACAGTATTAGTTAGCAACATATTATTGAAACATATTGGTCACTCAGCTTTATTATTATCCCAAGTACACAGATGCTCTTGTGAGCCACAATGGATCATTTTATAACTTCATGAGCGAGACACTCAGACATACCCTCCACCTCAGAAACCACCTCAAAAGCGTAGATGGTGAGGCTAATGCTGCTGACATTAGCCATGCTTCTGACTTAGCAACTTAGGGAGGACCCAAAAATACTCAATGCACATACGTAGCAGGGGATCCCTGCTTGGTCTCGATCTGCGAAGGGGTCCATGGCCTGAAAAATGTTGAAGATCCTTGATCCACACTGTAACATAAGTAATTTCCCTGGAAACAGCTTGGGAAAAAATGACATGCTTTTCACTACATCTCTGTGTTGCTGCATCTGTGTGTTGCTTGGCAACCTTTCTGACTAATGTTGATGAAGAACTGCACTGCTTGGCAGAAGCATGACTATTTGTTATCAATTAGTTATTGTATTTTTGTCACTATGTGTTTATTTTGTGAAACCTTTCCAGTTATATGTAGTAGCCGTTTTATGAGAGTAATATAGCTGTAATTTACAGTGATTTTAGAACAGCTAAGGGGGTTAGAACGACCCACAGCTGTTCTAAAATCACTGTAAACCATGGCCTCTCGAGGCTTATTGCTATATTAAAATAATATTATAACGTAGTACAGTAGCATAGAAGTAGAACATGGCATTAAAAGGAGAGACTCTCATTCGTACTCAAGTACATGTTCTTTTTTCACCACTGGCAAACAAGGGTAACAATTTCTAACAAATGACATCATAACATCAAAGCTGTTCATGGGAAGCACCGAGAGGGAAAAACCTGCTCAGTATATTACATTTGACAAATAAAGGGAGTCTGACTCATTGAGATGAACAGCATGCAGTAAATGAGTTTGCTGAGACAGGCTTTTATAACCCACTTCATGGCTGTCAGACACACTCAGGTCTTATCAGAGGAAACGTCTGGCCACATTACTGCAAATTGTCACTGCGCCAGACTACAGTGGTCAGCTTTGATCAGCAGTAAAGTGGACATGGTGTGAGAGAGGTCAGAGGGCAGCCGACCACCCTGCAGGGTTTCATCCACAAATTGTGATGGATTTACCAAACACAATATATCTTTAACTATGTTCTACCTTCCCAAGGAGTTTTTATTATTAGGCCCAGACCTTTTCCCTGCTGACTCACAAGTGTAATCACATCTCCTCTGTGTTCACACCACAAAATTAATGGAGAGACATTCATTTTTTTAAGTATTAATAGCTCATTTTAATAGCTCAATTATTTTTACTGCTGTATTTGTACTAAATTTGATTAGAAAGTCTATTAGGAGGAACAGAGAATATTCAGGGAACCAAGTCCTGCTTGTTGAGGCTAAATGTCAGTAAAATCAGGGTCATGTCCTGGTTGGAAAAGTTGCTGTTGAATCACTAAAAGCTTTTATCGAGCGTAAAGCCTGAACATGAGTCCGATGGGCTTTATCAAAGCCTACAGAGGTGTAACGGAGCTACATTGACTTTGAGGGTCAAAGCCTGTGGAGAAACTAATTTCCCAAATCCACTTTTCAGAAGTCATCAGTTCTGTTGCGGAGAAACAGGAGGAGGAACAGAAAGCTGCTGAAATGTGAATGATATTGTTATGGGAAACTGTGCATCGAAGAATGGTGTCTAATTTTATTGTAACATAATGAAAGGTTGTGTACAGGGTAGTATCAGTTCAAGCGGATGACTTCATTCTCTCGAGGCTCTAATAGCTCCGAGAAACATACATAATTTACACAGAAGTATAATAAATAAATCATTAATGATTTTATGGAAAGGCTTAATTACTCCAGAACTGATGAGGGTCAACTTTGAAATTCAATTTATCTTGCACTCATAGGGAGTGAGATTATTGAGCTCACAGCGATGCACCACCCAAAACACACAGGCTCAGCTGGAGGCGGTGCATTTAGCTGTATTTTGGGAAAGTGATCACCATTTGGATCATGATGATCACAGAACTGGAAAGAAGAGAAGTACACCATACTGCTGCAATAGTAGTTTGAGAATTTAAGTATTGTAAATTTTCTCTGCAAGGTTAAAAGGTAGCTTTTGGGTATTTTTTTAACCTGGACCCTATTTTTCCATGTTTTTGTGTTTACATGACAAATGGTGACAACAGTTCTTGAAACTGGTCCAGTGTTGAGGAAAACGGCTGCAGCCGGCAAAAGCAAAAATACAACATAATCCTTCAGGGTTCCATGAAAAGTGCTTGTTTTTGGGACAACAGGCTCATATTGTTTTTATAAGTGTCTGACAACATTAAGAAAAGGATCTCCACAGAGATAGACTTTTTTATTTAAGAGTAAGAGACATTTTCTTTAACCAAAAAAAGCTGTTTTATTGCTCTAAATGACCAGACTCCCTTTAAAAAACTGTAATTTTAACATTGCCATTGTCATCTTCATTCAAACTCAACAGAAACTAAATAATACTCTCCAAAAACGTCGTGGCTCATCTTGGCTCGTTCACCATGTTCACCTTCTAACTCTATGAAAGAAGTTTTTCTTTTTGTTTTTGTTTTGTTGTAATCAAACCAGAGCTGGAAATTGTTGGAACAGTGGAAAGATGAGCTAAGACATTTTTGATGAGTTTTTGTTGGGTTTTTTTTTTCTGTCTGAAGAAGGCAATGTTAAAATTACAGTTTTGCAAAGGGGGTCTGGTTAGTTTGGGGAGAGCAATAATGGGATGTTTCTTACTCTTCAACAAAAACAATACATATGTAAGGATCCTTTCAATAATGTTGACAGACAGGATAACAATCTGAGCCAAAACAGGTACTTTTAGTGGATGGACTTTGATGGTGATGATGATGTCAACCAGTTTCAAGAACCATTAGTCATTTAGACACAAAAACATGGGAAAATAAGGTCACAGGTTAAAATTCCCTTTAAACCATATTATTAGTGGCATATATCCAAGCTGACTACAGCACGAAACTACAAACACCTACCTGAGGTGAGTGTTTGATACTCAAAAGCTTCTGAATCACTTTAAAGTTCCCTCCATGGAAAAAATGTGTTACTTCAACTGGGTGTTCCAATTTCAGAATGATTTGCAGTTTCAGTTTGATGCTACAAGGCAATTTTCATGTTTGTTTACTGAAAGAGAGAAGTTCTTAAACCTGAGTATGAAATGTGATAACAGAATAACTAGTTTAGAGGCCTGTCTAATATGCAAGTTAAACAAATATGTTGGGGCTCAACGCTGACTTTGAAAAGTAGTTACCAGGCTGATAACCAGGCATCAGATTTTAGTTGCCGAAATGGAAAATATGGTTGTGATTTTCAGTCACCTTATATTTTGAGTGATTAAGATACTGTGCAGTTATAATGCAGCTTAATAAGGAAAATGTGACATAAAAGAATACTTAAAAGATTTATTACAGTACATAATACATGCTTTGTGTCCAGCTCAAAGACAGTTCCAACTGTAACAATATTTAAATACTAATGCAACAATTATTGATTACTGCATCAAAATCAATCACTAAATCATTTATTTTGAGTTGCACATTTAGCTGTGTGCTGCCCATATTTTTTCTCTGTTAAAGTAGTTGCCACTGATGGCAAACAAAGGCCAAGAATTGTTTGCCAGTTTCTCAGATTGGTTGGCTACTTTTAGTTTTGAAAAACTTAAAAAAGCTTGTGAATCACTTTAAAGCTCCCCTACATGGAAAAATGTGTTTTACTTATTGTTTCTTCATTTGGATGTTTCAGTTTCA
Organism: Lutjanus erythropterus; assembly: GCF_056507025.1. Lineage (NCBI taxonomy): Eukaryota > Metazoa > Chordata > Actinopteri > Lutjaniformes > Lutjanidae > Lutjanus > Lutjanus erythropterus. Next base: position 28,062,098 of record NC_139326.1, on the reverse strand, counting down.
TAGCGATGGCGATTTGAGTTTGACACTAGAAGTCTGTTTTTATGATGGTCTGTTGAAGGAGGAGAGATTCTCTGTGCTCAACTTTTACTTCAAATGATCAAGTTAGGGACTCTGCTCAGTTGTATTTCTCTGTCCCTTGTGGTAAGACAGCAATTGGCAAATGAGCCAATTATGTTTAACAGATTGGAACTATTTCGGCTGCGTTGTTGCTGTATATCTTATGTTTAAATACCCAATGTTTATACATGATTGTATTCTGTGATCCACTCACACTCAAAAATGAGATAGCACGTTTGTCATGTTTATCCTAATAAGGAATTTAAGCTAAATCTGAAATTGTGACATCACAAACTAGTTTGGAGGCCAATCACAGTCTAACTAACTTAACTAATGTGATGTGGAAACCTCCAGTGCACAGACAGAAAATATTTTTTTCAGTAAAGTAGGAGACATTTTAAGTCCAGCTGGAAAATGAAATAAGCTTATTCATAGATGTTGGATGAAGAAGGAGTAGATGTAGGAGTATTTAACGAGGTAACTGAACTTTTTTTTTAAGATTATCAGACACAAAGTATGATTCCAAGCATGATTCAGAGTATTTTCATGTCCTCTGGTTCTGGATCTTTTTGAAATGTTTTGTGCAAAACCTCAGAGCCTTTTTAAATCCCACTTTGTTTATCACTTTCTGTATCATACGTGACATTTTGCCGCAGCTGCTATTTCTCACATATTGAGTGCAATTCTCACGGGAAAGGACTCCAATTATTTGCATCGCACCTCCAATTTCCCACCTTTTAAAAAGCTGATAGCATGGTTAATATTTTGAGACACTGTAGTCTGCAGCTGATCTGACTGTCCACGTGTCGAATGAAAGACAGTCTCCTGCACGTCCTCTCACATGACAGCAGCTGAAAAACTAGTAGCTGATGACCGCAGATTGTGGTGAAGTCATATATTTCCCCTTACACTTTTGTTTGCTTCAAAGTGTGCTTCATCTATTTTAAGTGCCAGATTCCTTCCATGACACACATGGCACAAATACTGTAATCATTTATAGGCTCCGGTAAAGCCAGACATTATCTGACATAATTCATTTAACTAATTCAAAGCTTTTTTCATTGGCTAAAATTGTATTTGAAGAGGTGTGCATAAGACATTATAATAAGTCATTATAACCATGACATGCCACCTGTCACTTATTATTTATCAGGTGTAATTTGGTCAGCTTTGTTACTTTTAATGCAAAGTTGACATTGTTTTACATGTCTTTGTTATGACAACATGACATTATCAAACTTAAAGAAACTGTTCAGCTTTATGTTTTAACATTACATTATATAGTCATAATTTCAGCTAACTAAGCTAAGTGGCTAAAACATCAACAACAGATTATAACAGCAGACAGTAGCTCTTTAGCAACAAGTAAACTGGCTAACTGCTGTCTGTCTTTATGACATGTAGCCTAACATCTGCCAGCTTCACATCAGTTTTCTCTGTTTTTGACCCTTTAATAAAAACAAATACAGTTATAGATACTTATGCTTCAGCTCATGCTTTATATTTCTTTATTCTCCTATAATTAGTTCTTGTTAAGCTTTTTTATGGAGAAATCAATCAGCTCCAAGTATTAAGCTCCCTGACAAAAATATCCCTGGCGTGTGTGTAAAGCTTTTTTTAAACATACATTTACAACCTACATTTCAGCCAAAAAGATATTTGTGACTTCATTCCCTCTCATATTGACAAACGTCTCTTTGACTGAATGCATCCACACAAAGGACAGGACAGAGAAGAAGCAATTGCCATTGAAGTCTGATAAAAATTCACCTTGAGGCGCCAGCGATATAAATTCTTGGAGAGTTTGCGAGCTCTCGTTAATAATGAAATGTCAGAAGAAGTGATGGTGTGTGAGCGGCTCCTTTGAGGAGCGACAGTGGAGGTTGGAGAGGTCTCTGCCAGGAGCACCTGGCAAATATTATTCACCTCACAGGCTACTGCGGGATGTTCCTCGCACACTGACCAGCCACAGGAGCGGGACTCAGCCATGATTTAGAAGCACTTACGGGTGACAGAGAGAGAGAGAAGGAGGAAAGGGGGCTGAGAAAGAGAGACTCGCTTGATATGCTGCTGAGTGCCCCCCTGCAAACAATCAAAATAAGTGATTGGTGTGTTCGTGTGGCTCAAAGTAGGAGCGTGAGAGAATGTGAAACTGTTACGTGCATGTGTGTGCTTATCTGACACCCTGTCGCAGTAATTCCTCCTCTCACTTCCATTAGACGCAACAGCATACTGACTGACTGTGCAGAGGCAATGTCGTACGAGAACAAATAACACCTGAAACCAACCATGAGCATTACTACATGTCCTGGATATTGCTACAACACTATGGGCCCTAATGCTGCTGTTATTATTGGACCATTTACTGAATTATTTACTGAACAGTTGAGAGCCATTTTCTATTAATTCGGTGATTGTTCAAAAGTTTTTCTGACTTTGAAATGTCAGAAAACTGCGAATAATGCCCATTTCAGTTTCCAAGAACACGTAACTCACAAAACTTCACATTTGAGAAGCTGAAACCAGTGAATGTCTGGCAGTTCCTTTTAGCACTGACTAATATGTTTTGAGACCACTACAAGCGTCTATTGCTATACTTGCAGCTACAGGCGGTGCTTTGAGCTAAAAGCTAACCTCAGCATGCTAAATAGATCTTGAAGCCTTGTTTGAGAAAGGTGGGAAAGGGAAGTTGCAAAGTCCAATTTTTTTTTTTAAATTGCCCTATATGGAAATAATAAAGTAGTATTGTAGATGGAGAGTATATAGTGTCAATGTTTTCTGTGAAAACCATATGTAATGAAAGAATATTTAACAGAATTTGCACCGAGTGACTGTGTTGTTGACACAGAGTGTTTGAGCAGCGGCTCACAGCAGAGATGTGACTCCCGCTTGTGTGTTCAGACTTTAGGAGGATCTTTTTTAGCCGTTACAGGCTCACGCTGGAACAATGACGACTGTCTCACCACTAAGATGCTTTTGAGAAAGCCATCCTGGTTTGGGCTTTAGCGATTTGTCATGCTGCCACTGCTCCAACAGTGGGCTAAGAGTGCATTTTTTTTTTTTTTTTTTTGTAGAGCAAGTGAAAATGTTGAGACCAAAACAAAAAAGTCCCACAGTGTGTTTCTGTGTTCAACCAAGACTGATCAAGGGAGCTCAGAGCTTGGCTCGCTGCAACTGCTGGCAGCTTGAGTTGCGTCAGTGCAGCTCTGGTCTCTTTCTGTAAATGTTAGACCACACACTCCTGCAGATCAAAGACACTCCATTTGTTACAGCAAGAACACTCTGTCCCTTTTGAATATAACAGATACCTGACATCTGTATACTCAAGAGCCTGTGTGCTTTAAAGCTCTGAAAAGTTTTTTTTTTTTTTTGCAACATAATACAAGCCTACATTCTCTTTATTTATCACATTTTGGAACAGCTCTGTTGAATCAAGTGACAGTGATATCTTAATAGCACATTAGTGGGAGAGGAGAGTGAACATACTTTGAGAATTTGATTCCTAGACAGACAGACACTGTTTGCACTGCTTTTTTCCTACACTTTTTACAAAGCCGACTTCAAGCACTTTCCAAGCATTCTGAAGCTTTTCCAGCACCTTACAGCCGTGCTAAATTACATATTCATATACATATTTATGGTCAAAATGATTAGGCTGCATTTCATTATTCCACCACAATAAATCAGATATGAGATGTTGTTTTGGAAGCAAGATTCAAGCAGAGGTATCTTCATTTTGTACAAATGGCCAAAGTTATTCAGCTCTCTCTGACTTATTTTATTTCTTCACTCAAAAAAAAAAAAAAAAAAAAAAAAAGTCAACTCAAAATTTCAAGGCAAACTCAAACTTCGAAGAGATTCAAGTTTAGCTAAAGAAGAAAAGTAAAATTTCTCAGCAAAAGATCAGTGCTTAATAAAATTAAAAACTCAAAAATCAATTGCAGTAAGATGCCTTGAAATTTTAAGTTTTCTCAACTTTTTTTTTCTAACAGAACAATTAATTTTGTAATGCAGTTCCACTTTTCAACCCTTGAAAACATTACATAAAAATTCAGGTGTTTAAGGATTCCTGCACCCATGATAACCCTGTCTTTATATGTTTTATAACTAGACGTCTGACTGTTTGCACTGTTTTTTTTTTTTTATATTTTTATTATTATTATGTTTACAGTACAGTCCTGTTGTAATGTGTCCCAAATTACACTCTAGTAAAATTGAATAAGGGTCTAATACAGTCAAATGAAGAACATTTATATAATTTGACAAATACTGCTTGTTGCATCTTATGTGACCATTTATACTATTCCCCACGGGGATAAATAAAGAGCTATTCACCTACCTACCTACCTAGATAGTATCCTATGACACATTTCAACAAGAGATCTGTCAATAAATGTAAGCAGGAGATGGAGGATACTTTACCCAAACAGTTTAGAGCTGATGCCTCATTCCTATTCCAGCAGCAGCGGGCTGATGGGCCGAGGCAGACGACAGCTTACGATCTGACTGACCTCCCAGACTGGCCTGATAAGCAAGTGGCGCAGAGAGCAGCTTTAAAGCTGCTTCTCTGATAAAAGAGTAAGATATCCACTTTAGAAGTTAAAAGTGGTGACTCGCTGGATTAGAAGTTAAAAGCAGATCTGGAGAGACGCCTGTGCTCCCGATGCCAGAGGCTGCCAGAAGCTGCCCAGGCCGCTCATCGCTGTAACGCAGTAAGGATGTGGACAGAACAGACCAAAGCACTACAGCCCTGAGAGCAAGGTCGCTCTTAACAGTGAATATCAGCTGAAACTGGCGACTTACAAGATGGAAGAAAAGTATTTAATAAGGACTGTGCTGAAATCATTATTCCAGTAATTCATCCACAGAAAAATGATTCCCCAAACCATTGATAATCCTGGCATTTATCAAGAGAAATGGCCATTTGCTCTTTCTAGCTTCTAAAATGTGATGATCTGCCCCTTTAGTCTCTTTGATGTATCCTAATATATTTTTTCACTATCTTCTAATATTTCACAGAAATCTGAAAAATAACCGAGAGGTTTAACAACAATGAAAGTAACTTTTAGTTGCAGCCCTAAATAAGCAAAAGTATATTTTTAACTACGACAGTGCAGTGAGTAGAGTGCAGATGTGTGTCAGGTGTGTCTTCTTCTTCTCATTCTTCTCATTATTACTCATGTCAAAGCAGCAAAGTGTACTTGACCACTTTGGAAATGTTACAATCTTCTTGATTTCGTACATTTCAGACAAAGAGCAACAAACAAATCCAATGTATTGTTTCTTGTGTTGGCTGCTGGTCAGACCATATAAATCACTCAGGACTCTGGTGGCTATCGACAAGCATCTGCATCTGTTCTTTACATTCTATAAACAAACTGTTTAGCAGGATAATTGACAAAAACATGGTCAGATTAATGCTTAATTAAAATAAGCACACCTGGGGAGAGCCTGGGTGGGAGACTTCACAGCAACAAGATAAATGCTCTGCCGTATGTGTGTGAAAGTGAAAGAGCAGGGGAATGTGCACGGCTGAGGGTCTTTTCAGTGTTATTATCCCTGCCTCCACCCTGACTGTCACTTTCCATCAGGAAAACGCTCCACCTCTCCCTCTGTTCCTCTTCTCTCCTCACCTCCTCTGTCAGCCCCCTCCTCCTCCTCCTCCTCCTCCTCCCTCTCTGCAGAGCCACTCCAGTCCCCTTTCCTGTCGACATCCAAGTGGAATTCAGCCAGCTGGTTGGGACTATAATGGACCCCTGTGTACAGTGACACCTTAGTACCGCCTTGGCTAAACACCATTTTGATTCTGCTAAAGACCTTCACTGCCTAATTATACTAATTAACAAAGGCTTTAAAGGGATAGTTTGGTTTTTTTTTTTTTTTTGAAGTGGGGTTGTTTGAGGTATTTATGCTGTCAGTGTTTTACCTGCAGTAGATGGTGGGCAGCACACCCCTAGTTTGGAGAAGCAGCAGGAGTACCGGTGTAAGATTCAATTCAGTTGACTTTTATTATATGTCCCAGTAGACAATTTGTGCTGCAGCAATCGTTAAAAGCAGACATAAAAACATTAAAAAACATACAACATAGAGAAACACAGTAGTTGACATAAAAATGTGCTCAGGGTGACTTGCACCAATGCACATGCAGTGAGTCATTCAAGCTTCTCAGGAGCAGGATAATAAATGTCCATCATAACTCCCACAGGGCCTGTAATAATGTAATGAACATTAAAGTACTGTCAAACATTTTCGAGGAAGCTAAGCAATGTAGTGCTGTGGCCAGGGTCAGCAACAAAATATATTTTAGAGAAATCGATATCAGTTTAATTGCATGCTATATTTAGGATATTTTCACTATTTTATCTTACCGTGAGAGAGCCTTTTCAAATGGCAAACATAAGTTCATTTTTTTTTCCCCACCACCAGACTCCTTTGACAAAAACAGTACCTCACAGAACACAGTGGTGTCTGGTCTACCACTGCCTTGATTTGTTTAACTAAAGTCACATTATAATACAAACAAACTAACCATTTGGACCAGTGGTAGACCAGCAACTCCCAAGTTCTGTGAGGTAAAATTACTGTTTTTGCCAATGGAGACTGGTTATTTTGAGGACAGCAATATAACAGTGGTTTCCCATTGGGAAGGCTGTCTGAGGCCGAGGTAAAGTGGTGAAAATTTTATAAATACAGGGTACACTTAAACTGATCTTGATGGTGTTTTTTTGGGGGGAGCTAAAAATCCCAACTATCTGTTCGAGAGAAAAACTATTTGTGCCTCGTTGAGTAAAACCACTTGGACTAAGGTTTGCCTTAAATTTTCATTTAAGAACGAGTTGCATAAAATTGCTGTTGATTTCCTTAGGATGTTGCCAAAAGGTCCTTAGCGACCATTTTCCTAAGAAAATTTTGAAGGGACAGTCCCTTAAAGTGAAATGATTTGTGGAACATAAGACATGGACTGAATTTACGGTGATTGAGGAGGACGAGGAGATACCACAACGCATTTTTAGTACAGGGAAAACCCACTGGAAACTCTGACTAATATGCAGCTTGTTAAAGAGTATAGATGTGATGTGAGCACTAGCACCTGTGTAGCCAGCTAGTCAAAAGTTAACATAACTCTGTCTCATTAGCATTAGCTACTTTATTTTATTGAAAATCACCAGTTTTGTCAACTTCTGTTGATGTTTCACCTTTCTTGCTGTGACAGTAATATTTTCGTTTCTTCATGCCTCGTCTTCTGTTTGTGTGTATTTGTTATGGCTGTGTTAAATTCAGTTTGGATTTTGTGCTTCTGCTTTACATATTCTTCAAAGACTTTCTTTTTGTTTTCTCTTTGTTGTCCATCTTGGAAAGGCTGGCTAACACAGGCTAACTAAGCTAAGCTAGCTACCAACTGACAATAATGCTGTCTAATAACGTTAAAGAGTGATGTGAGTGAAGCATAACCACGATGACTGAAATACACATATTATGACATATTATGACTAAGTACTGTAAAAGCCTTACTCTAAACACTAAAGGCAAGAAAACAACCAAGGCTCCTAGGTGAAGCCCCTAGCTTAGGGGAATATTTTGGGGAATATTTTGCTTTAGGCACAAACTTCAGGGATGTTTTATGCAACCAGGCACTGACCATTATGTTGTGTCTGTATCTTTAGCGCACGTAGCTGAGAATAAAGTTTACAAATTCATATAATAAAAATAACAGCCCTACAGTGTGTGTAATATATATAAAAACATGTACGAGTGTCAGCCAACCCCACAGTGATGCTGATGTGTGCACATGTGCTCCACTTGTAGACACATTCAAATATAAAATAACACACACAATCCTGTAGCACCTGAGCCCCTGGTTGTGTCTTGTTTCTATTCCTGTTCATTTCTTGACGATTCTGTTCTAAATGTACATTTTAGAGCCTTTGGGCTCCACTCTTCGCTCATTCTGCTTTCTTCTGAGTCTGACGCAAGTGGGATTTCACAGTCAGAGCTGATGCATACTGCACCTGACCTTTAGCACGTACATAGCGGGAATCCTTTTTACAGCTTCCTCCCACAGACCACCAAAACAGTTCCCACACACATTTACTACATACTAAACTACATGAAAGACAAACAAAACCTAAAGCTCTGCCCTCGACAATCTGCAGCATTACATATGCTCTGCAAGTGTACTGGCAGCATCCAGACCACAACCACAGTGTCTGTTGTTTGTCAGCTTAACACAAAACAGACATGAGAACACGACCGTCTCTCCTTTGTCTTCTGGCGTTTTTTTTCGTCGTAATTACTCGGGGAGGGCTGTTAGCTAAGGGAAATAAGCCAGAGGAGGGGAGGTTCTCACGCCTGTGGAACCAAAACAAACAAAGCCCCACTCCGGCATCACTGCAGCCAACAGACGCTGATACGGGTTATCTCTGCAGTCACACATGGGCCATCTCACAACAGTGAGAGCCAAGCAACTGTACTGGCCTTTACAACTCCAGAAACAAAAACAGAATCACACATTAATTTAACACTACGCCCTGTCTGTGGGATTTTTAAGTTGAACTGAAATTTTGTTTTGCATAAGGAAATGTAAACAATCATGATGCTGCAGACATACTATTTTCAGTTTTCAAATGAGGATGAAACGGTTTTCAGAAATATTTATAATAAAAGTTTGGGTTGGAGTTTCCCTTGGTTTCCCTTGGTTGCTAGGAGACAGTCAATTTCTGTGGTTCGCTACAACACGTCAAAGTAACGTATAGCCTACGAACAGCAATATATTCATCCCCTTTTACAACGACTCCACAATAACAGATGTTTTTAGGACACTAAACGGCAGTACAAACAATATTATTATGTTAATTAAAGTTGATATGTTACACTTATAAGCAGAAAGTTGACAATTCACACATCCAGCAGATGGAGGAACACCAGCAGTCAAGTGGATTTGTGTTTGTGTCCACATGATGAATCTAAGTCCAATATTGACACACCTTTTAGCCCTGTTTTTGGTCTCCACCAGCTCCTGAGGGAAATATTTTTATTTTCAAAATTCTAATAAAAGAATAAACCACTTGAAATGTACCATCTCATTTTCAAGGGGGTAACTGTCTCTTCAGCTGCTAAATCCTCCACAATACATTGTTCTGTTTTATCCTAGGCAGGTAGCGTGCAGTCAGTGTTTTTTCTAATGAAAACATGCATCTGTAGGTTTACACCCTTCAGCACTTGACATGATCTATTGTTGAGTTATATTGTTAAGTTTGTATCCCACTTGGCTAATAGTAACAAACTATGCAGGTTTTATGTCAAACTGTCATTTCCATTTTCAAGTTCTTCTTAAAAAAGATAAGTCTAAGCTAAGCTGTGTTGTCTTTGAAATGTTATTTTTTTCCTGCCTTTTAATTCAATTATTGAAACTGAAAGCGGTTTTCAATCTATTTTAATTTCAATATTGAAACTGTGACATCCTTAGGGACTAGAGTTCAATGTTCTCACCTCAGGACCCAGTCAAATTTAGGGGAAAACGTGTTGTGGTTTGAATGTAAGCAACATAGCACACAAATGGTTTCATTCATGTGACAAAAGAGTCCAACAACACTCAAAAGACGTCCAATGCTCTTTTAAAGCTCCTTTTCATGTACTGAATATGCATTTCTGATTCAAGTGGATCATGGAAAAACATTACTTGTCACGCAAACTTGCTGAATATTAAATGCATTACAAGAGCACTGAACAAAAACAGTGCCTCGCCTGCCATGTTGCTGAAAATAATCTTCCGTCTTGTACACACATAACGGCATGTGAGAAAAGACACAAGACAGATTTTTTTTCTGCATGTAACTGCATGTGTAAGTAGTGAAAGTCACTAGCAGTGCCTGAAAGGTTATTCCAGTAATTAAACTGGAACTGTGTGAAAGAGGCCTCCCAGCTGGTTAACTGTCTGTGCAGTTGTTAGAAAAGAACTGAAGTGATATTGTTAGTACCCGCCCACACAGATATTGGACTAATCAAATTACAGTATTGGTCAGTCGGTGCCAAAAATCCTCGTAGGAGGCACAGTCACAATAAAACTTAAAATTTCTTTTTAAATTTTCAGCCAAATCAGGTCACAAGTCAAAGCAAACACACAAGGATTTAAACAGATTTTTTAGCGAAAAATAATCTTAATTCCAGTTCAACTTTAAATCAAGGTTAAGAGACATTTGTCACTGTCTAATTTAATGAATTCAGTAATGAATTTATGTTCACATTACTTTGTGAGTCAATGTCATTTTTGTCTTGCTGTGTTGTGTTTTTTGACCTTTTCACTGTGCTTAAATCACTGCCTGCTGTAAAGTAAATTTCTCTTGCAGTAACATGACGTCTCTACAGCAACCAACAGAATCTGTCTTTATTTAAGAATGACATTCAAGTTCTGAAGGTGCTGATGTTACATCTATGATTTAGCAATCATAATCTATCTTTCATGAACATTCACTCTCTCTGCTTTGTGCCACCTCCCCTCCATCATTAGAGAAAACACAGAAGAAGTAAATGCTTAAAAGCCAGGCAGCAGCAGCAGCAGCAATAGCTGCAGTGTGAAATCCATCAGACAGGCCACAAGTGTTGGCATATGATGGAGATGGCAGATAAGCCCATGTGTTTTGCTTTGGGAGTGGGTGTAGTGAAAGGGGATCAGTCCACAGCAGTGTTTAGAGGTTCAAACGCCCCTCTGGGGAGGAGAACGGATCGATCATCCCTGGCCGGGAGCCAATCCTCTCCCTGCCTTCAGTCAGATATTCATCCACACTATATATAAGCCTCTAAGCCTCCAGTGATACTGTATATACAAAGCACTGGGGTTCAGGGCTTCACCACAGGCCGGTCTTCTTCTCCAGTAGCTGTGTTATGAACTCCACCCCTGCCAACCAAATACAGATGTGTTTAGGCTGTTCTCCACAGAAACGGGCCCCGCTGCACCGCCTGTGGTGCATGTGTTGTCGTCATGGTGCTCTGATTAGAGGGAGCCATGGAGATAAACTATAGCTGCTGTCTCATTAGTCCAAGTAACTCTGCCCGGCTCCCACCCACAGGAGCTCCTCCCAAACCCACAGGAGAACAGGGCACCCCCACACGGCCTGCAGGGACGGGACACACACACACCACAGCTGCCACAGCTGGCAGAGTGCACTGTCACACACACGTCAGTACAGAAACACACACACACACGGGGGACACAAAGCACGCTGAACTCCCCTCCTAACTCTTGCCAAAAAGCAGCCTCAGAGGACGATCACTGGCTTGGCGACAAAATGGGGTTTCCCCACAGGGACACTCCATAAGCCTGCAGCGGAGCGAGTGGCTGCGGGTGACCTGCTGAGCTACAAATATAGCAAACATCCGATGTGAAACAGATGCATCACAATCCACATTCAAATGAGCTCAGAGAGGCCCTTTGTGCAAGCAGCGTGCATCAACATCACTACACTCTTAAAAATAAGAACTCAAAAGGGCTCTTACTGAAGGTCCTACCCAGAGATTTGTAAGATGCAGGGTTCAATTAACAACCCTTCTCTTCCAAAGAAGCTTCTCTGGAAAAAAAATAGTTCTTCAAGGATTGTTGAAAGCATGGGAATTAAAAGACCCACAACCTCAAATACTGAAATGTTTATCCATGATGCAAATGGATCAATTTAAACATTGTTTATTGTAACACAAATTGTTAAAATGATGGATGATAACACTGTACAATAAATGGGACTCAATCTTTTTTTGCCTCATCTGTATAATAAAATATGGTTCTTGGAGAACCCTCAGAAGACAAGAGGGTTATAGGTGAAACCTTGGAATGTAATAGGGTTCTTGGTAGATTGCCCTGGGTGGGCTCTACATGAAGCCCTTCGAAAATAATAGGATTATCTGTAGAACCCTCTGGGTTTTACCAGAACCCAAAAATGGTTCTCCTGTGGGGAAAAGAAGCCTATATGGTTCTAGTTAGCACCTTTATTTCTCAGAGCGTCCAGCCTGGTAGGAAGGACTCATGGGAGCTGGGATCATTGGCTGTGGCCTGGAGGAGCAGAGGTTCACCTTTGTTTGGGAACAATGAGCAGAGGATGAGGAGGAGGAGGGGGGAAAGGAGGCAGCGGGTGTCCCGGCTGCTGTCCATCAGGCCCTGCCCTGATGGGTTTATCCCAGCCGAGGGGAAGGTAACACACCGAACGGCACAACGAGGACCGATAAACGTCAGGCCTGGGCCCCACACCGTGGTAATGGCTGACAAACGGCTCAGTGGCTCATCTCACCGCCAGTCAACCTGAGAGGCGTGTGCTGCTCTGTGTGATGTTCCATCAGAGGGATAACAGCAACAAGAAGCAGCTCCTTACACTACAGCCCTCCTGACAGTCATGAAGAAAAACTGACAATCTCATATTCAGCATCTCAAACATTAAAGAAACATTTTCCTCACAAAGAAATACAAAAATGCTAATATATCAAGTGTATATATCAAGCACTATATGCTGCATATAGCCACTATATCTCATTATGGGCTCCATACCTTTTCATGCCTTTAATATCCTTCACACCTGCTTCTTTAAGAGACACTCCTGTTATATAGAAATATTACAGGGAACTGAAAATTTAGGGCTGTCACAATAACAGCAGATCTGAAATACAGGGATATTGACAAGCTAACCACAGGGGATGGAAAGCAACTGAAACAACTGCTATGTTCATGTTTTTCCTTCTTGTTTCACACTTCAGTGTGTGTTATATGACTGAATAAAATGCTTAAAAAACTGACAAGCAATACAAGGAGCTGTAATGGTTAAAGCTCAAGGATGGAACGATACAGGTGATCTGTGGAGGCCTACATTTTGCAATGTTTCATGTTATTTTACTGTTTATTTCATAGGTTATTTCAACCTGTTGAGCTCAGCATTAGCATGTTCAGCAGATAATGTAGCTATTCACACAGGCTGGGTGATGTTGAACTAATGTTGTAATACTGAGGGACAGTCCAGAGAAACTGATCATTAAGCCTCATTTGAAGCAACTAAATAATAACAGTAGTAGCTGGATGCCAGTAACTGGCATTTCTTGATGTTGCTTTTTGTGGAAGTTTATCCTGCAGCACAAGCCTACAGCCAGCATTAGCTTTGCTGTGTGTGTGTTTGTGTTGCTTCTGTATGGAAATGTACCTGGTAGACATGCCCTGAAGGCAACAATATAGGTACATGTGAAACAGAAATGGTTAAACTGCAGGAATTCATTTGCACCTGACAGTTAGCTTGCTAGACTAAAGTTGCCCGCTGGGCATTGAGGTGAGGTTTTCAAAGGGTTTAGTACACAGCTTCTACTGATGCCACACACCACACAATTTATAGCCTAAGCCAGTTTGCTACGCCCATCTGCAGATGGATTTTTCTTTAAAAACACAAACACAGTGTAACAAGAGGGCTACAACTTATTTCAGTAGTGGTTATTTTTACAGTTTTGAACCATTTAGCGAAACATTTCAGGACACTTTGACAGTGTTTTCCATAATCAACCAGTATGTCTCAGAGGTAAAGAGGTAAAACTCCTCTCATTTGAAGATATTCAGGTACCATCAGAGCATCACAAGAGGATGGGATGATACAAGATGATACACAAGGTGACATTACTGTGTGTGGATCGACATTATGTCACCTTTCATCCATTTGCAATGGTTGATTTACATGTGCGTTAAAGGGACAGTTCACACCCCCAAAACAAAAAATACAGATTTTCCTTCTTTCCTGTAGTGCTATATATCCATCTAGATGTTTTTGGTGCGAGTTTCAGCATTTTGGAGATATAAGCCGTAATGTCTGCCTTATAATGGAACTAGATAACAGGATAATCCACAGATTTTGTTGTGAGCACTTTCATGTAGGAACTACTTTCTGTCTACGAAACTATACCTGCCAACCGCATCACTGCAAAGAAGCATCTACTCATAGACGAGAGATTACAGCTCAGCAGAGGAGGACGCCAATAAAGTTTACATTCTGCACTGTCTCTTGCACAAGCGTCATGTCCATTAATAGATCCATGCTTTCTTCTACATGGCGATATAGTTAGCATTCAGTAGAAAAAAAACAGTTCCTACATGAAACTGTGAATTATCTTGAACAGTAAAGTTAAAATGCACTGAGGCGCGAAGGCAGACATCTTTACAGCTGATATCTCTAAAACTCTGCATGTCACATCAGAACAATCTAGATAGATAAACAGCTCTACAGGTAAGAGGAAAAATGTGTATTTTTTATTTTGGGGTGAACTGTCCCTTTAATGCAAATGCATGAAAAGTGACATAATACAAATCCACTCGCAGTGAGGTCACCTTCTGTATCTCCCTGACTGTACCTCTTGTGACACCTCTGATGTTACATAAAACCTTCAAACAAGAGACTGAATCTGAATATTTACTCTTCATCTCATCAATGAGGTAATAAAACATTGCTGACCCTGGAACACCCGCACTCATTTGATTTAGAATTTACTCCAACACAGTGATATGTAGCTGAATCAGATGTGAGGTATAATTCAGGCAGCTGAGGTTTATCCAAGGCTGGTTTTTCTGCAAACAGATGTCTAAAACCTCCCCCACATCCTCGCTTCAAACACTGGGACAGCAGGAAGGTGAATCCACACACAAACACAGAGAGTGTGTACAGCAAGAACATCTGGTCATATTTAAAAAGGCAGCAGTCATCAGAGAGAAATACAGGCAACCAAACAAAAGCTGTTCTGGCTGGATTTTACTCTAAATACTACTGTTATTATTACAACTATTATTTTACTACTGTGAGCATGTTATAGCCAGATGTAATCCATCCCTCCCTCTAGGTTATGTTAGTCTGATGCTCCCTTACAGAACACACATAAAACATCTGAAAAGAAACTTTTTTTAGTTTAGGCACAGTGGGACATTGATTAAACACCTCATAATATAACCTGATTTTTAAATATAATATGTTCATCTTGTGGAATGAAATAAATTGAAAATGTTGCAGTTGTTATGATGTTACAGTTGCCTACTTAGTTAGATAGAAACACTGGTAATTTTTAAGTATTCTTTGGTGTTTAAAGGCATAACATGCAACATTATCATAAAAAAACAAAAAACAAAATCATCCCTCATGACCCACTAAAAGTGTGCAGCGGTGTCTGTGTCTGCACAGACTCTGCCCTCTGCCTGCATTTCATTATTTTCTCATTATTTTGCTGCGCTCAAGACATCTTACCAACCCAGTGAGACTCGACAATCAACCGTCTTTCTGGAACAAATTCTACTGGTTCTACCTTCAAGGGTTCCACGGCCATTCTACGTGAAATTATGATACTTATCTGTTAAATCATGATATATTCAGTCAGAGGCGGTCTATTTTCTTCCTGTTTGTGTTGTGTTGTTATTTTATTCACTCTCGACGTACATGTAATGAGTAGTGTGAATGTGTATTTTCATATTGTCATCCTGTAAACTAACTGTGTTAACCACAGGAAGAATAGCTACTGCTCTGCAGAAGCAGATGTGGATCTTAGCAAACAAACAAACAAACAACCACATCACTGACCACTATTGTGTTTGCCATTTTTACAAAGGAATAACAACACACCTAATGAATACAATAAGCAGAGAGCGTTGTGCTGAGCTACAGCACTCATCTGCCTGATGAATGCACAGCCCCCTGGAACACGGTGACCTTTGGCAAGGTCATGGCACTCCAGCAGCCGCATAAAGACACTCCTGAATGAATAAATCATCGCTACACTTTAGTCATCTGGCTGCTTTGTGTCCTGTTTGTTGCAAACGCCTCTGAGCTCAACATGTGGCTCCGATGGGACGTTCAGGGCTCTCATTTATTCCCCTGAAAGATACATGAGACGTGTGTAGCAACCAGAGGCCGTATATTCGCAACCACATCGAGGCTGCCGCTGTTTTAATCAGCCCCAGTGTGACATAATAATATGACATCATCTGTGGTGAGGACCGACAAACATGATTCATTTATTTATATATTCAGGACATTAGAATGACTGTTGTGTTGATGTCTACATTTAGAGCTGCAACGACTAGTTGTTTAATCGATTAGTTGTCTATGGAGTCGTGCAATTAATGTAGATATTATCCAAATCACAGTATGGTCGAGTATGATATCCAAATAACAAAAGGTACATTTTTTTGATGAAGGAAAACTGTGTGACAAAACAACATTATACTGAAGTAGTAGAGATGCTCTGACCTATGAATCTTGTTTTTTTTAGGTTTTTTTTAGTGGAAATAAAAATTGCCTGTCAAATCCATCAAAATAATCACAATATATTTTTTTCACCATATAATGCAGCCATATCAAATTAATCACCAACTATTTAGATAACGGATTAGTAATTTTGAGTATTTTTTTAAGAAAAAAATGTCCAGATTCTCAGCTTATTTTCAGATTCAGCTTAACAAATGTCAATATTTTCCAGTTTCTTTAGTTCTCTGTGACAGTAAACTGAATATCTTTGGGTTGGGGACAAAGCAAGACATCTGAGGACGTTACCTTGGGCTTTGGGAAAACAGTGATCAGCATTTTTTGACATTTTATATACCAAACAACTAATCATTTGGAGCCCAACTGATATGGTAGTATATATATACAAAAATGTTTTTTATGTGGACTATGCACCAATATGATGATGCAAAGGTTGCTGCTTTCTTGAACAAACAACTTTATTAGAGAATATTTAAGTTAAATATTCTTTATCATGTCAAATAATTTAACATATTCACTGTAAACTAATTATTTTAATTAACACTGAGAAAATAAAGGATAAATACAAATAAAATAAACAGTTAAAGCTACCACAAGGACTTTTTCATGTCATGAAACAGTCTCAGCTTATTACTTCTGCATGACCCACATAAGTTAACGAGACCACCCATGATTCTCAGTGAAATCAGATGAAATGAGCCTGTGTTTACATTTTTAGCCAGTTAAAATGAAGCAGGATGAGATTTTTATTTAGATATTTTCTGACGTTATAATTTGTGATTATTAAGATATTTATACTGACAGTCAGTTAAGAGCATGTTGAAAAAAGGAAGCAGCTTCACAGCATTTACACCTTATAGGAGCTCCTCCTCCTCTCCTCATAAATGTTCCCCACTGTGCTAAATCTAAAATCAAGCCACACATCGTTTTCTGCACATTTATATCTGGGACTAGGTATTGTTTAAAAATTTGAAATACCAGTACCCTTAAAGTGATACGGATACCAATAGAGACCTCAAACTGTTTCTGTATCCATTTCTGTCCCCCTCCAAAGCACAGCTAACTAACGGATACAACATTTTCTTAAGTATGACAAAAACTAAATTTAAAAAATTTTGCACTTTTTTTTGCAGTACTTGAATATTGAAGTGGCCTCACTATGAGATGACAATACCATCAGTGGCTTCAAGCTAATTTGAGTTTAAGACTCCTGTTATATGCACTAGCTGCTGCAGAAGTGGGCCAATCACACGTCACCGTACACTGACTAATGAGTGTTGTGACTGGCTGGCGATCTGGTTATAAAAAGGACAGAATGCGGGTAATGTTTGACTGGAGAAGTTATTTTAGTAGTATTGGTCAGGCTCCATAGTCGATTATCAAGAAAATGATTGACTGAAATAATCATCAGTTGCAGTTTTATTTCCAGTATCTGTTCTTTCCTGCTCGAACATATTTAGCATAGTATTCTTGATATACTTTTTGTTTTATTTTTATGCTGCTTTTATATCTACATTAATGCTGCCACTATATTTTGTAGACTTTCCGACACTGTTATTGTATATTTTTTGTACAATGTATATATATATATATATACACATTGTACAATACTGCATATAGCACCTATACATAATGTTCCTCTGTCACTTTATTAATGTTCTTTTCTCTTTGTCATCCCTGATATCTTTATTTATGTCTCTTGTACTTTTATTGTTTTTTATATTGTGTATTTTTCTTCATTTTTATATGTGTAGTTTATTGTTTAACAAGATTGTGGAGAGCAAAGAACAAATTTCACAGTACAGAAAAAACTAACTGTGCATATGACAATAAAGGCTTTTACTTGACTTTGCTTTAACATCTGTGTGCGTGGAGACGTCTCTTACCTGTGTCTTGTCTGAACTGGTGCATGGACTGCAGGTCAATGATGTAAGGAGACAGCTGGCCATCCACCTGCCCGAGCACCACACTCCCCCTGGCGTCCCCCTTCAGCACATTCTCAATATGGTGGCAAACGGCTGCAGAGTAGGGCCTCCAGCGCCCGTGTTCGTTCAGCCACTCCCATACCACCACCCGGGCCAGGTTCTGAGGTGGGTATCCCAGCCCGTTGACGGGCACCAGCAACCCCGATCCTGGACGAGCCATCTGGAACAGCACTGCGACCCTGTCAGTCAACTGTCACACTGGGACATCTTCATCTGAGCTGAACAGAAAGAGCTTGAATCAGCGATCGGTGCGGTGCTCCTCGATTATCTCATGCTGCTTTCAGGCAGGCAGCTCTGCTGGAGTCATCGTCCGTCCACAGGTACTCCGGGACTGCCGGAGCTTTGATCAGCCAAAAGCAGCCTCGATCTGTCCTCTGGTGTCTCGTCGCGTTTGAAGTAACAGACGTTGATGATGATGATGGAGCCGATGCTGAGGATGAGTTCTGCAGCTGTAGCAGTCTCAGTCCTCCACCGCCGACCACAGCAGATCAGCAGCAGGTAAACAGGAGACGCTCTCTAAACAAAAGACACACACTGGTAAACAAACACTGTGATTTCTCCCATGAGTTCTTCTCAACAGAGGAGGGACACAAACATAACCAGCTCTGTGCTACAAAAGTCCCATCAGTGTCCTGTTCCATAGCTGCTGGCAATTCTGGCAATTCTGATGAAAAAAAGTCTATATTAGCCTGTAAGGCTGTGTTCCAGCAACAAAATAATAGATTATTAGTCGATGAATCGATTAGTTGTTGACTATTACATTAATCACAAACTGGTCTGATACTCAATTAATCATTTTTGAGCCTTTTGTTTTTGTTTGTTTGTCTGTTTTACAAAAAATGTCCAGATTTCAGCTTCTTAAATGTGATTTTTTTTCTGGTTTCTTTACTTTCCTATGACAGTAAACTGAATATCTTTGGGTTGTGGACATTTGAGGACATCACCGTGGCCTTGGCCAACACATTTTATCATTTTCTAACAAATAAAGGGCCAAAAAACTAATCAATTAATCAGTTTGAATCATTTATCACAGAAAAAATATCCAAATTCTTTGAT
Organism: Lutjanus erythropterus; assembly: GCF_056507025.1. Taxonomy (NCBI): domain Eukaryota; kingdom Metazoa; phylum Chordata; class Actinopteri; order Lutjaniformes; family Lutjanidae; genus Lutjanus; species Lutjanus erythropterus. Next base: position 28,042,744 of record NC_139326.1, on the reverse strand, counting down.
TTTCTTTACTCCTCAGTTACAGTAAACTGAATATCTTGGGGTTGCAGACATATTAAGACATTTGAGGACGTCATGTTGAGCTTTGGGAAACAGCTATCAACATTTTTCATCAGTTTCTGACATCGATTAGAGCCCAACCAATGTGGAAAAATTTCACCATTGTTACCAAAAAAAAACAAAAAAACAAACACATCAGTAATCAGTAAACTGAATATCATTGGGTTGTGGACAAAACAAGACATCTGTAGGTGCTTGCTTGGGCTTTGAGGAATAGTGATCAACATTTTTCACCATTTTCTGACATTTTATGGACCAAAAAACTAGTCAATTACTCAAGAAAATGATCGACAGATTGTTCAGTAATGAATATAATAGTTGTAGTAGTGATTAGAGACACAATGATTAGTCAATTTATCAATCAGTTGTCAAGTATTACATTAATCAACAACTGTTTTGTTAATTAGTTAATCTTTTTGAGTATTTTTTCATGACAAATATGCACATGCTCTGATTTCAGCTCCCTAAAATGTGAATGTTTTCTTTTTTATTATTTTTTTTTTAACTCCTCCATGACAGTTAACTGATTATCTTTTGGTTGTGGACAAAACAAGACATCTGAAGATGTAACCTTCAGCTTTGGAAAAAAAGTTTTCACCATTTTCTGACATTTTATGAACCAAACAATTAATGGATTAGAGCCTGTCCAAACAGTGATTACAGCTGTAACAATTTGTTAAGTAATCTGTTACACAAATCGCACTGTTTATATAATTAATCATTGAGTCTTTTTTTTTTATGTCCAAATTCTTGAATTTCAACTTCTAAAATGTGAATACTCCAAAAACAAGACATTTGAGGACGTCACCTTGGGCTTTGGTAAACAGTGATCAACATTTTTCACCATCATTTCAAGCATTTTTCTGACATTTTTTGGACTAAACAACTGATCAATTAATCAATAAAATGATGGACAGCTGAATCGATAATGAAAATAATAGTTGTAACAGTGATTGTGATCAGATTTGTGTGCAGGGGACAGAGCTGTGTGCATAAACAGCCAGATGCTATCATCATAATACTGGCATCACACATACAAAGCTGCTCAGGTACAGTGAACACAAAGACACTGTCTGTTGCTTCTATGATTCCTCATTAAATTAATGTTTTTTTGCACAACACACACGGACTGATTGTGGTGATACAGACCTGTAGGCTGCAGCTTTGGTGCCTCACATCTGTCAGGTAGAGGCTGCATTTCACACACACAGGCTCCTCCGGCCGAAAATCAGCTTTGGAAAGGAAGAAAAAAAAAAAAAAAAAATCTCGAAAACGCACCTGCCTCCTTCTCACATCTGAGATTTGCACCTTTTCTCTTCTCCTTCAAACCCTTCAACCCTCCTCCCGCTGCTCCTCCTGTAATCCAGCGTTATAGCAGAAGGCGTCGTTTTATCCGCGTGAATTGTGCCACAGACAGACTACAGCAGCTTGTTGGTCCGCGGTGTTAAAGTGAATGCATGCCCCAGTTGCTCGGCTGTCAGTGAGTGAGGAGCAGCACAGACAGTCCGCTGTCTGTACCGACAAACATCACGCAGTCACACAGTAAACACGCATTTCTCTTCGCCCTCAAATTACGCACAAATGTCCAGACGCACCTGTATGGACAGCCGCTGAAAATCACCCAAAGTGTCAATTACATCAAAACGAGATTGTACGACTTCCGGTATCAGGTTTCAAAATAAAACCTCTGCTGACACATGATTACACCGAGAACAGAGGGAGGAATAGAAGAAGAGGAGTGCAACATAAACTAAAGAAACATGACTCCTCTCAGACATTTTGGATGTTGGATGGAAATATAACATTTTCACAGAACAATATCATCTCATACATACGCTCAGGGAGACGGCTAACATCCTTCAAAAAAAATAAATAAATAAAATAAAATAATTAAAAACGATGACACAGGAAAATACGATAGCACTACTACTACTACTATTATTACTACTACTGGTACTACTACTACTACTACTACTAATAATAATAATAATAATAATAATAATAATAATAATAATAATGACAACAACAACAATAATAATAATAACTTAATTTCATTAAATCTTCATTTATTTAAATCCTTGGAAAATATACTGAGGGAGCACCCTCATTTTAAATGGTACCGTGGTACAGACATATATATATATATATATATATATATGTATATATATATATATATATATATATATATATATATATATATATATATATTAAAAACTACAATCATTAAGAAAGAAAGTTCGGAGGCAGATATCGAGGGAAAAAAAATATGGCTAAAATATATGGTAAAATCACCAATGTTAATAGTAAATGTGCATGAATTGGCAGCCAGACAAATAAATAAATAAATAAGAACAATTTAAAAAAAAAAAAAAAAAAAAAACTATTACTGTCAGTGATTTTAGCAATTAACACTGGAATTGTCTCAGCATTATAAATCAGGACTTTTTTTTTTTTCTGAAGCAAAATCCCAGTATGAGGGGCACAGTAAAACTTTTATCACATAGCACCTTTCATAACATACAATACAGCTCAGAGTGCTTCACAAGAGAAAAAAAGAATCCAAAATAAACAAATGTCTTGATAAATTAAACTAAAAATCAACCCTCAAGTCAAACTTTTGAACATTTGTGTATTAATCTATATAGAGTTGTATTATACAGTTATATACAGTGGTGAAAAGACTGATCACACCACTGCAGAACAACTGAAATATGTTTCTTATTGTACTGGCTCTCTAGCTTGTGGTATTTCTGCTCGACTTTAGGAGATCAGTGCTGCTGGTTCTGTCAGAAATAATAAAACATGTCACACTGATAGTACTGGCCACAGACTCTGTAACCTGATAGTCTTGCTACTATGTTTTCCAAAGCGAGCGAGAACGTGATCGATGGGTTAGAGTTACTGACATTCATTGACTTTCAAGTAAAATTTTGTATATTTTGGCTACCCTTCTTGGAGCATGTCAGGCACTTCCAGCTGGATTCTGTCATCATTGGCTGAGTGACCCCTCTGTACTGCCCCAACCATCATTCTGCACTGCCTGGCGGAGCCTTGTTTTGTCCATGCTAGTAGCACACAGTATGTCTAGCAAATTTTCACATCTACATTTTCTCTGAAATGTATACTTGATGCATTTTATGCGCTGTTTTTTTTCCCTTCATTTTTATTACACTCTTGGTATTGTTACTTTCTCTATTTCTTTCCCAATTTGATTTGTCCAGTCATACATGTGTGGGCTTCTGTACTATATTATTAAATAAATAATACATGCACATGTACATGTACACGTATATACACATGCATATATACATACACACACACACACACATATATATATATGCAGAGCAACTGTGGTGCCTGGTTTTATGTTGCAACCTTGATCTTGTGACGTTATCGTTGCCCGCATGTGCATGACGTCAGAGCAAGTCAGCATCAAGCTGGACACTAATCTAACTGGCATGCATTGTGTAGCAATCAATTCTGCCCAGGCCTGGTTCATCTCAAAAGCACCTATTCTCACACCTTGTTGTCGAGTTTCTTTTGTGGGTTTGTAGGTCGATTTTGTGCTGCACTGACTGAAGTTGTTCACTGCTTCTATGTCTTTTTATGTCTCTGTGCTACCAGTGTTTGTATAATGTTATATGTAATTTTATGTTTACCCCAGGAAGATTAGCAACTGCTGTTGCAGAAGCTAATGGGGATCCGAATAAAGAATAAAGAATAAAGAATAAAGAATAAAGAATAAGGAATACGCACTGTGTTAAGAGTCATGATGTGCCTTCCTGTCATCTTTTTTCCCCAGATCGCATCTCTCAATGATGCAAACTTTCTGAAGCAGCTAGAGACGGCCATCAAATGTGGCTCCCTGTTCTCTTTCCAAGATGTGGATGTGGACGACCCTGTGACTGACAATGTCATGGACAAGAATGATGAAGAGGGCAGACAGGTCGTCATGCTGGATGACAAGGAGGTCGACTATGATCCCAACTTTAAACTGTACCTCAACACCAAACTGGTTAATTCCAAATATTTTCCATCAGTGTTTGGAAAAGCTGTGTTCATTAACTACACTGGAAGATCTTTTAGCATTTCAGCCATAGTTTTCATTTGTAACATTTGACCAGCATGTACTAAAAGCTTTGCCTGTCTCTGTCCGTGGATTTTTTGGACAGTTGCTCCAACCAAGAACAGAAATATATAAAAGCATGGATAATAAGAAAAATAGAAACTATACATAAGATGTGTGTAAAGATATGTATATTATACAACAATATCTAACAACCATATATAGAGAAAAAAAATTCAAAAGAAAAAATATGTGAAAATATGTATAATACAATATATAATAACAGTGTACAGAAACAATAAAGCTGGAAAGTGGATCTCTAAATAAGTATATAAAATGCAAGAATATTATACATAGTGTTGGTATATAGTATAAAGAGTATTGGTTGAAATATCGAATAAATGTAGTATTGATGCCGGTGTATACCACACAGTTCAATTATTGAACAAAATCATTGTCATATTAAGTCAGTTTTACGCAGCTGAAGATATAAATAATACATGAATTATGTGTTATAGCTGCTGACAGGGCTGAAAGAAGTTCAGGACCAATCTACTGACTCAGAGTGTCTGCCACTCTCACTCAAAGTCTGATAAGCTTGCAGATTGCAAACACCTTGTCTCACCCTCCCCTTCCAAGTGAACCTTTAGTGGCAACAAAGCTTGCAGAAATCGTGAAAGGTCATATATAGTACTAGTGTTTGGTTTGTCCACTCTGGGCCACTGTAGAAACATGGTGGTGCAACATGACGACCTCCCTGGAACAGGCCCCACACAACGATTCTTATTTTCAGGTGATTATACACTTTATGAAAACATACATATGAATATTATATTCCATTTTTGTCATATCCTGCCAATAGATCCATGTCAGTCGTACACACTGGACCTTTAAATAGGCTACAGGTAAGAACACAGACGTGTATGCACACAATGTTCAAAGCATGTGTTCTTATTTTTTCCCACCTCATGTATAAAGGTAATCTCTCCTTGCAGAAGAGCAAGCACAAAAAGCCTTGAGACTGGCTTCCAGTCCATGGGTGGGAGGACATAGTGAAATTCACAGAGCTCTTTCCTGAGCGGTTTGGCTCTCTGCCTGATGACGTGGAGAAAAATTCCACTGGCTGGGAGCCTGTAAGTGATCACAGTGACAGGAATCATCACGGGCATTTCACTTCATCAGCTGAGAGTTTAACCCCCTTATTATTTTTCTCCTCAGTGGTAAGACTTAGATGCCCCTTGAACGAGCTCCATTCCCCATCAAATATGAAGAGAACCTGTCAGCCTTGCAGAAGCTGCTGCTGCGCTGCTTCCGTGTTGATAGAGTGAGACTGTTTCTGTTGAGATAATTCAGTTAAAGATATACTCAGTATATTTAAGCAGAAAGAATTCAAGACCTGAGTTTCCATGTGTTTTCTTGTGTTTCTTCTCAGATATGTTCAGCCGCCTGTGACCAACTTTGATGCAATTTACAAGCAGAGTACACCTTCCTCCTCCAGTGTCTTCATCCTGAGCCCTGGCTCTGATCCAGGCAGTGACCTTATGAAACTAGCAGAGAGGTCAGCCAAGTTCACATTCGTTGAAATGGGCAAAGGCTGGGAGAATGTTTTTTCCTATATCACAGTTATGAAGCTGTAAATGTGGTCAAGTGAAATGAGCATCTAGAGCGCTCAGTAAATACATTAAGTTATGATTAAAAGTGGTGGTAATTGTCTTGTGTACCTGTGATAAAGGTGGTTCTGCAGCTGCTGAAAAAAGAGGCATCCTGTGGTCACTGATTGACGCTACAGGTCTGCCACCTGCTGGAGAAGTGGCAAAGCTACAGGAATTGGAAAAGTCCTTCACCAATCACCAAACCCAATCCAAACTTTTTTTAACAGATTTTTTTGTAGATGGTAGAGTAGAATTTCCAAAATCCAGTAGTAGAAACATTATTTCCTCAAAAAGGTGGCATATTTGAATGTTTTACAAAGCAAGGTGGTATCTTTTTTTATTGTACTTGGGGGCTAACCACATTCAATTCAATTTATAATACATATAATTTTTTTTAGAAACTAGTGTCATCATCTCCTTTACTCCATCAACATGTTGACACTCTTGTCAAAAAAAAAAAAAAAAAAAAAAAATCTCAAAACAAGAGAAACTGCACTGGGAAGATTCTTGGGTGTGAGTTATCTCTATACATTTTTTTTTTCTGTTCTGTTAAGGGAAAAAAATCTTGAAAACTGAATAGGAAACCAAATGGCTTGTTAAGACTGGTGTGTTGAGGCAGAACATTTTGCAGAGAAACTATAATAATAATGAATTCTCAAATCTTTGATTGTTCTTTCATAGGATTAAATAAATATCATACTGTCATAAATAACAAATATGTCAAATATATGTATAATGCTACAATTTACTGTTTTGTGTGATTTTCCATCATATGCTTCATAAGGCACTTTTGCCATTTTGGACGTGGAGTTGGCATTAAATTTCATTCTAAGTGGTGCTAAAATAGCCTTTAAAAGTCTTGAAATTAATTTGGAGAACCCTGGGAATTCCCTGAATAAAGTTTTCAAAATTGTCACTGTGTTTACTCATCCTTGTGACAGAGCCTCCCAACAGTCTCAAGCTGAACATGAGAGCCACATACCCTAAAATTTACACTGAGGCTTTGACTGCATGCCCACACACTGCCTCCCACAGCCTGGTGTATGTACTGGCCTTCTTCCATGCTGTGGTGCAAGAGAGACACAAGTATGGCAAGACTGGCTGAATGCCCCCTGTGACTTCAGTGAGTATGACTTCTTTGTAAGTAGCAACAGGAGTCATTCACACTTTTTTTTTTATTATTATATTTAAGTGGAATATCAGTTATGTTTCACTTTTCAGTGGTTTAAATCATGTAACTGTATTCACCAGGTGTATATGAAGATCCTGGACACTTACCTGATCAAGTTCCAAAGTCCTCTTCCAAACCCTCCAGTGCTTCCACTGCTAACCACTAAGATCCCTCCAACATATGGGAAGACATATGTTGGTTGTTATTTCCATTAATTGACTTTAACTTACTAGTATTGCTTATATACAGTATTTTACTTTTGTTTTGTGTTATTTTAACATATTGAATAAATTGATTAAATAAAAAATAATGTAACCAAATAAAATACTTTAAAAAGTACATTTTCTGTCATCACTCACAGCTTTAGCCTGTTCTCTGTTACAGATGAGATTAAGGCCCTACCATTGGCAAACACATGAGAGGTAAATGCATCGTCATTCCAGTGTAGAGATAAGATGCAGTACCTGCAGTGAAAGACGTGTCACCTCATAGACCTGCAGCCTCAGACAGGAATCATGCAGCATCTTTTATCTCTTGTCAAAGGAAGAAATGCTACCATTACCTGCCTGGTAATACTTTAATGCCCATGTCTATAATGCATTATAATGTACACATACTTACAAGGCATTCTACTGTGTTTATAGTAGTTATAAGCTGTCGTAAATACTCATGATTTATAAGAATTCTCATAACACAATATAAACTATTTAATAGTTATATTGTGTTACAGGTGTGGACCCCAGACTCTGCAGGCCTCCATCTAAAACTTCAGGTCACCATTTTGATGGCTTTATCAGCTGTTGTGTGTATTTTTGTGTGTTTTGTGCCATAAAACACACTGCAAACACCAGTGTACACCACATCCTCGAGGAGGAGTGCAATGGGTGTTTATGCCTCAACATTGACTAGACAACCCTCTGAGCAGGTTAGCTGTCTCACAATCTGTTCCAACATGTTCATTTACTAATATGATTTTTTTTTTTATTATTTTTTATTTATTAAAAAAAGAAACTCGATTTCTGATTTGTTTCAAAGAAGAAAACAAACAACTTTTGATACTTTTGTTACGACTGTACATGTTTTTAAAAATAAACTGATACTGAGACACATAAGAAAACTAGATGGGATGTTTTTGACTGATTTACTTCACCAGTTCCCAATCTGGGGGTCCTGATTTCCACTAGAGGTCACCAATGCCTCATGGGGGTCACAAAGCCTTGATTTTAAGGGGTGTAAGAAAACTTAAATTATTTAGGATTCAAAATGTTCCCCATAATGTAAGTTTAATCCTTTAATCCATTATTCTAAATTGAGTTTGACATTTTGTATTAATGGGTTTAAATTTAGCATCGCTGGTTCACCCACTGATCAACTGTTTGCAATATTTGGAAAAGTGCAAATGTTGCTGCACTGCAGAAAAGACCTACAAACACCTGCTGTGACCATTCGATTCAGATAAAGTTGCTAACAGAAACCATTTACAGAAGAATGGAATGCTGTAAAATTTTCAGTAACTTACTGTCAGTATTTAGTTGGTAAGTTGCTGCAAATACATTTCACAATATGATTACAGTAAGTTTTCCACTCATGATGGAGATGTTTGAGCAAACTCAGATTCACTCTTGAATTCATTTAATCACCTTCTTGAAAAGCATTGCAATATTTGTGCATTTCCAAAACCATGTCGATATGAAATGTTTAAAATAATGTGTGAAAGTAGCTGTCTTTCTCCCTCTGATCACAAATGTGAGATTTTCTTTTATGCACTTATCTCTACCCCAGTCTTGCAAACCGTTGACTGTTTGGTTTGTTTACAGCACAGAGCAGAAGAGGTTGTGTGTCACAAACTGCTATAAAACCCCCAAATGAGACACATATTCCTGATTTGCTGTTTACATATCCAACAAATTCTCCTAAAACCAGAATAATACCAGCATATCCCACACGTCTTATTCAGAATATCCAACCAGAATATGCTGTTTATATGACCTCTATCAAATTCAGAATATTGCCATATTCTGAATATTAGTGTAAAACTAGTGTGCATGTAAACATAGACACTGATGCACATCATTTAAGGCACAGGTCTTCGACTGGGAACATGTGACCACTGGAGCATCTTCAGTCACTGCAGGGAACCTACACATTTTTTGTTTGATCTATTTTTCCTAAAATTTACTTTTTCCAGTTTCAGTTCCAGTTCCATGTAATTCAGTTCAGTTCAGTTCATAAGGTAACACAAAAACTCCACTTTGGGATTTCCTGCTAATACAAACTAATCATTTTTACCCACAGCATGATTTTTACCACAACTCTAACCAAGTGTTTTCACATTTTACCCCCATGTTTATCTTATTTATAACCATAACGTTCTCATATTTATAACAAAACTGGGTTGTAAATGGTGCAAAATGAAGAAACGAATGCACAAATCTCACGAGAGTGAGTTGTTCAGTTAAAGGGGAAATCTGTAATATATTTACTGTAATAAATCAGAATATGACCATGATATGTGATCAGATCGTCAGATCAGAGATTCTGTGCAGAATAATTGTTTTGTTTGTCTGTTTCACATTAATCAGAGTTCAAATTAATGTTGAATGTTCTCTGAAAGAGTCAGTGTCTGTTGATGAGTTATAAGAAATTATTAATGATCTTGTAGAAGACATAAATGATAAAAGTTAAACTGAACAAAATGTTAATGGAGTCTGGCAGACAGTAAGACAGACAGTCACTGAACTCAAACCCCTGAGTTTGTATTTTCAGAGCATTGGGCTTTTATTGTCAGAATAACAGGCTGAACTTTACATCAACTGACAGAGTTATAAACAGCTGATCAACTGACAGTGGAGGACTTGTCCATGTCCTTGACCATGTTGTCCTCGTCCTGCAGTCCTGCAGTGTTTCACTTTGCTCCCCGATTTCAAGGAGGAGGCAGCAGGGGGAGACAATTCGCTTCAACCATAGGTCATATATAAAATAGGATTGCAACCTATTTAATAGACTATCTGTGTCGCCCACTCACTGTTTGGTCCTAGGCATTGCCCCTTTAAATGAGAAAATGAATAAAAACCCTGGACTGGAATTTGAACCCAAACTGTGGAACAAGTTTTTTTCCTGGGGTGAAAAAATCCTCTTTCTGGACTGGAGTCCTCTCCCCTGCAGTGGAAGAATAAAGATGAATTAGTCACTAAATAATCAGGCATGTATAGTAATACATACAATGTATAGACATGTTTCTTGTTCACAAACATTACAGGTTGCACACACATTCAGGGAGCAAAACAGCTTTGGCAGCTGATCAAAAGATTATAGTCAACAGATGTAATCAATGTACATTTAGCATGGTTCTGTGAATCCTTGTTGAGTCAATGATAAAATGCCACTTCAGAGTTTGATCCTTTTGTTTGTCTGTCATATCATATAAATATATTACATAAAATGTTAGCTAACAGTAGTTGACTGTCAGTATAATCATCAGGTCTCTGAATGAAATCGTCCCACTTTGTCATTCAAATAAATGTTTAGCTAAAAGAAGACGAATCACAAAAGCTTTATGTGTTGCTGACATGTTCTGTTAATTTTGATCAGCTTACCTGGTTTTGCTGGTTATTGGGCCTGTTTATTCTCCTGGTTTGTTCATATCAAGATCATTGTTGTAACATAAATGTAAGCTAATAAATTCAAAGTAAAAATGTTCATAATGAGGCTACTTTATTACCACATTTGAAAAGAAATTTGACAGCTGCTGTAAACATCCTGTACAAAGCATGAGACATGTATGACAGGTAGCTCGATCTGGGACGCTGATTAAGACTGCAGCTGTTGTGAGACAAGTTGAGCTGTCAGGTAGCAGAACTTTCAGTTCAACAGATAAATAATATTAAGGATGCACATTATGATTGTTTTTTCAGCTTTATGATTTTTTTTCAGCTGATACCAATAACTGATAACTACCTACAACTAAAGTGAATGTCAGTTCATTCATTTCCATCTTGCATTAGTTAGGAGCTGTAATCAGTGGTGGATTGTAACTAAGTACATTTACATCAAGTACTGTACTTATTTTGTTCTTCCTTTTTATCCAACTTTACGCTTCTACACTGCATTCAAGAGGCAAATACTGTACTTTTTAATCCACAAAGCTGAAAAAAGGATGTCTTCTGACTTTTTAGACATACATGGTTCTCACAGGACAGTGATGTTACAGACATTCAATGGTCTTATAGACCATGATGCATTGCTGTAGATGAAACCAGCCAACAGCGGCGTATAAAGTTGTTAAAATGAGCTCAACCTCAAACATCTACAGCAGTAAACAGCAGTAACATTAAAGCAATAATATTAATCAAAAACATCAGACATAATAACACTGACAGGGAACATTTTACTCTAACATAAATACTTTTAGTAAATTTATCTGATAATATTTACATACTTTTACTTAAGTGAGGTTTTGTGAATGCAGGACTTGTAGTGAAATATTTTTACTCTCTGCTAAACAGCCTCATCCTGCATTAGAAAAGTGTACAGTTAATAATAACTAAAGAGATAATATAACAATTGGTGAGCCTCAAGGCAAAGGAAACAATGAATTTGTCCAAAAATGATTATTAAATAACTATGATTGTTAAAATATAACATAACATATAATATAATATGTAATATATAGTAAAATATTTCACTTAGTCGGGGCTCGTTAGTTTACTTAATGAGAGAGAAAGGGTCCCTTAAGGAAAAAAAGTTTGGTAACTCCTGATTTTCTCACTAGATGGCAGCACACAACAGCATGAGCTCTTCACCCTGGGTAGTGGATCTGGGCATTTGTGCTGAATGCTTATTTGCCAAAAGCCTACAGCGGGTCAGGATCTTACAGGCCTAAAATTCAGTTGAGTTGAGTTTAATTTATCACTTTCTTTAACATAGTACTTTGGATACAAACTGTATAAATATAATTAAAATCTACCATTGTGAGGATCTAAAATCAAGCTATATTCACAGAGCCTTTACTCTGATAAACAGTCTCACCCTGCATTAGAAAAGCATACCTTTAAATAACAACAATTGTTTAAGAAATAAAAGAAAAAAAAACATTATACATTTGACAGAATGGTTAAAGTTCCTGAGAATACCAGGATGCAACAGTCACAGGAAATAATCTGCTCAAAATCCATCCAAGTGGCTTGTTTTACACAAACTTACTGCTGTTACTGGGTTCAGTATTTGGGTTAATTGTACAGTTTTACAGTTTATGTGTATAACAATGTATGAGAAACATACATAAAATATTTCACTCAGTCAGAGAATTGGGAACCACTGATTTACTTCATGGATTTTGAGTATTTTCTCACTAGATGGCAGCACACAACAGCACTGAACTCTTCACTCTGGGTAATGGATCTGAGCATTTGTCTTTGGTGTTAAATTGCCAAAAGCCTACAGTGAGTCACGGTCTTACAGGCCTAAAATTCAGTTCAATTGACTTTAATTTTTCACTTTCATCAAGAAAATCTTTCATAATTCTGTCCATTCTTAAAAGAGGACGATAGAGTTGTAGAAGGTGAATATTTCTGCTGAGGTTTTTAGAGGAATGAAAGCTGCTGCGTACAGTGGAAAATGTGCAACTGACCAAAGGCTGCTGGAGTTTTCCACTTCACCCAAGTAGCTTTTCAGCTGCTCCGTGCAGCAGAGGCAGCAGCGTTTGCCTTATTTTAACATTTAACAAACAGATTTAGTGCAGCACTGAATAATCGAGGCTGCTGAGGTCAGCATGCCGAAGCAGGTGAAGCTTACTCTAAAAATCAGACAGCCCCGCAGGATCTGGCAGCTGGCGTGGCAGTGAGGTCACAGGAACACAAAAATAAAAACTGCAACAGTTTTGAGACATAACACGTGCAACATGCATCATGTAGTCTGACCCGTGAGAGTGCAGCTGCAACCAGGGATGTGCTGGTTAAAGTGTGACTAGATGGAAACATACAGCAAAATGAAAATATGTTACATTTCCTTAAAGGGCCTCACATGTAATCACCGTCATGCTTCTCATCACTGTACTGTGTAGCCTAAAAGTGCTGAATGGCAGAGGGTAAAGGTCAGACAGGCCCTTTCTCAGCCTTAACTAGAATGACTACCATAAAGAGTGAAGATTAGGACACGTTTACGACCGAACACAGGAGGGGAGGAATTGTGTTTTTCTGTTGAATGAAGGAAAAGAATGGTGTGTTGTTTAATGAACCTACACTTCATATGTGTAAACAGACAATGGGTCATTTACCTCTCTCTGGTTGCATAGTAAAGGGGAAGGAAATAATAGAAACAGGGGAGTAACTGTTGAAGATATAACAGGCAAATCCTCTCAATGGAACCAACCCCCGTCTCCCTCCTTAGAGGTCAAAATTATTTTCAGCTGCTCGCGTCTGGAGGGATTTTACATTAACCCTAAACTGCTCAAGTTCCTGCTTGGCACCGTTGCCTGCGCCGAGTGGCCTCATAAAATGCCAAGGGTGCCCCTGAAACAGAAAACTCTGACACATCATTTTCAAGACTTCCCCCGACCCCTCCCCACTCCCAAACAGTTTCCGTTTGTTGTGATTGAGAGCAGGTGGGCTTACTCAGTCAGTCCCATTCAAGTGCAAGCACTGTTTGCCTTTTCCCTGAAGTATAGAGGGTGATTAGTGCCAGTCTGAATGCCCACTTCTGTGAGTGTGAAAGTGTTAACATTATCTCTCATTAGCTGGGAACCAAATATACAGTATAGTAGCCCTGTACGAAAGTCCATGAAAAAACAAAAGATCATCTAAGTCATTAAAATGAGACTTCATTGAAATTACAACTTCCTTATCTCAACTAATTATTTATCTCAAAATAATAAGAAACTTTCTCAAAATAATGACTTAGTATTTCAATATTGATTTAGTATCTCAAAAAACATTTTAATATTGTTTTTCATTATTTTGAGATATCAACTCATTATTAAGCCATTCTTTCGAAATGCCTACAATGTCATTATTTTGGGATACTCATTAATAATTTCTTGTCTGAAAAAGTTTCTCGCTATTTTGAGATACTAAGTCAATATTTTGAGACACTAAGAGATATTTGTAGTTTTGTGGTACTAAGTTGTTATTTGGAGAAAATTATTTCTCATTATAATGACTTACAGGATCTTTTTTCCATCACATGTGCAGAAATGGGCTTCCATACTCTTAAGTGCTCTTCACAGTCTGCACCATCTTGTGCAGCTGGTGGCGAGACTTGCAGCTCAGCCCATGAGCGACCTGAGAGGTGTAGTCACCCCAACCACAGATATACATCTCGGGATCCAGTTTTTGGTTGCAGTGCCAGGTGTTTAGTTTGGAGCAGGACTGCAGTCCTGTGGTTTGCTGGCTGCTTGCACTTTAAACCTACATGTCCCTCATGCATGGGCCGAGGGAGGTTAGTAACCTCAACTATTCTGCTGCCACTGCCTCTGCCTGGGCACTGAGGGCTTTGACAGCTGCTCAAGGCAACACGTAGGACAAAAACATAGGCTAGCTGTAGGCTAAATCAGGGGTTCCCAAACTTTATCCTGTCAACCCCCACAGTAGATTCACATTGGACCATAGAAAAAGGATAAAGAATTAATTGATTTTGTCTTAAGGAATCCCCTCTGGATGGATGGATGGATGGATGGATGGATGGATGGATGGATGGATGGATGGATGGATGGATGGGTTACACTTCGGATCTCATAAACAAACATTCCTCTAACCTGTAGTCTTTTGATTTGAAATAATTAGTTGAATGAATGTACTGTGCAGAGTTCAATCAACTCATTACAGTAATTTTCTAAAGAAACATGACCATGATCTACCCCTTTACACTTAAAAATTCGCTGGGAGCACTTCTACATATTGTGTTTGTGTAGATGCTGGAACAAAGTAGCAACAGAAGCAGCTGCAGATGTAAATTCTGTGTGATTGAACAGTTGTTGGTTCAACTTAATATCTTAAGTTTACTGAACTCTTTTTCTCAAGTGCAACTGAATTACTGTCAAGCTTAACTGACTAGAAATGTTTTTTCTCAATCATTGTAAAATTACCTCAAGTTGTCTTTTTAAGTCAGTCAACTTAAAACTTCTAACCTTAAGTATTTTACCAACTTAATGAGTTTAATGAGTGTGCTATACAGATCAATCAACTCATTAAATTAAGTTTGTAAAGAAGTGTTCAAACTCAAACATTCAAATTCAGTCAACTTAAAAATTAAAAGCAGATCGGACAGTAACTTTGTAAAGTTAAAACAAATTGTTGTGTTTTTTTGTGAATAGTCCTTTATACAGTATTGCACAATCAATTGTTTGAGTGATTACATTATAAGACATTATTTTGTGACACTAAGTCCACTAAGTTGAGAGTTTCTCATTATATCGACATGTTAAAACACTATTTTGAGATACTAAGTCATTCTGAGAAAGTTTCTTATGATCATTATCATTATTTTAACAGATGGATAGATAGATATTGCGATGAACCTTAGCCTATTGTATAAATATAACTTTTCAAGTCTAATAGGAAGAATACGTAGTCACATTTTATATTTTATAGTCGGCTGTTGTTTACCTATAAAGAAAAAAATCAGTTAGTCATCCTCAGCAGCTCAGCTGCAATGATTTCAGAAGATCCTCAGTGAAGAAGAAGCAGCAGCCCATAATAATTCATTCAGAACAAAAACAATGCGTAATGTGCCGTCAGTCGCCTTGAGCGCGCATTGTCCTCTGTCAGGGGTTGAAACGGGGCAGGGTGAAACAGACCCAGCAGGCAGGCTGTGCTTTTAAAAGACCCGAGGAGACTATAAAAGTGGTTTCATGCCCGCTGCAGAGGAGGCTCGGCTCGGTGTGCGCTCACAAAGACAGAGGTAGGCAGAGCACTTAGAGAAAGACAAGAGGACAACACACACTTTACAACACGTTATTGAAGGTTTTCATATGTCGGATCTCTGTCACAGGTAGAGACAAGAAGTGAGAGTTTATGAGGCGGCTTTTTCTTTAGTTCACTCAGGATTTAAAACCAAATAGACATCGTTTTAATCTCCAGAAGTTCATGTTTCTGTTTTAGTGAGTAGGATGCTCGTCTTCTCCAGCCGACCCGCTGCTGTTTGACACTATTCGTCTCCCCTGGAGCTGGATTCACTAACCGGTGGGCTGTTTTCTAACCGGGGGGAAGTTGGGCTCACTTGAACTTCTCTGGCCGTACTTTTCTTTCATGCCACGGAAATGGGACTGCGCCAACAGGAGAGCGTGTCCTTGCTTTGCAGAAAAAGTTTGCTTTGGACGGTGCTGATACTCTGGCTGTCCACGTTGGTTGACGGGACCTGGAAGACGGGACTGTACAAAACCTACTCAGGAGCCGGGACACAGCTGAGCCAGACAGCAGCAGCAGCAGCAACCTCTCACGCCTCCATCTACCAGAAGAGGTAAGGAAAGCATCTATTATAATACTGTGGTGTGTGTTTGTCATTCAGTAGACCTTCATCACAATACTGATATGAAATAGTAAACACAGGTGCTACCAGTGGTACTAATTAGTGTCCCGTTCCATTTATTGTAGAAGGGCATTTCCAGTGAGCCAATATGCTCAATAATGTCACTCTGACCTTGTTTTACCTGAATGGAGCCTTAATTAGTGTCATAATAACACCTGCTTCTACCCCAAGGAAAATAAAAAGCAGATGCTATTTGCACCTGGGTTGGAATAGCCAATGTAGCTATTTGCACCCAGGGTGGAATAGCCAGTTTGGCTATTAACACCCAGTTGTATGTAGCCCAGTATGGCAGAGATAAGGTCCAGGTGTCCATAGCCAGCAATGCTATTTGTACTGACAAACCATAATCTTTTCCTACACCTAACCAGCACTCTGACTGTGTTGAATGGAACTTGAATTAGTGTCATTATAATGCCTATGTTTACCTTAAGGAAATAAAAAGGAGCTGCTATTTGCATGAGGATTGGAAAAGACAATATAACTATTTGCACCCAGGGTGGAACAGCTAATGTCACTATTGACACCTGTGTGTGTATATCGCTTATCATAGCAGAGATAAGCACCCAGGTGTTCATAGGCAACAATGCTCTATGTACCTGGGGTGTAAATAGCCAGTGTGGCTATTTGTACCCACATGGCAGACAAACCATGATTTTTTCCCCACCAAGCCAAATATTTTTGTCTCATAACTCAATCAAGTAGTTTTGTGGCCTAAACCTAACCAAGCTGTGACTGAAAACTGAAAATAATAATTAAGAAAAACTGTAAATAGCAGGTACCACTGACATGTAATTTCACACAACTGTCAGATCATTGTCTCCCGGGCAGAACTCGAACCCCATTCACCCAATAAAGCCTTTGACTAAACCCATTCATTCACCTCAGCCTCTTATCAACAGTGAATTTGTCGCTACTTATAGCTAAAATAATGGCATGTTAATAGCCACCGTGTGCTTATTTGTGCCCAAGTACAGATGGATACTATAGAACATTTTATGTTCTGCTTGGTGTCAGACTTTGGTTCCAGTTCTTTTGAAGATTATCAGAGACACATGGGCAACCATACTAAAACCCAATATATCTATGTTGTATTACCTTTGATGAAGATGTGCCTCTAAAAAATGACAGAACACACTTCAGAGAATAATCTACTGACTGATTTTTGTTTGTTTGTTTTTGGTCTCCAAATACCATGGTTGACATTGTATCTCCTGACAAATTTTGATACCTTCAGAGTAAATCCCATCAGCCTCAGTGAGCTAATAAGCACACAGCATGCTTCTACCAAGATCTAATGATGTTGGTGATTGGCTGTCTAACGTTAAGTTATAGAGGCATGCAGGAACGTGCAGAGTGTGTTGTGTGTGTTGTTGTATTTTGAGAGGCTCACATTAAGAAACTGCTTTGACGAAAAATGCCAAGGAGCTGAAAGATAAAATTATGCAAATAAAGATTTGTACTGAAATGTGTAATGCAATTTTCCTTTTTTTAAAAAATGAATTTTAGAGAATTGCTACAGTTCAGGAACTGATATCAAAGTCAAGGAATCAGTACTGGCTCTGGTATTGAACATTGTTTAACCATACCCAGCCCTAACAGAGATGCTGATTAAACAGCATGAATACTGCAGATGTACCTTGGACTGATCGCAATAAAAGGCCACTCTAAAATGTGCAGTTTTATCTTGGAAAAATAGACAATTATTTGGCACTGAACTGGCTATTTCATATAGATGCCACATTTTTTTTAACAGGAGAGCAAAGTCCTGACCCACCCAACTCTGCCTCTGATTGGCCAATCACTCCTTATGCCTAAACCTAACCAACCCAGCAAACAAAGGCAGCGGTTACTAGCCCATCAGATAGCCAAATAGCCATAGTTCACTGCTTTATAAATGTATTTTTTCAAGCTCAAACTACCCATTTTAGAGTGGCATTTCTTCTGAACAGTCCAAGACACACCTGTGCAATAATCGTGCTGGTTGATTAGCATCTCTATATGCATATGCACACCTGTCAGTGCTCACTAACACAGGTTTCAACAAATTTGTGAACAAAACCCAAGAGAAATTAATCTTTTTTATGTGCAAAGAAGAAGTCTTAGATTTTCGACTTAAGCAAAAACAAAAGAGTTGTGTTTATATTTTTTTGTTTATAGCTTTGCTTCGCTTTTTGTGTCATCTTGTCAATGCATGACTCTGCACAGCTACTCCCATCTGCATCAATCTACCGGGTCCTATTGTCTTCCTGACAGTTGGCTTCCTTTTTCCTGTGTTGGCAGCTCACACACACACTGCTCTGCTGACATGTCCATCCTCATTGTTGTCCCAGCAGCTCACCCACCTTCTGTCTGTCTGTCTGCAGCCGCTGAGAGCACCTCTGCTGTCTCTGCTGTGTGCCTGCAGCAGGAGATGTAGGAGCAGCAGCAGCAACAACATCTGCTTCATCTCAGCTGTCAGAGTGATCTTTAAAAGCACTACCTTTAGCCCTCATATCTGTCCACATAAAGCCTGCTCCTTTGTGGATCAAGACAGGGTGCGTCACGAATATATGTTATAGAAGTTTTGTGCCTACAATGAAGTGGACATGATTGATAGCTTAAGAAAATGAAACTGAATGAAAATGTGGATGAGATGGTGTCATGCAGTGATTGAGTTGTTGACACAGGAGTTTCTGAAGGAGAGTAACTAGACTAAACACACAGGCAGAGAGCGCTAACTAGCTCTGCTTCCCTCCGGGACAGAGCCAATGTTTAGCTCGGAGACTCGCCAGCGCTTAATGATGAGAGGACGTTTTCCCATCTTACAAATATTTATGCTGTCAGGTTGCGAGTGTGTGTGCGTGTGTGGGCTGAACGTTGCCAGAGGCTGAAACCCCTTCTCTCTGATGAGGCTTCTGGGTGTGTCCAGGTGGCTTTCAGCACTCCCAGCTTCGCTCCACTGGCTCACCTCCGCTCTCAGGTCCCCCATGACCAGAGGTTTGTGGACATGTTTACTAAACACAAGCAGCTGTGAGTCCACCACATCTGGGCTTGTTCTGGGAAGGGCGGATGGGTTTACAGTCGGTGTGCTGCTGTTTGTAAGTGGCAGCGGAGGAATGGCAGGATAGATGGTGTGAGTAAGCCGCCGGTCATGAGTTCAGCGGGTTTGAGGTCACACGAGAGGAGCTGAAAGTCTCTGTCCACCTGCTGTGTGATCTGTGAGAGCTGCTGTTTATGGTGTGTCAACAAAGCCAAACAGTGGCACTTGGATTTCAGAGAACAGACGCTCTCTCAAGGACACTATCGACTTGACATTCAATGACAGGAACTTCTCATTATGGTTCAGGAACCTAAAGGTGCGGTAAGCAACTCTGGAAAAAGATATAAATAGAACCATTGTTGAGTGTCACTCCCAGGTTGTCAAATACTTGTGTTCTTGAAATGAGACTCAACAGTCAACCATCTCGTAGGGTTGAGCAATGATTTGCATATGATGATGTGTACAGTGAAACATCACCAGTGGATGATAACGTTGTTGTTGTGGGGGTGGGCAGGCAGTTGAGGTTAGCATTGGCTGTCCCATTACACAAAAGCTGACTTGCTCATCAGCTCCAGCTGCCTCATTAAGCTGAGAAAACTCTGGCACCCATCATTAGCAACAGGAGCAGGCAGAACTCACATCCCTGCTGGGGGTCCATAACTTTGTTGCGTTCAGCTTGAAGCAAAGTTAGCTGAATAGCTATGGATGTAGCTAAGCTGAGAAACCAATAGTGCAGATAACAATGGCTCAGTTGAAAGAAACATACTAAAGAACCAAACGCACTGAAAGCAATACTTGATGCATCTCATTTGATGAGCATTAAATGATGCTCCTATGGGGCACCTTTGGCCATTTATAAGAAGAGGTATACTTCAAAACGTGGGTGCTGGGTGCTTTTCAGTGCATTTGAGCCACAGTGGCCTGCAGAAAAGAATCAAATTTTCTACAAATGTAACCAAGCATCTTGGGTTTGCCTAAGTGCACAAGTTTGATTAGAAAATAATTAACTGGACATGGAAATGTATCATTAATTCAGTGACCAGCAGCAACAGCTTTTGTATATTTTCTCTCCCACATTTTAAAAAATGGAACTTGACCAACAAATCCTGCCTCAAATACAGAAGACTTTTAAATGATGATGGAAGAGACTCAGTGGTCGACGACTGTTGGCCTTTAGCGACAGACCCCATCCATCGGTCCAACCCTACTATCTCACTGGCCTGTAATTGGCCAAAGTTTTCTGTCACAAGCTAGATTTTCTAAAGTCTTAAAACGGAACCAAGAAGAGCAGCAGAAGTCTACTTTAACTCAGACTCGCTTAATTACGTTATGCTTAAAGGTTATTATGGAAGTTTTTGCCTATGATGCCAAAAATAAACTGCCTAACCCAGCTTTAAAAGGAAGTTAATATTAATTTTAGCAGACTGAGAAATGATTCTCTCACAGAAAAACCTCTGGTAAGAATGTCTTTCCATACCAGCCCTGTCTTCACACAGTGATTACCCAAATCAAAGAGGATTATCAACTCTTGAGTAATTTCTTGACTGGTGCGGTCGCTCTGTGGAGGAGCTGATAAAGTGTTCGCTCACCCTTGTCGTTCTTAACGACTATATGAGCTCAGTACACTGAGGGGTTACAGAGGTAGCCGCTTCTTTATTTCTTGTCTCGCCCACTTCTTTATCCTCCCTGGGAGAACTTGTCATGGTCTGACAGGCAGTCTGGACCCGGTGGCCGCCCTCATTCCTCACCCATCGTCTTAACCATATCCATGTTTTCTTTAAGCATGGGAATGAAGATGACAGAGATTCCAGGGGGCTGAGCCCCGTGTGGCTTCAAGCAGGATGGCTTTAGATCTGACCATTCAAAGAACTTCAAGTAATGTATGTGCTCAAGGAAAATCTTTCATGGATATTAAGAAGCAGTCATCAATTGCACAGCTCCATTATTAATCAGTGGTTGTTGATACATATACTAGCAATTGTTCAAGTCACTTTATATGCAAAAATCACTCAAATTTTCCATTGTGAGGATTTTCAGCTTTTCTCTGTTTTATGTAATTGTAAACTTTTTTGACTATTGGCTGGAAAATATAAGATAACTTAAGACAACACCTTGGCCTCTTGGGAAATCAGTGGTCATTTTTCAATTTTTCTGATGTTTTCAGACCAAATGATTACTCAAAGAAATAATTTAGTGATGAATGTGTAATGAAAATAATAGTTAGTAGTTATTTATGTAGTTAGTAAGTTGAAGCCCTACATATTTTTAAGAAAAAAAAGTCCAAATAATCTAGTTCTTACTTCTCAAATCTGAGTATTTGCTTGTCCCATAGTCTGTAAACTGAATCTCTTGGGGGTTTTGGACTGAAAGGTGGCAGAGGCTGCTGGCTTGTTGCTGAATTTGTGCTCTTGCTAGCTTTAGTTTTAGCAGCTTTTCCTTTGCTAGCTTCTTCAAATTGTGCCGGTCAAGCTAAAAATGGTCAGATTCAGGTCACTGGCCAATAAATCAGTGCATCTTTAATTTGAAGATGTCTGTGGGAAGCACATTTTCTAAAGTAATTGATTAATCAATTAATCAAGAGAAGAACTGACAGATTGATATGATTAATAGATATGAAACTAATCATTGCTCCAGCCACACGCTGTAAACTGCAGCTGACCAGTACAATTTAGCTCTACATGATGGATCATTCATGGCATGTAATCAGGATTTATGGAACCAGAACTGTGATATAAGTGAATTCTTTTGTTGAACAGAACTTCCTTTTTACTTCCAGGCTCAAACACTTAAAGATGCATGCACCCGTTACGCACAGACACACTCAAAGCTCGCAGGTGTTCAAGCCCGAAAGCTTTTAACAGACAGAGACAAATGAGAGTTTTCCTCGTTCCTCTGAGTCTGCTGTGAAGAGTCACTTAGCCTTGACCTTCAGTGTCTCACTGTGGTGCTTTGATGATCTTCACTGTTGTCTGCACATGGAAAACACACCTGCAGTATGATAGACCACCATGCCTAATGTTCTCCGTTAACTTTTCATTTAATAATTCTTCAAATGCAAACTTCTTTGAGAGTTTGTTTAACACTAATCTCTTACAGGCTCCTGTGGTTCTTTCTGCTTTTCCCAGAAGCTGCAGATTATGACTGCAGGAATGTCGTGTCCCTCTCTCTTCATTAATTTCACAGTGACTCTCGTCTCTATTTCTCTCTTTGTCATATGTTGCTGTGCCACATTAATCTTATGCCTCTTCTAAATCCTATGAGACCAACAATGCTTCATAATTGTCTTTCCTTCCATTTGCGTATTCCCATCGGAAGTCCCCTTGTGTAACCTTATGATAAAATGACCTTTGTCTCCTCTCCTCTTCCCTCCTTTTTTCTTCTCTCTTCTCCTCTTCTCTGGCCCTTTGCCACATCTGCCTTTTGTCCTTTGTTCTGCCCGAGTATTTTTCCCACAGACAGAAATCTAGAGAAATTCCTTTAGATTTGTATTCATTCTGCATTTCAAACATATCTTTGAGTGTTCAGCCTTCTTCCTCCCACACTATGTGAATGGATGGGTGGATGGAGCAGGAGTTACTGAGACGTTCTCACCAGCGTTTTGCTCATCATCTGTTCACACTGTTAGTTGCACTAACACAGTAGTTTGATCATGAAAGAAGAAGATGCATGCAGTAACTAGAATACAGCATTTAAGCTTCTTTGACAAGTTCATGAGCCTCTGTCAGCACTTGCATTCATTTAGGGTTCAGCTCAATTTTGTTTCCCTGCAATGTTTTACTGTCTTGGCGTCTGGAGCGTTGAGGAACAGATGGGCCAAAGCTGTGATTCTTCTGTCCCTTAAAAATCATGGATTTCTTTCTTAACTGTTGGCTGTGTGACTGTGAGAGATGGTTGATGATTTATTTAGCTTGGAGCCGGCAGTCAGAGTGTGCCATGTGTGCTTAGAGACCTGATACTCACCGAGGGCCTGCACGGTGCTTTTGCCAGTGAAACAGCGTGGTGCTGGTGGGTTTCACACTTCATAACACAAGAGCGCCTCCAGTAAGAGGAAGGTGTTGACTATGAAACATTTTAAAGTGAAAGACTGAGCCCTCCAAGCACCTGTGTCCCTTTATGAACAAAGCCAGACAAAATTCAATGGACCATTGTTTAGAAGTTCTCAAGAAGGGTGAATGATTTTGAATGATATTGTGATTATTTTGACTGATATTACAATTGCGAAATGATTTGTGATGTTAGAGGGAAGAATGAATTTGTACAGCATCATTCAAACAAAAGCTTTTTTTTTTATGTATAGTTTGGATTGTTGAATGAGGTGTTGTATGATATACTTATCCATGTTGAGTGCATTACATACAGTAGATAGCAGTTCACAGGCTCCCAGTTTGGAGAAGCAGCAGGAGTACCACTATAGGAAGCTAAGTCATATACTGCTGTGGATGGGGTCAGCAGCAAAACGTAATAATGAATATCAATATAAGTATATTTAGAATATTTTCACCGCGTTACCTTGCTGTCTAACAGCCTTTTCTGATGTGAATCTGGTGTTATATATGCCGAATATCATTCTCTCTCGCACAACCAGACTCCTTCGACAAAAACAGTTGCTGATCTACCGCTGCCATGAGTTAGTTAGTTTGTGTTATTGTGTAACTTTGGTGAATCAGTATTAACCTCCTTGCCAGTGGAGTTTGGCTGGTTTGAAGAGAGCAGTATTTGATGTATACAACAGCGGTTTCCCGTCAGAAATGCTGGAAAGATAAAGCTGTGAAAATATTCTCAATACGGTGTAAACATAAACTTTTTTTTTTTTTGCTTCTGACCCTGTCCACAGGAGTAGATTACTTAGCATCCAGCACTGGTAATCACACTATCAAAAAAATATTTGAAAAATCTGAACTATCCCTTTAAATCTGCAGTATGACGTGCATCTCTACAGGACAAGATTTAATTTAAAAGAAAAAGAATTTTGATACATATCTCGCCTTTAACAAATGTTGTATTTCAATAAAAATTTAAAATAATTGTTCATCCTCAGTTCTCAGCAACAAAATGAGGAAATGATTTCTGTAGGGCTTGTCAATAGGACAGATTTTTCATCTTGAGACCCAGAGGAGATAATGGTGTTATCTGTACCCAGTAAATACAGTTATCGTTGCGGATCAAAGACGTATATCCTCACATCCTATTGTTCTTGCTGCCTTGTACTTATTATGTGTTGTGTGGATCAGTTTTAGCAAGCTATGTAGGTTATGCAGGTATCGGTTTCAAGCCGTTTGGGAAATTGTAAGCTCTGTTTTGCCAGCAGCCTTTGTTATTTCATTCACTGAAGCAGCAGCGGTTGGCATTTCCTCTTTGGTAATTGTGTAAATGCAATGCAAAGAGAGAAGGGGAGACCATAAAACCAACCCCCACTTCTTTCCTCATACCCCCTGGTGACAATCTTAGCTGTTCCCAGGTGAAACCTCCTCTCCAGCCTGGGAAACTCTGATGTTTATCTGTTGGGTCTGGAGGATAAGTGGTGGGGAGGAGTTTTAGGGTTAGTACCCCCGCTCCCCTCACTCACTCTCAGCTCTACCTGACCACAGCTCCTTCAGTGTCTGAGATTTTCCACCCATGATTAGAGCAATTTTTTCTGGACAAGGGAAAGCAATCATGGGGTAATCATATAGATCCGTGTTCATTTTTGTAGCCTCATGGCTGATGGATATACGCTAAGATACATGAAGGGCAGGCCTGTATTTAAATAACATGTGTGGCACATTAATACCCTACTCGCTTTACTTTAGAAGTTTGGGATTAATTCAAACCTGTAGCCCCTGGAATATGTTGTCTCAGACTCAAGCGTTTTACATTTGAAAGGTAAAGGGATAGTTTACATTATTTTATGTAGGGTTGTGTGAGGTACTTATCAGTTTATTAGCTGCAGTTGATGCCGGTAGCCGGAAGCAGAGAGGAGTACCAACACACAGGGTCATTTTAGCCACCTAAAAAAAACAATATCAGCTATCTAGAATATTTTCACCACTTTACTTTGCTATCAGAGATTCTTTTTTTGACAGAAAACGTACATTTTATAAGCCAAATATTGCTTGCATAAAATTAACCAAACTCCACAGGCGAAATCTATAATTTTACCTTGCAGAACACCAGAGTTGCTTGTCTACCACTGGTCAATAACACAAACTAACTAACAGATGGAGGTAGTGGTGGACTAGCAACTCCCATCTTTCAGCTATGGCCTTAGGTTGGTTTGGAGAGATTGATATTTGGTTTATATAGCAAAAGTTTCCTGCCAGAAAAGGCTATCTAATGGCAAGGTACAACAGTGAAATTATTCTAAATATAGCGTACCTTTAAACTGACTTTGATTTTTTTAGGTGCACATTTTGTGAATAAATATATCCGAGGTGCTGCAGTAGTACGCAGACATTCTTCTGAGGTGCCCCTGCCCGCCGCCTGGCTCAGGTCTGTGTGTGCGGCCACCACAACATGTGGGGATTGTTAATGGGAGCTGGTTCAGGGCTGCTTTGCATCCTCCGCCTTTGGCAGTTTCCTTTAGTGTAAACCGTCTCTCACACACACACAAACATATGGTCTCACATATTGACAAACAGACTTCGGTGGGAACACACCTCCTCCCACACACACGCATTCACACACATACTCTTGCAAACTCTTTGGCAGCAGAACACACAACGAGCGGCCCAGTCTCCTTTGTGGTTTCTACACAGAGCCCTCATTCTATACATCTATTGATTGTGTAAATATGGGCTATGGTAATAGTTTTCCTTGTGTCTCCTCCAACTACAGCCATATGAAGGTAATCAGGACATTTGTACACTTCATTGTTAATAAAATAATAGTAACATATGGTAGCTCAAACAACCTCAGCGTGTTTCCATACATTAAAGCCAAGTAACCAACCATCAGAGGGATGAGATGAAACTGGCCACTTCAGCTAAACCTCTCTCTTTGTTCCTGAGCTGTCAACAACAGATATCCAGCCCTGTTAGAGGGGTGATTGAGGTTTACACCAAACCAATTAGCTCTCAAATGAATCACACTTAACACAATTTGGTGCTTTTAGCCTAATGGTGGCATCGCATGTTGTAACTGGACCCTCTTAAAGGGAAACTTCAGATTATTTGACGTGGGGTTGCGTGAGGTACTTATACATACTTAGTGTGTTACCTACAGTAGGTGGCGGTCGACATGACCTCATTCAGAGAAGCAGGCAGGAGTACCAGCATGGAGACTAAGGAATGTATTGTTGTGGACATTGTGTGCTATATTGCTGTGCTATGCTATATTTAGAATTTTTTCATTGCTTAACCTTGCCATCAGACAGCCTTTTCCAAGAGGGAACCATTGTTATGTAAGTCAAATATCACCCCCTTTTGCTCAACCAGATCCCTTTTGCAAAAACAGTAATTTGACCTTGCAGAAGATGGGAGTTGCTGGTTTACCACTGCCTTGATTGGTTAGTTTGTACATATTGCTCTTTTAACTGATATTGATTTATTTGAGTGGGCCTTGTTTTAGGTGGCTGAAGTAGGTTTCACTGCTTACTGTGTCCACAGCAGTAAAGAGTCGTACACTGATACTCCTGCTCCTCCCCCAAAGGGGCAGCTACTGTAGGTAATACACTGACTATGGATAAATACCTCATATAATCACATAATCCAAACTATACCTTTAAAGAGTGAAAGTATTTAACTTCTGGGGGCCTGAGAAATAAGTTTGAGGTGGAATGTAAGCAGCAACACTTAACTCATCCTGCTCTAAGTGATCATAACTTCGCTATGAGTTCTTAACCTCTGACCTTTACATAGGCTTTTTTTCCCTCGGCACATCAGTTTCTTTACAACCTCAGTGAATCCTCATAGTGTCTTATGAAGCCTCTATGGAAAGGGAGTGGACTCGTGACCCAGCATTAGCCCGTGCTGAAAAACTTTAATCTCCGTATGGGACCTCGTCTTCCTCTTTATTCCCTCCTGAGGGACTTTACCTCCTCTGAGAGCTGAATGCAAACGGATGTGTATTGATAGAGGAGAGACCGCAGTGTAAATACAGCCTACAATGCACTCCTTGCAAATCTCGTGGCTGATTAAAACCGTGTAAATACCATAAAGAAGTTTCAAAACAAAAGGGTGGGGGAAGGGAGGGAAGAATCTAAAACCCACGAGAAGACAACAGTGTATTGAGCGTGATTGCGTGGCTAATTTCCTTTTGTGAGCACGCTGCAGGCAGTGTGAGTGCCCTTGTTTGAAGGTGTTTTGAAAATATACACAGTACTTCCTTTAATTATTTACTCTGAAAATGTGATTTTCTTGTGTATCCAAAAACAACAACTTTCATTCTGATCTTCTCTGATTCTCCTTTGCTGTGCTTCATCCTGCAGAAACTGGTGTCCTCATACGGTCACAAAGACGGTGACTTGCCAGGTGCAGAATGGGACAATCCTCCAGCGGGTCTACCAGACGTGCCGCTGGCCACAGGGATGTACAGGAGGCAGGTGAGAAGGCAAAATGAACCTTCTGCAGTGTGAACCAAGAGAAGAACCCACCTTAAAACAAGTACTGTGGAAGCACTGCTTAGACTTAAGCTACTGAAGATGCACTGATCGATCAGTGTTAACTGGAATTGTCCATTTTTTAAGCTTGATCAGCTGTGACTGGTGACATATCTGTATCTGTGCCGATCAAATTTCCACACATGCACAGCAATTTTGCACTTTTGGAGAAAATGTTAAAGTTTTTAATAATCAGTGTTTTATTATCAACATACAATTTGATTATACAGAAAAGAAAAGTTAGAAAAATATTAGTTTTATAGTTCTTTGAACGAAATAAAGAAAAACAGATTTGGACTCAGCCCAGACTTTTAAAACTTGTAAATTGGAACTGGTTAAGAAAATCATCTATAAAGTACCGGTTAATAGCAGAAAACTGTTCTTTTTCTCAAAAATGAATGTTAGTCTTTCTTCTTGTTCTTTGACTCACTGAGGGTTTTTTTTTTTTTTTTTTTTTTAGTTTCACCATTTTTCACTGCAGTTCATGTAAGGTTCAAGTCATATTGTTTAGACCATGGTTATGGGCCAGTCAGAGATTATCTATACTTTCTGACAGCTACAATATCTCCCACTTAACTTTGACAAATCCACAGAACTGTCAACAAACCACGGGCAAAATGTCTGCAAAGCAACCCCCTCTGGCAGAACCATCTAACTCAGATTCAAAATGAACACTATTACAATAAATTCAGTTGATTTAAAAGGAGCTATACAGTTTGTTTGTATCTTCTTTCTCTTGTTAAAGTGGAAACAGAAAGGCCTCCCTCCCCCACTACCTTTTCCAAGTGGTATTATTGTTTTGTGTCACTGTTGCAAACTCCTGTACACAACACCAGTTTATTTTCCATTTCCTCAGTCAGAGCCTTGCTCTGGTAAGAAAAAAAGTATTTTCACTGGATAGGTAGAGAGCTATTGTAATGATGTGCACTGCATAAAAATAACTTATTTTAGCCTATTGCTTTGCACAAACAAATAACTACCGCAGAGGTTGCCGTCAGGGTTGAAGGGGTAGTAACATTAAAAGAAAACATTTGGAGAAAAAGTGTGAATTTGTTCATTAATTTAGTCTATAAAGTCACTTATAAATATGCTCATCAGGAACCAATTAAAAAACACTAATGGTGTCATATTCTATAACTGTGCAATCAACATTTACTTCATAATGATAATCAGCTGTTCCAAACATGTAACACAGCAGAAGAAGCTAATTTATTCTATTTTAGTGATGTGAGTACAAAGGCAGCAGTGGGGGTAACCACAATGATCACTACTGTGTTGGAGTGACAGCAGGTTTTCTCATTCTACCCTGTCTGCCGACAGTGATGAATGCAGCAGGAAATCTATTGTAAGATACACCAATTTCCCCTAAAATGATTTACAGTAGATCCAAATGCAACAACGCTGCACCACATGTTGTGTTCTGAGTAAAAAAACACTTGAAAAAAATGGGTTATAACTGTGTGAGTGCGTACACAGACGGCTATTGTTATCTGTGTGTATGTGGTGGCTTTAGGTTTTGTGTGTGTTTTGCAGTTACAGGACCGTGGTCAGACCTTCTTATAAAGTGGTGTACCGCACTGTGACCTCTCTGGAGTGGAAGTGCTGTCCGGGATTCAGCGGTGCTGCCTGTGAGGAAGGTGAGTCAAGACAGAAAGACTTGCGGACACACGAGTTTGACAGCAATTTTGGCGCCCAGGGGCGGCCAACATCGCAATCTAGGAAGGAGAAATGGTTTAAAGAAACAAGTTTGCATGGCAAGTTTGACTTCTGTCAGCTTCTTTTTTTTTCCTCATTATCCTCCTTCCTTCACCTGTCTTCTCTGACCCTGTTCAGCAGAGGCAAGAAATAACTAAATCCAAATACTTTGTTACTTACTTAAGTGAATTTTTCAGGTATCTGTATTTAACTTGAGTATTTATGTTTCTAAGGACTTTTTTCTTTTACTCCCTACATTTCAACAGAAAGAAAGAAAATACATAATGTATAACATTTGCTGAATTTATGAGAAGGCTCAGATAATTCAGAATTTGATGCAAACTGCGTTTCACAAAGTTTATAAAATTTCTCCTCACTGAAAAACCCTCAAAACTGCATTTTTTTTTAAGGGAGTGTGGGGAAATTGTAGTTCCTAGTGTGTTGACAACCATCTGCTGCTTATCCTGTCAGGTAGAAGAGTCCAAACACATGCTTTGCATAACAGTGAATCAAATGAAAATCAGACAGCTGACGGTTGTTGGTTGAGGTGGTGGTCTTTCAGTGTGGCCCTGGACACATTTGCGTACACATTCCTGAAAGAATGTGCTCACATGTAGCCCAGACCACCTCTGAATGTGATCTGAGTGATGGGACCTCAGATGTGTCCTCAATGTGTCTCAGTTGCGTTCACCCCTGTACTTAGAGCTGTCCACTTGTGATCGGATCTCCCAGAATGCATGTTAATGCCAGGTGTAAGTAGGCTCACACACACACACACACACACACACACACACACACACACACACACACACACACACACACACACATGCACACACACATGGACTCAGTTTGGTCTCTCTGAGGGTGCCATCATCACAGTCTAGGACTGAGAAACAAAGTTTCTTGACAAGTTTGATTTCTGTATGTTTTTTCTTTTTTTCTCAGTGTCTTTTCTTTACCTGTCTCTCTATTTCCTTCTTTTCTTTTTAGCGTTCTTTATCTCTCCAAGCTCATTCATTTATCACCATCTGCACCCCTCTGGTTTTGATTTTTAGCCTACGTATGTGCCTTCCAATACACGTGTACGAGTAATACTTTAACACAGGAGTGATTTCCATTAGGCTTACATAAGGCTGCTTCTGTCTTCTAAATGAAGTAGAGAAATGAGATCCCTCAGCCTCCTCAGGGTGAGTCAGATACCTCCACTTTATTAATCAGTTTTAATGTGTTCACTCTGAGGGTCGTAGTACGACGTAAGGCTTGTTTCTTTTGTGTGGTTTTTGAGTTTTATGGTCCAGCTGGAACCGAGTCTTCATCCTCTTAAAGTGCCATGCTAGCGCTGCTGTTTTCATTTTTCGACTACAGTAGCTGCCCACCACACATACACACACACACACACACACACACACACACACACACACACACACACACACACTCTCAGTGTATAATGACTTCCCCTGGCACTGGCCCCCGTGTCTCTGCAGTCTAGGGAGAAGGGTGGAGCGTCTGTTTGTGCCGGGACCCAGGACTTGACTGGGTGTAACGTAAATTGTCAGGCTTTGTGACACAAAGCACAATAAAAGTTTGCAGTGGTTAAAATGTTCACTTTTTTTGTGGTGCTGAAATCGGAGGCTGTTTTTCTCTTTTATGCTCCCACTCCCAGGTGAGCTCAGAGCAACTCCCAGTCCTCCCAGTGGCCTGTTGTGTGCTGTGGTCTACTTTTTCTGCTCACTCTCACATGGCACACATTAAAACCAGTGTTCATTTTGACACCAAATATTTGATTTAGTTTAATCTATTGTATTTTGACTAAAACACCATGTAGCTTTTGTCATATTTATTCATCTGAATTGTTTTAATTGAATAAATATCATAAGAGTTTAGTCAATTAAATCTACAGTAGTCGACTAAAATTGAATGGGTTTAATTAAAGTGTAATGTATTATTTAAACTTTTCTCTAGAATTACCAAACTCATACTATTGGAGGAAACTTCTGTTAACCATAATTAAAAACAACATTAATCATACTACATTTATGCTCTTTTATCCCATCGTGGTCTGGTTTCATAGACAGGGGTTAGATTAAGCCATCAGTTGTCTGCAATCTACAACAGTTCAACTAGGAGATTTAAGTACCTTTCATGACCGTGGCTTAGATTTGGTTCAGTTATTCAGAGTTCAGGGACAAGGTTAGTAACTAATGGTGCTCACAAAAACCCAGAGTGGAATGAAAAACATGAGAACTGGTGTGAATCTGGAACAGCAGAGGCACAAAGAATTTGTTCAAAAATCTTCTAAAACAAACTGTGTCAAGATATCCAGTTCAGTCAGACAACTCACATTTTATAATGTTTATTCAGCAGCAGAACATGACTTAAGTTTGGCGTCTAGGCTCCGACTTCATCGTCCTCCGCAGGTTAAGTTACGTAGAGACATAAGGGGACTGATGAGCAAATTCTTGAAACCCTCCGTCGGAGCCTACAGGTGGATGTTGGGGTAAAAAGAGCAGGCAGCGACACTGTGCGGGGCAGCAATGCATGAGGGCGGAGGGGGAAATAGGAGGTTCAGTAGTTTAAATAGACCGCCAGATTGCAAGGGTGCGTTTGGTATGTACTATCTGGGGTGAGGTATGTCACGCGATTGGCTGTGCAGCTTGAGTTGTCTGCCTGAACTAGCTCGCAGGCGTCGCCACATTTATTGAAAGTGTTCGGCCTCTGAAACGCATGTTGGTCTTCATTTAAATCAGGGCTGCTGAAAGTGGAACCCGCTCACCAAAGTTGGCCCACCACAAGGTTTGATTTGGCGTGCTAAAAAAAACCCCATTAATTTTCAGAGAATATAAATGGTTATTTATGCTGTTTTATATTTGTGAGTGCTGGTAGCTCACTTGGTTAAGATTGTAGTCCTCATCACAGCGGGAACATTTTGCATCGATGTTTGCTTTTGATGGCCCACCATTAATTTCAGGTTCGACCCTTTAAGGGAAAAAGGGACCCCTGATTTAGATATTCCAAGTAGTCCATGCTCCCTCACAAACACTGCAAAAGAGAAGTCAAACCTTGTCTGTGAAACTTGCTCCAACTGTCTAATATTAAGTATACTACAATTTCCTCAAATGTGCATTCTTCTTTTTGTTACGTATTTGTTTCAATTTAAGACCAGTGAAACTTGACACATATTATTTTTGGCGTGTCATTTAATTTACATGAAATGTGAAATGTTTTTCGCCCATGCTGATATTTCTGTACAGTTTATGAGACATGCGGCAAGTGCAGTTCAGTACTATTCAGCTGTGTGCGTCTGACCTCTTGACCACACAAAGACATTTGATCTCTTCCCAACTCGTTCCTATTTTTTGTCTAGTTTTTATTTGTTGATGAAAGATTACTTTTTGTTTAGTTATTGACTTGTTATTGTGAAAACTGACTAAAATTGAAATGAACAGTGATCAAAACTGCCTGAATGTCTTGTTTGAGACCTTCCCCACTGTCAAAGTCAAAACACACATTCACATTCAGACGAGCCAGACTTTACTTAACAAAAGCAGAGGAACACACACTCAAACTGGGAGGAAATTATCCAATTAAGTTGTTGCTGGAGGAGATTCCCCTCCGGTTGTCATGGCAGTAGGGGGCTGTCGAGCCAGCAGGGATGCTGGGATTAGCCACTTATCTGAGCGTCGTTCCGGGTGGCTCAGATCACAGGCGGCGCTGAGTGGAAGTGACAGGTCCTATTCACGGGGCCTTTACTCTCCGGCACCATGGATGCTATCCAGGGCCACCGGCGCTTTGTTCTGCTCCTGCCGCGTGAGCAGAACCTCTTGCCAGCGCAGAACCTGATACCCTGCTGCTGTCTGCCTCGTTTGCCGCTTTAAGGAGAAATAAAAGCTTGCCACACGGGCAAAGCTGGAGGCCGGATTGTGTTTAAATTTGTTGCCATAGTGTTGCCAAGAGAAAGTTAAAGCTGCACTCGGTAGTTCAGTGGGTGCAAGTTTCAAATCCAGCCTCTTAATACCTGTGTGTGGCTCCATCTGCAAATCTCCACACATTTCTTTGTGGATTTCCAGACGGCTCTGAGCACTTGTTTGACCTCGAGTTGGACTGAATTAAACAAGCTCTGTAAATGAAGCACCCCTGTCATATAAAAGAACAAACACAGGGTGGTTACAGGTCTTTAAAAAGTATTCAAATGTCTTAAATTCACATAATAACGGCCTTAAAAAGTATTTAAAAGTCTAATATTCTTTTTTGAAGGTCTTAATTATTAATTTATTGAATGCTGTAAGCATGGTGTAAGCTAAACTACAAGCACAAAATGCCTGGGCTGCAACTATAACCACAGGCACTGCTGTTAATATGTGGATTGGGTGGACCAGTCATAAAAAATAACACTCTGGTTGTTAGTGGATGTGTTGTGGGTGAGAAACAGGGTGCACCTCCCCAGCTGGGGGGGGTGGGGGTGTGGGGGGGGGGGGGGGGGGGGGTTCATAGGTGCAGCTTCTTTGATTATCTTCCTCTGGAGAGTTTCCTCTGTCCTGCCAGGTTTATAACTACAGTGACATTACTGTATGCATGAAAACAAACTTAAAGCAGCCTCTAATCAATCATTAAAGAAAATACTCATACATCAATACAACACACAGTAAAGAAGTCATCTGAAACACTTGTCCTGCTTGACAGTATTTAAAAGGAAACAGCTGACAGGGGCAGGCAGAGGTGCTGGTGTGGGTCTCTAAATCTGAAAAATAATATGTTTGAGTGGGTGGTGGGTGGTTTATTTATGCATACATGCGGACTCAGTTAAACTCAGAGCCCATCTGCACATCACTACTATACATTTAATTTTTGGTGAAATCAACAGGAGTGGAGTGCAAATGCCTCTGTTATCCTGATAGTCTTAGATTTTTTATATTTGTGTTTGCAAACTTTGTCCCTTGGTTTCCACTGTAGCACCTGTGTGGATGGCATAGTGGAGCTTGTTAGTTAGCTAACCAGCAAACACACAATTTTCTGTGGGTTTACTTTCTAGCTTATTTTAAATCTTCTCCAGTGATTCTGTTTAGCCTTTTATCACATCATGCCACTGGACTTGTCAACTGTTGATTTCTTGCATATTCCCTATTTAGAATAAAAATAGAAGGAACAATATTGATTAAATAATGTGGAGGAGAGATTGCCCATTACATAATTATCCAACTCCACCAATTCCTGGGAAAAAGATGATCTGTAAAAAGTGGGGCAATCATTCAAGTCCACGCTATATGAGGAAGCTGACTACATTCATTATGACAACAGACTGTCTGTAGATGAACTATAGAAATTTTCAGCACATGAAATAATATTCTACTTTGGTATAGCCTCATTTCAGACCCTGGATAGGAAAATTTTGATTAATATCATCAAGGACACTTTTTTCACACCTATCAATTTGAACTCAAGTTATTTAACTCAACCAGTTTTTTGCCTTACTTGTAAGGCATTTTTAACTGACAATATATGTGTTTACTCAAAGGACTTTTTCATTTAAGTAAATTTAAGGCCAATTTTGCAATAAAAATTAACGTCACACAAGGAAATATAGGCGTTACTTTTACATTGTGATGTTTTTTTAATATAAAATTGGCCTCAAGTTTAATTTGACGGTGGCATTTGACTTGCATTTAAAATACTGATACATGTGTACAACCTGAAATAACTATTATCCTACTGCTGTCGAGGTCAGACATTAGAAAACAATGTTTTTGATCTCATAAATCTCATAAACAGCTAACACTGGATACGTATACCTTTAAAGACCTCTTTTGGAGTTCCAGTGTTGCTTATGTATACATTTCCTCCCATCATCCCTTTTCCTCTGCTTGTCTGCTTTTCACAGACTGTGGAAAATGTGTATGATCCGCTCATTTACTCACACTACCCCTGCTTTTAACTCCACCGTCTTCTCACCAGGCCACCCCAAAAGCCCCTGGCCACGTCTGATTCCCAAGGCCGCCGGTCTGCATTACAGCAGATCTCAACAATGTCCATACCAGCAGGACTCTGCTGGGGCTGCGGCTGCTTTACAGTGCAAGAGAGGAAAGGAAATGTGTTTTAAGCCCCGAGCGCAGTCGTTGATACGGTTATATTTCACATGCAGATGAGAGAGTTGTTTTCTCTTGTGTCCCTCCGTTCTCACCCTGCTGCCTGCCAGCCAATTGGTCAACATGCGTAAATCAACAAGTCCAGTCTGAAGTTGAGATAATGTGTCACTGTTTAGGTTTTGGATTGTGCTTTTCCCAAACTGAAATACAGAGCACAGAGATAAATGAGAGAACATTATGGGAAGAGTTCATGCCAGTGCTCTCATCTAGTCATACACAAAGAGACTTGTGAGCATTTTTGGCTTATCACATTCAAACTGAGGGCTCCAAAAGCAAAACATTACGTCACACCCAAAGTGATAAACAAACTCACTCCATCAGAGTCCAAGCGGAGTAAGATAACACTGCATGAGACAAGCACCTTTCACATTTGCTCGCTTTGTCTTTATTTCTTCACCCCAACCTCAGGACTTGGCTGGAATTCCAGGCCAGTGGTGTAATTACTGGGTCCTAATTGTTTTCTATGAGGTTTGGGAGATATTGTCTTACTTCTAGACCTGGAACACAATGGTCTTTATCTCTGATTGAGCCTGAGAAAAAAAAAAAATAGGCTAAGTATTTGCAGATGGAGGCACTTTTATTGCCTGCCAGAAACAGGGATTTAATGTATGCCTGGTTGGCTTTGGCATTCCAAGTAAGTAAATGCTTGTTTTCAGTTGGGATATCCCAACTTATGCTACATCAAACACAAATATCAAAATTATACCTCATTTAGAGGCAATTTTGTGATATGAGAATATCAAATGTGACCCGTAAAAAGGAACATTATTACATTAGAGTTGGCTCTCAAAGACTATCCCATGCAGGTTGCATCAGCATCAGCAGAAATGAAGGCTGATTGCACACTCAGCAGTCATGGAAACCTATAAAATTCACAGGTGTTTTTCTGGGGTCTATCTGCAAATTTTAAAGGGATAGTTTGGATTTTTTTGAAGTGGGGTTGTATGAGGTACTTACCGTTAGTCAGTGTGTTACCTACAGTTGATGGCAGCTGGCATTTGGAGAAGCAGAGAGGAGCACCAGCATACAAGCTAAGAAATGTACTGCTGTGGACAAGGTCGGCAGAAAAAAGGTATTTTAGCTCCTTAAAAAAGTCCACCAAAAAAAAAAAATCAATATCCGTTTAAGTGTGCACTCTAGAACAAATCATAGCGTCCGGATAGAAAACCCTTGTGTCACGTACATATAATGTAATGGCAGCATCTTTCTTTTTTCATGATGTTATTTAAAAGTGTTTGCATCTCATTCATAAAGATGTAAACACTTGTTACGTTGGAGACCTTATTTACCTGTTTGGCCACAGACTAAAGAAAATGACAGATTTAGTTCACCCAATCAGGCGTTGCAATTAGCACAGGTTTGCTGTCTCTCTAAACTGGTGGCGTAAAGACCACCATCTACTGAAGGTAATAGACTATGTATTTAGTGGAGTCTTTAAGTGTAAGGATGACACCAAGAGACAGTGGCTCATATCTTGGACCTGATTTGATGTATGGAGGACAAAACTTTAAAAGAAATATGGCTGCAGCTTATCACAGAAGGGGGCCTCCATGTTGCAGAACATATGGGGGAACGTAGACTTGAATTAGCACGGCTGTCAAAGCTCTGCCGCGGGGGTCCCCATCAAGCCGTATCTCACAGCCAAGCGGAGGCTGTGGTTTTTGGGTCGCAATTACGGTATGGCTGGGAGGCAGAGGCGCGCTGTCTGTAATAAGCCGCAGAAATGTAATCTGTGTTTTCACAGCTCAGCGCGGCTTATCACAGGCCTCCACGCTAAACCCCGTGCTTTAAACATCAGTCGGCTGCAGCTTGCCATTAGCAAAGGAAGAGTGGGAGTGCGTGGACTGCTGGTGTCTGTCTGCCTGCCAGAGTGAGTGTGTGGGTGGGAGAGCAGAGCGAGGTGTTGAGGATTTGTACAGTGAGGGATGCAGCTGTTCGGCGTGATTAGCTGCTTTAATGGCGGCAGGCAGTAGGAGCTGTGAGTGGAGCGACCCCAGCCTGAGGTCAGAGGGGAGGGAGCTGAACAAGAGCAGGTGACCTCCACTCCCACTCCTCTTTAGACCACACAGAGCAGCATGATCAGAGTCTGACAAAGCAGGGAGTCACCTTTTCATTCAGCCCTCCTCTTTTCTTTCAGTCACATTCCTCGAGTCCCCTCTGTTTGCTTTAGCAGGTGTTAAATACGTCTTTGCTCCAAACCATTCACAAAAAAACTAGCCTCATGTCATCTGCATTCACGCCCCTTATCCAGAGCATTTATGCAATCATGAGACGAGATCTACAAAGACACACAAATCACATACATGCAGGGAGGGAGGCAGGCTGCAGCCAGCGTGCAGAAAAAGGCCACAGCAGCTGATATTCATAGTTATGTAAATGGCCAGCGCAGCACAAGTGCTGAACCCAAATTGGAAGCAGCTGAAGTGAAGGCGAACTGGGCTGAGGGCCCCAGATGAGATTAGACATGGGAGCGTCCAGCCTCTTTCAGCCCATGCTGCTCCGCTCAGGGGAATTGTCATAATAGTCCTTAATTAACAAACAACACCACTGAAAATAACCGACCAGCTGACCTAAACCAAACAGTGCAGGGAAGTTTTCTCTCTTCTCTTCTCTTCTCTTCTCTTCTCTTCTCTTCTCTTCTCTTCTCTTCTCTTCTCTTCTCTTCTCCTTTCTTTACTGTCTTCTTCTTACGTAAGTGAGCACTGGTATGTGCATCAGGTTTATGAAAAATCCCTTAATTATACTTCATAGAGTAGTTTAGGTATTTAAATTGGAATATATACTAATAATTATGATAGTATTATGACATTACAATATGAAATGTTCCATGCAAACCACACTGTACAGCACAATCCTCTCATGCTGTGGAATAATAATGATACAGTTTTAAGAATTATAATTCCTTATGCCTGGATGTTTTATGTTTGGGCCGTCGTGGTGACGGACTTTCCCCTGCTGTTATTTAGTTTGGCTCAGCAGCATGAAATGCAGTATTAGTGCCATTCTTTTGTTTGTTTCTGCAAATTATTTTATTTATGATAAATTAACTAATTTGGTGCGTTGATGTTGCAATGTAAAGTCATCTGTGGATGTCATCTCACTGCCCAGCAACTTAATCGGGCAACTTTATGGTCTGAGCAAGCTAGCTGCTGCGTGCTAGTCCTAGTTACGCAACATCACAAAGGAATTCCTGCTGTTTAACAGTTTCTCTTTCATAGATATTATTATCTTCAAGGTATGTCTATCAAGTAATTTTCACGTTACATACAGCACTACCAAACACTAGCCAAGCTAAGACAGTACTGAAGTATAAAGTTTCACAAAAAGAAACATGAAAAAACAGTCACTGACATCAAACCTGCTACTCTTGTTATTTAGCTAGTTTAGCTAGCTTCAAATGAGGCTTAAAGTTCACATGATGTCTATTGACTGTCCCTCAATATTACAACAGTTGTCCACATGGCGTCTCCTCATCAAACACATAATTGTTTCTTTAATGTTGCTTTCTTCTAATGTCATAAAATGCATCTTCAGATAGATCTGATGCATGAAAATTACATTCGGGGCTCAGTTTAAGCCAGCTGAAAATAAAGAATTTGCAGCCTTGTGTAAGAAAACCCTCAAATTAGAAACTTTGAATATAGAGGCTCTGGAGGCTCATGGGAAGTCAGAAAAACATAAACCACTATAAAGCCAGCAGCAAATGTCTTCTGTTACCCAATATTGTTCTGTATTCATATCGGGAGCATGAACAAAGTCTGGGCTCAGCACTCACAACTTTAACTCCTGCAACTGTGGTAAGCAACCTCCGGAAAGTATTTTGATCTGTTCCAACATGAAAAGCAGAGGTGCTCTAGATTTAACACATGGTAGATGAACATCATTCATATAAAATGATATCCTTTGTACTTTTTTTTAACCCGTATGGGCGTGAAATAGGTCTTAAATTGCATTTATAAGGGTCTTAAAAAGTTCTATTATATCTAAACATCTCATCTTAAACATGTTGAAACCTACAGAATCCCTGAAAACCGATAGCCAGCATCAATTCATCCTGGACCTGAAACTATCACTGGCTCTCATGAATGAAAAAAACATGAACGTAGCAATTGTTGTAGCGCATGCCATCCCCTGTGGTTGGACTGTCAATAGCGCAGTATTTCAAAATTGCAGTTATTGCGACAGCCCTATGTTTGACTGTAATATTGGAAGTTAAAGGCAGAAGACAGACACAGTAATGGTAGAATATCATTTTCTAGTACAGCCATGTTCACTCAGACATATACTAAATATTATTTATGATAATATCTATTTTATTTAATTGATATCCTGTCTATACATGAAGAACCACATTTGGTTTAATGCTTTACGCTCCATTTGTTTACCTGCATGGTCTGCTGTCTGCTCTGTTCCTAAATCTAAAATAAATGTCAGGCAACTTCAAGAAATACAGATGCACCATTCTTTGGCTGAATCTTTTTTAAAGTTTCATACATGCTTAGCCTTGAT
The DNA here is from genome assembly GCF_056507025.1 of Lutjanus erythropterus. Taxonomy (NCBI): domain Eukaryota; kingdom Metazoa; phylum Chordata; class Actinopteri; order Lutjaniformes; family Lutjanidae; genus Lutjanus; species Lutjanus erythropterus. Next base: position 28,002,338 of record NC_139326.1, on the reverse strand, counting down.
TCTGAGTTAAGTTTTATGTATCTGGCTCATGGACTGGAAATGCCTCTTCTGCTTACTGATTTATTTATTATTTCCCAAGACTTCCCCCGGGAGTGCATTGAAAACTGTTTTTCCTGCAGTCAGAAGAGAAATAAAGTGGGCCGAGTCAGCAGTGCAAAAAAACTTTTAGGGATGAAAATAGACACGCACACACCCACAAATACACACACGCACGCACACGCCACAGCAGCTGGAGTATTCTTCTGTCCCCAATAAAGCAGAGGCATTTCCCCTCGCCCAGTAGTTTAAGTGGACTGGTGTGCTGACTGAGTGACCCACAAACAGACAGGCTCTTTACAGCCCCACAGATCACGCTATCAGCAGCAGCAGAGAGAAGAAAGACACTTGCTTCCTGTTCAGGATAAGGCGATAAGACGAGTGAAGTGGTAACAGGGTTGTTATCATGTAGGGAGATAAAGAAAAGAAAAACCTGTAAAATCCTGCCCTTTTTAAAATCCTGCTGGATCATGGAGGTGTGAGCGCTGATCCACTCAGCGGTTGATGTCATTAAAGCTGCATTAACCCCGTCTGCTCCCTGCCCTTCAATATATCACCATCACTCAGCCTGCAGGTATGGATTTGCTCGATGTAGGTACTGTATAACACAGCGCTACTGTCTTTAGGTAGACTCTCTGAGAAGGTAATGAAGCATATTTGGCGTTGTGACGTCAGTGCGGAGACAATGGCAGCATTGATGAAGTGCCTACGCTCGGGGTTCTGTTGGTTCCATACAGCTGTGATGAGTTCAGCGGACCCAGTGGCTGCAGCCCTCTGAGAAGGATGGCAATACCTTTCATAACCCCAAATCACCATCTCTCAATTTAATTTGTCAGAATAGTTTCATAAACTTTTTTTTTTTTTTTGGCTTTTACTTAGGGCTGCAACCAATGATTATTTCATTATTTCATTATTTTGTCAATTACTTAATTGCTTGGTTGCTCCATAAACTGTCTTGCTTTGTCCACAAACCAAAGACATTCAGTTTATTGTCACAGAAGAGTGAAGAAACCAGAAAATATTCACAACTGAAATTTAGACATTTTTTTTTCCTTTTTCTAGTCACTGTTTTCTTGATTAACTGATTCTACTTCTTTTTTCGGCTCCTCCCCAATTACAGACCACCACAGTGTGCCTAACCTTGTGTAGGAATCTCATTATCATGATCCACATATTTGATTTGGCATAAGCTTTTTATGCAAGATATCCTTTCTGATGCAACCCTTCCCATTTATTCTGGCTTGGGACTGTCAGTTAGGAGTGAATGTGAGTGAATGATGTTTATCTGTTGTGTCCCATCAAATTTGCAATTACTTAATCTTGTGTTGGTCATTTGCAGATGGACTCAGCCAATAGTAGCTAGCATACCAAGCTGCTGTTTCAGAGAGGACAGCACTGGCTGGACAGAACTCTGAAGGAGAAGTAACAAAAACATAATAAGACAGCACTGACAAAACATTCATGTAATGGTGGAGCGTCACAGCCTACGTGGTCCAGTCCCTCTTCATGATAAAAATACAAGAAGCACAAATACTGAAAAAGTGTCTTTTTTTATGCTACTTTGAAGATGCACTCCGATGTCATCAATTTTAAGTTTGAAGAAAGATTATTTTATTAATTGTCAATGAAATGTCATGAATATTGTCCTTAACTCTGGTACCAGACTGTGCCTGACATTATGGAGAGGATCACTAAAAAAAAAAAAAAAAAAAAAAAAGAGTAATATACATTTGGTTTAACCAGAAATAGCACTTACAATAACAATCTTTTATTGGATGTTCTTTGATGCTGTGTAGTTGTCCATGAAGATGGACAGAATGAAAAATACTGCAGTTACCCTTTAAGGTAATGCATTCAATATTTTTTGTGTGTGTGTGTGTGACCAAACCTCCAAATCCCAAAGATATTCAATTTGGCTCCATATAAAATGAAAAAAGCAAATCTTCACATTTGAGAAGCAAATATACACATTAAATCGCCACTTGTTTCTGATTTATTTTCTCTCAACTGATTGATTGTTTCAACTCTACTCCGACACAAATCACTCTTAAATTGTCATGCTCTCTTTTCAGTCATATGAATTCCTGTAAATTTCAGTGATGTCTCCCTCTTACCGCTGTCTCAGCCCTAAACCCCCAGTTAAATCCACATTCTGGACCACAAAAACAGAAAAACACAATGAAAACAGTTGCTTTTAGATCAGATATCCTTTCTCTGTGGTTTCTGTATACTCCCAGTAGTCCTGATGATCTTAGCTGCTCATTTGTCACTGTTATGAGTTCATAAACATATACAACACCACATTAGAGAGGCTCGAGTGTTGTGGCTCGGTGGGTGGGGATTTTATGAAGCCGACCTTCAAACCTCCTCCACTCCCATGTACACTAAACCACAAACAGACCACCACATCACAGACATTGTGCTGTGGCGTGTTGTGGTGACATCATTTACGGCCTCTCATATCACAGACCTCCCAAACATCCCCCCCTCTAGTCCTCCGGTTCGGTCTCAGTTTCCCAGCCACCACACGCTGCAACTCTTGGGTAAGCTGTAGAATTTAAAAGTCACTGCCCCCATTTGACTCTTGAGCTCTATTTTGAGCGGGTCTTTGCATATATTTCCATTTGCTCATGTGGGTGATACGACGCTCAGCGGGGATGAGGGGAGTGGTGCTGATGGTTGTGATTAGTTCTGGACTGAAGACGAGAGTGCAGAGGAGGCTTGGATGAACTGCACCACCAGTTCAGCCTAATTAGAGACATTCCTGGTTGGCTCTCAGAGCTTAAACCTGACAGAGGAGCAGGCCTTTCCTCAAGGAGCCAATCGTCTTGACCGAAGAGAAATGACCTCACTTGATTGGCTAGGAGATGAAGAGTAGGGGATAATAGAACTTACTTCTAGAGATCAAATGTCTGACATATAAAGTTGGAGCTACACACTGCTGGCAAGGTTAAACTTTAAAGTAAGATGTGTTGTGGGAGTGAGAGTTGTGAGAAATTGACTTCTTTGAAAGATCACTTGCAAGTGTTTTTAGCTTGTTGTTTTAAGCAGGACAATGTACCCAAGTACTAAAAACCAAATATTCATTCAGAGACTCTAAAATGATCACAAGTCAGGGCAAACATTCAAATCCAGACTGCAGGGCTCCCAGAACTGAGTTTGAAACATACTACCACTTGTGAGTGGCAACAACAGCTATCTCACAAGATTTGGGCAGAAATGTGTTTTGACATTAGAGAAAGGAAGTTCGACTCTTTTTACTGAATCGAGTTTGTATGAATCACTCACCAGAAAGAGTCAGGTTCTCACACCCAGCAGCCATAGACCATGTGTACCAGAGACTTCTGCCAGCTAACTTCCTGTTTAGCCCTCTGCTAATTTGAATGGGGATAAAATGATTTAGACTTTCCAGATGTTATAGGACAGAATAGATCAAATCCTGATAGTGAAGTAAGTAATTTTGCAGGGATTATGATGCTCATTCATGAATGGTTCCTGACTGTGGCATGAAGCTTGTAGGTGAATGAATGATTTATACAGTGGCGGCGGCAGACCTTCAGCTCAGTGCAGTGCGTGTGCTACAGGCAGGGAGAGCAAGTACCACAGTAGCCAAAGTACTTGCTTGTCTCACAAGGCTGGTTGATATAGATATAACCCTGATACATTTCCTCGAATATTGTTAATATAATGGTGTAAATGACACAGGGTCTTACCTCCTTTTCACAGTTTGCAGTAGCTAGTAGCAGGAAGGAGGGGTGAGTCAGTGAACAAGTTAGAGGAGACGAGGACTCACTCCTGATTCACTAAGAAGAATCTCGAGTTTTGAACCACTGATTCATGACTCACACATCACTATTAGATAATAAATTCTTTTCCAGATCCAGGGTAGGGTTGGGCGATTCATTCCATGCTGCTGAATTAGAGTCTGTCTGTAAGCAGTTGCTCTTGCCTTTCTCTTTCGGAAGGAAGCGATTAAATTAGGAAAGTAAAATGACCAAAACGATTGGTCCCCTAAAAAAAAAAGACAGCAATGGGCTCAAACAACGCCAGTCAGTTTTAACTATCAAATCACTCTTATTGAACAAAATGGAATGAAGACATGTTGACCATATGAATGTCAAAATTAGAATTTTTAGAATTATTGATCATACATACATCATATAAAGGGCAGAATTATCCCACAAAAAAGTAATTATCATATCATCATATCTTGATCTAGATGTTTATCCTCAGCCAGCTCAAACCTGGTTTAAACTTTCAAACCATCTCTAAGCATTCATCATCATCCACATTGCACTTATATCCTGAGCTTCAGCAAGACATGTTAAGTTGTCTTTGTGTTTAAAAATGTACTATTTAAAGGACCAATGTGCAGGATTTAGCGGCATTAAGTGGTGCACTTGCCTCATCCTTCCCATCCAACTGTGTAGGAGAACCTACCATGTTCTACGTTCTACGTTTGTCTATTCTGGGTTACTGCAGAAATATGGTGGTGCAACTTAGCAGCCTCGTGGAAGAGGACCTGCACCTTCTGTAGATATGTTCTCCTAATAATTCCCCGTAGATCTTACACACTGAACTTTTGAAATGAATGGGCTTTGTCACTCATAGCTGTTTTCACCACCACAGTGCTGCACAGAAAGTGTGTGTTTCATGGTTGCAGAGTGCTGTTTACTCTGTGCTAATAGAGCATGTAAGACATGCATCATTTAGGAAAGTGCTCATATCTGCTTTGCTCTCCTGCATCGTCTGGGTCATGTCTCAGGGGCTTCTCCTAATATCCACACACACACACACACACACACACACACACACACACACGTTCCTGTGCACACATTCAGACATGTTAAGTCTACAGTACTGCTCAGACCATTTCAACTTGGCACGGCACTTCTTTCCTTCACCGTCTTCTTGCTTGCTTTTTAAGATCATCTCAGGGCCACAGAGTGATGTTGTGGTGACTGTTCAGGCAGTGTGGTATGCTTCACTGGTCCAGCCCCAGTTTTTGTGGCTGGACGGAGGACGGGACTGTGGCAGTGCTGGTGTTGCTGGTGGGGCAGCGTCGGGAGGCTCAGAGCCAGAGAGGCCCAGCGGGGTGAGCTCATTAACAACAGGACGTACCCCTGAACCTCTAAACCCAGGCCTGCATTCCGTCCGCTCCACTGCCCCCGGGGACTCATCCAGGGGGGCTTTAACAGCCCCGGTGTTTTGGTTGGACCCTCGCCACAGCCAGAGCTGAGCTGTGCATGACGACTCCGCAGCTCCCTCCTCTCTCCCCGCTGCCTCAATCAGGACCATAAATACAGTCCAGAGAGGGTGTCTGTGTGTTCCTGCCTTCTCAGGTGTTTATGGCTCTCCCACTCATTCATGCTGAGCTCACAGCCAGTGTCTGGCAGCAAACAAACACTCATGCTCACACACACATGCACACATGTTTAGGGCTCCAAAAACACCTGTTCTCTCTCACACACACATATATATATCATGTGTGTATGCACAGACAGACTCACTCAGACTAAAATTAAATCTTCACACCACAGACGACTCAAGGCCACACAAACATGAAGAAAAACTGAACTTGCTGAATTGCTTTAATTAATAAACCTGATACAGGACACACACTCACTTTCTCTCTCATTCTGCACACATATACACACACACACACTGTATATCAGTTGCATGTGTGCTATATGACAGATAGACTGACAGCACAGTAAATCACAAGCAGCTACTGTGCCAGAGTCAGAGCTCTATCTGCTCTGTCTGTTGCTGTCATTGACTGCAGAGGGCTGACAGACAGAGGATGATGTCATGGCCCCTTTATTTCTGTTGGCTGCCCTCCATGTTGTCTTCTTAAAAGGCTTCAGCTCACCTGATGGGGACCGTATGTGGCCCCATGTGTCCATGTCTGGTCAGCTTTGTGGAGACACGAGGGCCGACAGCCAGACACTCATCAAAATAACCAAGTATACAACTTTTTAAAGCCATTTTGCTCTGTTGTCTGTGTTAGTCTGTCTTCATGTGTGCTTGCTAGAACACAATGTGCTCAGTTTGCTCGGTCTTCCTCTACCTTCCTCCCTGTATCAAAAGGCATGCCGCAGGGTTCTGGGACCACTGTTGTTTTCTATATAGGTAAATAACCTTAATGACAATTTATCAAAAGATGCCTACCATTCCTATGTAGATGATACAGTCATCTTTTGTTCATCCCCTTCAGTAGTAAAACCTCTGGAATACCTGCAGTTTGCATTTGATGTTGTGCATTTGATGTTGTGCATTTGATGTTGTTCAGATATGTGTACATATGTGTGGAAATCAGGATCAGTACAGCCTTTGCTCTCAGAAAATTTAAGGGTTTGCTGGTGCCAAGAGTGAGAACAGAACTCAGTAATTAAGTTTTTAAATATGCTGCCCATTCATCCTGGAATCATTTACACAAGGATCTGAAACTGGCAGAGCTGATCACTACGGAGAAATTCAAGTTGATTTTGAAGGATCCTTTTAATTTTCTTTTTTCAAAATCACTTTAGAAATACCTGCGCCATAATTGTTTCTGTCCCTGACCTTGTACTCCATATTAAATTGATACTGTGGTTTCACTCATGTTGTGTGTGACAGTTTCGTGTGTTTGTATTGTTCTCATTGTTTTAACTCCTGAAAAGGAGATTTTTCAATCAGTGAAGCTTTTAACTGGTTAAATATTTAAGTGTTCACCATTGCAACACTGGACGAACTGTACATTATCAGGTCATATTGGACTTTGATCATAGTAGACAAATTCAAAAATGACAATTAGTAGAATCTTGATTCATATTTGATCAGCGCTGTCGGAAAGTTTGAATGTTTGCTCTGAGTTCAGTGCGCCCGGTGCATTGTCCCCGAAATGTGTGACATCACTGACTTTTCAAATCTGGACCTCTGTCTGTCGTTATATCAACCAAATCAAATATTAAATAAATAACTGTGATTGTCTTGATCAAATCCTGGATGGGTGGAAATATCTCTGAATGCAAGGGTGGGTGAATGAATCAATGGCTGTTTTCTAGGCTTGGTCGGTATTCATTTTTTCATACCTTCATACCCTCCTGACATGTTACATTTTACGGTATTATGGCATCAATTTGTGTAAAACTGCTCGACTAGACTGCACTCACCTGTACTCAGTACTCCCACAACATCGGCAGAGGTGATGATCATAGCCGGCAGTATTCTCACAAGGGGGAAAAAAAACACTCCACTTCGGTGTTGAGAACCTCTGTAATGCCTGTGTCACAACGAAACGCTACTCTGACCAGTCAGTGATCTACAGTGTTTGTTAGCTTACCTTTAGCATCGGGACTGAATCCAAATAATCTAAGACGGGCAGAGTCATTTTTCTTCTTTTTAACCAGCTAAATCTTGTAACTTAATCCCTAAGACGCCAACTTTCTTCTTCTTATGAAAGCTATGTTTGCCTGCTCATCTTTGCTGCTATGCAGAGACTCAACAAGAGGAGTTGAAACTTGCAGCTAGTTGCAATGGGCCAGTTTGCAATGTTCCAAAAACCTGTCAGTGCACACCAATATGACTAGATGAGACGGTATCATTTCCATAAATGACTCTGTGTACTAACGTTCTAACTGTTGCCTTTTCAGGCTTTTAGTTTAGATTTAATTTGCAGCATGTTAAAATATGGATGAGGATAGTTATAATGAGTTGCATTTCTATTATTCAGTTCCCCTCGGATGAAATGGTGAAAATATTTGAAAAAAGAAGAATTTGGAGCTATCCATGGGTGCTTCAATGAACCCAGATTTTTGCCATGAACTTGAGGCAGGCGATCACCCCTCTTTTGTCAATTTCTCACGTCTTTTTCAGTGGCAGTTCCACCATTTGGATATTGCCATTTTGACCAGTTAGGCCCAAAATATACTTGCCTTTAACTCTGTGTATGCACACACACCCCTAAGCATCCATACGAATCATGGCTGCCAGTCCATTAAGATCCATGGTTGTGCACGTCCTCAGAAATGAACACCACCGATATGCAAACGCAAAGGTGTGGTTAAACAGCAAATATATCTCCAGCCTTACTGGTTGCAACTGACTTGACCAGCTGACTTTGCTCTGAGCTGATTGGTTGTTGAGGCTCGTGACATGGTGAGGCGCCTTACGTTCTAAAACCAGGCCATCAGCTTGAGTCGAGCCGACTGATGCAACTTTTCCCTGCAACACTCTGAAACAGTTTCATCTTATCATGAATCTTTGGTCTGAACTGCTTGTTAGACTACATGTAGTAGTTCTGTAAGCCCCTAACAGTGAATAATGAATCAGGCTTTAGTGGTTCAAGGCTCAGTGGGGCAACAGCTAAAGCTGAAATGTGTGCATGTCTGAGACTGTAAGGTAGTTAGGATAAAACCATCCACCAACTGACTTCTCGTGCTTCTCATTTTACACAATATAGAGCAACAGAAAATGAGGAAGATTTATTTTCACTGTGAATATTCTTTTAATGCTCACAGTGGTTACATATTTGTAGTTTTTCTTATTTGTATATATTGTCTGAATACTTTGATCTCTATCTATCTCCAAAATTAGGTAAATGCTGATACTGATATGTCTGAAACCACAGTCCTGAAGAGGATCTGGTCCTGAGCCACTGCCTGCACACAAATTGGCCTCTCTGAGCCTTTTCAAAATGGTTACCCTCTTTGGACATCCCCCATCATTACATCCTATTTACAAAAGACCAAAAGGATTATTCTCAGTTAATGCGTTTTATATGAACCCTTCACTTTGCCTGTGTAAACCTAGCTACTCGAGTAAACAGAGCCCTATTGAAGCAGAGTTACTAAATCTACGGCCAGATGGGTTCTTGACCCCGAGACAAAGTGGAGAATTACAGTTTGTCCTGGGAGTCCGAGCTGAGCTCTCTCTTCTCTTCTCTCTGGCCTCGCTCAGAGGGGGAGGAGGATAATCTATTCCCTTTCTCCTAGATGCTGAAAGAGATGAGTGTGTAAAACGAGAATGGCTGTACTAGTGAAAGGGTGGCATGACTCCAGCGAGACACGTTTCTCCAAGTGCTGCCAGGTAGAAAAGGCAGCGAGAATGAAAAAGAGGATGTGTTTTTCCTCCTCTCTTGTTGTCACTTGCAAAGAAATGGGATGGCATTACTGTTTCTAAGCCAGACAAAGGAGAAACATTACAAAGGACATGGAGAGAAGGGGAAAAGGAGGGTTTTTCTTAACTGGAAAGGCCTGTTCATGTTACTGTTAAAAGGACAAAGAACAGACTAAAGTAATAACCATGATGAGCATCACTCATACTTTCAATACTACAAGCCATAACCACAATGGTCCTTTGAGGTAATTTATCTTCTCATAATGTAGCCGAACTTTAGAAGTGAAATTAGATTTGAGTCTCCTTTCTCTTTGTCTGTCTGTCTAACCCTCTCACAGTCCATGCACCGCTACCCCCTGGGTGTGGGTGGGTAGCCTTAGGGACGCCAAACGGGTGAAAGGGCAGAGAATTGAGGGGTGCAGGGTTTGTGCTTTCCTGCAGAATAATGGCAAGTATTGTTCCTTAAGTGGCAGCACTGTATCAAGACTATCACAGGAAATTTCTTGACATACTCATTCTGTGTCAGTCTTAAATTTCTGAGACACTTCAGAGCTGTATGTCGTGAGCCGGTCATGCTAAAGAGAGGACAATGTGTCCCTTATAGCTCCTGTCTGAGTATCGGCAAATCAAAAGAATGATTAAAGGCAAAGACAGGGCTGTACAAGTGCCTCATCATCTAGGAAGATGATTGACTGAGAGCCCTGGAGAAATGAGTGTACTTTGTATTACTAGGGCAGAATTTTGTCAGCAGATTGGATTTGACTGTTCAATATAAACATTTGTCTGGTAATTTTGTTTAAAAATCAAAGAACGCTTTATTGAATCGACTTTTGAATGTGGTTCAATGAGATGTTCAGGGTGACAGTGACATTCATGTAATATGACTGTATACGTGAAAATAAAGTAAGAAAAAGAAAATAAGTAAGAAAATAAAGTTGACCTTAAAACAACCCAAGAGCCAAAGGCTATGTTTTTAAGTTCACCATTTCTAAGCAGAAGGCCAAAGATAGTGTTACCTCTGAGCCTGATAGGGCAAGGTCTCCGTTCCTCCTGGCAGCTGCCTTGGTCTCACTCACTCTTATCTTCTGTCTTCACTGGCAAGCGAGTAAGACAGAGTTTTTAACTTGCACGTCTGCACCAGGTCTGTGCATCTTATGTCTCAGCTGCGTCTGACAGGTGTAAACACGACCTGACGCTTTAATTTAGTCATCAGGTCTAATTTTTTCAACACTACATATTTAAGTGCGAGGTTGGTGCCCGGTAAAACGGCACTGAAAATGTATCCACGTTTTGTAACCTAGATGGAGCAGAGTGTACCTCAGAGCCTGAGAGAAGCTCACTCTGCTCCAGTTTGTAATTCCACAGACTCTCCCTTCACTTTATCCAGTGGCTGAGAAGCAAAACTCCTTGAACATCTCCTGGCCAAACTGTACATTTACTGCTACTAGACAACTTCACCGCTAAACTGTAATACCTGACCTGAGTGCAGCCGCAGACACACTCTTTTTCCTTTCTCTCTTTTGCTAATTCACACTCACTATACACACATCATATGAATCGTGTTGATGGAAAAGTAGATCAGGAATGTTCACATATATTGAAAGAAAGCTGCACAAAGTGCAAAGTGACAAAGTGACGGCCGACACTTTGAGGTGCGTGGACAAGACAGATCCTATGTAGACAGTTGCTTCAGTGTGGCGTTAGTGCTGTTGTCACGCAATGCTTATGAGACGGTTGCAGTCTAGGAAAGGGATTACACGTCTGTGGTGTCCGCAGTCCATTAATGCGTTTATGCTCATTCTGCAGCTACTTTTGGAGAATGAAAAATGACTACTCAACTTGAAAAATCTCTGTCGACCGAGGGGTCTCTGAATGATGACTTTCAGGGGACAGCCCCATGTACTGTCATGGTCTAACTGTCCTTGGTTTCCCTGTTTTCTCCTCATCTACACAGTCAGTCTGAGACCTGTAGCCAGCATGGACACCTGCCAGAGATCCAGACTCTCCAGAGGTCATTATGAGTGACAGTTAAGTCTCAGCATTGGACTAATGCTTTCACTGTGGATGTGTAATTGTGATGGAGGTCTCACACGCTCCCTGATCTGCATAGGGACAGGAGAGGGCACGCTGGGAGATGAATTACAAACACTGCTCAGAATCATTCATCCATCAGAGCAGCTCTTTTCCGCCAAGCTGGAATTCCTTTCCCCTGGCTGCACCTGACAGTGCAGAAACCTTAGACCAAGCTGCCGCCAGTTCACTTTCTGTTCCAAAAGTGCAGCTGAGTTTGCTCGAGTTTTCAGGAGGTTCTCTGTCAAGACCGAGGCAGCTTCTGTCAGCAGCAGCAGCGAGCAGTGAGCAGCCAGCCTCCTCTCTGGAAGTGCCTGCAGGATCGATGTGAGGCTGTGTAGCGGACGGGTGGAGCGTGGATGGCTATCATCAGCAGTTTGACTCCACTCACTTTTCTCCTGCTCATGTTGTTTGAGTGAAAGTTTGGGTGGAATTGTTGATGAAAAGTAGTGGATGTTGAAAGAGAATAGCATAATGTGGTACAGTTGACTGTGCAGAGGGTATGCTGACTGACCAAAGAATAGGGTGTCATTTTAGAGGATCAGGTTAATACAAGAAGCTAAACACTTCTTTCATATTCAAAGTTTAAAGTTACCAAAGACTGCAAATGCTGCAATATGGCAAAAAATACATTGGCATTATTTTGACAGATATTGCCATTGGGATAAGATTCAGGATTAGTGGGATATTTTGGGTCTGTTAGGTACAGACCCTAACACTGAGATGTGATGTGTGTTGCATCTGGAGAACAAGATTTGTAGGCCAGGACATCTCTGCAGTACTATAGTAGTTCATTACAGGGATTAATGTTAATGTTTTTTTTCCACTTCTCCAATATCAATTTTTACTTGTCCCTATACAAGTTCCCTATACAAGTTCTATCTATTGGTGGTTACCAAATAACAACAAAGACTAATGTTAATTGTCATATGTATAAAATGTCATGAAATGTTCATCCCAGTTCCTCAGATTCTAAGGGGATGTCTTTAAATGTCTGGTTTTGTCAGTCCCAAGCCCACAGATATTCACTTTAATTATTATAAATGGAGAAAAGAGGGATATCTCCATATTTGAGAGGTGGAAAAACAGCATTTTATTCCTTTTTTTGCATGAAACATTTTTACTAGTAATCATTTATCAAAATTGTTTAATGGTGTAATTTTTTTTTACTACTTGGCCGGTTGGGCAAGTGATTTGCAGATTTGCTAGCCTGAAATGATCTCTTACTTGCCCTGGGGCAAGCGGCAATCCTTGTTTTTAAGCCCTACATTATAACACTATTTTGTCACACATTTTTTCCTTATCAAAAAAAAAGAAAAAAAGAAAAAAGAAGCATCTGCAATTTGGATGCTGCATTTGTCCATACTGTGATTTTGATTATATTTTGATGAATTGTGCAGCCCGTCCAGAGACGCTGCTTCATCATATGTTTTGATGACCACCAGGAAGTCGTCCTTGACACCCCAAGTCACAAAATCTAAACATCTTTCATCCTGTTTGTGAAGGAGCACAAAGTTTATGTTTGTATGCATCAACTCTTTTGCAGAGTGTTTTAGTTAACTAAATTTACAGACCTGTATGAGAGGAGGGGAAAGGCATCAGTGATGTTGCTGTGACTAATGTGTCTGCAGTCACACAGCGGCCATTTTGAACCCTGAGGTTTGAAAACTACAGCTCCCATCTGACCCATTGGTTTTGCCATATCACCGATTCCCAGTTGAAAAACATGAGTACAGAGAAATTAAGAGGATTTGAGTATTGCAGATGTGCAGCATGTGTCACATGAACAGCAGGTAGAACATGAGTGAGATCAGTCAGCTGTGCTGTCAACATGTCAGCTGTGTAAACTTATTCTAAGCTCAAGGCAGTTTATTAAATTCTGCTAAAAGTTCTGTGTGTGAAAAAGTTCAAATCAAAGGAAGCAGCAGTTTTGCATAACTGAGTCATGTCGGCTGTGTGTTTTTTCCTTCCCGGGAGGAGAATACTAGTTTCATTGTTAGAGCATGACTAGGTGGTTAGGGTGCATCCATACAAATTTATTATTAACAGCTTAGTTGTTTAAGACGAAAAAGGTATTGGATTGATATCATCTCTGGTGCTTATACATTACAAGGACCTTAAAGGTGAATTATGACAGGAACAAAGGTGGAAATGGCTATTGTAGTGCCACAGTGACTCGTGGGGTGGATGGATGGGGCAACAAAGCATGTGATTTTGGCACAAGAGACTTTGCTTCAGATCCTCTTTATTATGAAAGTTGACTTTTAACCATGACCAAGATCTTTCCCAAATCCTAGCCAGTAGTTTTCGTGCCTAATGTGGCTGACCCAAGCCGAACAAAGTATGCAAGTGGCCTAAATAATGGCCAAAAGTTTGAGGAAAGTATGACAACATGTGTTTGGCCCCCCCTCGTCACTGAAGCTTCAAAACCCCAAAAATGGTATTTGGGACAGCGCTTTGGTTGGTTGTGTTGGAAGGCAATGACAAACAAGACATTTTCTTTGTTTAGTTTAGAGGACTTGTTGGACCGTTTGAGGGTCAGCTTAGAAACTATTTATATAACTTGCTGCTTCTCTAAATTTTAGCCTGACCGTGCACCGTGTGAATAAGGTCATAGAGCACTGGGAGTTACAGCAGTGTCGTCTGCATGACTCATATGAGGATTATCTCTGAACTATGTCACAGTGAAATCAGCCCTGAGGCTCAGCGGCTGTATCTCATGTATGAATTATGATAACTCTATGCTGCACTCTGAGTTTTCATCCTCTGAATTGCACAGAAAGAGGGAGGAGGACTTAAGTGCTAAAACAGTATAAATCACTTTCATTTTCCACTCGTGTTGAGCCTTATCATCTCACTGCCGCCGAGTGATGTCATGTATAATTCTGAAGCACTCATAAAACTTTAAACTGAAGTGGTCTGCTGTATAGTTTTATGTAGATGGGTGTATAATGAGTTTTAAAGGCTGGTTTGCCCTCAATTGTCATGTGTGATATTTACAGCTTTCACAAGTACTTTAACACTCAAAACAGCCCGCTGAGTCGGTACAATCAGTGTTCGTGTTTCATGTGGATTTTTTTATGCATCAATTAAAATACAATAAACAGCTGAAGATAAAGACCTTAGAAATTCTTAGAAATAAGGCTTCCAAAACAGTTCTACCTGAAGGCCTGAGGTTCCACCCAGAATCATTTGCCTTTGAGGAACCTTTTTCTGAACAAAGGGATGGTCAAGGGTTCCGTTGAGAACACCTTTCATCCAACAAACCCCTTTTGGAAGAAAGAACTGTCTGAAGGGTTCTTTGTACTAAAATATAAATGATTTCTCTGTAGATTCTCTGTGATCCACAGAACCTTTTTTGAAGAAAGAGTTCTTCAATTATTGTTAAAGTCCTTGAAGGACTCTTTTGTCAAGAGTTCTTTGTATCATTATACTAAAGGTTTTCTTAGAAACCTGAGTGTGTTCTAGATAAAAACCTTGGAATTTATAAGGGTTCTCAGGAGAACGCCCTGGTTGGGTTCTAGATGAAACCCTTGAAATACTTGGTACTTGGTACAACCTCTTCTGGGTGGGTTCTTGTTGGTGCTTGTAGAAGATGGAAAGAATCTGGACAGAACCCCAGTGAGGGCTGTTGAATTCTGGGAAGAATGCTTTCATCAAGGGTTCTTTGTACCATAATATAAAAAGGTTCTTATTAGAGCCCCCTGGATGGGTTCTAGATGAAATCGTTGGAGTATAAAAGAGTTCTCTGTATAATCCTCTAGGTGGGTTCTAGATAAAACTCTTGGAATATATTTGTCGAGGGATCTTTGTACCATAAAATAAAAGCCTTCTTTGTGGAACCCCCTTGATGGGTTCTTGCTAGCACCATAGAAGGTGGATAGATTCTGAGTAGAACCCCTAGAGAGGGTTCTAGGTGGACCTTTTACACCATAGAAAGGTACTCATTTAGAAACTCTTATATGAGGTTCTGGTGACACCTTTCACAGATGGTAATAGGTATAACTCTTTATTTTGGGTTCTAGGTAGAGCCCTCTGAAAGCGATCCCTCTTATAAAAGGTTCTCCTGTAAGGACAAGCCAAAGAGCCCTTTATGGTTCTAGTTAGCCCCTTCAGTGTTATGGGTACTTAAACCTGTGGGTGTTGGACTGCTGTGAGAGGAGGAGGTGAAGACGGAGCGTTTGTTCTCCCTCTGTATCTCAGAGTGCCACAGTTTGATGTATGTTGAACATTTTTGGGCCTGGAGTCAGACAGTGGGACACATCCATCCATTTTTACTGCAGCAGCAAACGCCTGGAGACACCAGGTCCCTCTCAGCCAAGACCTCCGGGTCTGCAGAGCACAACTCACACTGCCAGATATCAGCGATGAAGAGGGAGGACAGAGAGGATACACACACATTATGTTTGGACTGCACGCACGCACACATATACAGGCACACTCCAGACAGGCCGTTACTGCAAATGCACACATACACACACACAGGAGACGTATTCAGTCGAGACAGGCCAGATGTTTAATCACAGTGTGTATATGTCAGACTGCTCCTCTCCCTCTGATGGAGGAGTGTTAATCTCTGGAGCTGGATGGAAGCTCGGAGCGTTGCCACGGCTGCTGTGACCAGGACCGCTCTGATAAATCACACTACGCTGACCACGGGGGGCTCGTCTGCACGTGATTTAGACCTGAAAAGACATAAAAGATCCTGTGCACCACGAGTCTCTGACAGAAACTCAATACTGAAACTTTATCCTCTCTTCACATCACTGTCCAAATACAACCGACCACTCATCTGTGCATTCATTTTGATTCTGATGTAATGATGATGTAGCTGCTGAAATGACAAAATCATTTTCACATGATGATTCATACAGTGCTGCTGATTATTGTATGTCATTAAAACGCCAAGCGATATAATTTCACATTTGTCACAATCAAATTAATCATTTTATTCAATTTACATGTAAAGCTGTTAACACCTAAACATAATTTTAGTCTGACCTAAGCCTTTTTAAGGCATGTGAACTGCTATATGATGCTGTAATATTGGATTTCTGGCCTGCATATGCTCCCCCAAATCCCAAATTAAATATAGTAAAGTATCAACCCAGTCTCTTCAGTCTGCATACAAATATCACAGTGTTATGTAACGTAAAACTTTTTAATTATGTTGACTTTTTTCCTGTCACATGGAACATAAATCCTGGCTTCATGTGTGAAAGTCCTGTGTTTCTTGCACCCATCCAACCACCCCACCTCCTCCACGAGGACTTTCAGAAGTCTAAAGTCATATTATTTGTACACATATTGAAGAGAATGGGCTGATAGTATAATGTGCCCCATCTCAGATCTTCAAGAAAGAAAAAATACAGTTTACACTGTTGAAAACAATGGCTGAAGACCTTTCTCCATTTTTCTCTCATAGATAGAGCATACATAGGGCAAAGGGGGGTGGTTTTGTTTTTTCTTCTTCTTCTTCATTGAGGTTTATTAGCAGTTGGCAAACGGCCGGTTCATGACCTCTACTTCTTTTACTCTGCTTATCAACTTCGGATGCCGACTTCTAACGAAGTTATGCTTTGCATAGCTTAGTGTATCTGGTCCAAATTAGTCGATGGAAACATGGCTGATTTTTTTTTTCTTTTTTTCTTTTTTGCACCAGTGAGATATGTTCACGTGGCAAGAGACTTGGGAACTGCTGAATCAAAAAAAAAATTGATAATGAAGATATTCAGCATTGGTTGTAGTCCTGGTTTCATGATTTGAAGAAGACTGGTTCTATAACCAATAAGGTTGATTCTTTATGTGTTATTTCTAAATGTTTAGTTTTATATATGACTGAAACCTTTAGTCGACTTGTTGAGCGATCAAAATGAACTATTTGATTTTTTTTTTAAGCAAGAAATGCTTCAGTTTCTCAGATGTGAATATTTGTGTTTTTTTTCTGAGACTTCTATGACAGTAAAGTGTTTGAGTTTTACACTGTTGATCAGATAAGAGAAGAGGTGTGAAAATGTCAACTTGGGCTCGGGAAAATTCTGATTTTGAAAAATTATAATTCTGATTTTACAGTCAAAAATCAATCCATTAATTAAACATGAAACATAATCGTTCTTTGCAGTAAAGATGGGTGATATGGACAAAATTAAATATCACAATATTTTTGACCAAATACCTTGATATCAATATTTATCAATGTTGGAACAATATTGTAGTGATGACCATTATTGCTTTCCCAAAATATTAACTCAGTGAGATTTTTGATAAATAATCATCAGTAATGTGATTGATGACTAAGTGGGTATTGTGGCAAATAATAGAACAGCTAGAATAGTCTGGTAAATGAAGAAAATACATAATTTTACTGTAATGCAGTATTTTAAAAGACAACACGTGCCATACCATGATATAATGATATCCAAAATCTAAGACGATATCTAGTTTCATGTCACAATATCGATATAATATCGATATAATACTGATAAATTGTTCAGCCCGTTTGCTGCCTCAGATTTTTAGGGGTACTGCCACAGTTAACTGTACATCACTGTTACCAAAGTGTCTACTGTGGAGTTTGTCTTGAAGTTGTTTCCTCCATCAGCACTTTCTCACAGTGGCTGTGAGGGAGTGCAGTGGAGGCTGTTGTTGTTGTGAATGCCAGCAGCAGGGAGGAGTCTGAAGCAGAGCTTGTGTTCCTTTGTATTGCAGTACTGCTGAGATAAGGCTAGCATCCACCACGTCAGCCCCTGCTGGAGCCCCGCAGGGTCGACGGACCCCTGTTGACCTGAAACTGTGATCACACGGGCTGTTTTATTACCTGACGGGTGCAACGCTGATTGATGGCTCGGTCTTGTTTGGCTGGTTGTTTCCCCGTGTGCTGTAAAGGCGGCGATGGTTCTGCAAAGTTTTGATCTGTGTTTCCTTGCTCCTCTGATCCTGTAATCTGCCTCCACTCCCCTGCATGTGTGTGTGAGCTTTCATCCCTGTGTGCATGTCTTCACACAGTCCGCTCTGTCTGTGGGCATGTTGTGTTGAAGTGCTTCTCAGAGATAAGACCCTCATTCTGGTGGCAGAGTGGTGGAGGATGAAGGGAGTGAGAACACTTTGAATAGAAGCATCCCATTTTCTCCCTCTATCTCCCCTTTCTTCTTCTTCCCTCTTATCTTTACTCCTTTTTCTTTTTCACCCCAGGAGTTTTCTCATTTCTCTCTCTCTGAGTGATCTGCAGCAGAGGCAGTAAATTGAACTGTGGGAGACTTTCTGTGTCGATCCTCAGCCTGAGAGCGACTGAGAATGGAGTCACATTAACACTGGAGCACTCCATAACCTGGCAAATCCAGGCACAGAGAGATAGAACGAGTTGGACATAAACTGAGGGAGGAATCACTGAGACTGACTCATCCAGCGGCCCCCCACTGGTGTGACTGAGCCAAAAGATGAGCAAAAAAACCCAAATCCCTGATTCTACTGTTAATAAATCTGCCTTTGAAGCACTAAATAACCTCAAGTGAAACTGATTTTAATGATTCGGTTCATTTCTCTCCACAAAACTAATTTTTACATGATCCTGAGTTGTGTATGCATATTTCATGGTAGAATTTGGGGTAGAATCGTTTTGATTATGGCTGGTTTGAAAGTTTGTTGATGGTGGTTTAAAGACAAAGAAAGAAAATCAGAAAAAAACAGACTGTATATTTTTTTATTGTTATACACAGTGCATGACTATCCAAATTATTTTGTTCGTAAGGAAATTATAGGCTGGAGATATACTTGTGTCATTAACGTAATTGTTCATCCTTGCCTATGTACCTCGTGTGTTACACCTAAACATAATTTTAGTCTGACCTAAGCCTTTTTAAAGCATGTGAACTGCTATATGATGCTGTAATATTGGATTTGTGACATGCATATGCTACCCCAAATCCCAAATTACATATAGTAAAGTGGAGGAATCCACTATAATGCACATCAGAGATAATAGACTGTATTGAACTGTATTGTAAAATGCTTACCTTCTTAGTTTGTGGAAAATTGCTCTCAGTGCATCAGTCATTGATAAAATTGCTTCGCCAACTCAGACGTCTCATGATTGGTGAACAAAACAAGGCATCTACTATGTACCCACTCCATTTTCCAACATTTTCCACAGTTCATGGATGTGATACTGATTTGTTGCCAGCTATTTTGACAAGCAAATTTGTCACTGTGCACCAAAGATGTCACATCATGCACACACTTGCCGAACTTCACAATTTTTCAGGGAGACTGCCGTTTTTCTTTGCACTCACCCAGTTTTTGGAACTTTTGGAAAGTTTCAAAGTAAAGGGGGACATTTTTTAAAGAGCAGCCTGATTAATAAACCGACCATTGTCAGCCCATCCATTGGTGATTGGCTGTCACGTTTCTGTCTTCTGAAAGGGTCCCAGTTCCAGCTTTCAAATTATAGATGGGTCTGGTTATGGGTAGTACTTTTCTGGGTCTTTTGGGGTTCAGGGTTGACTTTTTTTTTTTTTTTTTTTTACCTTTGAGCACCCTAGATGCTGTTCGCACGTTTATGGACCAAATATTGTGTCACCATGTGTATCCATCATTTGGCAGACCTCTTACCTCTTTACCAGTTTAGAAAACCACCAGACTGACCTAAAACCACATGAGCTTTATCATTCTTACACATCCATGTGTGAATGTTCCATTGCTGCTAGTATTGTTGGAGCGATTTAGACTTTTTCTTTTCTGCATGTAGCTTGGAGGTCGGTGAAGTTGGGCCAGAAATTCTTACTCAACATAGTTCACACACACAGGTGTGACCACAAATTGCCCTCCCCTTCTTTTCTTTTCTTTTCTTTTCTTTTCTTTTCTTTTCTTTTCTTTTCTTTTCTTTTCTTTTCTTTTCTTTTCTTTTGCTCTCCAGCTGTCCATTCACTCTAGGACTCTGATCTGGAGTTGTAGAAAAACACCCTCTATCTCCTGTGTCTGTAGTTTTGTCCTCTGCACTGCTGCGTGTGCTCTGATTGCCCCTCTTTATCTTATCTTCTCTTTGTAGAACACACAGCGCACGCATACTTATCTCCAATGATGCAAAACACAAACAAACCGTCTTGTAGCCCCCTCCTGCTTGATGGCCC
Source organism: Lutjanus erythropterus (assembly GCF_056507025.1). Lineage (NCBI taxonomy): Eukaryota > Metazoa > Chordata > Actinopteri > Lutjaniformes > Lutjanidae > Lutjanus > Lutjanus erythropterus. Next base: position 27,982,008 of record NC_139326.1, on the reverse strand, counting down.
TCTTTACGTCCATCTGTTGGAGGAAGCAGACGTGAGACAGAGCCACATGTTGGAGGAACACTGCCCCGACCTGAGGTGCCATCGCAAACAGAGCTGAGATAGAACATGTAGATGCAGAGGGAGCACGAGTGATAATCTTCAATCTGAGCTGATTAAATGAAGAGCAGGATCAACATCCAGATTTTGTGCTGCAGCCTCAGTTGCGTGCTCACACACAATCAACAGTTTCTGTTTGTCTGTCATGATTATTCTTATCTGCTGGGTGTTGAAATCCTTTAAAGGTCATTTTGTGTATTTCCTGAGGAGTTTCCAAAACACACTGTAACAAGTGTTTGTCGTCAGGATTGTGATGCTACAGATACGCAGATTAGCCTCTGAAGTTCATACAGCCAGTAATTACACTCAAAAATAAAGGTGCTAGCTAGAACCATAACAGGTTCTTCAGCCTGTCCCCATAGGAGAACCCTTTTAGGATCTTAGTAGAACCTTTTAGGTTCCACTTCAAACCACTTCAACCATATATATTTTATATATAATGCACTCGGGATGTTCTACAGACAATCTTTTCAGATTCCAAGGGTCTTATCTCAAACATACTCAGTGGGTTCAATTGAGAACCTTCTTATATTCCAAGGGTCTTATCTCAAACACACTCAGGAGGTTCTACAGAAAACATTTATATGCTGTATATGCTGTTTATTTAGAACACGTTGAGGAGTTTCTATTGAAAACCTTTATTTATTCCAAGGGTCTTGCCTAGATTGCACCCAAGGGGTTCTACTGTGAACCCTTTTATATTATGGTTTAAAGAACCCTTGACAACCCTTTTGGAACCCTTATTTCTAAGAGTGTAGTGTCATCCACCGCGAACGTCTGCTCCTGCTCAAACTCACTGATTTTCCTCTACTATTTGAGTATATTTGAGAATATGGTGAGTTTATTTTCCGTGTGCCCACAGGCTCACGTCATATCAGCCTTGTTAATCCTGCTGTTGTATCTCTGACAGGAGACCAGAGCTCTTTGTCGTCTCTGTGTATTTGTCTTGCTCTGGGCTGTTTTGGTAATTCAAATACTTTACACATTGCAGTGTCACGATAAAGACTTCCTCCACTTCTTCCGTGTTGTCTTACATGGATTAAAGGAAACCTCCTGTGTTTTTTTGTCGGGGTAAAGGTCAGAGCTGTATGGATCTGTTCTGAGGTCACTGCAGATCAGTCGTCGTGTTTGCTTTGTCTGTCTCCTGTTTTTCTGGATGTAAGTTTAGCCGGTGTAAAGCCTGTGACCGATCAGGAGAATGAGCTCCAGATTGTTGCGTAGTCTGTCATATGCATGTTCGTTTACATCTCCATCTTTAAAGGCTCCTTACGCTGTGTAAACTGTATGTATGACAGAAGTGAACTGTGATTAAAATCTCCCTCGTTTCTGATTTGTGTTTGTGTAACCTCGGCAAGCTGAGGTCCAGCATACCTGCGTTATTGCCGGAATTAAAGTCTTACCTCCTGCAGGCCCTGCCATCAATCAGCGCAGGGCCAGTTAGCGGTGTGCTGGATTACCACAGGTTTGACCCCCACCAGGTGTGTGCGACCTGTGTCACCGTCTCGCGTCTTAGCGGCGGTGTCGTGTTCTCCGGTGCCTCCCCGCGAGTCCACCTGAGTAGAGGCTCACTGTTCCACACGCTATCACCCTGAACCCAAAAAAGCTCAATCAGCTTTGATCCCACCCTGCGGCCCCTGGAAGTAAGTGGGGTTTAATCCCCAAAAAGCCTTAGAAAGACACAGAGGAATGCCTGGCACACAGCACACCATTCACTCAGGGATTAGACTGAGAGGAGCTCAGCTTCACACACTCATTTACTCCACCCACCCTGTGTGTGAGTGTATACTACTATGTGTGGGTTTCTGGTGTGTGTGTGTGTGTGTGTGTGTCTATACATGTATGCGACTTCTTCACGCATGCATGCGTCCATACAGTACAAGGGTTAGACAAAGTAATCTAAAAACTTTAAGGGGGTTTTGCTAACGCCGCCAGAAAGCCTGGTCGTATTAGGTTGGATGCTAATTAGCAGCATTTGTCAGTAATAAAATAGTTTTGGCAATCAGATCTTTGATACTTTAGGCTTATTAATGTTTTCAAAGCTCCAAAGAAGCCAAATGATCTGTGCCAAAGCTGAAGGTGCACTGGTCCAAAAAAAGAAGAATCATTTAGTTTGTCAAGTAAAACCTGCTTATAAAGTCAGTGCCTATGATGTTAGTCAGACTGTTTTTCCAATATAAATATGCAGACAGTCCCAACAATTACAGAGACGCTTTTTCCTATAATTTTTCACCTATCTCTATTAGGGTAGGGGGGAAAAAAATCAAAAGAGCATAGAAAGGTTGGGCAGTATATTGATATTATATTCATATCAGGATATGAAATGAGACTGGATTTTAGGTAATGTTATATTATGATATGGCATAAGTGTTTCTTTTTCCTGGTTTTACAGGCAGTAAAATTATGTAATTTTCTGAACTTGTCAGACTGTTCTAATGTTCTTATCCACATTACTAATGATGATTTACCAAATGTGTCATTGTGTTCATATTTTGTAAAAGCATCAATCAGCCCTACAATACTATCAAAATCTCGATATCAAGATATTTGGTCAAAAGTTTTAAGTCATGACAAGCAAATCCCAAATCCTAAACTTTACATTTCAAGTCCTAAACAAGTCATAAAATGTAATGTAACAAATGTAACACCATCTTAACAAAAGAGTCTCATTTTATTGTTGTTAGTGTAACTTCAAATGTCCAACAGTGTTGGAAGTTGTTGTGTCAGTGTCCATAATTTTCAACCTGCATGTTTTGCAGACTGCAGTTCATTTTTTATTGACCACCACATAGTTTTTTATGTGAACAGAATCATCTTTGGAGGATTTTTTTCCAACTGTAGTTCAGCAACGTAACATTAGTTCTTCGTGGTTCTCTCCTGCAATTTGATTGGATGCTCTAAGATTAATTCAAAGTTGATCTGGACTTTTTAATATTTGGGCTTATGGAAAGCTATCAAGTATGTTTAAGTCAAAAGGCTCAAGTCCAAGCGAAATCATGAGTCAGTGGTGTTAAAGTCAAGTTGACTGATCTCTAGGAAATTGCATTTCTTGCAGAAAATGCAGTGAGAATGCTGACAGTTGATGAATGTGCAAAATGCTGCCGAAAATGTACTGAAATGAAAAACTGGAAGCTGAAAAGACTTAGGCCTACCTAAAGGAGCTAGGTGTTGAACTTCACTGCATGAAAAGCTGGAAGCTAAATGTAATACTGTTGAAGCTGCAAATTGACATAAATTTAACCCCCCCTCCAAAAATGCTTAGGATGAACTGAATTGCTAAACACTTTGCAGCAGAAACGATGTTGAGCTGAGGGTTGTGAAGCATTGCTGAGGAAAGCAAGGCAGAAATGTGAAAGAAATTGCTGGGTGCAGACCTTCGAATCTGCCCGCTGTAGTGTAAATTGACAATTCAGTCTGATATCAGACAATGAGTCCAAGTCTTGTGACTCAGATCTACACCTGTGCCCATTAGTATCTCATGTTATGGCAAATGTATGCAAAATATCACATAAAATAATTAAACTGTCTTCTACTGCTTCATTACTTCAGACAAAACATGTTAAACGAAACTGTCAATTCTGTCTTTTGTTAGTTTATAACTCAGAGTGATTATAGTTTTGTAAAATGATCCGTCGTGATATGAGTCCTCCAAAAGCTGATTAATTATAACATTATTGAATCATAACCCAGCCCTGTTGCAAATGCTGACAGTATAATCCAAACACTTATAATGAAGAACAAGAACATTACTCATGTCTGTGGTTAATCCCCGTTTCCTCCATAATGAAATAACTGTCTGTTCATTTGTCAGTCTGGAACCTGAAGCCCGTTTTATAAACATCTGTAACCCAGAAATCAACAGCAGCTGATCGCCATCCGGTTTGATCACACCAACACTCCTCTGAACAGGCTTTCTTGATACTCCAAGGAGAAAACTGAGAGCTGAAAACGCAAACCTGCTGCCTTTAATTATAGTTTAATTTTGTGCGGCAGCAAGATTATGAATGTCCAGGAGAAACAGTGAGTGTGGAGGCCCCGTCTGTCCTGCCTGTCTGTCTGTCAGCGCACTGAGAGGAGGGTGGGATGCAGTAGTATCAGGTGGATGTTATTCAAACTCGTGTCACAGATGCACAGTGTTATGGTCAGTCTCAGTCCAGTGTGGGTGTGTTTTAACAGGTGCACGGTTGCACAGAAATGTAAAATGATGTAAAGAGTGATGCTCAGAGATGATGTTGAAGACGACGAGGCAGCAGCGTGCAGCAGACTCATCAATCTTACGCTAAAGCTGGAGAGTGGAGGGAGTGATGTTGATCCTGGCACTCTGCCACTGCTGTGAGAGCTTACCCATATGTGACTGTTTGTATGTAATGGAGCGATGGAGCATCAGTAGGTGGATTTCATATGATCTAATGTGTGATGTCAGTTTAGTTTATGATTTATTCTGCTCTCTTACCTGGGAGTATTCTCTCCTTCCTGTGGTTTTCTGAGAGTTTACTGTTGTTCTACAATCTTTCTACAAAGTTCTTGAACCATTCCAGCCTTTTCTCAAAACTGCAAACACAAAACCAAATCTTCTTCCATTTTATCTGCGCTCAAAATCAAATAATGCTTTCAGAGCATACACACAGCCAGTCGGTATATAAACACTACGGAGCATCATTACACACGACATGACATGAAGTGAAACAGTTTTATTGTGTATTATACATAAACTCATTTTGTATTTTTGAAAAGTATAGAAACAATTATATCCGCAGCTTAGTACAAAACATATTATATATTGTAAGTATTGCAAATACAGTTTATTTGATAAGCAGGTTTAGGGCGCTGAGCTTTTGCTTCAGATAATGGGGTTTAGTATTTTAGTAAGTGTGATAAACTGTACATGAGGAGAGAATCTGAGCCGTCTACATCAGGAGCATTGCATCTGCTTCTGACTCGACACTAACTGATTGTATGTGACTCAGGTCAGGTCCAGGACTTCTTCAGACATGCAGCCCGTCAGACGCACAAACACAGCCGGCTGAGCTTTTATCAGCCAGACTTCCATGTCTGCTTTCCTTTCATGCATGAACGTATCTGCTGTCAGGAAACCTATTATGGCCCTGAATACTCAAAGTGCAGATAAGGTGCAGAGTCTCTGTAGTGATTCACTGCAAGAACCTGTGAACCATAAAGGGATTGATGTCTTTAAAACGGCTTTGCATGTTGTGTGATAGGGATGGGAACTGATAAGATTTTAGTCATACCAATGGATTCAGCATATTGGTCAGGTTTATCGATTCCCTTATTGATTCCTGATGAATTTTCTGTATGGAAAAAAGTAGGCCAACACAGGTTTCAGCATCAACACAACTCTTTTGTTATCTTGGAGCATGAACACAGTGTAGAAATAAAGTAGAAAAAGGCATGCATGTGACGCAGGCATGCAAAAGCTCTACAGTCTGTCGGTCCTCATCTGAAATGGTGCTAATGTAATTACTATAATTTAAGCACATGTTATGTAGAAAGACATCATATTGCTGCTGGTGTTTCCGCCTTTACTTGAAATTATTGTACAGACATTACAAGTTCTGATGTCATCATCTCCCATGACTCCTTGTTGCAAACTTCCAGCAACAAAGATGCATGAGCTTGCCACGATTGTTCTGCATATCCAACTGTCAGAAAGAACATGCCGGCTTTTAGAAAAAGCATCAATAAGCTCAGAGGGATACCATTCTGATGGAACTGGAACCAGTTCTCGATTTTCTATCCCTAACCGTTGTGTTGAATCACTCCTGTGTCTAGTAGACGGTTTGTGGCTGTGCCAGGTCCAGGACTGGCTGCTCTGAAGGGCTATCAGAGTGTGTTGAAACACAGTAATCATTCAAGTCAGAATGCACTATCAAAATCTTTCCACTTGAAGGCATTTGTGGTGTTGCACATCTTGGTTGCACACACAAAATCTAATGCAAGTAGTTTAAGAATGAAAGAAAAGTGAGAAGTTTGAATGCTGTTTATTTTTTCACCTCATGAAACGGTGTGTTTAAGGGGCTCTGTGGTGCTTTCTTGTAAACAAAGTTATATTTTCATTCTTTTTCTCACTTAAACATTTTATCCGATCTAACAAACATGTTGAATGAATTTTCTTCCTCATAAAACATTTGCAAGGTAGATTTTTTAAAACATTTTACAACCACCATGCTTGTTAGCTAGCTACCAAGTCTTCTGCTTCTTTGCTTTTTGCTGGAGCATTGCTGCATTTCTTGGCGTATTGCCGCCACCATCTGTTGACATGTGAAATAGTGAGAAAATATCAACAGAAATGTGTTATCATGATGTCATCCACATACTTACAGTACATGTATGTGTGTCCTTGTCCTCATGCATGAGATTAGAGATGCTTGACCAGATACATACAGAGCATGAATGCTGTAGAACTTTCTTTGGCGTATGGGATGCGGGCGTACCAGAGGAAAATTTTGTTTCACACATGCATCTTTTCTTTGTTGTATGAAAAATAAATGAGATTCTTATTTTGAGCTTATTGAAGCCTCATCTGTTTCTCTTAAATCCACTCTTTGGAGACAAAAAGGAACAAAACAAAAGAACAGCAGGAGATCTTTTGCTGAGCTCATTGGTGTCTCAGAGGTTTGTGTTTGATGACCGTTTGGAGCAACAAGATTTAAATTTGACCACTGAGATAAATTTAAGATCTCCTTTAAGACAACCAAGTTTTCTTTCAGATCTCACTGTTATCTCATGAGCTAATTATTTAAGACAAATGTAAGATCAGCGCAGTGAGACGAAGAAGAACATTTTAAGATCTTCAGTTGGGTCCACAGTAGTCTTGGACTGAGACAAGATAAAGGCTATTTCTCAGGAACCAAATTTAAGAAGTATATGAGAATGGTCGGCGTCTCATATTGGGCTTAAATTGAGCTACTTAGGAGACACAGGCTAAACAAAGATGAAATTTTATTTTATTTTGAACTTTCTCTTGATAGACTGACTTGACCCAGCATTGTAGGGAGGAATTTCTGATGTTGTCAAAAACTCGCCGAGCTTCTTTTGAATATGAAAGCTTGTTGCATTGCTGGTTTCAGAAACTGACGTAGCCCCTTAAATTCTAACATCACAGAGGTGTGGGAGGTTTCAGACACTGTTCAATGATCTGACAGGCACCTAGTTTGAAATTTACTGAGGTCTTAAATTTTGATGGGTTTCATGTTTTTTTTTTCTAACATTAAAGGGTCATGTGGTTCACTTTGAACTGAGAGAGTTATATTACCACACTGAGTTTCTGAAAGTGTTTCAAAATCCTGTCACAGAGAACATCATTTCACACAATTCCTTCACTTTAACAACAGTTAAAAATCAAAATAAACAGGTCTTTCTTCGAACTACAAACTCAGATATAGGGGGTTTTACTCAACAGTTTATCTTTCTACAGACTGTTAATATTGGCAGTCACGCATATTTACAGTGACGAGGGGAATATCTGATGCGAACATGTTGCAAATAAAATTTCTTCTCACCAACTCCTCCTCCTAAGTATGTGGTGAAACAGTGGTCTTAAGCTATTTCAGTGCGTTACATCCAACATTTTTCACCCTGACAAACCTCTGAGCGCGGCCGAATACCTCCACAGTAAAATGATCCAAACTTATGAAGGCAAAATGGAGATTAGTCCGTTACATGAGCTGTCCCAGAGGAAACTGACAAATCAAATGATTTGCTATGGTGGAAGAAATGGACAATGCTCTGTGAGAGAAGCTGAATCATGAGGAAAAGTGAAACAATAGTGAAGAAAGATTTGGCCTACTTCTTACCACACATGTCTGCTGCTGCTCTCAGTTCATTTATAGCCCTGCGGAGCGAGGCAGGTTTATGGTTTGCTATTGAGGCAGAATATCGTCCTGAGGGGAGATGGAACGGCTACAGTCTGGCAATCTGTCCTGGCTCTGGATGGACGAGTGCAGTCACTATCACGCCGTCATTGTGTCCGCCTGGAGCTTTCGTGTTTGGTTGCCATGGATCCAGCTGCTTGGTTGTCAGTAGGGGCTTGATTGTTTTTATTGTTTACATGGGTGGTTAAGGAAAAGTATAGGTTATTGAAACCTTTTTCTTAACAAGACCTTCTCTCATGTGTACTCACACACACAAATCATACCACAGGGGGGAAATTACACTTGGCTGGTGGGGCAACGGGCCTCTAAGCCGCAATAAGTGAGCGTTCAGACCAACCTTGGACAAATAAACTGTGTGTTGGACTGGATGTGTCCTTCAAACACTCAGGGCAAAAGGATTTACTCACCCAGCACTGAGTGTGTGTACAGCGGAGGACGTGGGGCAGGATGTTTAGCTGAAGGTTTGTGGATTGGCCTGCGCTCTGCTTGGCTGCAGCTGTGGGCAGAGAGCTGGAGCGCTTGTCAACCTCTGTATGGTAATGAACAGGGTCAGAGTCAAGGGGCTGCTGGCCAGGAATTCAACAGCATGTTTTTGCAGAAATCAGCAGTGTGTAAACTTCTCCACTGCCACTCCTACAGCAGTTAGTCAATTCACCATCTTTTTATTCTTTTTATTTTTATTGGGTCTTTGCAAGCCATTGTTTGGATAGATTTCATCTTCCAAAACTTTCTTTCTGTAACATCTCATCTTCCATTTCATTACAACCTGGGTCTTATTCAGAGTTGGGCAATAACATCACTTCCTAACATGCAAGGAGCGAGCAAACTCCAGTGGATGGAGAGTGAGTATATTAAGTCTTGAGGTTATTTATTCATATTTAAGTCAGCTTTGTTGCTATATACTGTATACTGTATACTTCTTTTGACCAAAGAAAATATGTTTGAGGTGAAGTAAGTACACAAAGCGTTACACTTCATGTGTATACCAATTCCCCAAGATTGATCTGATTTATTTAGATTTGATCCTCCTTCCTGGTAGGGCTGGGTAATATATCGATATTATATCGTATCATGATACGAGACTAGATATCGTGATTGATTTTAGATATTCTAAAGGCTGCATTACAGTAAAGTGATGCAATTTTCTGAACTTACAAGAGCGTTCTAGCTATTCCAAAATTTCCCTTTACCCACTCAGTAATTATATCCACATTACTGGTTATTATTTATCAAAAAATCTCATTAAGATAACAGTTTGTGAAAGCTCCAGTAGTCATCCCTACAATATTGTCTCAGTATTGGTATTAATATAAAAAAATATTGTGTTTGGTTTTGTCTATATCACCCAGTGATAATGCAAACAACTCATGATATCACATTAGCTGCTTCCACCCCTTGGAGTACACAACATGTCATCAGTCACAACCTGCATGATCAATAATTATTGATATCAACTGATATGAATCTTTACTATTGTGATAGGTTTTTCAGTTATATTGCCCAGGCCTGCTTCCTGGTAAGAAGATCACACTGTATCTGGGCAGCTGTCACGGGGTGAACATCGGGTCATTTGTCCCAGGCCGTGGGTCAGGGAAGGCCCATCTAACTTTAAAATAATCTACTGGGATAATTTTTCAATAGTACATATTTGTAAAAACTAACTAACTAAACTATATAGCATGTGTAAGTCACATAAAAGCTTGTTATTTTTTTCAATTAAAAAAATAATTTTACTTTCTCTCCCTAAGGTCACAAGTTTAAATCTAGCCAGCTCCTCGACCGCCTCAGCAAACTTTCAAAAAGTCCGCTGCTCAGCAAAATAGAGGGAAATCAAAAAGAGAAATTGATCACAGAGGCGCAAGGGACTTTATGACCAGCTGTTTGAACAAAAGATATTTAAGTGGTAGGTGCAGCAGCAACATGTACAGCCCCACCTGCCATGGGCGTGGAGGGTACTGCTATTATCTTGCTCTGGGCAGGACCAAGACATCCAGTGGGCCTGCATTGTATTCTTAATAGCTGAGATGTCTGAACTTGGCTGCCTCACTCAAAAGAAGTCTGACTGTGCAAGAATGAGCACAGAATGATTATTATTTGTTAAGTGGGTTAGATAATCTAGTTTAACTGTTGGTGTCTTTACAACTTGTCTGCCTGTGTTTCTTCACCGCATCAGACTTTATTGTGGTCATGTTGACGTGAGTACATTGATGTCACTCCCAATAGAAACCGTGGCCAAATACAGCATGACCCGGGCTGTAATAAAGTAGAATTATCCTTTAGAGGAAAACCAGCTTCACATAATGTTGATGGGGTTTGCTTATTTTAGTCATGGAGGCTTATAAAGCGTTCAACAGCCTGCATGATATTTAAACAGCAATAACTTAATGTGTTATAGTTGATGTGTGTCTGTGGTGGTGTAATTCTGGTGCTGGCTGTTTTTAGAGCTATTGTTTTTGTCGGCCACTTGTGGCAGCATTTTGGCTGAGAGGAGTGTGGTTTAATGACTGCGGTGTGTCGGGAGTGTTTTATATGAAGAGGTCACAGACAAGGCGGACCCCTCCCTGCCACACTAAAGCAGCGGCAGAGAACTGTGTGGTTTCACCCAGTCATGTCCCGTTCTGCAGCTCTGTAGTCCTGTTTTCACTGGTTTCCCCGGTGACCACAGGAGAAGACAGAGATGGAGAGATTGGGGGGAAAAGGGCTGCACATCATTGGATAAGATGCCAACCGAGGTCATTGAACGGGAGAGTGACGCCAAGGAAAAGTTTACAAAGCAGCTTTTATGTGGGTCAAGCAGGGTCACGAGGGAGGAGCCGCGTTTTCATCGGGCTTCTGTGTTATTGTGTCTTTCTTAATAAAAGTGAAGGGTGTTAGCTGGATCTTCGGCCTCCGCGACAGGCTTTTATTAGACATCTGCTGCTTTCAAGTGGAGGAAATGTTTAAAGATGGTGGATTTGCAGTCCGTCTCGACCACATACTATCTCAAATCAGTAGACTGCAATATGACAGATGTGCCCACCACTAATTTTAGCCACTTTAACCAGACCGCAGCATTGTTTGCTTTCATGGCACCGAGAAGATTGTTTCCATTTTGCCATATGCTTCAGGTTTTTGTTTTTGGATACTACTGGGACAGCAGCAAATTAGAGTTATTCCATTTTTAAATTCACTTCAAATTCTTTGGTTTTGTTCTGGGTAAACACCAGATTCTTTTTCTGTTTTGTGTCACAAGCAGCTTCTCTTGCTGTTGTGGACATTCAGACAGTGTGTCCCTTCTAAAAAATAATAACACAAATCTAACTAGAAAACGCTGCCCCTCCTCGTGATGCAGGAGGAAAATGGTGCAGTCCAATAGGTGCTCAACACTGTTTAAGAAGGTCTGAGGTCTGTGCAAACACAGAATCAACTTGATAAAGGTAGTTGTGATACAACATGCTGAGGGCAGCCCAAGTGTGTTTTTAGCTGCGACCAGCTGCTCTACAGGTCACTCCATTGGTCGGTCCACAAGCATTCTCCACCCTTTGGCGGCCACAGTTGGTGATGGTTCGCTTCACCCCTTATAATATAGCCATTAATCGATTTTCAAAGATAGTTAGTGATTAATTTAATAATCAAATAACTGATTAATCGTTGCAGCTCAGGCAGAAAGTTCCTTCTTACGCTGTTGTGACTTATTCCCACTTCTTATACTTAAATAGCTGGTTGCAGCCATTGCAAACTTGTGCTTATTTTCTTTAAACACCAGTCATGTTCCTCACTTGTTAGATATCTGTAATTTTACAGCATTTAGCAGCACTTTTATCCTGTTCTTTCTTCCTTTTAATGTGCTCCTTATCTGCTCTACTTCTCTCTTTTCCTGTTCTCTCTTTCTCCTGCGCTGTACACTTTTTCTCCACAGTGCTCAGTCCCATGCACTCCATGCACTGACTGAACATTGTGTTGTGTTTGTGCTGGCGACCAACAGCAGGTGATGACAGAGCGACCCTTGTGTTGTTTTGTGTTTTTTTTTCTCTTGGATTTACCCATGTCATTTAACATTTTTAAAGGCAGTCCTGTCTGTGCTCCTGATGGCTGATTTGCTCGTGCTGGTGATAGAAGGAGAGAGCGCCACCGCACTGCTACACCCTAAAACACGTGGTAAACAAACAGTGGAGGCAGGTCTGCTCTGCTCAGTCATTAGAGGCAGTGGTGGTGAGTGATTATGAAACAAAGCTCAATTTCCCTGTAATTAGGATCTACAAGTGCCTTGAGGGTATTCTCCACAGTCTGGACCAAACCTCTGTGGGGTGGATAGTTGTGGGTCTGTCATGATGAAGCCTTCTGGAAAATACAATAAGCAGGAAGCGTGACGGGAGGAAGATAGGGAAGGTTATGGAAGGTGAGTGCTGCATCCTGTGCAGAGAGCTCTACCTCGCCGCTGTCTGTGTCCAGTGAGCCCAGTCTCCTGTCCCAGTATGTCAATGGGAGCTCATGTCTTCAGGCCAGACAAACACCTCTGTCAGCAGACCGCAGTCACCCCACCAGTCAGACCACTCAGCCCGGCGCTGCTCTGTAATTACACACCACCGCCTGCTGTGGACGGGGGCGGGCGGGCGGGAGGGGGGCAGTCAGCCTGAGATGCAGACCCCATCACTGCCATCAGCATCACTACAGGCATGTGGTGGAAAAACAGAGAGAGTGAGACAGATAGGGAGAGTGAGTTAGTGAGTGAGAGGGAAGGTGAGGTAAAGACAGCCCTGTCTGGGACAGAGGGGCGTGAGGAAAGGCAGGAGACCCTCCCCCTTCCTGTGAAAGATTAGAGGCTGTGTGTGCAAGCACATCTGGATGGGCTGGAAGAGCTGAAAGGACTGATGTGGGAATCTGCAGAGCCAGGACTGAAGGAGATCAGTGAAACAACAAGTGGCCTCTGCAGCTTTTTTTTCTCTTTCTGTGGTTATGTTTGTGCAACGTGTTTGAAAATCATACAACCCCAATTCCAAAAAAGTTGGGACTTTATGTAAAACAGAAATAAAAACAGAATGAAATTATTTGCAAATACTTTTTTGACCTATATTCAATTTAATACAGTACAAAGACAAGATATTTAATGTTCAAACTCATCACTTAATTGTTTTTTGTAAATATACGTTCATTCTGATTTTGATGCCTGCAACATGCTCCAAGAAAGAGGAGCATATTTACCACTGTGATGCATCGTATTTTATTTGAACAGCACTCAGTAAGTGTTTTGGAACTGAGGATACTGATTGATAAAGTTTTGAAAAAGAAATTCTTTTACATTCTTGCTTGGCTTCACGTGCTCAACAGTCCAGGGTCTCCAGCATGTCACATTTTCAAAGGGAGACAGGTCTGGACTGCAGGCAGACCAGTCTGATATCTGAACTCTTTTACTACAAAGCCACAGTGTTGTAACACATGCAGAATGTGACATTGTCTTGCTGAAATAATCAGAGAAAACTCTGAAAGAGATGTTGTCTTGATGGCAGCATAAGTTGCCCCAACTGTATGTACATTTAAGCATAAATGGTGCCTTCACAGATTATTACCAGTGTTGGTATCAATCTGGATGGTCCTTTTCCTCTTTAGCTCAGATGTCACGATGGCCTTGATTACTGAAAACAATCTGAAATGTTAACTAGCAGACCACAGCACACTTTTCTGCTTATTATTGATATATGTCTTTCTCTTTGCATGGTAGAGTCTTAACTTGCATTTTTAGATGTAGTGACAAACTATGTTTTTGGACAACTGTTTTCCTAAATATTCCATTCCATCAAGAATTGATAAAATGTTCAAAAAACATTTTAAATTGAGAAGCTATGTTTCACTGAAATGGCTATGATCGGGACAAACATCATCAGATGTGCACTTATTGAATCCATAAGAGTCTCAGCTTTCTAGCCATTTTCAATATATGTCCTTCTAATGCTGTTTAGGAACCCCTGTGTTCATAAATATTCAAATATTATAGGCAAAAATAACACATTTCAGGGGACCGCTTTGAAAAGGTCAAGCACGATAAAGATGTTAAAATCCACCAGTCAGTCTTATTTGGACAAGTGTGAATGGAGACAGAAACGAATCCAATCAAGTAATGTAAATTATAAAATATAGGATGCAGTTCAAACTAGCCTATTTAACAGGATGAAGTGTGCTGACTTTAAAACTACTCCAAAAAGTCCAACTACATAAATCATCTCCTCAAGTGCAGTAACCAGACTAAATGTAATTAATTATTTTCCCCCTTTGTTGTGAGTGATGGAGGTCCAGCTCTGTGGAGGGTGTGGTGGCGGGGCGACAGTGTGTTTCCCTGCATTGCTTTGGCTTTAAGTGTCTGTGATGATTGATGAAGTGAGATATGTGTGCATGAGGTGAGACCTGCTCTCACCTCAGGGTCCTGGAGGCTTTAGCGTGGTTTCATTTGCAGCAGGTCTTTGCAACACCTCACCTCCACTTGTAAATCGGAGCAGATGTAGACCGGCTGCCTCACTGCACTTGTTTTCAGCTCAAAGGCAGTGCGGAGGTGAGGATTCAGCCTCGCTTAGATTAACTTTTTCCTCTGGGATCAATTATCTGACCGATTGTTGTAGTGTGGCCACACTTCCTTCTTACCTGTAATTACAGCTGACTCTGTCCAGTGTGTGGGCTGCTCCACTCTCAGGCCGAGAGGTGCGGGAAGGCACGGGGGCAATTCCAAAGGAAGGAAATGATGAAGTATGTCCCACCCTTTAAGTCAGCCACCTAATAAAAGAGACCTGCGACCCTGGGAAAGCGCAGTAAACACTGGGGTTCAGGTGCAGGTTTGCACCAGGCAGAGCACCAACTCTTGATGACTGAGACCAGCCAGTTGTGTGAGAGGTGGAAGATGCTGACTGGTGCTTTAATATGTTTTAATTCCAGCAGTGATTGGTTTGAGCTGACCATCAGTGAAAATGCATGGTCCAGCAACTTTCGTATATGAGAGAGGGATGCACCGATCCTCCTTTCATTTACTGGCGCCAATTGAAATACCTCAGCTCAGGGTATCTGCGAGAGCACTGATCCAATACCCGGGGCCTAATTACAGAAAAAAATCCTACTGTTGTCCTATCTTAAGTTTGAGAGATAAGAAAAATCCTATCTTCCTACTAAAGAAGCAATTCCTAACCTAATCTCTGTTTTATCCTATCTCAGACCTCACATCTTGTCTTAACTTGACAGCCTGTATCCTTAACAATGGTTGTTTCAATTCACTTGTCACTGTCTAGTGAGCTTGCTGTGGTGTACAAGAAAAGACAATTTAGCATTGAAGAGTCTGGGGCATTAGTCTGTGGAGGAGAGGAAGCCCCAACTTTTTGGGGAGTTTTCTTCCCAATTGTTGGCCCAGAAAGATTTGGACTGATGTAGCATGTTGATCAAATGCTGTGCTATGCTGTCCTATCTTAGGATTACTAAGAACAGGAAATTCTTCAGTTAGGACAGTCCTGTAATAGCTAGATTCCTATCCTAAAATAAGATTCTTTCCTAAACGTGCTTAGGAAACATGTTTCTGTAATTCAAAAAAATCTGTCATCCTAAACTAAGATAAGATAGGATAGGACAGGGAGTTTCTGTAATGAGGCTCCTGTTTTCTCTTTCCCATTTTGAAAATCTGTGTGCACAGTGATTGCTGTAACCCAAACTGATTGATTGAAAATGCTGAATTTGATAATGACATAGATCAGATATAGATCTGTAACGCCATAAAAGACACATGATCTGCTTCATCGGGTCAGTACTGACGTGTATCCCTAGTAGAAGACCTGTCTCAAGACCAGGGTCAAACACGTGTGTAAAATAGTTTGCTCAATTAAAAAATACTCTGGTAATACTTGTCCTGTGCAATTAGTGCTTTACTCATTAAATTAACTATGAAGTCAGTAGATCAAACCACACCTGAATCAGCTGCACTAAACTGCTCATATCTGTCACACAACTTTAATTTGACTCCCTTTTAGTAGTTCGTTTCTTCAGTGATTTATTTACTAAATTTAACTTTACTGTGCAAAAGAATTGATAATTGATTGCTTAACACATTGCTGTCTTTTCAACTGTTCTTAACATAGGGTACCAGGTCTGCTGAAACAACTATTTTTTTTAGTTCAATTTGCAGAAGTAATTTTTAAAATATGCAATAAATGGGTTCCATATAGTTTTTTTGGGAGGAAAATGATCAGTAGACAAGGACAGATTGAGAGGAAGCAGCAGGAGAAGAACAGAATGAAACAGGATCACATCACCTCAATTTGTCTCATAAGGATTCAAAAATAGACAAATGCTCATTCAGCAAACATATGTTCAGAGTATCCACCTTGTTCAGCTCGGCTTGTTTCAAGGAGGACCGTGTTCTCTATGAGCAGACCGTGTGTGTGTGTGTGTGTGTGTGTGTGTGTGTGTGTGTGTGTAGCAGTCTTCAGTCTGTCCGAGGTGGCGCAGAGACAGAGACAAACGCCTCCCCTGGTCGGCTGTCAGCACCTGGTCACTAATGATGCTGCAGCGCTGAGCTCAGCTAATTGACCAGACAGAGATGGATCAGGACCTTGCGCTCTGCTGTGTCTGCTCGCTGCACTGTGTGTGTTTCTGTGTGTGTGTTTTGATGTTTGCATTCACATCTGCTGCCAGGCCCTACACTGTAGCTCCTCACAGGAACTTCAGACTTTGCGATAACACAATTACACTGAAGGAAACAGCACAGACAAGCTTTTAAAGGCTGTGCAACACAACTTCTGCTTCACTCTGTCTTCATTTATTCACCTGCTGTCTGCTGCTGCAGACCATATGAGAGGATGACAGAAGTCTCGCTTCTTAAGGCCTGTCTGTTTGAAGGCTGCTGAATCCTCCTCGCAGAAGCAGAGAACAAATAAACCTTACAGAGGTGATGAGCTCGGAGGATCAGACAGTCGGTGCAGCTGAGTGTGAGATGTCTGTGTGTTTAAGGGCTCCAGTTGGCAGCGCTAACCGGGCTCTTAGCATGAGGACTCTGGTTTATTTTCACTGGGAGAGTATCACTGAAGGAATGACCTTGGCCCATTAATAATACGACCAGTGTGTGTGGGTTTGTCACACGTGCACTTTCTCACACACACACAGACAAAACCCCACACCAGAGCACACACCTTAGTTTGTAGAGCGAGGCGTACAGCTGCAGCCCTCTCGCTGTGGTGGTACCAGCTGAGCTCCAAGTGGGTTTTTTAAGGCCAATAATAATAACTCTTGACTAAAGCTGCCATAATAAGAATATAATGATATAATAGTAACAGATTTTTCATGCTTTTGTGGAATCCAAATCAAAAATGTTGCTTTCTGTTTGAGTGCAGCCGGGCTTCCCCCTTCAGCCGTGTTCACGCTTGGCATGAATGTGTGTGTGGAGTTGGCCCACAAACAGTGTGTTACCAAGGCGAGCGACCATTCACTCTCCTTCTGTCCACATTGTCATGTCCAAGCCTGTATAACTATTTTTGTTGGACGAGTTATTTGTCATTTCAAGACAATATAATAGCATAATATTGCAAGTACGGCCTTTCAAAGAGCAATGAGCTTTTAATTCTTAAGAATATTCAGACATCTGAATTGACATGTGAAAAAGTATAATGATATCATAAATACATAAAACAAATAATATGTAAACCCACAGAGTCAAATCAACAAATAAAACTCTTGGGCTCTGTTAACAAAAATGGTCTTGCTTTTGACATAGGGGTGTATAGAGTCAGTGTGTTTGGAGGAGCTGTCTGGGCTCAGCCCATGGTGAAACTCCAACACAAACAGTAGATTACGAGAACACAGAAGCAGTGCAACCAGAAATGACAGCAAAACATGCCTCAGAATAGGTTTTTCTGGTGCAATCAGCTTTTAGACACTGCTCCCAAGTCTTACAATGTTCAGGAAAACCCTGCTGTTTATCATGGTGGCTAAAATGTAAACAAATAAGTAAGTAAACAAATACACATATAAACACAATGGACAATACTGAGGTCAAAAATTATTGAGGTCATGTTCATATATTGTACAATGTACATGTAATATAATATATAAAAATAATACGAAGTATAATGCAATACAACAGATATAATTTAGCCAGCATAGTATTGATGAGTTACACAATGAATATTTAGTGTAAACTAGAACGAGACAGCAACTTTTCTAACCACATTAACATTACTAAAACTGTTATTACTATACAGTGCACATCATTACAATAACTTTTGCCTGGTTCCAAATTCAATAAAAACTGTGACATTTTCAGTTTACCTCTTCAGTGGACATGCTTTTTTCCCTCTCTCTTATTTCCAAACTGGTGCTGATTATGTCTTCATGGAGCGACGCTCTGAGGAAACTCAAAGTTTTTCCCCCGTCAGATGGGGTTTCCCTAGGTTATGGTTAGGCATAGGTAAGGTGAGGGGTAACAGGGAAACAGATTTCAACACAACACCTGTTGTCTTTGCTACTCAACAACTGGAAATGCTAGGGGGCTGAAAAGCTGTCTGTTTCCACTTTAAACTAACTGAAATCCATTATATTATAAGTTGAACTACACTCACATGTTGATATTTTCTTTTAATTTGACAGGCTAGTGTTCAGTCTACTCACAGTCTGTGTTTTTCATTTATTTAAGCAGCGAGTGATGTGCAGCAGAGGAAACACGGGAGAGAAACAACAAGTCCTGTCTGGGTTTCATCTGACGCCCACGGGGCTACATGTGTGGCTTGGCAGACCTATTGCTCAGATTTCGGCAAACAATTTCATTGGTCTGTCTAACCTTAGCCCCCGGCTACAGGCTCAGAAAGCCCCTCTCAACTTTTGGATACCTGCAGAGCTCCATTATAAACTTTCATTTTGATAAATTCAGTCTGAAGTAGCTTTTAAAGGCTTCTCATCACTGAGTCCTGTGGGGCTACAGCTAATGATTATTGTCATAACTGATTAATCTGTCAACCATTTTTTTTCATTATTCAATTAGTGAAAAATGTGAAATACTGTTTCCCAAAGCCCAAGATGATGTCAGGATGATGTCTTCAAATGTTTTTATGTTGTCAGCAACTCAAAGAGGCCGAGTTTACTGTCATAAAAGACATATAATATTCATACAGGGTTTCCTTAAAAAGTCTAAAAAGTCAACGTTGCATCAACCTTTAAAATTTATATTGATTTCATTGTAACAACTGAAAACACAAACAGCATTAACAATCACTAATACAATCTGTGCTTGTACTTTTTTTTGCTAGTATGGACATGAAATAGGTCTTATATTTCATTCATAATGCACTTAAAATGTCTTAAATTTCACTTTTTCAAATCTGCAGAAACCCTGATCATATTTGAGGAGCTGAAATCAGAGAATTTGGACATTTTATTCTGGAAAAAATTACTCAAAAAGATTAATGAATCATCAAAAGAGTTGGCAATTAATTTAGTAGTTGACATCTGATAGATTGACTAATCATTGCAGCGCTACAGTCCTCGCACCTTTTCTTGCGGCTACAAATTCATTTAAACATAACATCCAGTGAGGGGCGGCTGTTTAGCTCAGTTGGTAGAGCGTCCACCCCATGTATGGAGGCTATCAGTCCTCTGCAGCGGCTGCTGGTTCGACTCCTGCCTGTGGCCCTTTGCTGCGTGTCATCCTCTCTCTCTTCGCCCTGCTTTACTGTCTACTCTTCAGCTGTCCTATCAAATAAAGTCAAGAAAAGCCCAAAAACATAAGTTTGAAAAAAATAAATAAAATAAAAAATAACATCCAGTGCATATCATCATGTGCTTGAGCATAAACAATCCCACAGGCCATCCGTCATCACTGCCTAAACACACTCACTCATGAAATGGAAAGATAACCTTCCTGCTGTGACCTTCGCTCATATCTTCCTCCTTTTCCTCTGAGATTATTGGTTCAGCGAGGGTAATGATTTTTCAAAGAGTGTTTGTAAACAAATTACTGAACTGGGAGTATGTGTATGCCCGTGTGTGTGTGTGTGTGTGTGTCTGTGTGTGTGTGTGTGTGTGAGAGAGAGAGAGAGAGAGAGAGAGAGAGAGAGAGAGAGAGACGTGGAATGAGAGACAGAGCTGATGTCAGGATGGCCTCTGGCCCACTGAACTCTCTGTGGGGGGATTCCTCTAATGAAGAGCTCTGACTCAGTCTCTGATATGGGCCCAGTGCAACATGGGGGCAAAAGGTCAAATACATTCACACATTTCTTTGACACCCCCCCTCCCCAGACTGGGGCAATTAGCCCACTGAGAACAAAGCGTGGATACAATGAGCCGCGTCCATCGGGGGGCGTTCATTAACCGTGATGATGTTATTGTTGGCCAAGAGCGCGATGGATCACACTCGAGGCATCCGACTCATCCTCGTGCACACACACCCGCCGCAGGCCTTGTAGGTAACAGACACCGTCACAGGAGAGGCAGAAGAGAAGAGGGGTGTTGCAGGATTTTAAATTTGTTGTTGCAAGACAGACAGAGGGAGAATGAGAGGTGTGTGTGTGGGAGACAGTTGTCCTTGTGCCAAAGCCGGCTTAATGCTTTATACAATAGCTGGAGTGTGGGTGAGGGGATCTTGGCACTTGAATGTTCTTTACTCTAGAGGGAGAAGAGGTGCCGTTAGGGGTGAGAGCTAGATTTCCTATCCAGAGCCCCCCTTTGTAATTGAATGCAGCCATCTACATGAGCCGAGCTCCAGAGAAAAAAGTCCCCGGCATGTGCATGTACACACACAGATACCAAGTTAACTGAAACTAAACTAAAGACTGAAACGCGGTCTGAAGAAACAGTTTAGTCAACTGAAGTAAAAATAAAAACTAAACTTAATATAACTATATAACTGTAAAGATGCTAATGTTTTAGACTTTGTCACTTAGTCAAATTTGTTAGTACAACAAGCATGAGGAGCATCAGTGCACATGTTTATTGAGACTGTAAAGTCCACATGATTATGTGTAGTGTTACCCTCACAAAGTGTTGAGTTTGTATTGTAATGTATATTCTGTTACTTTTAAATCTTGCCCCAGACAAATACCTCCATATTACATTTTAAAAAGTGGGAATTCACTATAGCTGCAACCTGTTATTGACCTTGACCTCTGTGGTTAATGTATAAGGAGGCCACAGAGGCCTACAAAGAAGAGTTCATGAGTTTAGTCATATTAGGTGAATGCATGTAGAAGTCATGCACCTTTTTGTTTTGTTTGTTCTTTGGCTCACGACCAACCTACACACCAAATCATGTGCGAGTCTGTGGATCCACTTGGAGGGTATGCACCTTTCTGCGATAGGCCGCTCCCATTAGAACATCCCCTTTTATCCAATTGGCTTGAACACACGCTTTCATACACTTGACCTCCATGCCAGATTTCAGTCTGTGGCCACCTGGAGGATGTGGACCGACCGACTGACAGAGCTGCTTCCCCGTGTGGACTGAAGTGTGGTACAGACGAGTGAGGAGCACATCAAAGTGTATGTTCTCCTCTTGACTCTACTGTGTATACAAGGTTTATAATCGTTATCGAAACGTGGAACGGTTTTCCGCGATCTAGAGCTCCTGCCATAACATTTCAGCCTCAGGTCTTACATGGTTTACATCCATCTACACATGTAATCCTCGGAGAAATACCCAGAACCCAAAACAGTGAAATCATGAGCACAGAGGTTGAGGAGGGGGAATTATTGCGGCGGTCTCAGTTTACCCTAAACCATGTGTTCTGTGTACTTTTCATACTCTTCCTTTGCCCTCTTTCTCCCCCTTCTCTTTGGGTAATCACTAAACCATTATGCTTTCCTGTCTTAAGTTCCCGAACGTTTATTTTTCTTCGTGACAATAAGCTCTCCATTTTGCTGTCCTGCGTCTGCAGCGGATAGAGACGGATCATGACATGAGATGTTACAAAAAGTGAGGCTGAAAAGGAGAATACGGCTCTGGTGCTGCAGGTGCTATTTCATGGCTTCTTTTAGTATAACACTTGGCGTTGACTGTGGCGGCTGGCCACTGAACGCCAAAGACGTGCTTCCTGGTGGCTAATGAGGTGCTGAACCCAGCCTCTTGTTTGTATCAGGAGCACCTGGGCCGAGCAGAGCCAGAGCAGGCCAGACAAAGCAGTCAGTCTAGCTTTTCCACAAAGGTCTGCCCATTCAAAACATCCAGAACCCAGGGACACAAACTCCCACACTTCATAAAATGAAGGCAAGACAGAATGCGAGCCGAGACTACCCATTCTCTCTGCACAAGGAAACTATTGTTTGTCTTTACACGCCCTCTCTCCCAGGCTTTGAGATTTTATGCTCCATAAAGACACAAGGCAAAAGGAAAGCAACTTGGCAGAGACGCAGCATGCACACTGTTTATCTCTTGGAAATGTAACGGAGACAAAAAGCTGCAACTGTCACTGGAGATTTATGTTTCTGTCTTCTCTACAACTGGTTTTGTCAGCTCTTTCAGGCTGATAGTAAGAAGATCACCTGTTGGACAGCAGGCTGCATACTGTCTTTATCACTGGACTGATGACTTCACATTAAATACAAAATGACTTATCGACACCTGCTTCCTATTAATGAGTTCATGGTTCAGTTGAGATACTATAACATTTTTCTGTCTCTTTTTCTTCAGACTCTGTAGTTGTTTCTCTGTCGTCTGTCCAGACCGCTGACTGTCCTATACAGTCACTGTAACTGTCATTGAGATCTGTAGCCCAAAAAACACCTTCACGTCAATATAACCTGAGAATGTAAACAGTTGATACATCTAGGGTTGCATCTAGTGATTATTTTCATTAATCAGGGGA
Organism: Lutjanus erythropterus; assembly: GCF_056507025.1. Classification (NCBI taxonomy): domain Eukaryota; kingdom Metazoa; phylum Chordata; class Actinopteri; order Lutjaniformes; family Lutjanidae; genus Lutjanus; species Lutjanus erythropterus. The sequence goes on along the minus strand of NC_139326.1, from coordinate 27,959,231 downwards.
TTATTTACTCAATTAAATTAATTCGTAAAATGTCAGAAAATGGTGAATATGTTGATCACTGTTTCCCAAGGCCTAATGTGACATCCTCAAATGTCTTGTTTTGTCCACAACTCAAAGATATTCAGTTTAGTGTCATAAAGGAGTAAAGAAACCAGAAAATATTCACGTTTGAGAGGCTGAAATCAGAGAAAAAAAATGACTTTTTTTAATGAAAAAACTGACTCAAAATGGTAAAATAGTTACAGATTAATTTGATAGTTGATTAATAATCAGTTACTCATTGCAGATAGATAGTTACTCCAGATAGAGCCGTACTGCCAGACAGGCAGACCATTAATATTGAACAATTTCTCTGATTTCTGGATTTATTTCATGACAGCGGTTTATATTTTTTGACAATATCTGCACATGACATCTACAGGATTGCCATCATTAAAGAAAGGTTTTGGTCATGGCAAACAAACCATAGCTGCATTTCTACTGCAGGAACGAGGAACTTTTGAAGGAACCTTTGCAATTCCACTGCAGAGACCACAATCTAAATTATGTTCTGGCTGCATGATTTTACAACCCAAAAAGTCCCTGCTTGGGGGTTAGTAGTTGTACTCTCCAAAAGTACAGAAACTGAGACTTGCAGTGCTGAGTATTTCTGATTGGTTGAGTACATTTTATTACAGCAACCATTTTTAAAATCTGCAGCCAACAGATGGCCTGACAGCCAAGTCCAGACTTTATTGCACATTCATGCTGAGGAAGAAATTCAGTGAGAACTGGAAACTTTAGAGTTTGTGTCATCAATGTTGTAACAGCTATTGCTTTTTCATACGTGAACTTAGTAGTTTGCCTAATCTTCAGAGTGAAAACACAGACAACGGGCTGAAATTCCTTGAACCGTCTTTCCTGGGACTAAAAGTTCCATTTACCATGGCTGAAACATGGCTTAAGGCAACTAAAACACTTGTCCATTACAATTTCCCAGAACCCAGGAAGACGTCTTCAGTTGTTCGAACAACAGTCCAAAATTCGAAGATGCTCCATTTTCAGTGATATAAAATAGAAAAAACCAGCAACTCTTCTCGTTTAAGTAGCTGAAACCAGAGAATTTTGGTGTTTTTGCTTGAAAAAAAATGTAGCCAATCAACTAATTAGCTCCAGTATCCACAGCAAATGTTTGAATTGCTTCCCATTAAATTTGGTGTTCAGATTGATCTTGGTGAAAATTTGGAAAGGCGATTCCCACCATTTGATTTTCATATTGCATAATAAAGAAACTAGGAATCTCTTAATCAAATGATTATGCTTTCGATGTCAAGACATCACAATAACTGCCTTTTCTGTGTCTATATCTTCTGTTACAGAGTCAGGGAACCAGCTCGTAGTTCAAGAAGCAGTGAGGAAACCATCCATGCTACGCCGCCCAGCTGCACGCACAGGAGAGACAGTCTCTAGTAAGAACTATCAACATTTTACTACTGTGATACAACACAATGACAAAGGTATGCTACATGTTTAAGTGTCCGATTCCTGATGGTTAATTTAGCAATATTCTGTTTTTTAGATTGTCTCAACTGCAGTCGAATCACAGCTTTGAGCGACAGGCTGAACTCACTGGAGGCAAAGGTATGGACTCGACACATTCAGCCACATCCACATCACTGAGAAATATGATGTTATTGTTTAATTGCTCACACTTTTTATGTCTTCCTGTACAGGTCCAATTGCTCACTGCCCCGGTCTCCGTATCACATCGTCACCTTCAGGTTAAAGGAGGAACTGCACCAGAGGCCTCATTACTGATGGGGGCTGTGCCCGCTCAGGGAGCTCCTGGTGAGCAGGGACCTGCAGGTAGGTATATCATGCTGTCATGCATGGCTAAGCTTTAAGTTAAAAAATACTGCATGTTTCCATTAAGTGGAGTCCAGGGTTTTGTGTTTAGATAATTGAGTCAGAAATCACTCCTTGCAGCTTTTCTCTGGGAGCTGCAACTCTTTTTCTGCCCTCTACCTGCTCACCTCCGATCATATCCCATTTCCTTCCCTGCACATACACTCATTTCCTTTAGTAAAAAGTAAGAGCCCAGTTGTCTGTGCTGCTCACTTTCAGCTCTCTGTGGCTGTGTGGAAAGCAAACACTTGAGAGCATGGAAGTCCTCTCCTCTCCTGGAGTGGAGCCCAGCACTGGCTGCTGCTGAAAGTTCACTCACCCTGCTGCACTGTCAGAAAAAGTTTATAAAGTGGATCAGTTCTATTCAAGTCAAGTCAAATTTTATTTATATACCCCAATATCACAAATCACAATTTGCCTGAGGGAGCTTTACAATCTGTACAGACGCCTCTGTCCTTTAGACCCTTTATTCGGATGAGGAAAAACTCTCCCCAAAAAACTTTTAACAGAGAAAAAATAGGTGAAACTTCGGGGAGAGCCACAGAGGAGGGTCCCTCTCCCAGACAGACAATGTTTTGTTTAAAGAACAGCAACAAGAAAATCACATTAAATACAATTTTTTATGACCAAATTTCTGATACATATTATGTAAAGAATGTGGATCCAAGAGGGCGTTGAATGACTTCAGGTGTTGTCAGTGGGTCCTGAGCCCAAAGACATCCTCTTAACCATGGAGACCTGGAACAGGACAGGCCACACAAAGAAGGAAAGAAAGAGACAGAAAGATAGAGAGAGGGGAAGAGAAACAGCTTGGAGACATGTGGGAACAGAAGCAAAAAAAAAAGGATTAGAGAAATGCAGCAGTTATAAAAGTTATTCTTAAAATAGAAAAGTTGCAGTTAATATTTAATACCAGTGGGATTGTAATAGTTAATGACAATCCCAGCGAAAACTGGTGCTGTGTTCAAAGTCACTCCCTCAGTCATTCATACACTACTCCCTGTATGAGACACTCAATAATTTACTCATTAGTGAGCAGGAATTGAGACTTTGGACACTTATGAATCTTTGTCATTTCCACCTATAACTGTCAGCTGTATAGCTGCATAATGGACATTTTTGCATTCATAAAATGTGATGCAGTGCGTAGTGAGATTGTTAGCAGACAGCCATGCACACTACTTTTTTCGTTCAATCGTGTAATTTTTCATAATGTGAATAAAATTCACACACATAATTCTAACATTCAAGTAAAATGTAAATAGTGTACAATGTACAGTAGGAACTGTTCAGACACAGCTGATGTGTCGTAGGGGTTTGTGGCATTCATTGCTGTCTGATATGGTGTCTTTTTATACTACCAATTTATAGGCATTTACAGACATTATTATGTGCATCACGACTGAGCAAAGCTGGAGAGATCTTGCCTTGGAAAGTTACTGAACACATTCATTCTACCCAGAGGATAAATGTTTTTACGCATTGGGTGTCTGTGAGCATTCCTCTAGCGCCACCATCGGGCCAACATATACAAGATAATGAATGTCATGATCAAATAGGCAAATTACTATGACATTTACTGAGTGTATTCATGTTCCCATTTAATCACCTTTCCTCTAGCACTGCTGTATGTTAATGCTCAAAGAATAAGTGTTAAAAGTTATTATGTTGTGTTTTCTGATGCACTGCTGGGTGCAGTGAACAGTGTAACTTCTAGACTCTATGAGCAAAACTGTCAAAGGCCTTCAGCCTTGTAAGTCTTTCATAATTAAAACAATAAGCTCCACCAACTTAACATCGCAATCCTTTAACATTTTCAGACTCAGCTGCATCATCTTTATTCCACACCTTCTTCTCTCTTTTCAAAATCTTTTGCCTACATTACCCACAATGCAACTGAACCTTTTAATTTACAAACTTGTAGTCTTTAGACTCAAATGAAGCTGACTCAAGTGACATCACTTGAGGTAATTTATCAGACTTCATACAGCTCGCTTTGGAGCCACAAAAGGAATATAACTTTTTAAATTAAACTACCAAACAGAAGTCAGGAAAACTGGACTATAAGACCTCCATCCAAAATAAGAAGCCAGAATAAGGAGCAAAGATAAGGCTCCTTCACCTGGGAGAGCCTCCCTTAGATATGGAGGCAGGACCACCCACTAATCAACCCAACCAACAACACCGGAGAGACATAAGAAAAGAGAGGAGAGAGGGAGAAGAACATAAGATGGAGGGAGTACATGACACTTCCCAAGACCCGCAAACAGAGTTTGACATGTTAAATCAGTGGAGTTTCTAACATCACAACAGCCAGAGCTCTGCTCAAACTTATACCAAAGGCCTAATTAACAGCAGCATTTGCAGTGAAATCACTGAAACAGCAGTCATTTTCAGAAATTGATTGGCTACGTCAAAATGAATTGTTTCTTTATAAACTTCTTTGATTAATGAAAATATCAAATTTTTTGGAAGTGAAATTTAAATCATCCCTAACAATGACATAAACACAGTAATGAGAAGTCTTTTCGATCTGTTACTTAAATAGAATTGAGAGTTTCCAGGTGTTTTGAGTTCATATATTTCCACCTCTCAATTAAGCCACCTCTCCATTTTCATTACAGGTCCTCGGGGTGAAAGGGGGAGAGATGGGCTTCCTGGCAGAGACGGTAAATTGTAACCATGGTTGCCTTTCATTCGATGTAAACCCATTTAAGATGTAAACCAGTTAAGGCTTCAACATGATTACTCATGACTGTTTCCTCCTCTTAGGGAAGCCAGGCTCTCGAGGGTTGCCAGGTCCTTCGGGGCCTCGGGGGGACGCTGGGACAAGGGGCCCATCTGGATCCCCTGGATTGAAGGGATCCCCAGGACCTGCAGGTAAGAGAGGACTGACTAACAGCTCACTGTTAGTGGACAGGTGTGAGCTGAGAGAAACAAATGAACCTCGTCTTAGTGGGTGTTGACACAGTTTGTCGTAAAGATTTGTGTGTTCAGGCCAGTTGTACACTTGCCTGTCCACTTAACCTATTGTCTGTAGAACAAGATGTTTGAATGGCTCACTATTGGCTAAAGACCTGTGGAAACAACAGAGGAAAAATCTGAGAGATCTCCAACAAGCCTGACCCATTATGTCCTGCTCGAGAGTGTTTGTCTTTCTCTTAAACCACAGTCGGTCAGCCCACAGACCCTCCAGTGGTAAATGTCAGCGTTCCAGTGGGCCCTGAGGCCTAACTTACTGGAATCTGGGCATTTTGTTGGTCGGCTTTCAAAATCATATGTTTCTAAAAGTGCTGCTTCAGTGGGCAGCAAAAGCATTTGTTTTCAGACTACATATAGCCTAACATGTGCTGCTGCTCATGGTCACCGAACCAGAACAGACACTGACTGGGTTGCACCACCAAAGATTAATTTAATCTAAGATAATGTACTTGCCAACCTTGAGATTTAAAAAATATGGAGGTTTTCTAAACCAAAACGGCGGTCTGGGGGACCTCCCTGGGAAATATTTGGGTCTCATAGCCTTTTTGTTCCTGCTTTCTAGTGGCCTTTAAAGAAGGAAAATGAGAAAATATGTGACACTTGCTGGCTGGAAAACACAATGGGACAATGGCTTTTACTTAGTCCAATTTCAAATTTGATTACTATAACACAGAAAGTTAATATTTCACAAATGTTTTAGTAAGGGCAGGTTAGTTACACTGCTCTTAGAAAAAAGGCCTTTTCCCTTAAAACTTTTTATAAGAAATGGGAATGAGAATTTTTCATAAATCAGGAGAAATATGGGATTATTGTGACCCCAGGCAGAAACCGAGAGAGGGCGCTGAAAAAAGGTAGTCTCTCAGGAAAACCAGGAGGGTTGACAAGTATAAAGATTAGTTCTAATTAGAGTTTAGGAACATTGGGTTTAAAATGAATAAATCCATACATAAAATTAAGCAGGGGGAGAAAAAAAAATAGAATTAAATAGTGGTTATATAGTCAATAAAAATAAATAGTTTATTCAGTATAGGGACATTGGTCGCCCGTGGACACCCGTGTGTCCCAGGGGAAGTTGTCTATTCAGAAGGTTAATGTTTTGGCATACAGCTGATTAGATCGCCCTCAGTAACTCCAACAAGTAACCATCGTCATGTTCAATTTCTCACTTTCATAACAAACCAAATTTGATGAGAATCAGTTCAGAATGAAGTGAATTACAGGTGATTTTGTAGTGAAATCTGCATCTCTCAGTGCACATCTTTGTTACAATCCAGCCTCCTCAATATGACACACATCAAATCATGAACGCAAGATCTATTTATCTATGGTTTATTAGCTAGCCAAAAGGTTTAAAAAATGGTTTCATAGCTAGCTTAAAAGTAAAAAATCATTATATTGTTTGCTAGCTAGCTAAAAGGGTTTTTAAAAGTTAGATTCCTTGCTAGCTAGACAAAAAACATTACATTGTTTGCAAGGAGTTTAAAGTTTTGGTGCAACAGAAATAAATGTAATTTGAATTCATATTTATTATTTCTTACGTTTATGCTAGTTTTAAAGTTGGGTGCAACATAAAGTTAAACCATGCTTTAATTGGGTTTAAAAGTTAATCCTTGTTTGTGCAAACCAGCCGCTGAATCATAAATCTGCTCTGTGTATTCAGAGCTTACTGTGTACAAATAATAAATGACCTGTTGGAAAAAGTAAATCCACAGGCAGCTGTGACTTGAATGATAATAGAGAAAATGGCAGTATAAGTGTGTCACAACATCTGCTCTCACTATAAGCTGTTATTTCTCTGCTCTGGATCATGAAGGGAGTGCCTCTGCTCTCAGGCTAACATATGACCCCTGCTCTGTGCCTGCTGCTGGGTAGAGATGAGATTTAGAGCAAAAGTTAAACTACAAACCCACTTTCTAAGAAGCACCATGTGACTTCAATCTGAAATGAACATGAGCTATATATACACAAATCCCAGGTCCTTATGATTTCCATATGCCTGTGGTGTTATTGTTTTTTCTATCTCCATTACTTCATAAGTACCCAGGAAGAAAACCACGACTGTGACTTGCATCTGAAGCTGTGTTTTCCTTATTGTGCTGGGTTTTTTTTTTCATTTTAAAGAGGAAGATAAACACAGGACTGGAATGTGTCCAGTGTCACTGAAAATGTAGACAAATATGTTTTGGAGCCGGGGGTTGTGGGAAAGATGGTATAAAAGTGAACTTGTGTTGTTGGGACAAGTGATATTGTACATTATGATGAGTCCTGATAAGTTACAGAAGAGTTTAGGCTCATATTTTGACACGGCGTCACCCAGCCACACTAGGGAATCATTATTCCACAGGAAAAAAAGAAAATTGTTTTCCTCAATATGTCACATAGACCACTTTGATTGAACATTTGTGCTGCAGACTGTAGCGTGTAGTCTCCCCGGTGCAGCCAAAACACAGCCGGTTATGCTGCAATGTTTACTGAGGCCAAGTGAAAATGGAACCATGGAGGTGTCGAATCAGAGCTGCAATAACATTACCTTGCAAAGCAGTCATTAGTGGACTGTCATTGTCAGCTGCATCAGTACATAAACAGAGAGGTGGTGAGTTTGGGTCTGTCTGAGGGCAAGAGGTGGTGTTTATGAGGCAGCATTGACTCAGGAGAGTCCAAACAATGGGGTCAGACGTAGTTGTGGTGGTGGTGCTTTTTTTTCCCCACCTTCATAAAAAAAATGGCTGGAGGAGGAGGAGAAAGGACACTTTCACTGACCTGCCCATATGGACTAACACACATGTAGGCTACAAAAGCCAGCGGTAAGAATGCAGTGAACATTTAATTTACTCTGAAGCAGTGCCAGTAACACTTTGCAGAGTTTAATGGTGTTTATTTGAGCTTTCCCAGCACCGGACCATTAAACACCCTCCTCCTGTTAATTACAGAGAAACACAGTCAGAGTCATACTCTCCTCCTCCTCTGTACAGCTGCTGACTTTACTCCACATGTGCACAGACACACACATACATTCCTGCCAGACACTATTATGTTGTATCATTCAGCACTTTATCTAATCTAGCTCCCCTCTGGTCTTTGTCACAGTTTATCCTCCTATCATCACATCAGCCGCAGTCATTTATCATTGTTCTCTCCAGGAGAAACTTTTAACATCATATTTTGCAATAATGTACTTCCTGTCTTTCACCACAGTGATGTTTCTCTTCTCCCTTCTTTAAGGCCCCCGTGGTCCACCAGGACTCCCAGGAGAGAGGGGTCTACCAGGCCCGCCTGGCCCTCCTGGGCCTCCAGCGCCAGCCAGTGCCCACATCCCTGAACCAGACCACAGTAAGATCCTGGACAGCTGACAGACTTCCTGCAGTCTCTGTACAACAAATTCCACACTAAATAGATAAAGTATTCTTTTTATTTATTATAAATATGAGTCTTAAAAGAGTTTGCTTGAGCGTTGCACTCCTTAAAGTTAAATTAGTTGGATTTGTATGTATATGTAGACACACCAGAAAGATGGTTGACTTATTCGGGGGACGTCAAATACCGACGTTTTGGGTTTTGTATGAGTCTCTACTTTGTTTTGGGGAAAATCCTGCATAGTTTGCCTTTAAAAATTGTTGGACTTTTTATGGACAGTTCACAAATCAGTGCAGCAGAACCAGACACCATCTTTTTTATTCCACACATTATTTTTCATTGTCAAAATCAAGCACCAATACCATATGACTAAAAGTCAGTCAACACCGACCATCACATCTACATGAGATTGTTGGACATCCTCGTCTAACCGCGTCTTTATGGACTTCACTTTGTGCACAGAGGCACAGTCCTTCTGGAACAAAAAAAACTGATGCCACAAAGTTGGATCTTCCCAGTTTGCTAAAATGGCTTCGTATCCTGTGGCATTAAGGAGACTTTTCACTGGAACTAGGGGGTCTAGCCCAAACCCTGAGAATCAACACCAGGCCATTGTCCCTCCACCAAACTGTACAATATGCATTTTGCATCCCAGTAGGTAGCGTTCTCCTTGTATCTGCCAAACCCAAATCCATCCATCAGACTGCTAGATAGCGATGCATGATTCATCACTCCATGTTTCCACCGTACCAGTTGCTGTGTGCTTCACACCACTCCAGCTGCTGCTTCACATTGTGTATGGTGATGTGAGGTTTGTGTGCTGCTGCTTGGCCTTTGAAACACATTTCACGAAGCTTCCGATGCACAGGTCACGTGCTGATGTTGCCTCCAGAGACAGTTTGGAACTCTGTGGTGTGTGATGCAACAGATGATAGATGATTTTTACGCAGTTTTGCACTTGTTGGCCTGCTCTGCAAGTTTGCATAGTCTGTCACTTCATGGTTGAACTGTTCTTGCTCCACGGCACTTCCACTTCACAATAATAGCTCTTACAGTGACTGGGGCAGATCTAGTAGGGCAGAACTTTCAAGAACTGACTTGGGGAAAAGGTGTGATCCTATGACAGTCCCACATTTAGAGTCACTGAGATCTTACAACCTATTCTAAATGTTTGCCTATGGAGATTTAATGGCTATATGCAATTGTTGTAGCTGAAACACCTGGAAGCTATAATTAATGGGGTTGTCCCATGACTTTTGGCTTTATTGTGTACATTACTCTCAATGCAACTTGACTGCCAAAAGTTAGGCTACAGAATTGATTGTATTATGCTTGTTGCGACTAATGTAGCCTCGGCTGAAAGTTACAAACAGAGATGAGGAGAAAACCTGCAGCTGGGAACTTTTGTCTCCCCCCTCTGGCAGTGAGAGTAATTACACACATACACACACACTGTCAAACAAGTGGGGAAGAAGACGACTTAGGAACTACACTTCTGCCATACTCCCAGTTGCTCCTGTCTGCTCCGTCAATAAGGTTGCTCCCAGCCTTGTGCAAACTTGTTTGGCAAGGACTTGAATGTAATGGATGTTCATTTATATGTAAAGTCCTGCACAAGGACAAGTGTGTACGATTTAGTGGTGGCTGCGAAACATGCAAAAAGATTACACTTAATTTCTGCCATATTCTGTGCATAAATTCACATAAATCTTACACACTGGACCTTTCTTTTCTTTATATTTAATTTTAATGTAAGAAAAAAAAATCAGTTTGCCATGCATCCAGCAAGTGCCGTGTACTAAAATTCAATGAAAGCCTTTGTTCTCAGGCAGGGTGATGCAGGTTTCACACACTTCAAGCTGGACTCTTCAAACCCTTGATTTTCATGTGTATTTAGCAGCCTCACAGACATGTTCTCTCATGCTGCGTGAGAGCTCTCACAGGTTTTCTGACTAATGATAAACAAAAGAAACAAAGAGAGAATGAGAAACAGACAGGATGGTGGTAATCCTTTAACTGCTACTTGCTCTTTATTGTCTACCGGCCAAGTAGAACAGAATCAAAGCGTATTAAATGGAGGCAGAGACGGTCTGAGGTTGACACAGACTTCACATGCTGCGATGAGAACCTGTCCATCACTGATGTCACTCAACAACTTCCAGATGTAGGCCGCTGCTCAGACGGCTAAGGGGGGGGGGGGGGTGTGAGACAGATGGGGGCCTGCACCGGCTCTTTCAAGGTCAACACATTGGCGGGTTTTATGTGTGGATACAGTGGTAAAACAAAGTATGCAGCACACACATTTGTCGGTTCTGGGTTCCTGTGTGGAGAAACCTGTGGGTACGCTGAGGTTGGCATGATGATTTCCGAGACTGCAAGCCATTTCTCTCACATCAAAGTGACGGTAGGGGACTTGAAGGGAGGGGAGGGGAGATCTGCACTGAGCTTCCTTTGGAAAACACTGGATTATTTGGCTTTTACGTCTGCATCAGAAGGTTGGAATTCCCTTCTGCAGAACAGGAGAGGGTTCCCAAACCAGCACTCAGAGCGTGAAGCAGTGAAGAGGAAGACTATTATAAGACGTGTTATAAGACATGTTTAAGGTTCAGTAAGTGATACTGGGGCCATATTACAGAAATTTCCTAATTTGCAGATTAAAAAAAAAAAAACATCACAGATTAACAGTTCCTAAATCAGTCTTCCTATTCCAACTTAAGATAAGAACATGTATTACAAACATCCTAACTCCCAAAAATCTTAAACAAATTCTCCTAACTTTAAAAACAGTTTAGTGATACCTACTGATAAAAATTCATGCATGACTTATATCACCACCGCAACTGCTTCCTTGTTCACAAACTTGGTAGCCCTGCCTCTTCTGCTACATAGACAAGGTGGTGCCTGTAGAGGGCGAGAAGTGTCCATTGTTTCACACTCAACTTGTTAGCTGTTTTGAGTACAATATACAGGTTCTCTCAGTGCACTTCGTTTTGCTGTAAATGCCAATGTGAATGCACTTATGCACTCAAAACAAAAAGTGTAAGTACAAAAGTATGCAAATTGAAACTCAGTGTATGTCTGTTATCTGTTATCTTAGCAAACTATCTTCCAAGTTAGCATTGTAGTAAAATTCCAAAAAAGAACATCTTTGGATTTCTCTACAGATGTTACCAAAATCTGTAACTTATTTGTCTTGAAGTTCGTGCCCATCGCAGTTTTCATCATTTTTTTTTGTATGTTTCAGTGAGAGAAGTGCTGGTTGCTAGGTAACTGACCAAAAAGTTGATAAGCGAAGTAAAGATTTAGTATCCAGGATTTCCTAACCTGAGACAAAACAGGATATGATCAGATAGGATTCCTAAAGTTCTTCTGTAGTATCAAAATGAGAAAAATCTAAGACTATCTTAAGACTTCAGATAAGTAGTGTCTGTAATACGGCCCCAGGAGAAAGAGAGTCGATTCTTGAGTCTTATCCTCAGTTCATCAAATAGTTATGTTTTAGGAATGAGACTCAACTATCAGCTATTTTTCTGACCTGTGATTAGCTAAACGTTTCTGTCAGGGCCTTGATTTTCTAAAGCCTGAAAACAGCCAAGAGGAGGAGCAGAAGTCTAGTTTTCTCTCAGACCACTTGAACCACATTATGTTTAAAGGTTATTATGGAACTTTTGCACAATGACGCCAAAACTAAGCTGCCTGCTCCACCTTTAAGGTACACATCCCTGTGCATTCTTAGTAGGAAATGAGGAGAGTGTGTTGGATGTCACCTCTGTTTGCGGCGTGCAGCTTTCTGGCAGCAGGAGGATGTTTCTGGCTGTCATCCCTTCTCCTCCTCTTCCTCCCCCTCCTCCTTCTCCTCTCTGTATCTCCTGGAGTTTCATACTGTGATTGGATCTGTGTTTCCTGTCTGTATAAAATGACCCAATGACCGCACACTTCCTGTATCGCTCACACGTTCACCACCCTTTTCCTCTTGTCCTTTCTCTGCAGGCTCTTTTTAGTCAGTGTTGTTACACAGTGGATACGGAGAGGCTTTTTATACTGTATTACATAACTATATTTTAAAGAACGTGAAACACTGATCTACTACTGGCAGTGCTTTTGAACACATTTTAGTGTAGTTTACCACCCTGCTGAAGTCATTAGGTGAAGTTTGAGTATTGGTTGGAAAACACTGCCCTCTGGAGGTTGTTCTGATGTAATAAAGAGGGCTTTCGTTACAATGAGCTTCAAAAACATCACATACTAAAAGGCATACATCAACATTCTTCAGGTTATCTTCTGAAGGGAACACTTCCTCTCACTAAAACATGCTCATTCACTAAAACTGGTCTACCCATGAGTTGCCACAAAGGTGTTGACTGTCATCTATGGAAAGAATTTGACTGGGAGATAAAAATGAGATTTTTTTAGGGCTCCATTAATAGTTTCAGTGTTTGATAAAGGTTCAGAATCAGCTTTATGTTGGCAAAAATATGGGATGACTCACATATCCTCTGGGTATGTCCAATACTTCAGGGATCTGGGCGAGATATAAAGGAGGAGACAGAAAAAAATAATGAAAATTGTCTTCCCCATGGATCCGATGTTGTTTATACTTGCAGAACCACCCTAAAATGCAATGGATAAAGAGCAAAATATATACTTGTATGCATATTTCTACTGATTGCTAGAAAAATGATAACTGTAATTTGGAGGAGAGCACTTTCACTGACACAAACCCAATAGACTCAGAGACCGAAACAATGGACATTATTCTATTGAGATGGACTTCTGTTATGTTGTACTTGAATGTCTAAATGCTAGAATGTGACCAGACCAGAAAAAAAGAAAAACAAAGAAAAGCTTTTTGTCAAGGACTTACCAGTAGTTATTTACGATTTATGTCACAGAAATTTAAATAAAGGTAAATAAAAAAAACAGTATCATTTGATTGATGGAGCTTGTTGAGGGTACAGCATCATATATAGTACATGCTATAAAGCAGCGCTACACAATGACAGATTATTGAAGATATTTTTTATCAGCTTTCTTCCTGTTTGTAAATACAATCCTTTGCCAGGAAAGTAGCTCCCATTAAACACACACATTTTGTTTTAACTCCAGCTCGTGGAAAAGACCCCTTCTTCACCAACACTTTCCCTGACTCACGAGGGTTGCCTGTTCCAGGACCTCAGGGTCCCCCCGGGCCTGTCGGTGAGTGTTTATCACAATCCATACTGTGTTTATCTCTGTACTGTGCTGCGTTTGTGAGATAGATACAATTATTTCAAATGCGTTTACATACAAAAACACAGCAGATGCACACTGTAGGTAGTCTTATACTGGGGGTTATCTAGTGTTTACTGTTTTTCTAAACCCTGTAAAGAAATATCTGCTTATGAACGCAGAATCTGTAGGTAAGAGACAAGATTTTGGTATTTGAAGTGTTCTGGTTACTGTTTGATGTGTGAGTAGTATCATGAAGTCCTGCATTTAGAATTTAAGTAAAGTAAAAGTATGTAAGTATTGTCAGCAATACTTAGATAAAATAAACTTAAAGCATTAAAAATAAAAGTACTTAATGTGCAGTATAATGAGCTCTGTCAGTGTTTTACTATTCTGACATTTTTGGATTCATATTTCTTCTCATTAATGTGTTTGTTGCATGTATGCTGTAGATGTTTAAGGCTGAGCTCATTTTAACAGTTTCATAATGCTGTTGGGTAGTTTCATCTGCAGCCATGTATCATTTTCTATCAGATCATCATATGTTTGCAGTGTTGTTGTATAAGGGGACACTTTATCCTTCAGTTTAGCAGAGACATTTGCATTCAAACTCACCACATTTGGAGATAACATGGTTTTCACTGGACTTAAAGGGTATGAAAAATTGTAATCTGAAAAGTAACAAGTAACTAATACTGTCAGACAAATATAGTGGTTGTAAAAGTACAATATTTAGCTCTGAGATGTAGTGGGGTAAAAGTATAAAGTTGCATAAAATGGAAATACTCAAGTAAAGTCCAGGTATAATACTTGAGTAAATTTACTTTGTTACACTCCAGCAGAAGGGCTGGAACAGACTGGCCAAAATGCAATCTCAGAACATCATCTGACAATGATTTAGCTTTTTATGAACTTTATTTTGTTTTTCTGCATTCATATGCAGATAACAAACAGTTATCAGCCATATCGTCTTGCTCATCATTTTTGTGTCTTTTGTTGCAAATCGAACTGTAAACAATGATCGGTACATGAAAGGGGCTTGGCTCAGATATCTGTTGTCTTCATATCTGCTGGCCACACTGGAAGTCCCAGACTTCAGCAACTGAATTGTCATCAGACGATAGCCACTGATTTCCAAGATTGTTGTTTTTCCAACACATACTTGCAAATTTTATCAATTTCTCTCAACTTTCCCTGACAAAATTCAATTTTAGAAAAATGCTTATTCTAAACCAGGTAATGCAGTCCACACACTGAAAGTTGTAGGAGCATCTGTGGGTGTTTGTGACTGAACATAGCTTCAGTTTTTCTCTCTTTTTTGTTTTGTTTGCAATTTAATTTTTATTGAAAGACATATTTAAGTCATACACTGCCCAAGAAAAGAAATATTTTTCTTTCCGTTTTACTTTTCAACAGCAAACAAGCCTCCCCACCTCCCACTCATTCCATCCCACACTTGCCTTGAATGTCCATGAGGAACAAGTTGAACACAAAATATGGTTTCATATGAGAAAAATGAAGAAGAGTAGAAAATTGAAAAGATCTTGTAGATAAATTACTTTCACTGGCTTCAGTTCATTGAGGTTGACCTCACACTTAAAAACCAGCACCACCTCCTCTCAGTGGGTAAAGATATTTGTGAATCTAATGCGAATCTTTCTGTCTGTCACGCAGGTCCTCCAGGTCCCAGAGGCCCGGTTGGACCTCCTGGCCCATCAGGACAGAATGTAAGCTCGCTCACAGCCCAGTGCTGCACTGCAGAGTTTAACACTGTCAGATTTGTTGCAGCACAAATATATATCATTGTCATTTTTAATTTCCTCTCTGACTCAACACAGGGTAAACCTGGAGCCCCTGGAACGCAGGGCCCTGTAGGGCCAAAGGGAGAACGTGGGGAAAGAGTGAGTCCACTCAGAGCTTTATGATATTTTCATCAGTCTTCCACATCTTCATCCTTAAACAGAACTCTCTTCTTTGGTGTTACAGGGTCCCTTAGGTTACCCAGGAGAGAGGGGCTTCAGAGGAGAGCCGGTAAGCCACCTCCACCTCCACTCTGCTACCTGGAGGATTACAGAGTAAACAAACATATTGGGGGGGGGGGCATCAACACATGTCATAGGTGGTTATATTACTGTGAACTACACTGACCAGCAGCACTACAAACCGACGAGACAGAATGAGCTCTTTCTGTTGAGGTAAACTGCTGCAGCACTTTCATTCATGTTTCCATGTCAGACTCATTTGGTATTTCTTCACAGGGAGCTCCAGGTCCCAAGGGAGAGCCAGGAGAGAAGGGCTTACCGGTAAGAAAGTAGTTGATGGTGGTTCACACTTCTCACGGTGTCACAGGGCCGGGACGGGAGGGTTTTGATTTTAGTTTGAATATTTAAAAAAAAAGTGTTAAGATTCCTTTGTTGAGCATTAAATATGTTCTCTGTGTCTGTCTAACCCTTATTTTTCTTTCACCTCTTCCTCATTTTACAAGAACAATCTAAATGTAAGATATTTTTATTTCTGTCATCACTTGTTCACTTTGCAATGCAATGAGTCTCTTCAGTAACCTAAATCAAGTCTAACCATGACCCAGATACCAGGTTATGGTTATGATCTTTCTACAATCACCATGTTTATGACTGTGATTGGCATCTCTTTTTCTCTCCAGTCCATTCTTTCCTCCCTGTTGGTGGTCATAAAGTGTCTGTTTTACATGGTCGTGTTTTTGATTTTAGCTGTTGATCTGTCTGATTTTGTGTGTGAAACCTTTTGGTGTTAATGTGTTTTTGTTTTTGTTGGTCCTCGGGGTGTGCTCTGGACTGCTGTCCCCTGTCACGACACTGTCCTCTTGACCCTAAAGCTGTCTGACTCCCTCTGCAAGCTACTGTCCCCATGGCTACCTTTCACAGTCACCTTTTCAGCATCTGACTTTGGCATATACATCTAAATATAAATTTATCAAATACAATAAACAACACCAGCTCTGACTGTGTAGAGTAAAATCCTCCTGGAAACAAATGTATAGTCACTTTATTTGTTTTACATCTGATCAATTTGTTTGATTTTACAGACGTGAAAAAAGATAACGTGTGAAATGTATATGCCAAATCACTCCATAACTGTGTCAGTGGTGGGTCCTGTTGGGTTTAGAGGTGTTGTGCTCTGATGTGAGTGGAGTGGATACAGCTATCCTCTTTTATCCCACAATGCAACCTTGCATGTTTTCATCTTGATGCACTGCCCCACATGAACTTTCTTTTCTTGGTGTGAAAATCAGCTCCAAAATCTAATGAGTGGAATTAACACCATGCCGATAAAAGAGAAATAAGGCAAAGTAGTTCTTCATTCCATGTTAGCAAGACTAAAACTAGTGTAAGGCTGCACTGTCACATCAGCATACTAACATTCATAGTGTTAACATGTTGATGTTTGGCAGACATGTCTGCCATGGTCACCATCCTAGTCAAGCATGCTAGCAAGCACTTTTGGTAGAACTGAACACAAAGCACAGCTGAGGCTGATGGGAATGTTTTTAGCTTTGCAGGTGTTATAAACCAAAAACCTGAATGAATTAAAATTTTTACCTGGCGATGGTGAAAAGATGAGAAGTCAGAGGATCACCATGTTATAAATCATCCTGAAAGATACATGACTGTGTGTAATAAGGATAAAACTTTATAATAACAGCACAAATCATATACTGAAAGGAATAGTTCATCCCCAAATTAAAAGTCAGTCATTATCGTCATGCTCATGCTGAATGAAGGATGGGTTTAGTTTTTCAGTTCACAAAACACTGCTGGAGTTTGGGTTAGGGTCAGCCTCTTATGATAGCAGAACAGTACCTGTTCTCATAGAAATATGAAGCCGTCTTTTTAATAAAACCTGCTTTCAGTTGCAGAAAGTACAAAACAAACATAAAGACATAAATACAGTTACATAAATAAACTTTTATGCAACTCAAATCCATATAACTTGATATTAACATGATATTAATGTATGAAGCAACTATGAGGTACCATTTTGAACTAATCACATTATATCATAGTAACTTGATCATGTATTAATGGTGAACAACAGGAATTCATGATGGCTTCTGCATTTATTAATACATTAAATCATCATGTGTCATGCTTTAAATAAACATTACTCAAGTATATGTTTTGTACCTTTATTAAAAAGTGTTACCATACTGTCATGTGAATTCATCCAATAATAGTCAAGATATTTCACCAAAGTCACAAATGTCCTGTTGATGCTACAAGAAATGTCAGAGAATCAGTCAGTAGAATTCAGCCTCTGGGCACCGTGAACATCTGTACAAAATTTCATGGCAAGCGATCTAATAGTTTTTGAGATATTTGAGAACCTAACATTACCATCCCTTTATAAAATGCGGCCAATAATTTTAAGATTCAATGAAACTTTGCCTTTTTTCTTCGAACATAAAGCGTGCCCTTGGTTTGTTTTACTAATCAGAGCATTTCATAGTGGGAATCACTCATCTGGGCACCAAAAGTTTCAGCTTATTCTCTGCATGCCTTCTTTTGTGATGGTCTCTGTCTGCTTTACTTTTCTTCCTCATTTACTTTTTGTTATTATTGTTAAGGTGTGACTCATGAAGCCATTGCTTTATAAAGACAAATAAACTACCATAGATTTCAAAGTAAATCTATACTGGCTTCAATCTGTTAGGTAACGATGGGTAATTTTAGTGACCACGGTGTTAAGAATGAGAGCTGTGGTGCTGAAAATACTCGCCTGGCTTAAAATGAATGCAGACGGCATGATCAGATCTAAACCCTGGGAGACTGTAATCCAGCTGTGTTATGTCACCATCATGAGGCTGGTCTGTAATGTGCATGCTGATGTTGCCCAGCCCAGCATGGCTGACTTCAGATAGCAGCATGGCCAGAGAATGAGGGAGATAGAGAGAAATACAGGGACCAAATATGTCTGAGAGTGCTGGGCAGATATGTGGACTGTTTTAACCTTCTAACTGCTGAACTGTATTGAAAGAGAAAAACAAATGACTTGCATCTTGGCGAGCAGTTCTTTGGCTTGTGCTCCTTACCTTGACGGCTGTATCTATCTTCACAGGGGGACGGAATACATCAGATCAGAGAGGCGCTGAAGATCTTAGCCGAGAGGGTTTTAATCCTTGAGACTATGATCGGTATTCATGGTGAGTAGGAGGCCTGAGGCAGGGTCAGCTTTAGGCAGGGGTCAAACTCCCACCGTACCTCACTGCTGGGACAGGGGAGTGGGAACAGTCGCGAGCAGCCGCCCCAGGACTCAGGCTGGTGTTTCCACCCCCTCACACAGTCCCCCCTGTCACTGCTCTCTGATAGGACATTAGTTTGCAGATGTTCCACGACTTGCAGGCAGACCTTGAGCTTCTGGCTCGCAGGGTGACGCTGCTGGAGGCTATCATCTGGCCAGGTAATGCTGAGACATCTTCACCCACAGCTCTGCCGGCCCTCGCTGACCTTTTATGACAACCTCTATAAAGTGTTGATCGAGTGTTAGAAGCATTAGATTTCTGATTATCGTTTGTTACAGAACTGCTGCATGTTAATCTAGTTTCTGAAAAGTAGATTTTAGAAATGTATCCTGATGTATGAGTTGTGTTGGTTGTGACAGTACTATGTTGGCAGCACAGATATGACTTTAAAGGCCCTGAAAACATATTTTCTCAATCAGCTTCTCACTATGAGAGATGTGGTCCTATACGAACACTATAGCTTTAACATTTTTACATGAGCCCTGAGAGATAAGTGAGAAAAATCATTCTGGTCAAACATTTTCTGTCTGATCTAAATTGTTTTCTCTACTGTGTTTATAACTTAAGAATGTGGGAAAATAATGGTTTTGCCAGGATAATCTTTCTATGTTCCTTAAATATTTTTTTTAAATCTGTAAAGTAGATGGAGAAGTTTTAGCAGATGAAAAAAAAAGTTTTACCAAAATATTATTATTATTTTTTTATTTAAAAACAATTAAAAACAATCTGTGATAACAGTTGGAGGGAAAAAATAGTAGTATATTATTATTGATTTTGTTTGTTTGTCAGGATCATTTTTTGAAGTTGATGTAAAATGGACTTTGACTACAAGAGGCAGAAGAGGAAAACTATACCATGTGCTATATAGACATGGCTACATTCATGTGTTGTTTCAGCTGAGATTTAATTTCTCCATGCACTCAAAATCATAGCTACAGTATATTGTGTGTGGTCATGTTATGTAACATTACTGTCATATCCCTCCTTGGCTAGAAATGTATTTTAATCAGAGCCAAAAATCAGCATCCGAAAAACATGACAATAATGTGTGCACAAAATGTTTTTTTCTTTTTTTCACCTAGCAAAAGTTATTTTTCCACAGATGAAATTTAAGGAATTCATAAAGATTATCCTGGCAAAATATTTTTTCACCTGTCTTAAGTCATGAACACCAGAAAAGAAAACAATGTAGATCCGACTTAAAAAACTGATCACCAGAAATTTTTCTCCCGTTTGCCTCTCAGGACCTCAGTAATTTCATGAGGTATTTGTGCATTTTTTTGGAGCTGTCTCATCAGCACTCAACTGGTTTAAACTGGCTGGGGCTCAGTTTTAGATGGATGATGTCAGGATTTAACAACATTTGAATCAAAATCAGATGACAATTTACTTGTTAGGTTGTTGATGTCACCGGCGCTGTCAATCAAATCCAATAAAACCACGCCCACACTTTCCTGCAGAAACACACTAGCTGAGTTTTTGAGTGTTAAAGGTCCACTGGTTAAGATTTACGGGCGTCTATTGGCAGAAATGTAGTATAATATTCATAAATATGTTTTCATCCCTGCATCATCACTTGAAAATACGAATTGTTGTGTTTCCGCGAGTTTTACCCTTGCATTGACCATGAGTGAGTCAGACACATATTTCATTCATACAACTTGAAGCAGAAGCCCACAGTTGCTTGCCACTAAACCCTACACTGTCCTTTAGGCTCTATAAACTCACCTTAACAATACCCAATTTTTTTTTTTTTTAATTGAAACTGTGATTGTTGTTTACTTGTGAATGTTATGAAGAAAAACTAAGTTGAAATTGAAACGTTTTCAGGGGCTTTAATGTTTCGTATAATAGTTTTAGATTAATGTATAGCAGAGGATGTAAAGGTTGTAAGTTGAGTCAGTAGTGCTGCAATGATTAGTCAATAAAACAGTTAGTCAAATGACAGAAAATCAACTGCAATTTGGATAATGGATGAACTGTTTAAAGGGACAGTTCATCCCTAAATCAAGAACACATTTTTCTTCTTACCTGTAGTGGTATTTATATATCTAGATCGTTTTGGTGTGAGTTGCCGAGTTTTGGAGCTATTGTCCGAAAAGATGTCTGCCTTCTCCTGAAAAAAAAACTGGGACTGGATGGCACTCAGCTTGTGGTGCTCAAAGCACACACACGAAAAATACATTTGAAAAACTCAACAGCAATGTCTCTTTCCAGAAATCATGACCAGTTACTAGAAAGAAGTGTGCATCTTCTCATGGAAAAGCGGGTGCAGCTCAGCTGAGAAGGATGGAATTAATGTTTAGATTAGGGATGATTACGATTAATTGATGATTAATCAACCGGTCTTTAAGAATTTAATCAATAAAGTAAAAATTAAGCAATCGATCAAATAAAGATCTGAAATATATATGATTATTTTTATCAGTGCACAACATGTTATCTTTGTGTAATATTTAGGCTTTTACAGCTTAATGTTTCATTATGCTGTCAGAGATTACGCTATATGTCGCTGTGGAAAGAAAGCTTTTAGCAACACATTTGTTATTGTTTGGTATAGAAAAATGTTATTTTTTAACAAAGATCTTACCAATGACTGATTTTTTAAAAAAAAGGGGCTTATAATTTGTAATCCTAGTTTACATCCCATGCTGTCACAAGCATGAGCCTCTTGTCTGTGAGTAGATGCACACTTCCTTCTATGTGTAGGCGGGTGTAGTTCAGTAGTTCCATTATATTCAAGAGAAGGCAGAGACCTCTACAGAAAAATATGTATTTTTGATTTTAGGGTGAACTGTCCCTTTAGTCACATATTCAATAAGAATACCAAACAATCACTGGTTTTGGCTTCTCACAAGTGAGGAAATCTTTGCATTTTGGTCAGACAAAACAGTCTATTTAACAACATTTTTTTCCCCATTTTCAGCATTTTATAGATGAGACAATTAATCTATGGGGGAAAAAATAAACAAATTTATTCTGAGAATAACTGTTGCAGCCCTACTAGCCAGATTTACCCCCTTTACGACAGAATTGAGCAAAGAAGGATTTGATAATTCCCTGACTGGTTAGTTGATTTTTATATAGAAACGGGGCCACTGGTGTCCCACTCCTGACACCTCCATATTAGCAGCTACATCAAAGTAGACTTGAATTAGGACCACAGAGTTCAAATGTCCATACACAGTGATGGACAGGGAGGCCCCGTTCCAACTGCTGTCTTTCTTCAACAGAGCCTGATCTAGGGTCTGGGGATGGACCGTTTGGCACAGCCTCCCCTAGTTTCTACAGAGATAAGCGAGCAGGTGCGCATCCATATCGACTTGCTTCTCCTCTGTCCTCCGACACCAAGGTCCGAGGGAAGTAGCCCCCCCACCCCCCACCCCCCTCCTCCGCTCACCCTGAGGATCACAGGCTGGGTTGACTCCCCCTCCCATAGGTCTGTCTCATCGGCACTCAACAGATTTAGATCTTATCTGATTCCCTCTGTGGGTTTTACTGTCAGATTTAGGATGGGGGACACCTCAGGGAAACTCCACTGATACTCCACCGTGCCCTCCTCCATCGGGAACCTGAGAACTAGTTTGACCCCCACCCTTCTTCATAACCAAACACTTATATTTACCATAACACACCCAGCAACTCCTCCTGTGTCTCACGTCTCTGGCTACAGAACTAAAGCCTCAGAATAAAGATGTTCATGTTTGGGAAAGAAAAGGAAAATCTGAATCTTCTGTGGTGCTCCTGGAGCTACAAACAGTTCTGGACAATAAGGGTCATTTAGAGTAATGAATTATCGGAGGAATCAGATGTGAGAAAACAGACTGGATTTGAATTTGAAATTGCTTTCACAACGTAACTGCAATCTGAAGAGATTCCACTATTTAAGTATATTGCGCATGTACAGTTTGCAGGACACAAGTACACGAACAAACCTCTTCTTCTAGTATTAATTTTGTTATTCTTCTATCATATTGTTTAACTCAATGTTACTGTATGTAGTGCACTAAAAAGATGAAGTCATCTCCATTCTAACTGAGATATGTGTTGCTAACAGTGATTTGTAGTCTTCTGGTGTGAGTGTTTTTCCCCTGAAAGTACAGACTGACAAACAGTTAATTGACATTTAGTATGTGCAAAAAGGCACAAACATTTGCATTTGGGTTTGGTTGCATATCAACAAAAACTGTCATAAATTAACAAATCATATGCTAAATAAATACAAAACATGTTAAAATGAAAACAACTCTGTAAACTGGCTGTCCATTTCGAGATCTTTAACAAACACAAACACACAGAGGAAAAAGCAAACCTGTTAATGGAACTTGAACATATTTTTACCACTGTTGTGTTGGTAAACTGCTTAAACTGTTCTGATGAAAAGAGATGATAATTGTTTTTTTCATCTTGTATCAAACTTATTGTGAAACTATTTAAAAAATGATCAATTGTAGCTTATTTTGTATGCTGTTGTGTAACCATTTCATATTTCAAACTTTTTTTCTTGAAAATGTGTTACTGTGTTAAGATAATCCTGTCTAGATGATTGGTGTAATAAAATGTTCTTTGTGTTTTTTAATTTGTGTCAGTGTTCATTAAACGTAATTACAGCATGAATAAATGACATCCACTCTCTCAAATGTACATTTTATGATGCAGAAATGTTCTCAAAAGCAGTCAAGTTTGATATGACTTGCGGAAAAATAGCAACTCAAGTCTTTCCTCCTACTTTTCCACAGGAATATTATGATCATTTTTTAGCTCAAAAAGAAGCCCGAAGAGAAAAACCTGATATTTAAGCTCAGCAAAACCCAAGCATAACAAATATGTGCAGTTTACTGCACAAGAGTAAACACTGTTTTAGGTTGTCTTGCTCTGTGGTGGCAGGGGGCTCTTCCCTTTCGACACCACTACAGCTTGTTCTCCAACGCTGTCATCGATGAGCAGAGAAATGGCGCCATCCAGCTGTTTTGAGGCCGCTAGTGCCACTACAGCTTTCTCTGTGGGGAAGCCCATCTTCTCCAGCTGCTGCAGCCTGAGAGGAAACATCTGTCTTTTAGTAAATTGTGAATGATTGCCTGATATCAAATAAATTAAACTGTTATAGCAAATGTGTGGATGTGTGTGTGTGGAGTCAAACGTCAAAACAAAAACATGTCCACCCATTCACAGAAAACACAACATGATATACATGATGATCTGATCACTCAGATATACTATAGAGATTATCAATGATATAAAGATATGAAATATTGATCACTCTGTTTTAATATGAATTATTAATTCACCAGTGCAAACATGTTTTCAGGGAATTTCTGTGAATAGTTTCTAGTTCAAGGAAGAGAGAGGGTTTATAGACTTTATAAATATTAATAGCTCATTGTTTTTCACTGATAAGATTTGTTTCAGCATTAAAAACGCATATGATTAACTATTGTTAATTTTTTACTGCTTTTCAAGACATTGTAAATAAAACATGAAATAAAGTATCTATTTAATTGTTTATTTTAAAAAAACTTAAAAGTTTTTGACTAATTACATGTATTTATTTAGTACATGAAAGTACATGTATTTACATGTACCTTCCTTTTTAAGCATGAAGTTATTACTAACCGCAGAGAGGAAACTGATGATTTGGGCACCTCCACTTTTGCATCAGGGTTGTCAGGAGCGTCCTGTAGTGAAGCCAGTATCCCTGCCCTCAGCATTTGTTCCTCCAACATCTCAGCCTCAGACTGCACTGCAGACTCTTGCATTATCCAGGCAGGCACTGGATCCACCCATGGGTGGTGGTTCAAAACAGAAGGATCCCTCATGGGGGGAGAAGCAGCTACCTGATCCAAAGGCAACCTCTGAGGAGGGGATCTAGATCTGTGACATCAGATGAAGTTAGAAATCACAAAATCTTCCACTGTCGTGCATGCAAATGGCGAGTGTGAGTATTCAGTGAGACTATGAGTGTAAACCAAATAAATCACACCTCTGTGAGGTAGTGTGGGTGGGCAATCTGAACCTGGCTATAGCAGGAACATACGCCCAATCAGGAATGAAATCCAAGATCCTGGTCTCCTCCAGCTCCTGTAACGTCCCAATGAAGGACTGATGATCTGAGAGCCATATTAAGTCTATATTTTTAAAAAAGATTTGAGACGTAAACATCTTACAGCTGAGAATTATATGACGTCACTAATTTCTATGTACTAATAAGAATGAAAAAGGTGTAAGATGTCCCAAATGTACAAGTTTAACAAAACTAATAGGATTGCACTCACAGGATTGTCTCACAGTGGTCAGTAGAGGTCTAATCAAGCACAATAAAACCCCTGGGTGGATTTACTACAGGTCTGTAACAGCAACCATCAAAGGAACAAACAATCCCATTTGCTGTGATAAAAGTAAACTCTGCCAGTAACACTTTATTTGGAGGAGTGTGCATAAGACTGACATGACATGAACATGAAAGAGTCTTTATGAATGTTTATGACTGTTGTCATTAGGTGTCATTCAGTCGATTATGTTACTGTGCCAAAGTTGACATTTTTTGAGAGGTCTTTGTCATGACATCACTGTCTGATATTAACCAAGACAGCATAACCTGTCAATGTCTTTGTTATGACAACTTGATATGACTAAATATGACATTATCATTGACATGGTCACAATGAAGCTATTTATCAGAACATATTTAAATATTATCATCAATGACTCATTCAAACTAAAAAGAAACTGTTTAGCTTTATGTTTAAATATTACATTAAAATGTCATGTGTGGTTGGTTTGATGTTGGCTGTCATGAGACCATTATAAGTGCTCATGAATATTTCTCTTGATCTCAACTACAGTTTTTTTACTTGTCCTGAGGATGTCAGTAAGTATTATTAAGCTTTTATGAAACTGTCATCAATAATTCCCTTAACTTCAACTAAAACTGTCTATTTTGGACTGATCATAAGATGTCATCAAGTTTTATTATGACACCATAATGTAATGTCAACACATTAGCTAAATAGTTTCTCCAATAATGATAATATCAAGCTGCCATAACAAAGACATTGACAGGTTATGTTGTCTGGCTTAATATTGAGTTGAGTCATAACAAACAGACTGTTGGCTTAATTAATATCAAATTGTCATGACAAAGACATTGTTGACTTGATTTATGTCAAGTTGCTATAACAAAGACATCTCAAACAAATATTCATAAAGACTCTTTCATGGTAACGACAGGTGTCAGGTCATGGTTATGACAGTTTCATGTCAGTCTTATGCACATCCCTTCAAATAAAGTGACACCACTGTGCCTCTAAAAACCAGAACCACCACATTTGTTAGTGAATATATTTTGTGCATGCATCACATGACTTTATAAACATGAAAAGATACAGTTGTGTCCGATGCAGATTGCGCAGAAGTGCAGCAGGGCTGGCGTTCCCGGCAGCAGCAGCAGACCGATCAGCAGGAGAAGCCAGGGGAGAAACCAGACTGGAAGACACCTGAGCAGCCTCCTCTGTGTCACCTGACGACACTGCGCTGTAAACAGAGCCAGCTGGATGCCAGAGTAACCACAAATCCGACTGGCCTCACCGCTGCCGACAAAGAGGACCAGGGCGTAAAGAAGAGGTAATATGGTCATGGTCAGGATGGAGAGGGCGAGAAAAGCCACTGTGCCCCAGCGGCGCTCCTGACATCGTCCAATCAACAGCAGGAGAGCAACACTGACCAGCAGAGAGGTCAGGTCATCGTGACTGAGAGCGTACAGAAACACATCTGGGGAGAAGAAAGCGAGACATATGCTTTGATTTCACTAACAATGAAGTATCAGCTTTGCATGTAAATCCATTATAAAGCACATCATAAAAAGCATTAAGATTCATCAGCTGTGTACATAAAACTCATTTCAGGCATCATCGCTGTTTATCAAGTCAACCAACTGCAAATTGCTTTATTAGTCCACAGTTCTTCACACAGGACTCTTCCCTCATATTTTCATTATCTGTATTCCTACAATCATAAATTCCATAATTATTCCACTAAAAATAACTATAAACTCAAGCCTCCTATCTGTCAAACATCTCAGTTACAGTTTGGTTTGATTTATATGGGTTCAGTAATATGCAACACTCTGCTATCTGATATTTGGTACATATTTTGCAGCAGTACAATTTAAGAAAGCTGTTTAATGTTTTTATCACCACAATGGTATCCTTATAGTTTCTTTGCAAAGTGCCCTCCAATAAATAGTCATTCTAATTCTGTTTAATTAGTGTGCTAATGTGTGCAATCTTATCATTTATCGTTTTTCTATTATCTTCTTTTTACTCTCTCATTTATTTATTTAATGATTTGGGGTATGCCTTAGAGAGTGATCAAGTTCCTCCCTCACAGAGTGTTTTGCACCTCTCCATCCCATTTTATCTGTTCATGTACGCATCACATTGTATCTTTTTTATATGTGCGGACAAAAGCTTAAAAAACAAAACATTTACCTCTGAACCTTGGGAAGTCTCCACCTGGGCCTACGCTGAGACTTGCCTGGATGCCCCCAGTATAGATCAGCAACATGAGTATGATCAATAAAGATGTTCCCAGGCAGAATCCAGGACGATCTGATCGAAACCAAAACCATACTGACGATACACGATCAACCATTATTTATGATCAGCTGTAGTTTATCCACTCACTTATCCTTTTGTGGCATAATTCTGTATACAAGCATCTGCATGTGCTCAGAACGAGCACAACGTCTTGCAAAACAACCTTAAATATATCTAACCATGTTCATTCCTCACAATATTCTGAGAGTAGGAGCTGGAGTCTATTAGAACGACATAAATCCAGAGAAGTGGTCACTGTATTAAAAAATATCTACAATTTATCTTGTCAAATTCTCTGCCACCGACAATGGACACGTTGTACTCATGCGACGAGCATTTGATTTTAACTGCTATTCTACAATAACCATGTCCTTATTACTTGAATAATAAATGTTTTTAAATAAGAAGAATCCCGGCGTGAAAATATTTTTAAAAATGGATGCACACTTCCGCATACGTCACGTCCTCGTTCTTCTTCTGCTTCTTCTTCTTCTTCTTTGGCTACGTCACGTCGTCGTCTTCTTTGTGTTCTGGCAAGATAGCATTACCGCCACCTATTGATCACACTGTCAGTCTGTATAAAATTTAAAAAAGACAAACAAACTCACACTTCTAAACCTTTGAGCCTTGAGAAAAGTAAATCATATGAATACTAGTGCTGAAAACAACCCATGGGTTAATGGACAGAGGATACATTTGAGGTGCCGTAAAATGAAATTAAATCAAATTTGTATTTTTGGAAATGTCTTTATTTGTTTGTTTGTGGAAATATTAAATAATTTGACCTCTTTAGACCTTGCACAGATGATTAAATAGTTTCAGAGGAGGCTCGGTGAATTAGAGTGAAAAAATATTACATGCAGTGTAGGGTAGGTAAGGTAGACTCAGAAACTAATAAAAACTTATAGTCAGACCTTTTTATCTATTTGGTGTAATCTGAAATTACATAAAAAACAATATAAGGCTTTCTTAGGGTGGTCTCAAACTGTCATGACATGATGTAAAATTGTTTTGTTTTATTTATTTTTTTTTTTCTGGTTGTTTCATACCAATTTAAAGTACCCTTTCATATATAACTAAAATAAAAACATAATTCTGCGCTTGACGAATGCACAGACAAAAACGTCCGAGGTAGAGCGTACAATATCCAAATTGCAGAGCCTGAACCATTTTGTTTAAAAAGAAAAATGTGTGAGAAAACAGCATTATAATACGGTACGGTAGTACTGGCCAGGCTTAAAAATCTGTTGTCCGGATGAAGACTTTAACAAATATCATTTTAATTTCATCTTTAGTATATGTCTATACTTGTACAGCAAAATAAGTTGGATGTCCGCTTTTAAACTGGCAAAACAACGTTTTAATATCTTGGGACTTTTAATGTTAACACATGAAAGTGATTATTCAGGGATTCGCTATTCAAACCGGGGCGCGTACATCTCGCGAGATTTCGTGGTTCTCTGCGAAGAAGTACATTTCTCCGGCAAACACTGCTGTCCAGTCGTCTTGCACCGTCTCGCACAGGCACACTAAAATGGCGTCGGCTCCGGGTAAGTGGAAATTTGTCGTCTTTTATGCTGCTTTAAAATAAATGTTCTAATTAATCGAAATAATTGTGTGGGTGGGATCATTTTAAAACAAGATATGTCGGCATAATCCGTCTCTTTGGTGTATATCGTGTCGAATGCGGTTTAACGTTAGCTAACGTTTGCGCTAACCGTGAGGCCTAGTCATGGTAACTTAGCTCGTCGAGTCGTTGTGGTATTTTCTACCGGATGATTTTTTAACTCCTGCATACTGAGGTTGATAATGGACGAAAGACGACCGACTTCACCAAAACATTTTAAATACATATTCTGATAATTCTTACGTGTTTTAGTTTGGAGTTGGATTTAGGCCATCGTCTTATTTAATGAATGGCTTACTGAATGTGGTCTGGGTGTTACTAGTAGAATGACGAGCTAACGACGGTTCTCTGTAGCGTGCTGCTAATATTAGCATTAGCAGCTCTGCTCGCGCGCAAAGACTGTTTTGTTCCAATACACAGCAATTGGGTCACTGACGTACAACTTTTCTTTAACAGATTACAGTTCTTACAATCAGACCAGCACTCAACAAGGGTAAGAATCTTTAATTAACCTATATGGAAATTATTAAATATCAGACATGATTCAGGTAAATTCCATTGGTTAAGAGTATAATATGTAAGTGATTAAGGGAGACATTCTCAGACTCAAACTTGGATTCTTTTTTTCAGGTATGCCTCTTATGCTGCCCAGCCCTCACAAAGTTATGGACAGTCTGCACAGGTGAGATTTAACACAGCAGATTAGCTGTCCCAACTGATGTGGATTCCTTTGTGCAGGGCTAAGGATTTAAGATCGTCATAGTTGTCACGTGAACTTCACAGATGATTAAAATACGTTTTCAATACTGTTCAGTGTAATCCAAACATAACTGGTAGTCAAGACGTTCCCAGTTTTTTCCCTCAGCCATGGACTCTTAACAAGTTAAAATAGACATATACATGTCTGTATCTTGGAAATATGTTTTACCGTTTTAAATTTTGTGATGGAAGTCAAGAAAAAAGTATAAGAAAGATACAAGACATGTAATAAAATATTTTAACTATGTCAACACAGAATACCCATATAGAAAGAGCCAGGTTCCACCATGCATGTGATGTACGCTTGATTGGCCTGAGGGCGATTTGTATTTAGTATGAATAGTTATAGATTGTTTCATTAAAACATAATGTATGAACTATTTTGGATGTAAACAATAAAACATTTGCACAATAAAGCCTTCGGTAAAATAGATTATGTTGTAATTTGACTAAAAAATCTTCAGACTCCCTGACAGAGTATCACAGATCCCTATTTGAGAACCATTGTGTTTGCTCACTAGAGTAAGTCCTGTGACAATGGTCAAATTAAGACCGTTCATTGTTGTGGGTAAAATGATCAATGTCTTCAGCATAAGGCAAATTACTCAAGACTCGGTCTTTCAATGAGTCGATTGATGTTTGGTATATCTAGCAGCTTAAGTTTATTTGTTCTTTTTTGATTGGTTGTTTTCTAGCAGCAGAGCTATGGGCAACAGAATTATGGATCATATGCCCAGCCTGCTGCTTCTGATGGCAGTTACACCCAGACAACACCTGCTGCAGGAGGCTACCCCCAGCAGCAACAGCAGTATGGGTCCTCATATGGCCAGCCAGCATCAGGTCAGTGCAGTAATTAAAATGGTACATTTGACTAATTTTGATGTGATTCTGCTTGGAACTAAATGTGAAGTTGGGCATAAAGTGGTGTTTTGTTTTGTTTTTTAATTACCATAATGTATGACTGTCACACTATCAACACTTCAAATATTAAGAGAACGTTAAATTCATCAACACAAATTCATGGAATTAATTAATGCAATTTGTAGAATCAAGGGCATACACACCCAGATTTGTGGTTCACATTTGATTTATTAACCCATATAATCAAGTTTATACAGTAGAAACATTGGAAGTAATTGAACATGAGTCACATGATGTCATGTTCATTGGGCTTTTGAAATTTGACACAGATTATTTAAGGTTGAGTGCCCAGATCACTTTTGAAATGTGTGTATTGCAACATGTTAGTTAATTGTACATTGCATGGAGGTAATAATGCCTG
Organism: Lutjanus erythropterus; assembly: GCF_056507025.1. Lineage (NCBI taxonomy): Eukaryota > Metazoa > Chordata > Actinopteri > Lutjaniformes > Lutjanidae > Lutjanus > Lutjanus erythropterus. The sequence goes on along the minus strand of NC_139326.1, from coordinate 27,928,263 downwards.
CATATGCAAACCTGATCTGTTCACCAATACTAAGATGTGTTTTCTGCAGCTGGCTATCCTGCTGCTCAGTCTACCACTCATAGCTACTCCCAGTCAGCCCAGGGTTATGGAGCCAGTGGTTATGACAGCACTCCTGCTGCTGCTGCTCCAGCTGCCTCCCAGTCCTACGGCTCTCAGCCAGGGTATACTGCCCAGTCTGCCTACCCTGGATATGGCCAACAGGCTGCTCCCACAGCACCACAGAGGTATGTACCCCTTGACTAGGAACCGAACAACAAGCCCAAAGCACCAGAACATATTTACGTTTTTACTTAATGCTCATCTCTGTCTTGCAGTTACAATGCCAACAGCCAGCCAGCTAGTTACAACCAGAATAACTACTCCCAGCCAGCAGCATATGGCCAGCAGCAGCCTGGCTACCAGGCTCAGCAAGCAAGCTATGGCCAGCAGCAAGGCTATCAGCAGCAGACCCCGCAGCAGCAACAGGCTCCTCCTGCTTACCCTCCTCAGGCTGCTGGTTCTTATGGGCAGCCTCCATCCAACCAGTACAACCAGCAAGGTGGACCACCGAGTTACAGTCAGTCCAACCATTACAGTAAGCTTTGCTTTTCACTGAAGCCTATTTGCTATTTTTCAATCTACATTGATGTGGTTCATCTTTGTATCACTGCAAGCGTACTTTGATGGTATGCTCTGATACATTTGTGCTCCTCTTTTGTAGATAATTACAGACAGGATGGCCAGGGTGGAGGTTCTGGATACTCTGGTTCTGATTCTTCAAGGTACGGAGGGGAGAGCAGGGGCCCTGGCAGGGACGGCTTTGATCGAGGTGGAATGATGCACCGCGGGCGTGGAGGCATGGGCCGTGGCATGGGGTAAGTGTCTTTCCTTAGCATGTAACCTCATATATTTTGACTTTACAGGTGCTGTGGCCACTTGGGGCAGGGCTGAAACTGAAGTTCCCATTGGAAATAGCTGAAATAATCAAAAGAAATATACTATCAATTTATGCAACTTTATTGTCTGGTAGAGAACCTTCTCTGGAAGGCCATGATTCAGATGGATCTCTGATCATGCCTAAGGAAGGTGTTCATACTAACATTGGCAGTATTTGCTGCTATTCTCATCCATTTTCTCTCAGCCCTGCCTCTCATTTGGCCAAAGGTAAGAAAAGGTATGTCCCTTTTTGTAATCCAAGTTTATTGGAGTCCTGTGCATAAATATTTAGGTTGAACAGTTTATACCCTAGAACGTCATTTGATTATGAACCAATATCAAAGTTAAACAGAGACTTTGCATATTTCAGGATTGGTCAGGGAGTGTGATAGACACACAGCCAGAATATCGTATCTACATTTTTTTCAAAACCACAGTAATGGGTTTCCCTAAGGAAGGTTCAAACACTGCCTCACTATCTCAGCAGCACCCATTTAAATCAGTTTCATCACTTCGATGCATCTTTTCCAGTAGGGTGTCACACTTACAGTTGCTACAAGAAAAATACCATTAGATGTGACATAAATCATACACTTTTTTTATCATTGTCATGCTGTATCCTTAACTAAAATGTAGTGTGTCCTGTAAGACCTCAAAACATAAGATTAATATTTTAAGTAATTTATAAATAGACTGGCTTCATGCCTTGCATTTCAAAGATACATGTTAACTTACACATGTTCAGTATTGGGGTTAATATATTCCTCTTGTTAAGGTTTTTCCCCTTTATAATTAATACATTCACTTTTTCAGTTTGGTTGGTTTAAAGCATGTGTCCATATTTGATTGGCTTGTAGAAGTTGTATCAAAATGGGGAAATGGTGCCACAGACATTCAGATATGTTGATGGTATTGCAAGACCTCAGTAATAATTTGCATCAACTACAGAGAGACAAAGAAAATAAGGAAATATTTTCTCAAGTGTCTCTATCAACTTTCTGCTTCTAGCCCAAACATTTGTCCTAAAAGAGGATGAGACTTTCTCACTTTTACTAAAAGCTCTTGAATCTCTTAAATGGGTATTTGTGGTCAACGTTTGAATGTCCACCAAAGTTTAAAATTCATCAGTGAAAACTGTGAACGTACATTAAGGTCACAACAGCAACAATCAAAACATTGAGAGCAAATTTTTTTTTACAAGTCACTCTTTATTTTCAAACACAACCGCTGCTTTTATTTGTCAGCCATGTATTTTCTGGTGTCACACCTCCTGGTCAATGGAGGTGAAACAGCTCCAGTGATGTTACAAGACATGGGAAAACTTTTTTTTTTTTTTTTTAAAGACTGTGTACACAGACATGCTATATTTGTTCACTGTAGCAGTATTTTCAGGTCTAGGGAATGTCTTGGTGCAGGTACATTCAGATTTTGATGTAGTGTGATCAAGCCAATTTTCAGCTTGGCTATAAACACTGGCATTCAGCTGTACTGTAGTTTTTTGTTTTTTTTTTAATTGCATGTCTTATGTGGAATTGGAACTCAGTTGAGCTGATCCATGACACATTTACGCTTGTACTGTCATTTAAATGGCAGCCAAATTTGCTCTTGATGCAGATTGGGTATTTGAGCAGTTTGCTCCTGGTTAGTTTGCATTGTCTATGATACTCTGTAGCTGGAAGTGGGTTGACCCAACCTCAAATCAGATGAACTTAACATTCAGCTGCCCTGAGAAAGATTGAAAAGGTTACCCAGTGAAAGGCTAAGGGTATTAAGGTGAACGGAGGTTTTACTGTACATCCACTTGGTTTAGATTGGTTATCACTGCTCTAAAACTAAAATCTGCAAACATGAAAAGCCTAACTCAGCATATTTGGTTTCTTGAATGCTACACAGGCACTCCTCTATAAATCTTGATGACCTGAAAGGTTTCCATTTTTTAGGATTTGGTTTTTGGGAAGCACTTTTTCCCCAAATCTTGAATGATCAGTTTTGGGTCAGAAATGGCACACAGGAATCATCAGCTGTTATTTTCAGGTGGTCTTTTTTTAAAAGGTATCTGTTTTTAAATTTTTTTGTTGTGTTTTTTTTAGACAGTTTCATATTTTCTGGTTCACATTTAAACCTTTTTAAGATATTAGGCTCCTGCATGACTTTTTTTGGTGAAACAAATGCAATTTTATACAATAGGACTAATCAAGAAACACTATAGTCTTGTCAAAGCAGTAAAAATAAGAATGCACAAAAACAAATTACATAATTAGGAAAATAACATATATAAGTATATATAAATCTAAATGTAACACATTTTTATAGTTACATTTTCATTCTAGGGTAATTTTAGCTTTGCACAGGTATATTTGTCTGTTCTTGGGGGAGGTGGGGGGAGGGGTTGCACATTGTCATTTTGAAATGTTTAAAATTGTTTTTGTGGTTTGGAATACAAATGTTTGATCACATTCTTTTGACCATTTTTTAACATGCTTTGTCACATTTATACCGTACAGGTAACAGTGAGAGCCATTTAAAACCATCTTTTCTCTAAAAAGTATCTGTACTCAGTACAGAGCCGCCAGCTTAAGCAGCAGGAGGGAGCTTAAACAAAGATTCGGGGTCTGCCTTTTTTCAAGAACTGAGGATGGTGTTTTTATAAGCATGATGGGTATATTAATTGACCAAGTCTCTGTTTTTAAGTTAACGTAACCCTGGTAAACACTGTAAAATTTTATTTTTGGTGTTGATTTGTCTTGAACAATGTATAATTGTATTTTTTATTTTAATTACCTGGTGAATGTGATCACCTGCTCATTTTGTGAAATTTCAGATGCATTGTCTGTTTTTACACTTGTACACATCTGATTCACCTGTAACTTTTGTTAGAACTGTTGTTATCGGGGGTATTGGGTTATTTCTGGGTTAACAAAAAAAACTGTGTAGGCCATCAATGCATCTGAAATCTTTCTACCTGTGTACAAATGTTTGGGTTTTGTCACATTTTCAAAGGCAGTGAAAATATGTTAGTCATAAATATTTTTGCTCAAATGTAACCACTACAAACTGTCACTAAAGTTGTACTCGGCTAGCTAAAGAAAAGTACATAGCTAATACTCTTATCCCCTGGATTAGATTGTGTATATATAATTTGGGGAGATTTAGTTGTTGTTCGGTTAGTTGGAATGTTTTGATTACTCCCTCAATCAAGCCACTTTGCTCGAGCCATGGAAGTGGCTGTAAAAGGGAAATCGCCTTCATATCTCCATTTATTCCCCCATAGCAGCGCTGGAGACAGAGGTGGCTTCAGTAAGCCTGGTGGTAAGTTAACGAGTATTACACTGGTTAGTCCTTTCAAAGCCTTAAACTTTTTGACCAAATATGCCTCGAGTATTGATGTGTCTTACATTGGTGTATGAAAAAACAAAATTTACATGAACGCATCTGAAAATATTGGGGAATATTTTTCAATGCCTGAGACCATTTTTCTGGGGTACTTGGTATAATTCAGTCTCTGTTTATGGTTTGACGATGAGTATTTCAAAGGTTAATGGCAAATTTCCACACAACTGTCTGATATTGCTTTAACAAATCTCTTGAATTCCTGGGTCAATTTTTTTGAGGATTTCATACTGGTCTTAGAGGCTTTTGCACAATTACTTGCCAAAGGGTCTGAGGTGTTCTATTTTCAATTCAAAATATCACTTGTGGGAATTGCGGTGTACCATAAGGTGCCATTTTCAACTTCCCCATATGGCCGACAGTGTTTATAAGGGAGTGTCTGGATTATCTTTTGTAGTGCTCCTCAGGTGTTGTACACTGAACTTGAGTTGCATAAACTGACTTTTCTCAATCTGTTTCTCTCCCCCTGGACTGATGGACTACAGGACCAATGGGTGGCGACGAGCGTGATATGGGTAAGTAGAGTCACACTAGACTCTGTATTCCATTGACTTTGGTACACTGAATACTTTTCTTGAAGTGCTATGTGAAAAAACTTTTTACTAGTTGTTTACAGTTTTTATCAATCTGTTTTTTAGGACGCCCTGAAGAGCAGGATGACTCTGAGAACAGCACGATTTATATCACAGGGTTGACTGAGAAGGCTAACCTGGAGGAGATGGCTGAATTCTTTAAGCATGTTGGCATAATCAGGGTAAGAATAGCCATTTACTTCAGATGTTGGTGTAAGCAAAACTAATGTAGATACTCAACAAAATTCATTCTCCTTATGTGTCTAGATGAACCGCAGGCTTGGCCAGCCTGCCATCAACATCTACACAGATAAGGACACAGGAAAGCCAAAGGGTGATGCCACCCTGTCATACGAGGAGCCAGTGTGCGCCAAAGCAGCTGTGGAGTATTTTGATGGTATGTTTTATTGACTGATCAATAGGGTTTGAGAAAGTACATAAATCTAAAAGCACGTGTTAATTCGCCCAACTAATACAACTTAAATGGTTACATTTTTATCTTTCTTTGTTAATTTTAGGCAAGGAGTTCCAAGGCCGAAGGCTTAAGGTATCCATGGCACGTCGTAAGCCCATGATGGGTGGAATGAGAGGTGGCATGCCCATGCGAGATAACATGATGGGCCGCGGAGGTAAATATCCTCATTATGAATTGGTGTTAAACTGTTTAAGGACATACTCGTGCTGCTGTTCTCCTGTTTCACATCACAAACTAGAAAAATATTTAAACCCTGCAGCACATTCAAGCTGCCCTGCAGTGGAAAATTGGTAGTGAACTGTAGTCTAATGTCTGGAGATGGCTGGAAATATAAAAATAATAGTGAAAATACAGTCATGATTTAAAAGTGCTGTAATGTCCTTGTCTTATCAGGTATGATTGGCCGTGGAGGAGACCGTGGTGGCTTCGGCCCACGAGGTGGTCCACGTGGTATGGGCAGAGGTGGACCCACAGGAGGAAACATGCAGCAGAGAGCTGGAGACTGGGAGTGTCCTAACCCGTATGTATTATTTCCTACTGCAGTATCATCTTGACTTTTTTTTTGTTTTGTTTTTGTATCATAGATTAATTTTTAATTTGTTTAATCGTCTGTGCTCTCAGGGGCTGTGGCAACCAGAACTTTGCCTGGAGGATGGAGTGCAACCAGTGCAAAGCCCCCAAACCAGAAGGATTAGGCGGTGGCCCTCCTTTCCCCCCTGGCGGTGACAGAGGTGGCAGAGGTGGAATGGGAATGCGTGGAGGCAGAGGTATGGACCGTGGTGGACCGGCAGGAGCTGGAGGCCCTGGTGGCCCTGGAGGTTTCCGTGGAGGCTGGGGAGGCGACCGTGGCGGATTCAGAGGGCGTGGTGGAATGGACAGGGGAGGTTTCCGAGGGGCTGGGCGTGGAGGACCACCCATGGACAGAATGGGTGGCAGAGGTGGAAGAGGAATGGGCCCACCAGGTGGCAAGATGGATATGAGGTAGTATTAAGATGTTTTATTGCCCTTTTCATATAATAATTTCATGACTATTGTTAAAAAAAAAAATGTTTAAGCCATTGAAAAAAGTAAGTGAATGTTCTCTTGTTCTTCTTTTAGGGACCATCGCCAGGAGCGCAGAGATCGACCCTACTGAAGAACTTCTTGACCGTTCCTCTTGTGGAATTTCATTTTTAAAATGAGAATTTTAATTTATGATTCCATATTTCAGTGGTTATAAAAACTGCTTTGAACATCTTGTGCAGTTTAATTCAACTCCTGTTTCCATTTTTTTATTTTTTAGTTTACCCGTGTCTATGCTACATCCTGTATTGTGCAAATTATTTTTGTTGTTGCTTTTTTTAAGATATGCAGATTAGGTTTGACTTTGTATTGTAAAGCGTTTTGCATTTGTTAAAGTAATTGCTTCCCCTTTCCCATAACTGACACTTGTATGATGACAAATTTGGGAAATAAAATTTTACTGATTTGATGTGTGTGAGTTGTGGCTTTGCAATTTTACATGAAGTTAAACACTGATATGTTAATGCAGTCTCTCAGTACTTCATACTGTAGTGTACGGAAAGCGGTCATCTCCTGGTCACGTGACTTGGTCAGCTGGATAGTTGTTCTGCCACAGATAATGTTTTAGCTCTGCTAAAGCCATATTCCTCTGATCTGATAGTTTTTAAGTGTTAAGTGTCATCTGGAAGCAGTGTAGGAGAAATCAGTTTCTAAATAAAAGAATAAAAGTGCACAGACAAGCTATAATTTTTAGACTTAGAGTCAAGCTCTTTTTAAGCTTATTTTCTTGGCCTTAGATGGAGCACATCTGCAGGTATGAACTGCTGCTCTTATTTTTCTTGCCGATAGGTGGCGCAGGTTGGCCTGAAACTGGCAGCGTTTGGTTTCTTGTATCAGTGACACACTGTTTTATCACACAGAAGCATGAAGGATGCAGGACTGCAAGACTTCTTATGAGTGACTTAATTTGATTAAACCACTCAAATGAAAGTTGGTCTCAAAACGTAGTAAGTTATGCTCTGCCTTCCATGACGTACTGTTTCCATTCACAGCAATACAAGTCAGCTGTCAGAATCACAGACAAAATAGGCAATAAGCTTCAAGTCTGAACCGGAGAAAAGTACCTGTCTTGTTTAGATGTTACAAATACCGTGAACATTTTTGTCTTCAGAATTCCCCATTTTAAGTGAAATCATTGAGCATTGTTCCCTATAAGGCAATCAAGTTTTATTAAATTAAGTGCTGTTATTAATCACAGATGTCAATCCTTGGCACATTTTATTTAACATCTGGCCAACATATGGCTGTTGGGGCCATTCTACACCTCTTTGATGTTTCTTTTTCATATACTGATTGGGTTAACACTGGATAATCCTGCATGTAGGAATCTGTCAAAATCATTTGATGAGACGGTGTTACATCTTTTGCACTGTTTTCTATTTAGCAGTTACAGTTTTTCCACAAGTTGCTTCAGATAAGCAGTTCAGCCTCCACATTACAGTGGCAAAAATACAGCTGTTAAACACATCTGCATATCTCTTTATGATGTAAAGTTTATTGAATTTGATATCGTGTTGTTACGTTACCAATCATAGTCCTTGCAAGATGAGTGCTTAAACATCTGTAAATTTCTGTGCATGTCTGAAAACTGCAGCTGGCTTTCTTTCAGAGCACCCACGTCTAAGATCTCAAAGTGTTTTAGAGTAGAGCACAAAATCTTTAACATCTCCTTATGTGCTGTTTCTATCTTCACTCAAACAGTTCACAGCTTTTGTATGTTAGAAGTGATCTGACCTCACAATCATGTTACTGAAGCAGATACGGTAATCAAGTTTACAGTTTTCAACTTGAGGCCCTCTACATGTAAGTTATCCCTCAGGGAAACCCTCTCACAGCTGACGTCTTAAAGTGCTCCTCATTTACTGCGTGCAGTTGTTCATGTGGATTAATACAGTGCTGAATTCTCTCCCTCTCGCCCTCCGTCCCCCTTTTTACCGACAGAAAAGCTGATTCATCCAGGCCCAGAAAATGATCTCATCAACCCCCACCTTCTCCCTCCTCTCTGTCTCTCTTTTTCTCTCTATCTCTCTTCCGCCCCCTCCCTTCCTTTCTTTCTCTCTCTCAAACAGGCACATCCCTCTTTTTAAATGAAAACAAGCCCTCCTTTCTTGGCCGTGGGCTTAGCTAAGATTCAAACAATCACACTTTAGGGGAGCACATGAGCTGCTCCAGTAGAGGAGAGCGCGTAATTTTTAAAAAGGTTGTTAAAGGGGGAAAATGAGATGGTGGAAAAGACTTTTAAAGGTAGCAGTTTTTGAACACACAATTTCCAGGAATATTTACATGCATGCATTGAAGAGTTAAACTTACAGAATATAAATAAGAGCCCCTGTAAATAGTAGATGTGACATATAAGAAGTTCTGATTATTAATACAAAATATGAATGAACTTATAAAACATGATGTGTTATGATTGATTAAAGGACCAGTGTATAGGATTACTATCATCTCGTGTTTGAGGTTTTTGCAGATACAGCTCACTTCACCTTCTCCTTCCAAGCGTGTAGGAGAAACTATGATGGCCCCAAAAGAGCCAGTGTTGGTTGGTTTGTCTGTTCTGGGGCAACTGTAGAAACTTGGCGGTTCAACACGGCGTGGAAGAGGACCCGCACACTCTGTAGATCCAAACGACTCATTCTAGGGTAACGAAAACACAATAATTCTTTCATCTTCAGGTGCTAACAGACTCATGAAAACAGACTTATGAATACTATCTTTCTTTCATATCATGCCCATATATTCTTCTCTAAATCTAACACACTGGACCTTTTATGTACTCAGCAGTATATAAAATAGCTGAAATTAGTTCCAACTTTATTAGCTGCAGCATGAAAGAGATTACTATATTAAAGCTTCACTAATTACAATCCAGTAATAGAATACATGTGATTATGAAATGGGTCATTCTGCGTAATGATGAGTATATTTTAATGATATTTTTGTACTTAACTAAGATTTTTCATTTTACTTGTGAGGGGGTATATTTACACTGTGGTATCAGTACTTTTACTTAAATAAAAGATCCAAAAAAACAGAAGACATTAAAAAAATGTAGTTGAGTTTGTATTAAACAGCCCCTCCAGATTCATAGCAGTTTCTAATCATGTGCTTCAAATTTTGGTGTTAAGGCTACGCTTTTGTTTACAGTGATCACAGATGGCGTCTAAGCCCCAGGCAAGTCTCCTTGTTGTTTTTCAAAAAAATTTAACACAACATTTAAACCTGCAAATCAGGTTTCTTGCACCAAAGTTTGACCCAATTTTCAAACCTTCTGTATAAAGTACAGTGTGTCTTGTGATTCTGATTCTGGTGTATGATATATTATAGAAGAAGGAGAGAAATCTGACACATTTCTCTGAATTAATATAATACCAAAGTTAAAAAGGTAGAATCAGTAGGATTTGTCTGAGCTGAAAGTTAGTTGATTATTAAGTCTCATTTCCAGGATGTGAAACACTGATGTTTTGGGTTGATTAAGTGTCCAAAACACAGCAAAATAATGAGAACATAAGGAAATAAAGGCAGTGGGCCACCACAGACTTCTAGTGGGTCATAAGTGATGATTGAAAAAGGATTATGTTTATATGTATCTATACAGTTTTTTAGGAAAATATTGCATATTATGCCTATAACTTGCTCTCTAAGGGCCACCAAAAATATTGTCCTCTTGTGTGCTGCACTAACAGCAGCCCTGTTATCTTAAGCAGATGTGACAGATGCACATTTTTCTATCATACTCACACACAGTGGATCATGTGCTCTTGATCTGGTTACTTTGTCTTGACTTGTGTTTACAGCCTGCTTGACTAGACTAGATAACACTGTCCACTGACTTTATATCACTCACTATCTCCCTTTATGATCCCCGACCTCCTGCTGACTCACTGCTAACAGACTCTGTCCTCCCAGGTGTGACTTCTTTGATATTTGCAGCTCCTCCTACAAATGAATAATCACGTCCAATGCAAAACTTACAAAGAGGTTTAGACAAGGCTGTAAAAGCTTAACTAACGCACATCTTTTAGTCATTGATAAGATCATACAGTTGGAAGGGATTTTTTTTTTTTTTCATTAAGCAGAATTTCTGTCTCATGATGCTGAGATGCAAGCTTTATCACTTGTGGCTATTTGGTAAAGAAACCACATAAAGACTTCATTATTGAGAGACTGTATGTCTTCACCCAAAGGAAAAATCATAAAAAAGATGCCTCATTTTCTCACAGTGTGGACAAAACAGCCTTAAGAAAAAATCTTAAGAAAATGAGCTACACATCTATATGCTTGGCATTTGCAGCAAGTACTACACTCATAAATACAACTTTGAAGTATTTGTACTGAGAGAAATACTGCACTGTCCATTTTGTTATGTGTAATTTGCAACTGTAATTAATAGCTACGTTGCAGATTCAGAATTTTCATACTAACACAAAATGAACAAATAAAGTATGATTCATTGTTATAGATGTTATATGTAGCACTAGGCTACATAAGACACTAGGCTACATAAGACAGACTGAGGCAGAGAGTAACAAATTATATTAACTCTAGAACTGTTTTAAGTACATTTTTGAGGTACTTGTACTACACTTGAATGAAATATTGTAGTTTTTACTTCACTACAATTACTTTCTAACTTTTGTTACTAGTTAACAAAGTTAGTTACTAAAATTTAGATTTAAAAAATGATCGAGTCTACAAAATGCAATGCATTGTTATACAGTAAAGTAATGGTTTCTGTACATACTTTCAGAATAAGAGCCTGTATAAATGGGTGAAGCAGTTTCTAATCAAGTCAATGAAATACAATTCATTGTTATGCAGTAAGTTAAACCACTCAAAAGTGTGAATTGCAGTGAGGTATGACATTAAAATACATCTTACATGTTAGTGCATCAATATATTTACAAAGTGATTTATAAAGTGCTTACAACCTATTTAGTAACCTAATTAAAAACATTTATAAATCATTTGTGAGGATAGTCTTATTGTAAAGTGGTGCAGTAAAAGTACTCAGTATGCAGCCAAAATGAGCTCCGTATCATTATTATTGAACCTATTCGATAATGAATAAACAGGTTATAACTGATTTTTCATACATTTATGTGGTCTCACTATTTGGCATGTGTCACGTACTGCTAATGATTAATCTCACTAGCAAATTACTAACATTTATAACTTTCAAAGGGAGCCTTGTTGTATAATATATGACCATTTATTGACTTAGTACTATTTATAATTGGCAAAAGGGAGCCTTATTGTAAAGTAAGATTGGGTTTTCAGTACAATAAAGGAAGATTACCAACCATGCCACACCTGCAATTCTGTCCTGAACAAGACATCAACCAGTTGGTAATCTGATAAGTGAATTTGATATGCAAAGCGACACTTTTTGACTGTTAAGATATGTTGTTGCTGTTGGTGGTTAAGTTCTTGTAACTTATTAACAAATATCTGATGAAGCTGACGGGCATAAATGCTGCTGAAGACAAAGTAACTGAAGTAACAGCATTGAGATTAACGACACAGATGAATGTGGGCTCATTATTTGGTAAGCAACAGGTCACTGTAACCATTTTATCTGTGTTGTAACATCTTATTAATGATTGTCTAATTAATAACCTACTTATAAACCATTTATTAATCAGTCATAAGGGCAGTATTATTTTGAAGTTGTACCCCTTTTACCTGATTATACTTTAATACTTTTAAAGCAAGATTTGGAATACAGGTCTTTTCCTTGTAATGTGGTGGTTTTAAATCATGATATTACTACTTTTACTAAAGTAAAATGTCGTGTTACTTTCTCCACCACTGGCTGTAAAGAGTGTGTGCTGACTTGGTGAACATGGGGTTAAGTTTTCCCCCTCTGCAGCCGGGCGTTGATCCTTCATAATGGGATGTGCCACCGAGTCGCTGCGCTGCTCTAAGCTACAGCAGGTCAACATATTCAGAGAGGCGGGCCTTTCTGCAGGAGGACGAGCTGCGGACTCGGTGCTGCTCAGTGGTCGTGATTTCATCGATGCGGAGCTGAGCTCGCACACAGACGTGATGGTGACACGTGGATTTTTGTGGCTTAGAGGATCCACCGGCCGCCGGGTGGATTAATAACCGCTCGTCGTATGGGTGTGCGTCGGCGTCCCGGACTGCTCCCCTCCACTTCTCGCTCCGGGACCCGGCGATGCGCTCTTTAAAGGAAACGGGCTTCGCAGAGACATCCGGAAAACGCATCCATGCGCCACGGCCACTCCGCATCCCGATATGCCTCTGACAACACAAAGCCTGGTCTCAAGGAGCCCCGATAAGAAACCACGCATGCAAATCGGCATGGGTGCGTCCACACGGTTATTTGGTTATATTACGCGGATGAGGCTTTGGAGCGCAGTTGTGCAATGAGACAATCGGGAATTATCAAGTAGACTTAATTGATACAGAAACCGACAATATGGCTGATCAGAGCAACATCCAGTCCGCCGCCTCCAAGAGTATCCGGCCCTTTAAATCCAGTGAAGAGTACCTGTATGCCATGAAGGAGGATCTGGCTGAATGGCTGAACACCCTCTACGATCTCGATATCACCGCGGACACCTTCATGGACGGGCTGGAGACGGGCTGTGCTCTGTGTCGGCACGCCAACAACGTGAACCGCGCCGCGCAGGACTTCCAGCTGGAATACCCGGAGGCTGCACAGTCCATGAAGGTGCCATCCAAGGATGTTGTCTTCCAGTCACGCAACGTCGTACCAGGCTCGTTCTTGGCACGGGATAACGTGTCCAATTTCATCAGCTGGTGCAGGCAGGAGCTTTGGATCAAGGACGTCCTCATGTTCGAGACCAACGACCTGGTGGAGAGATGCAACGAGAAGAATTTTGTTCTGTGCCTCCTCGAGGTGGCGCGACGCGGGTCCAAGTTTGGCATGTTGGCCCCCATGTTGATCCAGCTGGAGGAGGAGATCGAAGAGGAGATCCGGGACCAGGAGAGCCTGCGGATCGATGACGGGGAGCCGGCTGAGCAGAGCCCGCCCAGCAGGTGCTTCAGTCGGAAGGAGAGTAATAAGAGTGCGGAGGATGATGAGGATGAGCCTGATCCAGAGCCCTTCATCTGGCAGCAGAAGAGAGTTTTATGTGACATGCGAAATTTGGATGAGTTGGTGAGTTGAACAGATAAACACACAAGCCGCTGTATATTAGTGTCCTGATTTAACCACTCGGAATAACCCTATCTGACTCTGTGGAAACCCAAAGTGTGTCATAGTTTCATTATGATTCATGCAAGTCGTCATATACTATTGGTAATGATCTAACAGCTCAATCTGTACACAATTTAGTCATCACTACTCATAACATATGTGTGAAATACAATAGAAATACAGTTTCCCCTCAAGCTTCCCACCCCCTGACCTAGACATAAATATCATCAGGTGTGTTTTGTGCTGAAGCAGCTGATAGAAGACCAATCTCCCACAGTAAAACACAGAAATGTGTCAAAAGTGAAGCACCCTCTCTGAAAATATCATGCCAGTGTTATGAGGAGAGCAGGCGCTTTATAGATTCCCTATGGAGTGGGTGTGTCTATGCATGCATCTGTGCATGACTGCTGGTAAATTCCTGCTCAACTAGAGGGTTGATGCGTGTTTGACACCTAAATTCCTGCTTTCTTCCACAGGGGACCTCTGAAAAGTCACAGGTCACATCAGTGACATTTCTCCTGCGTTCTTGTTAAATGTTGGCTCGGTCTCTACAAGAGATGGCCAGAGATTGAAATATTTTTGTCTGTCTGTGAAGTCGTCCGGGTCATAGTATTCTCTAGGAGGCTGTATGAAGCCAACTAGTTTCGCTTGATGTGCTTGAAGACGTTTCATCTGAAAGGCTTTTTTAGTTCTGACTTACTGTCGTTGACAACCCTGAAGGCGTTAACGACCCCACGAGAGTTCAAATGCCTGGAACTCTCCAGCAGTCAGTTTCAACTGAAGGAACGTTTCAAATGAGAGGTCAAGCATCTTAAAGAACTCAAGCGAAACTGGGTGCCTTTGTACAGCTCCTAGAGAATGTTTTCTTCTGTCATCTTCAGCCTCTTTTATTTAGCTTCAATATAACATCATGCAGGTGAGGGAGATTATTTATCACCTACCATTCATTTTCCAAATAAAAATGTCCCTTTTAGCAGTTTTGTTCTAATAGATTTCCTGTGCTGTGGAATTCAAACCATCAACTCTTGACACTTGTCCTGTTGAACTGGTTGACCTTTGGCGCTGCCTGCTGCACATGAGAGAGGCAAAGATCTTGTCGGGCCAAAGCTAATGAGCAGGCTGACAGGCTTGTGGAACACGTGCTTGGGTTGTGAGTGGGGGAGCAGTCAGTGTTTTCATGTTGATGAAAGGAACAATGTCTGTCTTTGGCACCAAAGATGTGAAGGACAGTAGAGAGAGGTTGGAGGAAGGGAGACAGTGGACACTGTCACCTTCATGCTGCCCAGGCAGCAGAGCAGAGTGGGTCTAGTGTGACCTCCACAGACAGGAATAGGAGAGCGTGTGGAGGAGGATGTGCGCTGTTCGTATAGACTGTCTGAGTTCCTACACTCTCACTCATATGACTGAGGATTATACAAGCAGACAACATTTCGGGAAAAAAAATGTCACAGGCAAGATGCAGAGCAGCATGCCTGTCTTTTCCATTTCTGTCATCCGCACTGACACATTCGTCGTCGGACAGTGACCGACAGACATTTGACTAGTTTTGACTGATTTGGGAAGTGGCATTCCCAGTCATCCTCCACCATCTCTGTCAGGCTGTGAAAGCTGCTTGCATGTAAGTTGCACAGAACGGCACACATCAGCAATATGAAGCTCCTCAAACCAGAAACCGCTGTGGTACCAAGATGAGAGGCCGCAATATGAAAATAGTACAGTAGCATGCATCAAAGGTGCTTTACAGTGGTTCCTAAGTTGTACAACCTCGCTAATGACTTCAGCTGTTTGTGTCCATGTTTCCACTGAATAACCTCTTTATTTCCTGGACTGTTGTATTTTTTTTTCCAGGAAACAATCACAATGAAATCCACATTTTAAAAAAAATAGTTTTATCAATATCTACTCGATCAGTTGCAGTTGCTGCAGGGTATCAGGCTTCTCTGTCCTCCACGACACTAGTCACAAGTTTATCCTGCAGGAGGCTTGTGTGAGTACTTTTATTTGGATTTCTGTCTGATGTAGTGACCTTACAAGAGATTAGTGTCTCCTTATTACTGGAAACCTCATTGCTTGTAGCCATGAGCGTCTGACAGGGAGGGAGAGGAAGAAAGTTAAAGGGCTTAGGTTCATTGGTTCACAGCTGTGACACCAGACTGTGTTTGTTAACGTCAGTCAGGCAGGCAGAGGCAGCTGTCCTGCTTCATCCAAGATGGATGGTCTTTGGTTTGCCTTTTTTTTTTTTTAATCATTATTGTTTTCATTTTTATTTAGCAGTTTTTCTCAGCATTGAGCTACTATTCATGATAACTGAATTTTGAAGCTGCTTTGTCTTTTAATACATAAATTATCAACATAATTCATGAGCTGCCTCCCTATTCATAATCAATAACATTATTGATGAAATGTCATCACTTAATTACCAGGCCATTAACTCTCACAGAGACATGCACAGCTGTCCCAGGTGCAGCAAACTGAAATGTTGCAAAACTTCCATTTACTTTTCATATTTTCCTTACAAACCTGTATTTCGATTCTAAATTTATTTATCTGTATAAAGAGCTGCAAACAATATTCAATTAGTTGTCAACTATTAAATTAATCACCAACTATTTTGATAACCAATTAATAATTTAAGGTAATTTCTCAAGAAAAAAAAATCCAAATTCTCTGATGTCAGCTTCTCCAACATGAATACTGTCTGGTTTCTTTGGTCATCTAGGACAGAAACCTAATTATCTTTGAATTATGGACAAAATATTTGAGGACATCATCTTTGGCTTTGGAAAATGGTGATCAACAATTTTTAACAATTTTCCGACATTTTATGGGCCAAACAACTAATTGATTAATCCAGAAAATGATTGACAGATTAATTGATAATGAAAATAATCATTAGTTGCAGCCTTCTCTGTGTATATGTCTATGTATAGCAAGAAGGGACTCCCTTGTACACAAATTACCTTGTATATCTTGATATCATGAATGTGATTTAGCAGATGTTGGGGAAAAACATCTACCTACAAACATACGTGAAGCCAGGTTGTTGTCATTACATATATGTGCCACCTAAATGCCCTTATCCAGTGAAATCTTAAACAGAACATATGAGCAGTGCAGTGTATGCATGACCACAACTATTTTATACCTGTATTCTAGTATAGAGTATACAGGATTCTATTTGTTTCTTATTCTGAACCACATATCAAGATCAACTTTATATTCTGGTGCACTTTTTTTTTGTTTCATCTACATCTCAATAAGATTTGTACGTTTGACAGCTGTTTATCCTTCTGTACGTTGTGTGGTAGGTGGATGATGAAACTAATCTTCTTGTTGAGTTCAACAAGACAATACAAGTGTAGTGATAATAGGATTACAGTCATTATTCTAATGAGCGTAGTAGCCTGCATACAAACAGTAGGATCATTTTAAGTACAAGTCCCTTTAAAGGTCCAGTGTGTAAGATTTACAGGGATTTATGGTCAGAATATGGCAGAAATGGAATATAATCATAGTTATGTTCCCATTAGTGTATAATCTCCTGAAAATAAGAATCTTTGTGTTTTTGTTCATTTAGAATGAGACATTTATATTTACAGATAGCACAAATCCTCTTCCATGGAGTTTGGCGTGTTACATCGCCATGTTTCTAGAGTAGCCTAGAACGGACAAACCAAACAAGGCCTTTTGTGTTTTGCACACTTGGAAGGGGAGGGCACTAAATCTTACTCATGGTTCTCTGAAGGACATCTGGCTCTTCAATAGTCACAGTGCGAATGTAGCTCTAAATATTGTAAGCTACCCGGGGCTCAACATTAATGGTGGCCTGTGGCCTCAGAAAGTTACATTACAGTTCCACAAACATCCTGATTCCTTCATGCTTTTTATTTCAACATTCTACAAAAGCAGTGGATAGTACTCATTGGTGGCTAGCTACCAATATGTCAGGGCTACTGAAGTATGGGTTTACTAGAACCCAAAAGGGGGACTATGAAACAATGAAATGCAATGAACATTTCATAGTGAACGCAAGCAGAAATTTAAGTGGCTATAATATGACACATCTAAGGATGTAATGTACTGTGGTGTGTTGCCAGTTTCCTCAACTAGCCTAAAAGTCTAAACTCGTTTTTCAATAAATGACTTCAGGAAACAACACATCACAGTTCATTGGAAAGTGAGCACACAAGAGTCACAGTTAAGGTTTTCTGTTTTACATATGTTTACATTTGGGAACCCGGAAATCTACATTGGCCACCACATGTAGGGGCTCAGTGTCCATCCCTGTTATTATTTGTTCTCACTTGGCTTATGTAACAGTAACGTGACTCAATTAACTCCTGACTCTTAATGCAAACAGTTGGTGTGTCACATCAGCAATACAATAGGTATTTAATCTTTACTGTTGTCTGTCCAGTCCAGTTTACTTTCTTGGTTACAACACGCCTCCGTGTAAACATCCACTGGCACTGTTTCTCCCACTGATCTGCCTCGATGTGGGTTATTACTCATCTCACTGTGGGACGGTTTTCCACACTGAAGTTGAGGAAGTACTGGCGTCTCATTTCCTTCATCATAGTTTGAGTCAACGATAGACGTTCCTTTTCCCCCCTCCTGAGATGTTTTTTTACAACAGCTGGTTCACATGGCTATACGTCCACATAAAGTTTATCCTATGCATTAGGGGATTTTCTTTCCTATGATCCATAATATAGGGATTATGACCAACTTCGATTGAATGTGTACATTCTATATGCTGAAAGCAGCCTGAGGTAAAGAAACATGGTCATTACCTATGAAAAATTACCTTTTTGTATATTTTCTAGGTCTTGCAATTAGGCCCTGGGCTTAGCTGTGAAAACAAATGGCGTGACATAGATGTAATCATTAAATGACACCTACTGACCCCTTAATGCACACTCTAATTGTTCATATGTTTACTGCATGCACAGGCATCTCTGCAGTACACTATAATGACAGGCTTTGTCGCCTTCCTTCAGTCACATCTTTCCTTCTTCTTGCTCGGTCATATAAACTGGTTCATATCTCTTCTCACCCCAGGCTTCAACATTCAGCCCTTGTTTAGTTCATATATGTACGAGCCCCCTTTCCCATCCCCCACCCGGGTCTCCGCCAGAGATGATAAAGCAAAGAGCACAACAGTATGCCTTGTTGATGGCGCTGAAGAGGAAGACGTGAATAGACTGTTGACAGCTAGGTAATCATAGGCTGATGTCTCAAGATGGACAGAGACATTAGATGGAGACACCAGCAGAGCAGGGGCGGCAATAAAGAAGGAAAATGTGTGTATTATGTGCATATGGACAGTCTGCTCCATTAATCCTGGGGTCCAATTTGTGCATTCAGGGAATAAATAAAGGGGGCGTAGACAACAGATAGTGTGCCTAGAGTGACTTAACTGTACACTCTGTTAAACCTGACTGGAATGGATGTTGCTCTGGGAGGGAGAGCTACAGTACAGAGCCAGCTAGAGTGAAAGAGAAAAGTAGGTCATCATGCTCTGCATTGGGTCACACTCACACACGCTTTGCTGAGAGAGCGTGGCATCCTTCAGTGTTTCTCACTTATGTGTCTCATACACCCATGTTTTTTGGGGGTTTAATATTTTAAAGGTTTTTTAGACTTTGCACAGTTATAGCACAGACCAGATCTCACTCTTCCTCTCCGCTGTTTCCATGCAGCAGAGTTACTGCATGTGGAAACAGCTGACTGCGCACTTTGCATATTGCCCACTTTATGTCTTAAACGCAGCGTTTGATGCAATCAGTGACCGTTTGCATGATTATCATTTAATTGGCTGTGTATCAGAATAGGCTTCTGTCTGCGTGAGTAGTCTGGTTATTATCCGCACCAGCCTGCAGCCTCGTCCAGCTGGTCTCAGGTGGAGACTGTCTAGTCAGTAGGACATCAATTCCACTAACCTTGGTTGCCACAAGCAGAGCACTCAGTTATCTTGAGCCTCATCAAAAGAAACTGGCAAACCACTTAGACAGTGGCTTGATATTTAACTTCCTGCACTGGGTGATTACACTGCTGTTTGACTGAGGTAGATGAATAATAGAGATATTCACCTTGCAGCACTCGATGCACATTAGATTCCTATATCCTCCCAACCCCCAAAGAGCAATTTATCATGAGGCCAGGAGATAGACATCGATTTCCAGAGAACGTTTTCCTTGAGACGGTGGATGAGGGCTGCCCTGAAGCAAGTATGATTGCATTTTTCAAATCACAACACAGAAAAAAATATATAGAAAGACATGTTGTTATTACAGTTGAAGGGATAATTTGACATTTTGTGAAACATACTTATTTGCTGTCTTGCAGGAAGTTAGATGAGAGGCTTGATACCACTCATGTATTGTAGTTTAAGATTGGAAACATATAGCCTGGCTCTGTCCAAATACCACATCTAAAACTCACTAATCAACACATTTCTCAGGTATAATGTGCTAATAAGATACTGATTGGGGGATTTTGTTTCCTTTAGAGACAGTCAGGCGATCTGTTTTCCATATTTCCAGTGATTCCAGTGTATCGTTATATTTAGAGGGATTAGTTGCTTTGGAGAGAGTGAAATAACAGTGGTTCCCTGTCAGAAAAGACTTTCTGACTGCAAGGTAAAACTGTGAAAATACTCTAAATTTAGCATACACTTTTTTTTATTATATATTTTAGGTGGCTAAAACAGGTTTTGCCGCAGACCCAGTCCACAGCAGTACATTGCTTAGCTTTCCTACAGGTATACCTCTCCGCTTCTCCAAGCTGCTGATGGCGTTGTACTGAAAATAATACACTAACTATGGATAAATTCCTTATTCAACCCCACTTCCTGTAACTCTCACATAGGAAGGAAATATGTGTATATCCCACCATGTTGAGTGATTTCTTTAATTATTTTTTCACATTCAATGCCAAAATATAAGCATAACTTACGGCATTATTTTGTCTGTTCTCCCTGTGGAAGGTTACTGGCATTAACCGACATACATGACCCTGAGGTGTTTATACAGCTCTGTTTTTCCATCTCATCTCTGCTAGTCTGGCCTGTTGGACCAGCCTGCAACCAGTTTCTAAATACATGCATTTCCATGATCACTCCAGTTTGTCCCCTCAGGCCGCAGCGCCAACATTATCATCATTCATTCAGTCGTTTATCACCCCCCTGCATCCCACAGGTTGATTAAAGAGATAATACATGCAAAGGAGGCTGTTCCATGTTTATGAGATGTTGCATGGTCGTCCACAGAGGAACAGTTTACACAAGCTGTCAGGCCAGTGGTTTAATAGAGGATAGAGTCTGATCTGTAGCTGTTTTCAGCATGCGTTCACAGGCTTTAGGAATGCTTACTGTGGGTGGTGAAGCAATAACGCCTCAAGTTCCAAAAAATCTCCCTCCTGCCAAGCAAGGCGCCCCCAGTGGCATAGTTGTCTTGTCTCTCGGTGCTTATCTGATGGTGAGGTTGTTTTTATCTTAGGAAGTTTCTAGTCGTGACAGGAGATCCTCCAGGCAAGAAGACAAGCTAAGAAGAGTCTTGTTGTGATTTTTGAAATTCACTTTCAAAGTAGGAACTGTATCTGCCATATAATCTTTTAATCCTCCCAATTTTCTTTTACCTTTTGAAACTACCATGTATTCTCTCGTACACCCTCTTAGTCTAATCCTGAAAACACCCTCGTGTAAATTCCTGTGGAGTGACTTATTCTAATGCTCAGTTTTTATTGTTGGAGTTTGGCAGTAATTATCCCTCGCTTTGCAATCATAAAAGGAGCCGGTTACAGCAGGCCAGCACACCTATGTTTGATGACTGCACTTGAGCAAACTGTGTGGTCGCACGCTGTTTGTTGACTCATGGAACAGAGAGATATTCGAACGGATGTGTGGCTTCTTCAAGTACATTTATGAAATTTGGATCTCAGTCTGAAAACCTGACCCAGTAAACCAGACCTACATTTTGTGGATTCACTAAATAACAACCAGTGATTTCAAATTATAAAATAGCAAATATACGTATTAGAGAAAAACAACACTGGAAACCTTGTGCATTCCTTTGTTCACATGCTGGTATGTTAAGACACTGTATTCTTAGGCTGATTTGCACCAGCAAATATGAGTTAATAATTAGTTTAATATCTGATTCTAATCATACTTTAGAAAAACTACTCTTAAAATGAGTAAATGCAGATTTGATTAATTAATCTGTATTTAGTGAATCCAAGTTTATTGATGTAAACCTGAAATTAAATTAGTTTGTATCACTGTAGAGATACTTGCTTACCCAAATTAAAATAAATAAAAAATAAATATAAGTGGTATTGAGACCTAGTAAGTGTAAACACAGAGGAAAACGCTTAACTTTCGGCTGCTCTGTATTCCTTAATAAAACGTTACATTGTTGATAGCTAACTAAAGAGTTAACACAATGTATAGACATATAATTGAACTGGACAGCAGACACAATTGCTCACCTGGTACCTACTCCAAAAAAGTTTTCTAGCCTCTGGGTTTACTTCTGCGGTATGTTTCTCCTGATGGCCCCACCAATGAATTTCTGTTCGGCCCATATGCCTGAGATGATGTCACAGATGTTTAAATCACTTTCCTCAGGTCTAGGAAAATTGTACAAATATAAAGCCTTCATGGAAAAAAAAAATCATCATAGAAAGAGTCATAATTGTTTGCAGTTTGAGGTGTCCTGTCAACAGTCTCTTTCATAATGGTGGCATATGAGGGACTGGAGGATCATTTTTCACCGCGATGCCATAAGTGGCCATCAGGAAGAATTGGAAGAAAGGCTGAGCAACAATCCCCAGCAGCATTGCAAAGTATGATAACGCATTTCATTGTTTGCTTGTTAACGCTCACTTACTGAAACTAAACATGACTGCTTGGCAGAGAAGCTCTAATTTCTCCTCCTTTAAAATAACCTGTATGCAGAATTAATATTCCATATGACTCATATTGACAAATAATAGTACAATGCAAAATGCAAAACAGCACAGTAAGAAAATAAGACACTACCTCGCAGCAACTCTCAGATGGTTTTAAAGGATCAACTCGTCAAAGAAAGAAGAAACACATCATAAGACTCACTTGTTTGTCCCTCAGCTTTATTCGAGTTTAAAGTTGATACTGGATCCCTTTTTTAACTTGGAATGTACAGTATTGGTGCAACATAATTAAATTTAATCTAGGTTTAACTAAACTAATGTTTAAAGGGTTTTAAATTGAACCTCAATATTCAAGCTAGTTTTTAAAAGTTTGCAGCAACATAATTTAAAGTTACACAGTGATTTAATAAAAAAAAAAAAAAAAACTTGTTGGTGCAAACTAGCATTACTGTATACAGCATTCGTCTAGATTTCAAATCAGTAAAGAAAATGGGGGGTAAAATCTTTATCTCCCTCCTCCCATTTCCTCTCTTCATCCCCAGGGTTTGCTCAGCCTTCAGTCTCAGCCTATCTCTTCCATGAATGGTCCTTCAGATGTTTGCAGGTCAGGAAGGAAAGGCACAAAGATGTTGTTGACTCACTCTGAGCAGATGTGACGTGACCAGAGCAGTGAAATCATTAAAGCAATATGTACTCTAAATGTTCTTGTGCAATAAACTTGCTCAGCTGCTCAATTCACAGGAAATGTCACAGGCTAGCAGTCTCTTAATAATGAAAATGTTTTCTCTCTCCATTCAAGCCAAAACAACTCTGCATTCCTATCTTAAGATAGATACAGCAGATTCCCAGTGTAGGGGCGTGCTGTCGATTGTTCAGTTGCTGCTTGTTCAGTTTTTCTCTCTTTTCCTTCTCAAACATCTGCAGCTCTTGCTGAAAGCGTCTCCCATTTGACCAGCATGCATCCATAATTCATCCTTCAGTTTTTCTCAGTGTTCCAGCTCCACTTCCGCATGTTTCCTGCATGACCTTGTCACTCTCTCCTCCCCCTTTATCTCAGTCTATGTGAAAGAGTGTGTGTTTTGGTTTCAGTGTGTCTGAGTGTACCCATTGTTGACACAGCGAAGACATGGGAAGTGCACACTTTTCATACCAAAGCTTCCACAGAGTAAATATTTCAAATGTCAGGGCTGCTATTGATTAGGATATTATTAAAACACTTGATTGTACTCAGAGTCTCATATGAGACACAGTGTGTGACTCCTTCATTTACCCTCTGGAGGAAAACGTATGACCTCAGCTGTACAGCTCAGGGGCGAGAGAAAGGCTCCACTGTAGCAAGAATGAAAAAAAAGAAGGCAAAGTGTACAGTTAAAACGGGAAGGGTAAGGCTATGTGTGTGTCTGTTGCCATAGAAATCTTTCCATGAACTCACTAGCTGGGGTTTTTCCAAGCAGGGCTCGTCCACCTTCTGACAGAATGAAAGACGGAGTGACAGAGCGGAGAGAAAGAGAGGGAGCGAGCAGATGTAGAAAATGTAAGCAAAACAAGGAAAGCGAAGACAAATATAGGCCCAGTCAGCTAGTGCACGGGCTAAAAATAAAGGCTCGTAGACAACAAAGCAGATGAGAGAGAGAAGAAGGCTGGATAAAAAGGCAGGTGAGAGGGAGAACACAGAGGCAGGTGAGATGCTAAAGCTTAGCACTGATCCCACCCTCTTTAATTAGCATGGGGAAGAAAGAAGGGTGCTGTTTTCACGAAAATAACATGGTGCCTCCTTAATCTTCTGAATACACCATAGAATATGTATTATAGGCCAGCCTGCTCACACACACACACACCATGCCCCCCTCAGCCCTGTATACAGCATGAAGGGTACCGTAAACAACCAGTGGGTGGGAGCTCACAACCTGAAATTTTCCTCCAACACGTCATTTGACCACTCAAATATCAATAATACACTCCTCCCTTTTGAAATGGCCACACTTGCACGCACAATTAGGGAGCAGGGGCCGTATTACAGAAACTCCATAACTGTAGATCCTATCTTAACCGTTTGGTAATGAGTAGGACCTCATTTAAGAAAAAAAACATGACTGATGACTACTGAACAGTTCCAAGTCAATGTTCAGTTTCTAAATTAAGATTGAAAATATATATTATACAAGCATCATAACTTCCTAAAGTCTTCTCCTGTCATTGAAACTAACTTACTAACTAGATAATGGTAGTGTTTGCTAACAGTAGCTAACGTTAGTATTAGGTAACTCATTTAGTCTTTATTTCTGCTTTTATTGCTTTTACACAATTGATGTTGGATATGGCAGAGACTGAACCTGCTGTCTTAGCCCACTCTCTTTCTTTTATTTTCCAAGTTAGCATTGTAATTTTCCAAAAAAAATGAACATCTTTTAATTTCTCTACAGATGTTACCAAACCAAACTTCTAACTCATCAGTGCCCATTGTTTTCTTTTTTGCACCATTTTTTCAGTGTTTAATTAACCAAGTTGTTTAGCTCAGCGAGTTAAGAAAAGTAGCAGAGACAATAAAGAATTGGTAAGGTTAGTTAGGATTTGCTTCTTTACCACCAACTTTGGACAAATCCAAGCTATCTTAACTCTTGCTATTTTAACATAAGACTTCAGATAGGAAGCTTCTATAATACGGCCCCAGTTCTTCTTCTCTTCCACTTTGCCTTTTTAGTTTCTCTCCCTCGTGGTCGACAAGTGTGCATACGCCTTTTGTCTGAGAGAGACGCCAAGAAAAACATCAAAGTTGTCCAATCCTGTGAGAGCACAGGCCTGTGCAACACTCCACCCTGCAGTTGTGTCTGACTCCAGTTGCCTAATAAGCACGCCCGACCACAGCAAGGGCACCGGCTCTGACTCTCTCGATTCAAAACCCAGCTGGCAGCACGGGCCTGCTGACATCATCACCACCACCACCAGTCTGGTTTCTGAGCTCTTTCTCTCCTCAGTTCATGATGTCACGAGCAGAAACATTGTCATGTTACAGCCTGGAGAGGGAGAGAAGGAGAGTATTCATTTGCATGTCCACATATGTATTTTTGTGCTTCTGTGACACTCTGTGGGGAACAAAATTACCAAAATGTTCTCGGGAGATGAGAGATGAGATGAAGAAGGGCTTTTAATGTGGGAAGAGAGCAGGGCGGGGTACTCTGTCACCCAGTAGGTGCTTGGAGAGAAAAGTTGGCAGGAAGATGACATGCACACTCATTCAACACCCCCGTGTACTCAGGCAGCCAAGACTGCTCAGTCCTCACACCATAAAACAGACTCATTGTGTTGTTGACACATAGTGCTCGGGACCAGCGGGGCTTTGACCACATTTACAGATATGTGACTAAATATGATCTCATGTGGGGGCACTGACCTGAAGAACAGGAAGAGATCTTTGTCAGGTTCCTCTCGGATGTGTCATGTTGTGTGTTAATCTGCTCTGTTTTGTTCTCCATAGGTGCGTGAGATTCTGGGCCGGTGTTCCTGTCCAGCTCAGTTTCCCATGATCAAGGTGTCAGAGGGGAAGTACAAAGTTGGAGACTCCAGTGCACTGATCTTCATAAGGGTAGGTCCTATAACCACCATAAACAGAATTATCTGTCACAGATACCAGAAGAAAGGTCTCTGTCTCTACATTTTATGTTTGTAGATTAAAGCTGGGGTTGGTAGTTTATTTTTAGTATAATTCATTAAGCATCATGTCATTTTCGATGGTTTGAGAGAAAACTTGAGTTCTGCTCGTCCTCTTGGCTGTTTTTAGGCTGTAGGAAACCTGGCCTGTGTTGGGACACTATGGTCAATCACAGGTCAGTAAGATAGTTGATTGTTGAGTCTCATTCTCAAAATGACAGCCTGGGAGTGAGACTCAACAATCAACTTTCATTCTTGCTTACTTGACCTTTAAGGTGGACAGGAAGGACATAATTATGTTAGTTAATTGCTTTCATTGACTAAATTACAGTCTTTTGAACATGGTTTTTAATTCAGACTTAATGTCTGCAATATTATTAATACAACTTGGAAAAGTAAACTGCCTTTGATTAGGCTACTTAACATTACACACGCTGTACATAAGACCAAATGAAATAATAATTGTTCCTCTACCTTCCACTTAAACAATAACTCTAGTTGATTGTAACCTGGGTCTTATCCTGCTATCATGTTGTTTCAGAATAATCTGAAAAATTAGTTCTCATCTGGGAAAATTGACGTGAACACGCCCTTAAGTCAGAAAAGCAACCCGGAAAGTCAGTGGAAATGTTGGTGCACGATTTGCTGAGTTGTTATCTGTTGATGCCGTATATACAGAAACAAGGCTGACAAAAGTATATTTGGCTGATAACTTTTTATTAATTCATATACTGCATATCAATTTTTTACTCACATGTAATTTTTAAGATGGTATGAAGTTGTAAGAGTTGGTTGCTGTCCATGTACCTGACCATGACTTCAATTAGTTAGTTATTAACTCATCAGATAAAGCAATATTTTAGTGGTTTAAGGGTGCAGCACTTTGTAATATAAAGCGTAATGTTTCAGCGTACTTAAATAGTGACATGTATCTTCACTGGTATGCTAGTTTCAACCAGCTCATCAGCCAGATGCTACAACAATACAACACCAAGAGTCCTTACCCTTTATAGCATCTGTGTTTCAACATTAAGACTGAAAATCTCATGGACACACCAAAGTTTGCAAGAGTGACTTTACAAACTCTGGAAACGGGACCATCTGAGGATTATATGAATGCAATATTATTTTAGGAGTTTCATCATTCTTGTCAGTAATTACAACATTGTGTTAATTGCTGAGATCTGGGAACAAGGCACCATCACAATGAACAAGTCAGATGGAGCAAAAAAGACAACTATCATACAGGTTTTAAACAAACCCACAAAGCTGATCAAAGTTATTTGCAAAAAAAAAGGAAACTGATGAAACTTTACATGATAAATATTCATCACAGTCTACAGATCCACCTCTTGGTTTAACTTTCATGAAAAAATACTCTCCCACTGCTGTCTTGTTGCTGCATTCATTTTCTGTCTGTGGGAACACCTTAGGAGGCCCATTTATGGTGGGGATGTTGTCATCTTCATTCAAATTTTAAATGAGATCTGGGAACAGGATGGTAATGTGTGGTTACTTTTTCTCCAGATTATTGTATCCCTACACATTCCATAAAAATACAATCCAGTTTTAATATGTGTGTGCCTCTTGATGATTGCTTAGTTCAACTTTGACTGAGCATATTTTCTACAGGCTAATTATATACACACAATTTTCCTGTCCTGTAAGGGATTATTAGCAGCATTTCTGGTGTTCTCACTTTCTTACCTCCACATAAAGTGGTCTCCCTGACTGAACAGTCTGATTTATCTGACTGCTTGTGTTTCTCAGACTTCCTTGAAGCCACATTGCCAGATCTCCAACATAAACGGCAGCCAAAGCTATAAAAAAAGTAGACCTAAGTTGTAATAAACCTGAACTATCCTGTGAATCATTTTTACACTACATGTTCAGCTGATTATATACCGAGTAAGCTACTTTGGCGCATATGTAACACAGAGGACTGTGAGGCCTGCAGTAATTGTATGGAGCCATACGGTGTTGGCATATGGTGTCATATGTTGTTTCATGGAAGACAAGGTCATGTAGCAACAGATAAACCACTGAGCTGCCTGGCTGCATCACCGCCCAGTGAACTGTGCAGTGTGTCAGGGTGCAAAATTTACTTTCTTAGTGAATGTTCAAATTTTACCAGCCACTCAATAGATTACTATTAGATTTTTTTTTGGCTAGAGAGTGAAGCAAATCTACCGGCCACTATCATATTTATTACCAGCACTGGGCTAATTTTGTGCCCTGCAGTATATGTAAGAGTCTTATTGTGATTTTTCTCTCTCATGTGAGTGTTTACACGCTGCCTTCATGTGGCCCACTCCCAGGACTGTACTTCTTTCCACTGAGACACAATTAGAGCTTTAGGTCATTTCCTGCGTTTGCCCTTATCTTGGCTCTAGCCTGTTTCTGCTGGGTTGTTTGTCTCAGTTTCAGTTTAAGAGCTGCCACTGTACCCACATCAAGCCTCCCAGGACTGTACAGGAAGGCTGGTGGATACCAGGGATCGATTTGGTCTCGCTTACCTAAACTGTATCCCTAGCTGGATTAATGGACTCTTTGGATGGTGTTCCAACTTGTCTGCATTTACATTATAGGCCTGTCTAACTGGAAGTAGTGTCAATATTTCTTCAGGGCACCACTCAGTCCAGACATGTGATGAAATCAAAGGCACACCCCTATTTAGGATATAGCTTCACCTTCTCTGCCTTCATAGTGAGCTCTCCGTTTACTCCAGAAGTCTTCAAAGGTGGCCTGGGAACCAGAGGAATCTGCTGAGCTCGTGTTCTCAGTAATTCTCATTTGTGAATTATTTGGCAATGAGGATCAAAGGTCTCATGTGTACTGAATTTAGGAGGACTAACAATAAAATACTGCACAAACTTATTGAATGCAGACAGAAGTTGAATCTTGTATTTCCCTTTTTTTGAAAAAAGCATGATGTTACCCTTTCTCTGGAGTCTGTCCTTGATTTAGAAAATACCCTCAACCTAGCAGTTTAAAATATAGTGTTGAGTTAATGCAAATAATTTCACCTTTAATAAGTAAAATACAGAAAGCATAAATAATTTAGGCTGGTTTAATCTAACATAAGATCCAGTTTATTAATGGAATAATCATTTCCACTACGGCTACCAATGCACACTTAGGAAGTGGAATGAGATATTTACAAATTTATGGTGAATTTAAGGTAGAAGGTAGTTTACCTTTTTTAGTGGAATACATGATTGTTTTTAAATGCACCATTCAAAGTTGGCCCCTCCACCCCGTCTCATCAAACAAGAGACTGAGAGAGACATAGAGAGGGAATTAAGAGAAGGACCTGCATTAGCAGAGCACAAAGCAGTGAATTATTTTTAGATTTTTTCACAGCAGTTGTAAAGTGCAAATAAACACTCTTACACTTTCACACAATGCCTGTTTTTAAATGAATACAGCTGAAGCGTGTGTGTGTGTGTGTGTGTGTGTGTGTGTCTGTATCTCTGTAGCTCTCACAGACAGAGAGCTGAGGGGAGAGACAGAAACAGCAATGGAACAGTTGGTTGCTACGTTTTTTTATAGTCCTGACCTCAAAGCCTGCGTACTGCATTGGCTGCGGGGTACACACCACTGCTGAACAGGATGAACCCCAGAAACATCCCAAACGCAGAAAAAACATTAGAAAATACACTTCACACACTTCTAGAGTCATAGTGGGTCTATTCATTGTTTTTTTGTTTGTTTTTTAGGAAAATCCTGCACAGTATGCCTTTAAAAAAGATAAATGTTCCAGCCACTCTGTTTTTTCAAACACTATATAAAAGGACTTAAAATATTTTTTGCTGTTACAGGTCATATTTTCAGGAGTTACCTGTTGTTTTTGGTTATTTTCTGGCAGTTATGCACATCAGTGGGAAAACATGTCATATGATTCACCAAATACTTCCCTAAAACAGTTGTATCTTGGTGCAGCTCCAAAAAATGTGGCAGTAGTTTGCCTCTTCATCTCCAGAATTTCTCCAAATATTTGGTTTGTCCATATGAAAGATGTTTTCATTATAAGAGTCATGAAGAAACAAACTAGATTCTTCCACCAAATTCCCACCAATACATGGAACAAGATGTAGAGAAAATAGTTTGACATATGTTCTCCCATTGTTCACTGGATGTTTTATCATTTACCTCTTTATTCTTTATTAATTTAACTCTTTAACTCATCCCCTATGTTTTATAATTCCCTGCTGAAGTTTTGAGGCTACAGATTTAGAGCTACTAGTGTCTGCCTGTCCCATTAATTCTATTATTATATTATTATATCATTAGGTTCGGCAGTCGCATAATTTTTCACAATTTCTTTAAAAAAAAGCACCATAAATACATAGAAAGGCATGCTTTTTCAAATTGTATTTTACTATGTAGTCCAGTATTAAATTTGTCCAGTAGTAAGCAGTAATACCTTGACTAAGACCTAAATCTGGATCCTACAGTTTGGTTTAAACTCTGGATCATGTGCGAGCCATCTCAGTTCCTTTAAACTGAATCCACAAATTTGATTGCTTTACAACTATGGGGTGCCACAATTTCAATATTAAATCAAAAATTGATCAAAATCAAATCAAAAATCAGAGGCAAAATTATTTTTTTCTTTCAGCCTATACATTGTTTTTTTTTTTTTTTTTTTGCATTGTTTCCTGCATAGTATGCCTTTACTAAAGTGATTAATATTCTAGCCCTCTATTTTTCAGAGACTAAGTAAAAGGACTTAAAATGGAGGCCAGTGTAATAATATGACAATATTACCTGATTTTACTCTCAGTTATGATGCAGAATAAAGTGGTTTTCTGTGATAAAATCTTGAAAAAGACACAGGATTGTCCTCTCCTGCATTTTCCGTGTGCGTCATAAAAACACATTCATGAAACATTACTCACACTAACGCCATCAGCAGCTACTTTTCTTTTTTCTTTTTCTTTTTTAAAAATCTGTCCTGCAAGGGAAGACTGAAGAATAAATTTAGGGCAAGGAAAAAAATAAAACACCCTTTACTGTTCTCCAAAAAAAAAGAAAAAAAAAAGCAACCTCTCTCCCTTTAGAATGAAAGGTTTTATACAAATAAAGATTATTCTTATTATTGTTGTTGTTGTTGTTGTTCAGAAAAAAACAAATACACAACCCTCTTCATTTTCTGACCTCTTCTTCCCTAATAATTTTCTTGCAGTTCCTAAGATGGATTGTTTAAGCCCTGTTAATATGATGGACATATCTAAACGTGCCTGTTGGAATGTGTGTGACTATTTGAGCCTTTGACTTGTCAGATTAGCCCTCTTCACGCTGTCTCCGCCCTCTCCTGATTCCTCTCTGGGGACGACAGTGATTATGCATATGCCCCAGCAGCTAACAAGTGCAGCCAGCACACTCCCCTTATTCTTCTGAGGGGAGGAAGCGGGCAGCCGGTTTGAAAGCCAACAAGCCCCTATTCAGCTGCCGAAGCCCTGACAATGATCTCGGGCTGAACGAGGGGATGAAGTGGAGAAAGCAAATGGGTGAACGGGCCGTATGAACAGAGGGGGGGAGTTAATAAGGCGTCTTTGTCCCCAGGGAGGGACGAGATGCCCTCAGCCGTGGGGCACAACAGCTGAAATGGACCATGGGCTTAATTTTCGAACTCACCAGCAAGATTTTGAAGAAGAAATTGGTTCAGCACGCCCCCGCAATGATGACAAGAAGTCTCTCTGTTCACTGTTGCCATAGAAACAAGGACTGGGTCTCTCAAGGCTGCTAAAGACTGTGATACCCCTTCAGTGGTTTGGAAATTAGGCAGCTAAGCCATAGATTTAAAGCGGAACATGGTCCCAAAACATGTTTTTTAGCCACAGCGCACTCCTCAGTATCTCTGTATGGAATCCATAATAAGCTTGATTTAAGTGTTTTTATACTATAATTTTATCATTCAGTTTCTTATAATGCTGCAAGTTTAGATCCAAAAATATGTAGGCTATGATAGCTGCATACATCTGCTTTTGTTTTGTTTTTTTCAATTTAGTTTTTATTGAGGATTTCAGCATTTGTACTATATGGCTTAAAACAAACAAACCCAAAAATAAAATAACACAAACACAAAAAAATATTCTTTTGAAAGATTTTTAGTGTTCCAGCAATTCTTACAGTTTCATCAACTAAATCAGTCGGTCTACTTTACCCTGATTATAGCTTTTTTTTTATTATTAACAACCACATTTTCAAAGAGAATTCCCTTGAAATCTGTGAATTTGTGGATGTCAGATGTACTCGCCACATCTTGCCAATAACCGTCTGATGATGAACTCTGATTGCCATTTTTCTTTTGTATATTTAGTTTAATGTTTGGCATCAGATTTTGGTAAAGAGTTGGTATAATTCTATTTTATATGCCGTCGTAGAAATTTGGATTACACCATTCACCTCCACAGAGGGTTCTATTTTGATATCCTTCCTATAATAGTCCCTTAGCTGTAAGCACCTAAAACTCATATTTATCCAAGTCACATTTATCTTTCATATTCTAGAAACTCTTCAGCTCCCCAAAGTGCACCATGCTGTGATACTCCTGGTTATCCACTGTGTGAAACTCTTATCACACCCAGCCTCTTTAAACTTATTAATTATAATGCTACACATTCTATGCAAATTCTGTTGTTAGATGACTACAAATCTATAAACAGAGTTAATTGATAAGCTAACGGTCTGGAAATTAGTACTGTGCAGTTACCATTTGAAGACCCTGAGATAATTATTTTTATAGTCATGCAATTATCTCACTCCAGTTACACAAAGATATTTGTTTATTTGCATTCCCAGTAGCAGTTTCCATTGCGACAGCTACTCCTCCTTGACAGTTAAAAAACAATAACAGAGTCATTATAAAGATTTATGTCAGATCAACACCTCTATTATAGTATCGTGCAAAAACTAAAATAAGAGATCATAGAGTCAGACAGCAGATCTCTTCTGTAAACTGCTTAGACAAAGAAAAAGTGTGTCTGCTTTGTTGAAAAAGGTCTATTCCTCTGTTCCTGTTGTAACTTTAAATTTTATTTTAGTTTTTTATATAAACAACCACATGTCAGTACAGCAACAACATTTCCAGGCACTATGTCATCCATAAACTTCCATCTAACAGACAATAAATAATGGAATACTGTATGGACATGAGATCTTTATACAGCACTGCATAATTTACATCCAGCTCTTCATGACTGGTAGAGCATTATACATTATAAGGAACTTAAATGACATTTTAAACAATAAGCCACCAACCACATTCCAAATTTTATCTATATTGTCTGTCTTGTGATGTACAAGTCATTTCTCAGTCTCAGTAGGAAAGTCAGTGTTTCCTTCAAGCAAAGTCTCTCCTGCAGGTGGGTCAGTCTGAAACCATTTACAAGTAATTTTTTTTTTGCTGCTGATGTCAGTAATTTCAGGAGGTATCTGTTGCTTCCTGTCATTGTTCTAGCAGATCAGCTAAATGAGGTGATGTGCATGTCAAAAAGAATATGCTGCATGATTCTCCGAATACTTTCCCAAAATAGTTGTATCTTGGGGCAGCTCCAGAAAATGTGGTGGTGGTTTGGCTCCTCATCCCCACAATTTCTCCAACATGTCTGGTTTGTCAATACTCAATGTGTTTTCACTTTAGGACTTAAAAAAAAGTAAAAAAAAAAAAGTAAAAAAAACAAAAAAAAGTAAAAAAAACAAAAAAAAACAAAAACAAAAACAAAAACAAAGCAAGATCCTTAATAGTTTCACACATGTTCTCCTATTACTCCTTGTAGTGGCTTTAATATTTATATAATCAAACCAGGTGTTTAGGGTAAATTAGATGATGGGGCTCAAGTGGCTAATGCTAGTTTTAAGTTAACACTAATTTGTGAACTTGTCATTGCTTGTACCCTTAGCCTCATATCCACTGTCACACTAAAGAACTATTGTTTATAATTGGGCAGAAGGGAAATAATCCCTGAGACTAGGGGGAGAAATACCACCTCCGTCCTTACTTCCTGTTGCAGCTTCATACCTCTGCAGTATGTAGATGTCTGACAGTGGACCTTTATGATGGAAATGTATATCAGTGCTGATCGAAATATGACATGAAGCTCATGCAGCCGTGCTTTTCACTGCTGGTACATGATGGTCACACAGCATCACAGAAACAGTAAACCTGTTACTGACATAAGGCCAGGGCAGCGGAGGAGAGTAAGCAGTTTATACTCTCAGGTCTGATAGAGATAAGCAGATCAGCTGTTTTGACGGATTTGATGTAGTAGGGGAGCAAGGCCGATGAAAAGACTTGTAGTGGATTGGCAGGGATTGTATTAGAGAGAAGGTGGGGTCAGACAGACTTTGGTACACATGCCATCACGTCTGTGGCCTCTGTGTGACCACGGCCAGTGACCAGGAGATGAGATGCTGTGCCACCTGTGATTCTGTGCCAGCCTACACAGATGCACCATCATTGCTTTGCCTTGCATACCCTCTGAGACACGGGTGCAACCTTTAAAACATGTGGCTGGCAGACCCTGTTACACAACCCAAGGCGGGGGGATGCATCCACGGGGCGCTCGCATCAGTCAAATTGTGTTGCTTCAGCGAAGGCAGCTTCTGCCTGGAGGCAGTGAGGCTCTTTGGTCTGATGTTGTGGATGTGTGTGCCTCACAGAAGAGAGGAGAGTAGGAAGTGACATATCCACCGACCCCCCTCTGTTATGGCTATCCAGGCCCCCTCCCTCTCAGCTGAGATTTCAGTTATCAGGGAGAGGAGCAGGGAGGACAGCAGGGGTGAGTTGTTACCATGCTAATTCACCCTGCTCCCCTCTGAAAACATGGGGAAGCCAGCTGAGAGGCATGAGAGAGAGAGATGCCAAAAAAAGAATGTCTTTCACAGCACTTTGGCTCTTTATAATGCTACCATACTCTGTTTAATTGTGAGTTGGCATGGCAATGAGCGGCCCTCATAATGGCAGCAGCTGGGGGTGATGTGGGAGAAGGGGGAGGTGTGGGGGAGAGAGAGTCAGGGGCACAGGCAGGGGTGCATCTAGATGTTACGTAACAC
This sequence comes from Lutjanus erythropterus, assembly GCF_056507025.1. Lineage (NCBI taxonomy): Eukaryota > Metazoa > Chordata > Actinopteri > Lutjaniformes > Lutjanidae > Lutjanus > Lutjanus erythropterus. The sequence continues at coordinate 27,893,021 of NC_139326.1, read as the reverse complement.
TGAAGGCTGGCCAGCCTTCAGCAAGCTGCCCCACTTGTGGAATTTGCATATCTATTGACTTGTGCAGCGTGTGTGGTAGTGCCGGATATCAAAAGGTTTAGCCATTTTATTTGTGCATGAATGTGTATGTTACTCTCTGTTTATCTATTGAGGCCTTGTTTTCTCTCTTCCTCCCTCAGGTCCTTCGTACTCATGTGATGGTGCGTGTTGGAGGGGGCTGGGACACATTAGAGCACTATTTGGACAAGCATGACCCGTGCCGTTGTGCTGCTTTTGGTGAGGTCACTTCCTATTCCTTCTCGTCAGCTCATTCCTTGTTGTGTCTTAGTGTTGCATAATTTGTGACACATTTAAAGTTAGAAACAAGTGATTCACATGTGATGCAGTATGTTCAGTCTAGACATATAACTACAATTTATGTCATTCTGAATTCTGTATTGTCATCAGATTTTTGCCATTGACTGATTTCGTCTTCTGTCACCCAGTCAGTCTGTTTCATACTAAAATGGGACCAAAATGACTTCCAGACAGGAAATGTAGGTCTATAAAATGATGCAAGGTTGTAATGGGAAATATGCACTCACTCTGACTAATTCCTCCACCACTACCTGATCCCACAACACATTTGTGTCACAACTCATCTCAACACAAAAAACCTTTTTGCATTGGATTTTGGGTTAGTGCCGGAAATAAGCTTTGTAAAACAAATACAATTTTATGATACTTACACATTTTGTTCGGCAAGATAATCTTGACAAACAAACAACTCTTTTATGATTTTTGAAGCATAAATGCAATCAGCAGAAGTAAAAAGTTGATGTTAGGCTGTAAACAAACTACACCATGAGGGCGTGGCTCATTATCAATCCAACTAAGTGACTTGTGTTCGGCGTGTTCGGCTCAAAGTTCAGTTCATAGAGATTAAAATGTTCATGTTTAGAGTTCCAAATTTAGAATTTTGAAGTAAATTCACAGTCCCAAAAGTGAACTAATTAGTCACTTTTACTGTTGTTTTAATTTTTATTTTAAGTAGAGCCTCCTCCTACCATGGACACTGGAGTCTATACAGTGATGTCCTAAATGGTGTACAATATTCATGTTTTTGTATTGATTCGATAGCCAGGATAGCTCATATCTATTGTTATTAACAATTTAAAAATGTTTTACACTATAGCAGACAGCAAATTTGAACACATATTGTTGAAATTTCCAAGTTGGAACTCTGAAATTCCGACTTTCCAGTTTAAATTGAATGCGTCATAAGGTATGACAACTGCCAGTTGATGAAGAGAGAGACAAGATAGAGGAGATGAGTGGATCTATCTGTCTATTTCTCACTGTTACAGATACTCCAGTCTGCAGCGTAGCCCAGGTCATACACTTCATTCTGCATGGTCAAAGAAAGTTTTTATATCACACTAACACTTCTCTCCAAATACAGGCACTGTCTCTCTGCTATGAGTGTGCATTAGACTTTTTTTCATTAGCTGATGACATGCATAAACATGAACACTCATAAATGATGTTCACATTCATCAGTTGAAAACTGATCCGTTTAGTCCACCATTCACCAAAAACACGAGCCTGTTGATGAACATGGGCTCTGTTAGTGTCTTCATGCACAACACTGGCAACTGCATTTTTTAAAGATATGAAAAAGCTTCAAAATTCATGAGTGAGGTATTTACTGATGCATTTTATGCACTGATGTATTTATATGCAGAGCACAACCCATCATAGTTATGAGCATGTATCACAGAGCACAGTGATTCATGTTCATAACTATGCTGGGTGAGACCATCCCTCCTTATCTTTATCCTCGATATGGGTTCAAACCGCTGCTCAAGTGGTGATGTCAAGGGCCGAGCGTCTGGCCTGGACAGCTGACACTAGCTGAAGTCATAATTGGTGTTATATTTCTAACCACAAGAGGCCATGGTGAAGATCATGGAGCATTAAGTGATCACAGAAGTAGACCTTTTATGTTCTATAAATGTTCTCCCTAAATTGTGGGATCATCAGCATTTCTTTAGTTGGATCCAGGGAAGTATAAAATATGTAATCTTCTGCTCCTATCTAAGCACTTGATGACATTGATGTGGTTAGCTCTGATATATTTCTGGACCTCTAAATGACTTTAATCCTTGCTTATTGTTCAGGCTGACAATGTTGGATATGTTGGATAGAGGCCTGTCTTAAACACTTGATCTCAATCTGTCTCCCCAGCCCATCGCTACCACCAGGCTAAAGCCAGTGGCCAAAGTCAGGGAGGCCAGAGCAAGTCCTCGAGTGCCCACTCCTCCCGCTCCACCAGCCCCGGTCCGCACTGGCGAAATGAGGGCATAGCACCCTACAAACCCCCTGACAGGCGCTCTCTGGAGCCCCCCTCTGCTCCATGTGCCTCTTCTTCCTCCACACGGTCCGGACGCTCTCAGAACCCATCTGGCTCCACCGAGCTCGACTCCGGGGCAGCACGCGCCCTTCTCCCACGGCCGCCACGAGACCGCTCAGAACCCCGCCACTTTAATCCTCTCAGGTGAGTGTGTGTCTACGCAACTGTGCGGATAAGTGTTGGGATAAGTGTGTTACCATGATAAGAAATTAATCTCTCTCAAGTAGCCTGGCAGGCCACGCTCAGATTTTGCTGTTTGCTCTTTTGTGCCCACAGACAAACAGGCAGACAGAAAGGCACATTCACACACACACAAACGAGTGGGAATATACACAACAAACACACATGTCAGGAAGCCACAGATTAGACCAGAGCAGATTTATCTAATCTCAGGTGACATTGGCCAGATAAATCCATCTCACACAGCCACCCTAAAGCACATCCTAGTGGCTACAAGGAAGACCCCAAACATGTTAACTCTGCTCTCTTTTTATTCCTCTCTTCTACTTTCATTTAGTTAATTAGACCATTGACCGTATAAAGATGGCTGTGATTCTGTGCGAGCTGCTTCTTCTCTCTCCATGGCAAACAGATGGTCTGAATTAGTGTGAAGCCAGTGATAAAAGAAACCACACATCAGTTTGATGTGCTTCTAAAGTGATATATCAGTGATAGAGTTGTGTCCAGGCTGCTCACATCAGAGTAGTGGCATGTTAACATCATTATACGTGGCTCTTCCTATGGGACATAAAGACAATCAGGTCTGCTTATGCTCTTTATGAAACTGTTAAAAGGTTTAGTCGGTCACATACCTTCCCTATATGTCAGGGTGTGGAGGCGCCATTGTTTAACTATGTGGTGGTTTACCTTGGCTTCTGTCCAACTTGTGGATCATTTCTGCGCTGAATGATGGCTCAGGCCGACGTCAAGGCAACAAACAGCTCATTCGAATTAACCCTGTGTGGGTGGGGCATCCCCTCTCAAGTGCGCCAGACCAGGCAGATAAAGACTAATCTGACAACTATCCCTCGACAACTGTTCACAGCTAACTGGGGAAGTAGGTCAACAGGTGGGCAAATTACCATGCCTGAACATATATGTATATATATATAACTTATTTCTGAGGATAACTTTAGAAATCCAGTGTAATAAAGCTATCATTAAAAGGCAAAAAATGTGATCTAAACAGTTGCAATATCAATAGGTAGTAATGTTCTAATACATGTTTCCTTAAACTATTTTCATCATGCAAAATGAAAAAAAGAATGTCAATGTGGGACATTGGTTGTTGAGTCTGGGACAACTGAAAGTAAAATTTGGGACAGTTGCAGGACACTGAAGGAAAAAGTTAATTTTGAGCCCTGTGCATCGATACACAATCCTGCATTTTAGATTGTATTTCTTTTACTAGTATCAGTATCAGCAAACAACCTTAGAAATAGGTATAATTCTCGGGGTATAACAGACAAATATGCTCTATCATGTTCAGTTGAAAAACAGACCAAATGCTTTTTTCTTAAGTAAATAGAGTATAACGTTATATGTATATATGAGTACACCTCAAACTTTCATAGCCAAACAAATAAGTAATACTTCCAAGGCTGTACTGGGTCTTTAAATATCTAATTTACTCTATTGATCTCTACCCATCAAATCTGTCTAGGTTTGTTTTTCCTGTAAGTGAACTCCAGGAGCTGATTATACATTTAAATAAAAATACTGATATTCAATACCATTTTCAAAAAAAGAAAAGAAATCGACACAACATTGACAAAATGTTATTATTATTTTTTTTAAGATAAATACAACAAAGCTATAACATGCCAACTGAAATCAGCTAGAGCAGACGAGGCTAGTGACAAGAAGACACCACTTTGAGTAAGTGAGAGGAGACAGGGCTATGTGGACATTGCAGTGGCATGTGTGTCAGCTCACTGTCAGAGACAAGTGAGCACGAGACAGCACAGCTGGTACCAGAATATCAATGCCGTGGAAAATGAGTATTGAAAAAATTTCAAGGCATCCCGGTAACTCCACTGGTAGAATGTGTGGCCCATGTACAGATGCTATCGGTCCTCAGCAGCGGCCAGGTGTTTGATTTCTGCCTGTGGCCCTTTGCTGTGCGTCTTCCCTCCTCTCTCCAAAAGAACATTTCAATATTCATAAAGGATGTGTAAATATTTTTGACAACAAGATGTTGAGTTAGAAAATATGTAATACCAAGAATGTGGTATTATTATAATAACAAATAACTCTTTGTCTCCTCCCTGCGTTATAGGAATAAGGAGACAATGTTACCAGTGACAAGACGTCTGTCTGGAGACAGTGACTCCTCTACAGCCTCTTCTAAGGGAGGAGGAGGAGGTGGAGGAGGAGGAGGAGGAGGGGGACGGTACTCTCTTGGTGGTGCCTCACGGCGGTCTGGTGAAGAGGTGGTCCTGCTAGTCAATCGTAAGGAGGGGAAGCACATGATTGAGAGGCCTGGAGCTGGAAGTCAGACCCCGTCCCTGCGTCCTTCGTTGCCCCGTGCACGCAGCCAGTCTCGGGAACGTGCACTCGCTCCAATACTCAAACCCAACCCACCACAAGGATCCTCTGATGGATCACGAACATCTCGCACAGAAAGGGGCCGCTCCCTTGGAAACGACGGCCCGAGGAGGCTCCATGCTCCACGTTCTCACAGCCAGAATAAGTTATCCAGCCGTACACGGTCAAGTGATGCGAGCCCGGGACCTGCCTCCTGCTACAGAGACCCTCAACCGCCACCCTCAGACAGACGAGAGGACCTTCGGGCCAAACAAGTGCCCCCATCCTCTCCCAGATTAGGTGGCGGGTTCACCAAGAGGCAGTCATCCTCGTGCTCTAACTCACCTGTTAAAGGGGTCCAGAACAACAACAACAGCCCCAGCAAGAAGACAATAACTACGCCCAGACCTCCTGCCCCTCGCTCACCCTCGGTAGGAAAAGGAAGACTTCTTCCTCCAGTCACCTCAGGAGGTCGACGTTCACCACACTCATCTCCACGCAACTCACACCATCATGCCACCCGCTCCCCTCGGACATTACAGGGACCTCGCTCTGCCGGACGAGGCCACCACAGGACCTGGTCTGGTCTGGAGCGTCAGGAGCCCGAAGAGGAAGAAGTGGGTCTTGGCTTCCAGATGCTGCCAACACTCGACCCCCAGAGGGAGCAGGACCTGTATCGCAGCTTCGAGGCCGAGTTTCTGGCCAACACACAGCAGGCCAGAGGAGTGTCCAGCAGAGCCCTGGGAGGATCGACCCTGCAGGGAGCTGTGCCAGCACCAGCTGATCCTAACGTCACTGACTCTGCCTATTCCTCCTCTAACTCCTCCACTTCTTCCCTGAATGTTGGGGCAAAGATAGGAACTCTGCCCGACCTCAGGGAATCCAAGAGGACTAATCCACGTCACTTAGCGCTGGACGATCCCTTGAATTTACTCTATGGACACAACTTTGGAGGACCGCAGAGCTTTGGTCAAGGAGAGCCTGAGCACTGGGGGGAGCGTCCAGGAGGTCTCAAGAAACTCCCAGCCATATCCAGCTCCATGGAGGAGAGGGAACTTCCATCCTCCCTGCCTGGTCTTAGAGACACAGAGTCAGACAATTTGATGAATCAGGTCCCCTCGCGACCTGCATTCCACTGTAGGAATATGAACGGAGACCATGGAGGGTTTCCTCCAACGGGTCAGCAGGGTCAGCTTGGCTGGAGCACAGGACCAGAAGGAGATGTTCCTCCGGAGAATCACCAGCCAAACCTACCTTATGACCTAGAAAATGGTGACGGGACTGATGACCTCCCACCCCCAGAAGCTTGTCCGTCACCTGTGGCCCTTCCCCCCTCTGAGGACTGCTCCTTCCAGGATTCCTCTAGTGAAAACTCTTCCATGTGCTTCAGCCTGAGCGAATCCTGCTCTGAATCTCTCCCACCATCTTCACCTGTCACAAACGGGGACACCGATGGAGAAGCGGTGCAGACTAAGAAAGGGCAAAAGAAGGGAGACAGGGTAACCCCCATCTCAAAGCACAAACTGAGAGCCAGGATCAGGCCTCGCATCGACAATAGGCCAGACAACAGCCCCTCACGTATCCCCACCCCGGTCAGCTACAGAGATCTGCAGTCTCACGACACTATGTCCCCTTGCCACACGCCTCCGCTGTCCCCTCAGAGCTCACACTCTACTGGACGTCCAGCCACATACAAGAGCCTTCACCAGGCTTTCACAGATATGATCCATCCTCAACCATGTTCCCCAGCCATGGGCAACAAAGACTGCGCCTTCCCTGGACAGTCAGGGAGCCTGGACACTGAAGCTTGGATGTAGCACAAATGATACAAGGGGAAGCTGTCATGAACTTTGACTACTGTGTAAAAAACTGAAGACTGGGCTGTAGACTGTTTTCACTGCATGTCTATCACTTCTTTTTTTCCACTTAGTTTCTCCCCTGAATCACTGCAGGGGGTTCACAATGCTTTTATTTTGCACTCAAGCCAAATTATTTATTATTACCAAAGGAATGGTTTTATTACTTTTACTGTAATTTTAATGTGTGCATGGGGATGCTTTTGCCAATCATAAGGTGTTTTTTTTTTTTTTTTGCAAGACACTTGTGAAATTCTCATGGTTGATACAGAGAGACAGAGAGAGAGCATATGTGCTGCCATGTGCCCCATTGAGGGGGCATGGTAAAGTGCCAGGGATTTAAAGCTGCATCTCTATAAACAGTATAAACACTAAACCTTTAGACAGATGGATTGGCGCCCACTTGTGGTTTGCCACAGCATCTCTGCTTGCCTTGATAGTCAAAATACTGGTATGACTGTGATGTTTTTAAGTCTCGTCACATCTTCACATAAGGCTCATTATACTCATATTTACGATATACTAATAGGTAACATAGAAAAAGGTACCCCTGTCATTCCTCCGACTTTATGGACAATACGAGCACTACCAATCTCTGTACAGGTGTCTGCTGTTATTAATGTCTAATGTCACCTTTTCACAACAATTGATGTTGTTGAGTTAGATAATATTTGTTTTTCAATGCTTTATGTGTTACAGGTTTTCAAGTTTATGTTTAATGCAGTAAAAAAAAATAACTATATTTGGACTCTTAAGTTGATTAAAGAGACAGTTCACACAAAAATCAAAAGGACATATTTTTCCCCTGACTCGCAGTGCTATTTATGCATCTAGTTTGTTTTGGTGTCGAGTTCTGGAGATATTGACTGGAGAGGTTTCTGCCCTCTTTCAAATATAATGGAATTAAATGACACTCGGTTTTGCTCAAAATCCAAATAATCCCCCAAAAACAAATACATTTGAAAAAACTGACAGCAACATTTCTTTCCAGAATTCATTGACCTATTTACCACAAGATAATCCACAGACCTTTCCGTGAGCAATTTTATATAGGAACTACTTTTTTTTTCCCATAGAGAGAAAAAAGTTCCTACATGAAAACTGAAGGAGACATTATTGTTGAGTTTAATTTTATTGTATTATTTGCTGCTTTGAGCACCACAAGCCGAGTGCCATCTAGTTCAATTATATTTTACAATAGGCAGACATCTGTACGGCAACTATCTCAAAAGTTGGTGACTCACAACATGGATGGATGGATAAATATCACTACAGGCCAGAGGAAAATGTATTTTTGATTTTGGGGAGAACTGTCTCTTTAAGTGTAAAAATATGAGGAGCAGTGCAGGTTGCATTACTTTGTGTCATTGTCACTGAAACAGAAACGCTGAGAGCTCTTTCTCTGACCAAACTGTACTCTGGAAAACAATGCTACATAATGTACGTGTGCAAAAGTCAAAAGCTTCGGAGAATGAATGTGTAAATACATGTTGCTGTGCTCACAGACGGATGTGGGTATTTTGTATATAAAAAGGCATTGAATATACAGTTTAATGTACATATTCACTGTTATCAGTTCTGTGCTGCCTTAGCTATGCAATATTGGTGTTGGAAATGCCTTGATGATTCCCTTTGCCTTAAAGTTTATTCGCCGCTTAGTTTTTGAATGTTTTTGCTCACTAAGACCTTTTCGGTAACACTACATTACCATCATTAACTGCTCATGATAATAGAAACTGGGGAGTGTGAATGTGGAAAAAGGTGAGGAACATTGCCAATTTTAATTATAAGTTATACTTGATGTAGGATATATAATTTATTGCCTCAGAGCTGTTTTGAAACACAAGAAGCCAGATAACCTACTTAGCAGAATGATTTCAAGGACGTGGCACAATCTGTGGCGACATCTAGTGGCTGAAGAAAGACATGTTTTTTTCACAGGAAGAAAGATACTGTTTTCCTTTCCTCCATATTTGTGGAATGACCAGTAATGTACAATGGTATTATAAGGTGAAGTTTGATGGATGAAGAATGATTTAAACGTGAGTGTCTATGCGTGTGCAACAGTGCATGAATAATAGATGCTGTAACTGGATATGTTCTCCTGTGAAGCTCTCGCACAGTTGTCAAGGGTATGAAAGGCCAGACTCCAGTTACTGTTTTTGGTCAGGTGAGGACTTTGTAAAATATATTGGAAAGTGAAAACGTAGGAACTGTAGTGTCAGTGCCCCACAGAATTGTCACTTAAGAGATGTTTTTGATGTGTTTCCAATGGTTTTGTTAAATCTCTCCCAGAGAGACTGTGAGGACAATGTCAGTTAAAAAGGAGGAAGGAAAACATTTGTGGATAACATCTTTTTGCAGGGCACTAACACAGTGAATAGGGTTAGGGAAAAAGCGTGTGCATATATTTGTGTACATACTGTATGAGAATATGTACAGAGTTTGAGTGAAGAGGGGAGTGATGTTGGTCTAATTTATTTATTTATGAAATTAAGCCTCATTGGGCTCAAGTGACATCTGTATCCCAAGTACTGTTAAGTGAGGTGGGGCCAAATATGTAGAAACAACATGTAATTTAAGATTTTTCTCAACATTATACTGCAGAGACAGATAATAATGAATTAGAAATGCTACCAGTTTAAAAAGTGGTATGATCCTACAAAACTAAACACATCCGGGCTGTTTTGCAATATTAAGAGATACAGTAATTTGATATAATGTTGACTCCTCATTGCTACAAATAATTTATGACGTATCAGTATTGTTAGAGCTACATCAATCCAATATGTAGTCAGTTATCAATTTCACCTATATAAACAGGTTTTTACACATTTTAAATTATTTTAAATTTAAATTTGTTTTTGGCTTATTTGTATTCTAATCAGCTGGTATTAAAAATCTACCAGTTATGTGGACTGTGACTTCATACAAACCTACATTTGGTTAGCAATCACAAAAAGAGTGATTGTCCTCACACAATCTTTATTCTGCACAACTTCATGCAAATTTCACAAAACTCTCTCTCCTTCTCTCTACCCTAATCAGTGAAATCTGAATGTTCATGATCAGACAGTTTCTTGTTTGCTAATGTTATTTTCACTAAAACTTCAGTTCAGTGTACAGATTGCTCGACATTGTGGAATTTGTATGTATGAAATAGCAATACTGCAACATTTCACGTTCAAAGTTGAAAATGCTGTCAAGTTGTTCTTGTAATAAATATTTTCCTCTGAAGTTTATGATTTATCTCTGATCTATTTTTCATGTGGAGCTTTGGTCACAGCAGTCTGCAGAACAGATTGGGTCTGGATTTGGAGGAAGTTCTGCAGTGCGTGTTGGAGAAATGCCAAAATGTGAAAATGAATAATGACAATATTGTTCTTCATGCACAATGTGATTTAATTTCTTGAAACAAAATGTCTGTTGATGTTGTTTTACAAGTTGTACAACACTGTGTGTAGTTGTCCCATTTGTTGACTAATATCTCTTGATCTTTTTGTGCAGATTTTTCAGACTTATGGTCAAAAATGCAAAAAAAAAAAACCTCAAAACTGAATGCCATATTTCCTGTCCATCTTTGAGTACATGCAGAGCAGAAAACTGGATTACATTTGAAAAAACGACTGTGGAATTATAGTTACATTGTCAAGGATTACTCAATTACGTTTTCTGCATCTTTAAAATATGACCATTTTAAAATTATGAAACTTTTTCTCATGATAGGCGGTGCTCTATTAACTCATAAAAAGTGTGTCATACATGGGTTTCTGTGCTCCACTTTGTGACAGACCTGGCAGGAGAAAAAAAGAGAATGCTCTACAAAAATGCATTTTCTTTGCAATGAAAATGTTTAGAGATGAAAACATGTATGGAAAGACATTTTTGTGCCTGTGTCCATTTTTTAAGTGCAAGGTACAATATTTTCAATGTTTGATTTTAAAATAATCCAAAAGTAATAGCCAAGATTAGATATTTTTTTTGTATTCCCATTATTTCCTTGTCATATGTATTCAACAACAACATTTCAAAGTAGTCCCCGTGGCTTTGAAAAAAAAAACAAAAAACAATGGAATAAGTCTTTTACAGACAACAGACATTTTAATTTTCATGTATCATTGTTCATGGTCTAAAGTGATTCTTATATTCTCCAATTGCAAAAATGTTCAGCCTACACACGTAATTATTATAATTATTTTTAAGATTTAGTCAAATATAAAGTGCAGCTCAGTTTATGTCTGTAGCTGAGCACCTTTTACTCCAAATCTAGATGGATAAAAAGCACTACAGGGCAGAGGAAAACATGTTTGTTTGTTTGTTTATTATTTTGTGTCCCTTTAACAGTGTTTTGTTATAGAAGTCATGGATACAGTATTAGAAACACCTTTCACTACAATATAATTTATTTATTGAGTTTAGCTTTTGTACCAAATAATAAGTTCATGTTTGTTAAATTTTTGAGTTTATATATATGTTACAGTGTTAATCTTAAGAATTGTTAACCATTTCAGAGCTATTTATTAGGAACATCCCCCAGTGACTGAAAGCTGACGTTGATGTCTGTTTGCAAACGATATTTTGTGGAAAGACGGAAGTAAATCAAGTGGGAGGGGACGAAGGCCATCACAGCCCCCTGTACGCCTGTTACGGTAAGATGTTTGTGGAGATTTTCTCTCCGAATTCATTGTGTGGTGAGTCTAATTTCAACACCAGAAGGTACGCTAATTCGTTGGGTAAGGTTTAAACCAGGCCGATAGATTAAGAGCTTAACTATCCCGGCAAAGGCTTCCTTAAGCCTGTACTTAGAAGGTCATGTCTCAGAGAAGTGGCCAGGCGCTAGCTGACACTGACAGGCACACTGCACCACAGAGCTAGCTGTTAGCTCCAGTTTCATTCAGTTAACCGTAACTGCCGCAAACATGCAGGAATGGGCAAATCAGTTATGCGTGAGTAATTGATTGCAGAACTGGACTAATTTAACTAACTTTATGTCGACGTTACATTTTTAGTTTTTTTTCTAATGGATTTGTTAAAAACACTCGAGGCTGCTAGGCTAGCTAGCGTTAACGTCATGTTAGCGTGATGCTAGCCAACTAGCGTACCTTTGCTCTACTTTTTAGGCTAAGTTAGCAGCTTAACGTAAAGTCAGCTTGTGTGAAGTACTGATGTTGTTGGTCTCGGATCTATTTAAGAATACAGTATAAGTTCGGTGTCAGTATTGCGTGATGCAGCCTGTAGTATCGTACAAAGGTTACCTTAATCAGGTGTATCGTCTTGCTAGCTAACGCTACGTCGTCAGTTGTGTAAACGCTTTGTATTTGGTTAACTTGTGGCTAACAACCTGTCTGATGTTGACAGCTTCCTGAAGTTCAATGAATATTGAAACTACAACGTTAGATTAATGAGACTCTCTGATTTGTCCTCGCAGTTCATTGTTACTAATAGCAAATGAACGTTAATAACTTACAGGCCTCTGTCATTCATTTAGACTTGGTATAAAGTGACTGACTGTTAACATTACTCTCTGCTAGCATAATTCATTTTCATTCAATTAAACTTCATTTAAAATTCAGTTAATAGCTGTTTTATTGCTGTATACAGGCTGATAAAGGCAATGTTGTTGTTATATTGGGTTAACATAGATTGTAATGGTCAAGGAAAACTTAGGTCTCCAAAGAGGTCTCTACAGTACCATCTGATTTAATAGGAAGTCATACTAATTAATGAGAAACTAATGAAATAATTAGCTATAGGCCATAGCAATGTTGATTGGGATGCAATATGTTTCATTTACTGTTTTTATTATAGTTGTGAAGTATAACTTCATAACATCATAGCTAATTAAACATGATGGAAAAAACATCACAATTCAGTCTCATTAATATTGTAACCAAAAAATATTTACTGTATATCAAGGCAACACTGAAAGAGACAATGGCAACACAGGTACACAAGGTTGTGAAAACAAGGTTTTAGAGATGCACAATAAATGTAGTGGTCAATAAATTATTGGCTATGGGATAAAGAGAAATTTATGTTGCTATCTATTATTCTGATAATGAAATTATAGCTGATAATTACTGGCTATAATAATGTCTGATTTGTTGTATTATGTCAAAGCATTTCATTTGAATTCTCAAGCAAAATGCTCTTTAAAAGCCAAAGTATGTTTGTGATGTAGTTTATTAGAAAAAATAAATGAACGTCTGAGGAATCCAAACTTAAGTCTTCTTTCTTTGTTTTTGTTGTAATAGTGATGTCAGTTAGATTTGGTTAGGTCACTGCTATGGAAAAATAAATAATCAATTTTTGCTCAACATGCATAGCCGTTTTTACGCTCAGGTGTACATAAGCTGCAGGTTTTATGAACTTCTTTTTAAATACAAAAATTTTAAATTATCTGTCATCTTATTCATATCTGCCACAAAAGCAGGAAGTTACTATTATTGACTGAAAAAACAACAATTCTAGCCACGTATTTATTATGTGAAACATTTATTCATGAAGCATAAATAATTTGCATAAACCATAATAACACAATAATCCTCTCACTCAAGAGGCTGCTCTTGTCTCCCTGTCCTTATTCATCAAATGTCTCTGGCTGACTGTACAATGTGAAAAGGGGCTTAATTACTGCCATTTCTGGTCTAACATGTCAGACCAAACCAAAGTGTTTACAATGTGTATACAGTTAATACATTTTTAAATTCTTAATGGTGATTATGTAATTAATCATTTATGTTCTGAGTTATGGAGTAACTCCTGGTTTTACTTTCTCTGCAGCTGGAGAATGTTTCTCTTTTTAATCAGATTTCTGTTCCTTTTTTTGGGCTAAACTACCCTTTAACTTGAACAGTGTTGCTCAAATTTTATAGCAGGAAGTATTGTAGTGCGAACGGGAGAAGATGTTTCGCAAAGAAGTGTTGGGTCAAGAGTGGCAATCAACAATAGGAAATAAAATAGTTACATTCTGCAGAAAGCATTTAAAGTTGACTCTGATATTGCTGGCTACATACCTGCTGACCAACAAGATTTGTGTTTAAAGAGAAGATATTAGTGTCTGTTTTCTCAGCAAAATCCATTGTTTTCTTTTCTGATAGATCACTGCCATTTGTTCAGGAGAAGACAGGAATTCCTTTTATTTCCCTGTGCTTGCACTTCTAGTATTTCCTGCTGCTCTTGTGATGCTCCAAGTTTCCACTCATCATGAAAAGATTTCCCAATCATCATCATCATCATCATCATTTCTGACCCTCTTGTCTTTTGCAGGAGAATCGACAGTTTGGATCCAAGATGACGGACTCCAAGTACTTCACCACTACCAAGAAAGGTCTGAAAGCTCACTATTTATTAATTCATAAGATAAATGATTTAACATGTAAACAGCCTCAGTGTCAAGTTACTCTTTTCTCTCCATGCATTGTTTTAAACAAATGCTTTGTGGAAATTGTGGCATAGTTAGCTTGGTGGTGCTGAATTATTATCCCTACAAATGGAGACCTGAACTTTTTTTTTAATGTTGTAAATGTAGTACAGTTAATTTAAAAGTGGTTTTTAGAAAAAAAAAAATAAACTAAATATATTCACAACACAGGATGCATTAGATGTTCATTATCACTTTGTTGAATATAATATGTTTACCATAGTACCTAACTGACCTAGGCTGACCTTGAAAATTGAATCATAGATGTTATCACCCTGCTTTGTTTTAACATTGTTACCCACAACTGAACAGCTCTGGTTATTGTAAATCAGATTAGACATATTGAGCATTAGCTGTCAGAGATTTAACTGTCCTGCTGTGCTTCCTGTTGTGTTTGTGTGGCTCTTTTCACACAAACCAGAACTGTTCCCACACAGGGCTTAGAAAAGGCAAATAGATGCTTTTGAGTGATGATGTATAGATACCCTTTGTTTGTTAAGATTGATTTAGACAAAAGAGCAGGTTTCTTTTGGTATCTGCTTATTCTGTGCATCTGCCCAATGTTGTATACAGTCTGTTGTTAGCATCTTGGAAGAGATCGGGAGTGATTAGGGATTTACAATGCCAGGGAAACTCTAAGTAGTTAGACTCAAATTTAAGCCCAAAATTGACAGTGTACTCACAGTTTATGTGTTTATAATCTAATTCATGCTGGTAGTATGTCAGTGACAGTGCACTGAAATAGTCTTTTTTTAGTTTTCTAAAAAGCAATGATAAAAACAACAACACAACTCTTTTTCATCCTTCATGAGAAAATCACATGATGACAGGATGCTTGGTTCAACACTATACCACAAAACATTATATTTAATATTAGCAATTAGGGCTGTGCGATGTGGTTAAAAACAAATATTGATCTTATTGTGACAGATAATGCAGTTGCGATATCATTGACACAATTAGTGGGAATGATCATTTTTGCATCAGTTTTTCCACTGGAAAAACAAAAACAAAAATCATGATGATGAGACATTTTTTGGGGTCTGTACCAAACAAACATGTTTTCTTACATCTGGAGAACAAGATTTGTGGACTTGGTCATCCCAGCAGCACTACAGTGCTTCATTATAATGCTGTTTTTTCAGGCATTTTTCTTTTATCAAAAAATTGTCGCATCTGTGATTTGGATATGGTCCATATCATGATTTTGATAATATTTGAACTAATTGTATAGCCTTATTGGCACTTCATTGGCAATAATTAAATTCTTAGTATAAAAAAAAAATCTGACCATATCAGTTTATTTAGGCAGTCACAATGTTGACTGCCTAAAATGATTGGACTGGAAAATGATTAACATCTTCACAACCATATAGGTCAACAGGTCACCTGCTTACTAATCTTGACATCCTGTCCAACAAAACCTGTAAATTTCGTTGGGTGTTGTGGTTGAAATCAGTTGTTCTTCTTAAAAATAACATTTTTCTGTTATAAATCTAAATCACAATACAAAGATATCATTGCTGTCCTATGAAAACCACGTTTCTCCAAAGTGCCAACTTTTCAGGAGCTAAGAAAAACACCCAAGTTTTCTGCTTTGAGGCAGTGCATTTTTTCACATGATTCAGTGCCTTTGTAAATGCGGTGTTTCACTTAAGAAATATTAGAATTGTCTCAGTGCATGATATTAAGTTATTTTGAGCAGTGTCCCATAGCACATATACACACAAAACAAAATCAAAGGGGTAACTTAAAAGTTGATAAAAGATCATATGAAATAATCGCCCTGCCCTACTCATCAACAGTCAGGTAACATGACTTCTGCACTCTCTCTTCCACTTCTAATAATGTGAACTCATTCAGTTGCAGCTTTATGATAAAGACTTTCTGTCGCTGGGCCAGTAGATGGCTTATATGGTGCAGCAGCTATCATGCACTGTGATCAGAATGGTTTCCTAAAGCATGTGCATCTAAACCCCTGACAAGTAATATGAACCGCCAGTATCAGAAACTGCTGGGGATGTCAGTGTCCCCATTATGTATTTATGAGGGACTCTGATAGATAAGGGTAGGCAGAATATTGCGTGTCAGTGTGTCCACTTCACACTTGGCACTTGTGAAAAAAATGAAATGCTGCCCTACATCACAAATGTATTACATGACGTATGATTCTCTTTTTTTTTTTTCTCTTGCGTACAGGGGAGATCTTTGAGCTCAAGGCAGAGCTAAACAGTGATAAGAAAGAGAAGAAGAAGGAGGCTGTGAAGAAGGTCATTGCATCTATGACAGTTGGCAAGGATGTCAGGTGAGCCAGGGAAAATTAATGTCAATGTGTAATAATGTACTGTAACACATCACCTTCCATCTGGAGTCAGTAGCCACACACTGTAACACCTTGTCCCTTCTTTAGTGCTCTGTTCCCAGATGTTGTGAACTGCATGCAGACGGACAACCTGGAACTGAAAAAGCTGGTCTACCTCTACCTGATGAACTACGCCAAGAGTCAGCCAGACATGGCTATCATGGCTGTGAACACTTTTGTAAAGGTAAAACTCAATATCTCATAAATATGTTAAAACTCTTTAGAGTTAGCTATTTGTAATTTATCATTCAAGTGCTTAATACCATTAGTGCTTGCTTGGTAAAGTACTAAAAGAGGTATGTGTCCCAGAGGTCTTGTGCCACAAAAGAAATTTTAAAATAAAAGTAAAGAAAAGTAAAAAGAAAATGTTAATATTACAAGGAAATAGTTTGTGTCTCGGCATTTGAAATAGGTTTTAACTTAAATAAGAAATAAGTTCTTCTTTTTTTAATTAATTTTTTTCCTTCTCCTCTTTCGTCAGACTGCAGTAGCAGTGACACCTCAGTGTATTGTTGTGGTCCTGTGAAAACCACGTATCTCCAAAATTGGTGATTTTAAATTTTTTGGTAAAACTGAAGGAGGGAGTGCTCCTTTAAGTTAAGACAATTCTCTTCTTTGTTAAGCCAAACAAACCATTTACAAAGCTATTAGATTATCTGAAAAATGCATTGCCATGAAGATATTTAATTGAATTTCCAGATCAAAACAACATAAAACACTATGACCCTGAAAAACAAAGAATAAACATTGTATCCCAGCTCACAGACAATAACAGTAAAGCACAGACTACATAAAACCTCTAGTAAGAACAGTATAACTATCCAAGCCAAAATAGGATATAAAAGCTCCTGTGTTCTGTAAAATGCGTTGTCTTTCCAATGTAGCATACATGTCAAGTAATCTAGCATACCATAGTAAGTGACCGTATGCCACTATGTTTAAGTTGGTCTGTTATCCAGTTCAGAGGTATGTACTTTCTAGCACTGAATGATCGCATTTTCAAGATTCCCCTTATATTGATCAGTAATAAAGATACTTGTTATCCCAAGTATCATGCATTTTGGATCATGCTCTAGAAATGCAAACAAATGTTTGATATATTTAAAATAAATATATATAAAGATAAGGGTTAAAAAGATGACAAAAACAAGACAAAGTGACAGTGTGATGGTGAGGTAGCAACATATTGTCTGTTCTGTGACTTCAGTATGGGCAATAATATAGCGAGGTGTGTAGAATGTGAGGTTCACTCCTTTCTTCCAGAAGGGAGGGGAGAAAACAGACAGAGTTAAAGAGACAAATAGAAATAAATAAAAAGTTGTGACAAAAACCTTTCTGTACCACCCACATAGGACTGTGAAGACCCTAACCCTCTAATCCGGGCCCTTGCTGTTCGTACGATGGGCTGCATCCGTGTGGACAAGATCACTGAATACCTCTGTGAGCCACTGAGGAAATGTCTGAAGGATGAAGACCCATATGTGAGGAAGACCGCTGCTGTGTGTGTGGCAAAGCTCCATGATATCAACGCCCAGCTGGTGGAAGACCAAGGCTTTCTGGACACCCTTAAAGACCTCATATCTGACTCCAATCCCATGGTACGACTCCTTGGCTATTGAGCCAGCCAGATGTCTTATTCACGTTGACACAGCTGGCTACAAGCCCCGACTCTGCCTTTCACTGATAAGCCATGTGCTGGCATACAAATGTTCACCGTGTTGCCAGGATCGTGTTAGTTCAATAACCTCTCCTTTATATCTTTACATAGCCGATAGTGGCTGTTTTTCTGTCAGCATTTATCTGAACTCTTGTCTTTATCTTCAGGTCGTAGCGAACGCAGTGGCAGCGCTGTCTGAGATAGCGGAGTCTCACCCCAACAGTAATCTGCTGGACCTGAACCCTCAGACCATCAACAAGTTGCTGACAGCTTTGAATGAGTGCACAGAGTGGGGACAGATATTCATTCTCGACTGCTTGGCCAATTACACACCTCGCGATGACCGCGAGTCCCAAAGGTAAGAGGAAGCACTTCATTAACGGTGCATGTCAGTAACCAGTAAAAAACCCTGTATAATTTTCTACTCACTCTCTCCCAACATCTTGCAGCATCTGTGAGCGTGTGACCCCACGGCTCTCACATGCCAACTCTGCAGTGGTGTTGTCAGCAGTTAAAGTTTTAATGAAGTTCATGGAGATGCTGCCCAAAGACCTGGACTACTATGGCACCCTACTGAAGAAGCTCGCCCCTCCATTGGTCACGCTCCTCTCTGCTGAGCCCGAGTTGCAATATGTGGCCCTCAGAAACATCAACCTCATTGTACAGAGACGGTATATCTAACCAAGTTTATTCAGAAAGCACATATAAAAAAGTGTTGTACAATAAAATAACAAAAATGAAATAACATAACATGGTAACAGCAAAATAGTAGTAGAGATAATGCTATTCCATACACAAATGAATAAGTAAAAGAACAGATGGGGGAAAATACGTAAGAGTAAAAAGGGAAACAAAACCTCAAGGACACTCAAAAGCCTGAGAAAACGTGGATCTAAAGTTGAGCCTTAAAAATGTCTGCAGAGGCAGACAGTTGAAAATGGCAAACTGTTCCAAAGCTTTAGGGTGGCTGCTGTGCCCTTAACCCTTACTGAGGGAAAGCCAGGAGCAGCTGGTCTTGATGATCTGACAGATCTGGGGTTGGAAAAGGGGCCAAGGAGCTCAGAGATGTACTGGGGCAGCAGGCTGTGTAAAACTTTAAAGACAAATAAAAGAACCTTAAACTCACCCCTGTACTTGACCAGTAACCAGTGCAGGGATGCCAGTACAGGTGTGATGCTGGCTTGCTTCCTGGTACCAATTAGTAGGTGGGGAGATGAGCTAGAGAGGCCTCTTCTTTATGCATTAGGAATAGCAGGCCCTAATAAAAGTTACATAGTATATCTCAATTTGATACCTTTTAATTTATTTTATGTTATGTTACAATATGAGTCGATTGCCATGAAATAACAAGAAATATCCCTTTTTAGCCCAGAGATCCTGAAACACGAGATGAAGGTTTTCTTTGTAAAGTACAATGACCCAATCTATGTCAAACTGGAGAAGCTGGACATCATGATTCGCCTAGCATCTCAAGCCAACATCGCCCAGGTAACCAACCCACCACAGCTATAATACATCACTGTGTTTAAAAACCATGATCTTATATCTAGATTTTGTTAACAAGATGATCTGAGTGACAGAACTGTTCGTCTGTCTCGCTGCAGGTCCTGGCTGAGCTGAAGGAGTATGCCACCGAGGTGGATGTGGACTTTGTTCGTAAAGCTGTCAGAGCCATTGGCCGCTGTGCCATCAAAGTAGAGGTGGGTGGACAAATTATATCATGCTGTCCCTACATGCTTTGTTGGTCAAATCCTTGTAACATTTGTGTAGTGTTAAATCATTCAGTGATAAAGCATTGATTTATATAATTTCCCTTATTTACTGGTAACTCAATCAGATTACAGCCCTGGAAATGATAACAAAAATACAAGATATTATGCAAAGTTATACAACTGTTCATTACATTTCCATTTTGGACCCTAATACAGCCTGATAAATTTCTCTCATAATTTCAATCGAACAAACTTAACACAGAACTGTATATTTTTTTCTCCTTTTATTTATGAACATAAGAACAGTAAGCAAAAAACAATTAAGGAAACAAAATGAGGTCATGGAATAAGCAGTAAATCAAGGCAAATTTGATTCAAAACAAAATGCCCCACATGGTACATATAATAATTAGGAAGGATCTGTCTCGTTGACTAAATAAATAGTATTTTTCCCATCGTTTTTCTCATTATTCTTGTGAGCCGTATGGAGTAGGTCATCTGTTCTAGGGGATATAGGTGTTAAACAATACTAACAAAGAGGCCTGCAGTGCGACAGTTTTTCTGAAGCCAGTGTTTTGTACTTTTACTTGGTGTCAGCAAAATATTTAGGCAGTAGGCATCATATTTCTGTAGCCATCAGGGATATGTCAAAGATACAGGGATGTGAATGTTGTACTGATACCTAAAACCAGGTTTTTGGCCATGTGTTTTCTGTATCGGCTTAAATAGTTAAGCCACACCATAAATTCTAATAATTTATATGCAAAAGGCTAAAGTGGACTATTTTAAAACCTTTTCATTTTAAATCGAAAGACATCCTGAACAAAATACCATGATTTAGTTTCCTAATGATAACAGTTGAAAAACAATAAAACTAGTTCCATTTTTTAGCATATACAGTATTTTATATGCTCTTCTCTGTACTGTTTTGAATCTGCAGGCCTGTCATGACAGATTTTTCTCTCTCCATTTATTAGCAATCAGCAGAGCGCTGTGTCAGCACACTGCTAGACCTCATCCAAACCAAGGTCAATTACGTGGTGCAGGAGGCCATTGTGGTCATCAAGGACATCTTCCGCAAGTACCCTAACAAGTAGGTTCCGTCATAGGCATCAGTGTGGTCATCTGCACAACCCTTGTTAACACTGGCCAGTCAGAGTGAGACATTTTTAGATGCATGAGGTTATACAGCCTATTAGATGCTTTGCACTGTTGTCTGAAATCTGTTTACTCACACAAACTGTGATACGCAAGCAGACGCCCCGACTGTTCCACATCACTGACCCACCGATTATTCTCTCCCAGTCTATAAATGGACTGAGTGAAAGCTCATTACACAGACAAAGTGTTTTCAGGTTGGCCTTTGTACCAGGAGACATGCAAAAGAGCTTTCAGACAAGAAAAATTGTCCTCGGTAATAAGAGTGGTTGTAGTGGACACCACTTAACACCCTGCCTTAATTGCACCTGGTCAAAGGTCAGGCAGGTTCGGCCGGTGCGTGACTTCTTCTGTGGATCCAACAGAGTCGATTCATGTGCCAGACAGAAACCTCTCCCACACATCACCGAGGAGTCGTGAGTCTCCAAGGGAGCAGCTTTGCAGAGCCTCCAGCTCGGCATGGCTCAAGCCTTTTAGCTGTATGAGTCACTACCCACTCAAACTTCTGCCTTTTCTATTAATTAGACATCAACTAAATCTTTCTGCTTTGGCACATCTCGTAATAAAACCATTATGTAAATGGCATTGGTAATTATCAAGCGTTTCATTCAAATCAGAAGTGCCTCAACCACAGGAATTCACCCACCAGTGCAGAAAACATTGGTAAATTGAGTATCTAGCAAGCAAAAGACCCAAAGACCAACGCAGCGCTAAAAGGACAGTGAATATTGGATTTACATTTGTCAGGCTGCCAGAAAACACAGCTCCAGAGTAATGCTAATGTTGTTCTGTGTCTCCTGGGTGTTGATGCGGGCAGTTGTTTGTTACTATTTTTTTTTTTATAAGGCAGCGACATGAGGTGGCTGTTAATCAGTTTGTTTATTTTTTTCTTTCCCTGATGGTCACAGATTAATTCAGTCAATTAGAGTTTTTGCTGTATGTGATTGTTTGCATCTTTTTTTTTATCTCCTTAAATATTTGTCTGCATGTAATGTTTTGTGTGACTGTGTGTCCAGGTATGAGAGCGTGATTGCCACTCTGTGTGAAAATCTGGACTCCCTGGATGAGCCGGAGGCACGTGCCGCCATGATCTGGATTGTGGGAGAATATGCAGAACGCATCGACAACGCCGATGAGCTGCTGGAGAGCTTTTTGGAAGGTTTCCATGATGAAAGCACTCAGGTGTGTTTAGGAGACTGGTGAGAGGTTGTTATTTAGAAAATGTGAAGTCCATTTCTAATGGTATTGGCACTACTAATTTGCAAGCAGTGCTGGCAGTAAGTAGCACACTTTAGGTTCTGTAGTTGGAAATAATTAAAGCCTTTGGTTTGCTGTTTGCTGCTTTGTGACATGCTGTACACAAAGTACCACAGAAGAGGAAGACAGTGCAATAATGGGAACATGTTTTATAGCTGGCTCAGACACATTCATTTTGTAGAGAAGCCAGCCTTCCTCTGATGAGTGTTATGCCACAGTTTGTTGTGGGATTACAACAGGCTTTGCGTTTTTAGACTCCCCCTAAGCAATAGATCGATTCCCATAGCATTGCCTTGGAGAGGCTTTTCTGATTACATTAAGTGATTTGGGGGGTCGAAAGCAATGCATTATGTATAAAATGTTCTCTTTTATGCTGTTATTGATAACGACAGGTTAAACTAGTGGTTGGAGTATTTACTTTAGCTGGCTGTGGCAGTTTCCATGGGAAACCTAATCCCTGAGAACTAAAAGGAGTCTCAACTTTGTTTATTTGTTATGTGTTTATTTTGTTTCAACACAGCTCATTGTTAAAAGATCATTAGACAATAGACAACCTTTGTTAGCTTTGACTTATCATTATGAAGTAAATGTTGAATGCATAGTGTGATGTTTATATAACACTGACAGTGTTCACATTTAGATTGGTTCCCTATAAGTAGGTCTGTACCTGATGCAGAATTTTGTCAGATTGGACTTGTCTGTTCCATACGCAGATTTGACAATTGGTTCACTATTTTCAGTTCAGTGTTAGATTTGAACTCCATATCAGCCTGTTTTACAAAAAACTGACAAGACTCCGGTTGAAATGCCTTTCTTGTCATGTGTGATGTAGAAATATCAGATTTCCACACAGTCAGAGAAAGAAAAGTCTGCATCCTCCTGCTCATAGTTCAGGTATAAAATCCCAGCACGCTAGAGTGTGCAGGGCAGGTGATGCGCTGCAATTTTAATATATCCCTTGAGTGAACAAGCTTTTTGTTCTCAGCTGTTTCCAAAGAGGTGATGGTCATTTCTTCACAGAGCTAGACTCTGAGGAAATGAAAAGCGTTTTGCTGTTGTGTCGAAGAGTTTTCCTCCGTCAGCTAGTGTTTCCTATAGCGAAGCCCTCTGTGGTTGAGGGGTAGGGCAAGGTTAGGCATATCACAGTAAGATGACGATGAAAGACATTTTGACATAACACTTTTTGTCTTTGCAACAAGGGCACTTGAAAACACTATGAGCCTGAAAGGTTTTTCCTCATTAAGATGCACTGTACCACTGTATTACAATTATAGACTAAAATGTTCTAATGTGTACTGTATGTGTTTATTGTGTCTTATAGGTGCAACTTCAGCTACTTACAGCAATCGTCAAGTTGTTCCTGAAAAAGCCGACCGAGACCCAGGAGTTAGTGCAGCAGGTGCTAAGTCTAGCCACACAGGTGAGAACAAAACCACACACACACATAAATTTCATGTCTCTATCACCATCTCTGTGTCTAAAGATATTTGACAATCCTCACCATACTGCCTTCTACTCAGAATGCCATCCATGTCTTCCTCCTCTAGTTTGTGTAATTTGTTTTCATCAGACATCGCTTTTGGTTTTCTAAAGAGTTCTCTATTACTTAGTCATTCTGGGCACCCTGGGGTATTGTGATGACAATATCTGAGCCTCGCACTTCTCTCAGTTATGACTGCAGTGGTTTGAGTTTACTTTACTGTTACACTCATTGTGTTTTAATTAGGGATGTTCCTTGCAACTAGTTCCTCTGTTGATTAAATTTTAATTTAGACTAGTCATCTTGTCTAGATGTAAGAAAACAGTCAAAATTGAGACAGTTAGTCAGTACGATTAAACATCATCTGAACATGTACTAACATTTGCAGCACCAGCAGCCTGCTCTCATTGCAGGCTAACGTCCACATGTCCGCTCTGAAAGTAGCTGCACATTGCTCCATGCAAGTGGTTATATGCCACTTTATTCTGATACAGCCTACAAACAACCTTATTTTCATTTTCTAGAACAAAATACTGCTAAATTGCACTGGTTACTGGATATCATCTGTCCCACTTTCCACATTACTGGATTACAAGATCTGGCCATTAGCACAAGGAGAAGGGGGCTGCTGTCAACGGTTAACAGGCATTGTACAACAATAAAATATTAGCAAAAAGCTTGACAGACTAGTACTTCCCTAGTTTTAATGGGCTTAGGTAGCAAGTTCATTTAGAAAATTGAAAACAACATTCTTAGAAAATCTTTTGTAGTATTATCTAAAATGATATAACTTGTATCATGTCAAAATGCACCTTAATTAAGACCCGCCTGTTATCAGTATTATGCTAATAAAGACACAAAACTAGCAAGCATCTAGCAACTAGTGTTAATGTTTGAAGGCATACATTATTTATTTTAATTTATTTTGCAGTAGAAATGTATCACCATGGACACAATGAGTTGGTACTTCTTGCTTTTGTCTTCCCATCATTTATGTACATGGTGAATATGACAGAGGACAAGAAACATCTCATTATGATGCAGTCTAAGACAACAGTAATGATTTCAATAGAATCTATAAAGATGTTTCAGCGTCTCTCTGACACAATGTCAATGTAGAATCACAATGCCACAATGCTTGTGTATCATTATTCTACAGATTTAGCTACAGCAGTTAACAGGGAACTGTGTTTGCGCAACAGTATTGGATGACATAGATGTACAGTTTTGTTCCAGAAAGCAGCAATGGGAAGACAATGTGCCTCATAAGTTAAGAGAACCTTTGTAACAAAATTTGTTTTTACTGCATACTTGATTTAGCTGAAACTGAAACTTTCCCTTTTCCATGGTAATTAAGATGTGCAGTGTCATGTTGTCTCATGCATTAGCCAGATTCTAGCGGTACCAAGGCTAACTCTGTTTTTGATATCTTTGAACCACTGCTCAGTCTCTCATATCAGGACCAAGACATAAAGAGTCTAACATTAAGTATTTATTAAACAAGTTCCATGAATAAATCCTTCCTCCACATGCCTCCATCTATCTCTCTCTGCAGGACTCTGATAACCCAGACCTCAGGGACCGTGGCTACATCTACTGGCGTCTGCTCTCCACAGACCCCGTGGCTGCTAAAGAGGTGGTTCTGGCTGAGAAGCCCCTGATCTCTGAGGAGACAGATCTGATTGAGCCCACACTGCTGGAGGAGCTTATCTGCCACATTGGTACTCTGGCCTCTGTCTACCACAAGCCTCCCAGTGCCTTTGTTGAGGGCAGCCGCGGTGTTCAACACAAGAGACTTCCTGGCAGTGCTGGATCGTGAGTCATGATTTTTTTTTCTGAAACACTGCAGGGAAAAGGGTTTGTTTTCTTAAGTGGACCTAGCGTCTGCTTCTCGATGTTACTATTATGCTTTCCGTCAAATCTGCTGAGTGACAGACTTTTCTAGTTGTGTAAAGCTGTGCATCTGTTCTGCTTTGTTCCTTCCTGCTTTTAGATAGAACTCAACAAAGCTACTTACCAATTTTCTCTGGAGTAAATTGAGTTATATGAGCAGTTCAATGTCAAATTAGGCTTACAGTGTATTTGAAAATCACCAGGAATATATAGTTTTCCAAATAGAAATTAAGTTAATAACATAAAATCCAAATTAAAGTCCAATCGATACTGGAGTCTTGTGGCTGATACCAATATTAGGCAGTAAAAGCATTGCAATATCACTGATGCTGTTCATATATGTTTAAAAACTTGAATTAAACATACTACAATGAGTTTTTCCCTGGTTATGAAACAGTCTCAATTTCATACTGATACCTACGGTGGCCGACAAGTGCAAACGCGCTGCATATACAGACAGGCGCTACAAATACAGAAACGCGCTGCATATAAGAAAACAGATGCAAAAGGAAATCGCTGCAAATACAGAAACGCGCTGCATAAACAGAAACGTGCTGCAAATACAGAAACGCGCTGCATAAACAGAAACGTGCTGCAAATACAGAAACGCGCTGCATATAGGAAAACAGATGCAAAAGGAAATCGCTGCAAATACAGAAACGCGCTGCAAATGAGAAAACAAATGCAAAAAAGAAAACGCCGCATATACAGAAACGCGTTGCAAATGAGAAAACAAATGCAAAACGAAAACGCCGCATATACAGTCACACAACGGAAGTGCTCCAGGCCTCTAGGGGCAGTGCTGAGCTTTCCCCCGAGAGACAGACAACGGACGAATCAACCTGCGGAGGAGAGGAATAGGCCTACGTGAAAATATTATGGCACATATTACTAGATAAAATCCTTACTGTCTGTTATGTATTATGCACTCCCTGTACTTTACTGTTGTTTTATGTTTGAGTGTTGTCATGTTGCTTATATAATGTCATGTTTCCTTGTATGTCTTCAACATGACAATAAAGTTTGTTTAAAAAAAAATAAAATAAAATAAAAAAAATCCCGAAAGGGGAAACGTAATTATGAAGAATAAACATCCCGTAACTGTTTTTTAAACTAAAAAAAAAAGTGAGAAGTAGAAGGTTATTGGTGAGAGGAAAATTGGAGGTGGGAGAGGCTACATGAAAAAGTACGTATTCTTTTTTCTTTTTCTTTCTTTCTTTCTTTTTTCCACATGTGGCCCTCATCTTTTACTGTATTAAGAAAGTGCAGCTGATTTACATTTTTACATTTTTGTTTGTTTGTCGGATTTACATTTTCTGATTTTTTGCCTCTCCCGCCTCCAATTTTCCTCTCACCAATAACTTTCTACTTCTCACGTAGGCCTATTCCTCTCCTCCGCAGGTTGATTCGTCCGTTGTCTGTCTCTCGGGGGAAAGCTCAGCACTGCCCCTAGAGGCCTGGAGCACTTCCGTTGTGTGACTTTATATGCGGCGTTTTCGTTTTGCATTTGTTTTCTCATTTGCAGCGCGTTTCTGTATTTGCAGCGATTTCCTTTTGCATCTGTTTTCCTATATGCAGCGCGTTTCTGTATTTGCAGCACGTTTCTGTTTATGCAGCGCGTTTCTGTATTTGCAGCACGTTTCTGTTTATGCAGCGCGTTTCTGTATTTGCAGCGATTTCCTTTTGCATCTGTTTTCTTATATGCAGCGCGTTTCTGTATTTGTAGCGCCTGTCTGTATATGCAGCGCGTTTGCACTTGTCGGCCACCGTAGATACCTCTATATGATCTACATAAACAAAAGAGACCATCAGTGACAAGATTGGCTGTTTCCACTGTATATAGTTATTCTTCATTCTTAATGCCTGTCACCATGTCAGATTTTCCATGAACTCGGATGAAATGATTTATGGCATACTGACCAGGGGAGCCCGTGTTCCCATTTACCTATTTCACCGTAGATAATTAATTTTAAGACAAGAATCTGCAGTAATCTGCAATTCACAAGCAAGTCCTGAGTCTTAACCTTCAAGTGTCTAGCAAGTCCCAAGGTACTGTAGTGAGAATCAACTGAGGCCTATCAAGTACCTGCTATAAGTCAAATCTACCAAATTATCAAGTCAAATAATATAAAATTCTGATGATCCCCCTCCCCCCCAGTTTCTGCATTTGAACCAGTTATAAGACAGCGGTCATGCTTACACCATATTAATCTAACTAATATTTGACATGTTGTGGTAAACAATAACAAGCCACCCAAATGAACAACAATATAGAGTGGAGCGCTGAACTTATAATATAACCTTATAGCTCTAAAAGGCTCTAAAGTAAGAACAGAATCCAAGTCTAATATAGCTTAAACGTAATGTTAACTTTCTGGATGTTGTGATGTTCCTGTCACTGTTTTTTGAGCTGCAGACCTTCATACTGCTGTTTCTTCTTACTACTGTCATTAACAACATTATCTTTGAATTCAAATTTTATTATTTTTGGACTGGCTCCTCAATGATATCTGCCTGGTGTGTTTGCCTCTGCTGGTCTGCTGCGTGCTATTAGCTGCCAGGTTTGTGTGCATTGCACTGAATATCACCCAGTCAAGTTCCAAAATGAAAACGTCAGTTCTCTTATATAAAAAAGAATGCAGATGTTTAAATTAAAAGGTCAAGTCCTTTCAGGTCTTCTGTCTGAAGTCTAAATAAAGTCTCAAGTCATGAGTACCAAGTCAAAGTCAGGTTGAGTCTTTTATCATCGGTTGTCAAGCAAGTCTCAGGTACTTAAATTTGCTACTTAAGTCTGACTCAAGTTAAGTGATTTGACTTGAGTCCCCCATCTATGGTTAATACAGTGGAAACACTCCCACTTCTGTTCACAGGGGCCTCTAAAATAACCATATGAAAGTTCCTTGCAGTAGCGTTAAGGAAAAAACCAAACAAATATACATAAAAAGCACTTTGTATAGATAAGTTACAAATGATATGGACTGATATAGCTGGTACAGGTGAATATAGGTGTCTTCAAAGTAGTTGAAGTTCTCTTTTCCTGTTTCAATTTTTCTAGAGGGGAGAGTGCTGACAGCCCAGACACAGGTTCTGCAGCTGGAGTTTCTGAGGCGCCGCCTGCTGTCATCCCATCCCAGGGAGACCTCCTGGGAGATCTGCTCAATCTGGACCTGACACCTCCCACTGCCACTGGACCCCCACCAGCCCCCTCCTCTGGGATGCAGATGGGTGCTATGGACCTTCTTGGAGGAGGACTGGACAGCCTGGTAGGTCTTCTACATACCACTGTTTGATTAAAGCTGTCAGGCTCTGAAAAGCTGGTTAGCACATTGTAGTTGATTTCAGTAACAGGCTTAATGCCACTGGGACCTAGTGACGGTAATGTATCTTTGTATTTCATCTCTTTTCTACGTTTTGGTGCTTTATCTCTTTTTCTTTTGACCCTTGTGTGCTTTCCTTTCTTTGTTCAATGCTGCACCTGCAGATGGGGGATGAGTCTGAGCCGGTAACTACAGGGAGGGAGAGGGCACATTCATAAACCATGTCAGGCCATGTTAGAGGATTATTTTAATCACTGCTTTTTTACTGTAGTTCTCATGCATCAGTCTGACATTTCCATTCATCTTTTATCATCCTTTATCATTGTGATATCTACAGTAAGCATGTTGTTAAACCCTTGAGTCCGTCTCTTTTCTTATCCCCGGGCTCTGCGATGTGTTTCATGTTTCAATCAGCCTCCCATTCCCCTGCGGACGGACACTCCTCAGTCACCTCAGCTCTCTCATCAGTCCCCATCGCCCCCAGATTACAGCCCCACTGAGGTTGGTCCAGGGGACCACGCTGGACCAGTAAAGGCCAGCAACAGCCTAGACCCCCTTTTGTCCCCTGTTGTACCACTGTGTCCTCTGAATAGTCATCTCCAGCACTCAACTGTGCCTGTTTACACTTTGTATTAAATAGTTGTTGTTAATCACTAAATTTAGGTGAGATTTAAGTAAATCTCACCTTCCATACACAATAGTTTAGCCTTGTCACTGTGTGGAATCACTATATCTTTTGCTGCCTCATTCACTGTACCCCCAACCTTTTCATCATCACAGTAGACACATCAAGTGAGTTTTGGATTTCAGTAGTTACTCAGTCAGACTTGTCTGGACAGTAATCGGTCAGTTATATTGGAGGAGAAGTTCTCCTGTACTGATGTCTTCTTCTATCTTTGCTTGTCAATAGTATAAACCCCTTAGCAGTCTTAAATCACATACAGACATTTCGTAGACCCTCACACCCCTTCATCCACCCTTTTCAGATCCTATATCATATTATTTATTGTCACACCAATAGATAACCTGAATTTTCTGTCCTTCTTCCCCTTTACCCAGCTTGGTGGAGACCTTGGAGGAAGTCCTGCTGTAAGTCATGTCGTTTCTGTAAGGCTTTGATTATTCCATACACAATGAGATTGAATGTTTTAGGGTAACATGTTGCTTTGTGACACACAGATGGGAGCTGGTTTTGGTGCAACACCAGCTGCAATGCCAGCCTCTTTTACTGCCCCTGTAAGCGGTGGTCTGGATGACCTGTTTGATCTTGGAGGTGGAGTTGGGATGCCCATGGGGTCTTACAGCCCCCCTAAATCAGTGAGTCTTGTGCTGGGCTAAGACATACTATAGAACAGCAGTTGTTGGTTGCCTTAAAAAAATGAACTGATCTTGTTGTTGTTCAGGTTTGGCTTCCAGCCATGAAAGCCAAGGGTCTGGAGATATCTGGCACTTTTGCCCGCCGTGCTGGGGTCATCCAGATGGAGATGACCCTCACCAATAAAGCGATGAGTGTTATGACTGATTTTGCCATCCAGTTTAACAGAAACAGGTAAGATCACCTACTAAGCTGAGATTTCTGTAGGCTGCCCCTGAGCAAAGATTTTCCTTAGCTGATTAGTAGTCGTTAGTTCAAGCCATTAGTCATCTAGTCGTCCCCCATTACGATATTAGTGAAATATTTAAATGTTTATTTCTTGGGGCATCATCATAAAATGGTTTGAATTCCAGGGCTGAGAGAGAATGTTGTAACACTGTTAACACTGTGCTACATAACAGACAAATACAAACACCCCCATTTCTCTGTATAAGAAAATAAGCATCGACCCTACTGACAAGTTATTGTAACTCTTTATCATTTATCACTTCATCATTTGTGTGTATGCATGGTCTGAGACAGTTCTAAATTTGTTCAGAGTATGAAGAAATTTACATAATAAAATACTGATGAATCCTGGATTTGTTATTAAAATGTTTGTACACACAGTTTGAGCACAGATTTGTGCATACACACAGTTTATGAATGAGGTCCATTGTCCCTCCCCATCTCCATCAGTTTGGCACAACGATACGAACGATAGGCGAGCACGATTAATTCAACCCTCACTGACACTTGGCCTACAGATAGTCCTAACAGATGATACACATCTATGATCTTTGATAACTAAACATTAACTTAAAAACAGTTTGTTTTGTTTTGTTTTTGTGACTGGCAAAATTGTTCAAATCAAGCTGATTTTTGGCTGCAGATTCAATAAAGGGACGTATCTAGTGTGGACTGGACGGCATGTTCATGGAGAGAAAATGCCTGTTGTAACTGTCCTCCTGATACTTTCGTGCCCACCTCGTTGGTGACTAACTGGCAAATGAAAATTAGACTATTATACTAATAGGTAGACTAAGACTAATGTTTGATCGTCCGTTAGACAGCAGCTCTACATTTCTATAATGTCTTCACATTTTGTGACCACCCCCCTCCCTCTGTGTTCTTTCACTGAAGCTTTGGTCTGGCTCCAGCTGGTCCTCTCCAGGTTCTCACTCCTCTTAGCCCAAACCAGAGTATTGAAGTGACCCTTCCCCTCAGTACTGTGGGACCTGTCATGAAGATGGAGCCTCTCACTAACCTGCAGGTAAACACCCTCACATTTCTCCTGAATTTTCCTAGCATTTATTTTGGTTGAACAGCATGGACCATTTCCCTGCTTCTCTTTCCATTTTTCATGAATCCTGTCTCTTAAATGAACTTTTCGGCATCATACTTGTGACAGTGATGCGACTTGTCAACACGATGATTGTCACATGTCAAGCACAGACTAGATACACAGTGTTAAATATGCCAACAGTGGCCTTATGAGGACACTGATGCCTCAGTTTTGCTGTCCTAACAGGGCTTCCTGCTGTGCTTAGGGCCTTTGAACATTGTGACAGCACTCTGGCAGAGATGTATTGTAATGTAAACAGAGTTGGCAGACATGGCTGCTTGTTAAGTTTTTTATGATCCCTCTGCTCAATCTGTCAGCTTCCAAATTAGAGTTGGTCGCATTTCAACGTCTTAGTCATTTGTCTTTATAATTCAGACGTTTACACAGCTAAAACTGCATCATGGTTGAAATCTTCATTGACCTGACTAACTACATCTCTTGGGACTGAAAATTTCTTAAAAGATTAGTAATGCATCCTCACTGTTCTTCAGCTATACTGTTGAATTCTCATGTTGAGAATAAAATGGAATTAAAACATGAAACAGGCTTCAGAACAACTGTGATAAGTTGTAAATAAAAAGAGCGGCAGAGGCTGGCTGGTTTTTGATCAGGGTGGCTCTTTTAACTGTGCAGAATGGTGGACGGGTTCTGTGTGCAGCTGGAGAGAGAAGATAAGAGCGTTGAGGGGGATGATAGAGGTGGGAGCGGTCATTAGTGGTCACACAACACATGGCTCCTTTGTTTCTCCTGGCCTCTGTAGACCTGCTAACCTTTCTACTCAGCTGCCTCAAGGCCCTGCTTTGATGACGACTACTGTCTGTTCTGACATTTTTTCAGATGTTTTATTTTGAGAGGCTTGGAATTTTTTAAATGTATTTTATTTATTTTTTGTCTCAACAGAAGATAATTTCCTGAATAATATTATTTTGAATGCTCTCTCAAATACTGATGTGTGGTGGCAGTTTTTTGACATAGTGTACAACCACAGTCAATAAAACCCTTTCATCACAAATCAGCACACATTGGGAAGTGATTTACTAACTTTGGGTGCAAGTGTCATGGATATTTTTGGCATAGTAGGGTGTTCTGCAATGACACATTAGTTCAATTTTAAAAAGTCAAAGTCGTGACTTTGTTTTGCTGGTTACAGAAATCAACATATACTATACGCTTATTCAGTAGTAAAAAAAATCCAAAAAGCAGTCAAGTACTGTGATTCCCAAATTAGTGAATGCTGACTAAATGCTTGTTCTCGTTAAAGGTTGAATATATGGCTTTAGCAGTGCCTCTACTCTTTGTCCCTGAAGATTAGCGTTTAGTAAAAATATAATGATTTCACTTGATATTGCTGTGTTGGTCCTAAGTTAGGGCAGATGAAAAAAATGATGATTATTTTTGTTAGTGAGCAGCAGTACAAAATCTAAAGATATTGAATTTGCTATCATAGAAGACAAAGAAAACCAGGAAATAGTCAAAAATGAGATGCTGGTACTATTTTTTGCATCGTTCCTGAAAAGACAAAAGCAGTTCTGAAAATTATTTTATTTTCTGTTGATCGACTAATTTAAGGGCCTGCAACCTGCGGCCCCAGCCACATATGGCTCTTTGGCCCCTCTTCAATATGACTTGGAAAAAAATATATAAAATGGAATAACCGTTTGTTTTTTAATTTTAATTATCATTTATCATTGTTTGAGGTCTAAAGTGATTCTTGCATTCTACAATTCTACAAAAAGATGTAGCCTATACACAGATTTTCTTTTTTCTTTTCTTTTTTTTCTGTTCTCACTAGCAGGAATAATGGGGAACCACTAGTCTTGTAGATTAACTCAGTACAAGACGTGGGACTAGAGTGGAAGGAGCAGAGTTGTTTTAGTGTACAAACATACAGAATGCAGCTCTGTGTAGTTCGTGTATAACACACCATGTTACTGGCGGTCCTGCATTGCACCCAGGAATAAGACTGCTTAATGAATTATTCACGAGCCCTTCTTCTGCTCTCCTCTGGCCGAACTTGCTGTCCCTCTCTCAGCACTTTCAGTGAGCAGCCTGATCAATATCTCCAGCTGCTTCCTCTTACTCCAAGTGCCTTCATCATATCAAGTTCTAGTCTTTAAGTGTGTCATACTTTTAGGCCCTCAGACTGTTAAAGATTCTCTATGAGGGGGTTAAGCTTACAAGTTGTTTCTTTTTTAAATATAGACCTGCTGTTAGATACTATTTTTGATTTCACTCATCAGTCTAGTTTGTGTCTTATCTTATTTCTGGTGTTTTATTTTTAACTACTGTCTGCTATTCTTATCTCCTCATATTTCCATCTTTATTTATATCCTCTTGTAAAGTACTTTCTAAAGGCTGTTTTAGATATATTTAGCCTGTTGATTTTGCAAATAGAAGCCTCATGCTGTTACCTTTGTATGTGAGTATGTTTGTGAGAGAGAAATTCTCAAGGACTGCAGCCCTTTTATTCAGTGAATAGCACGCACAAAGCACCGATGCCCATCCTTGAAGGGCACTTGAAAAGTAATTACCCATATATTGCTTCTTGTTTCTCCTCCTGTCATCCTCCTCTTCCACCCTTCCTTGGATGTAATCACTCTCACAGGTGGCTGTTAAGAACAACATTGACGTCTTCTACTTCAGCTGCCAGTACCCCATCAGCATGCTGTTTGTAGAGGACGGGAAGATGGGTGAGTGTCTCTTGGCTTACTCTCCTCATTCAGAAGCCTCAAAATCTTGCTGACGTCAACCACGCACATACGTCAGTCTTGCAGTGAGGACACATCATGAGCATGTGAAGCAGTTTGATGTAGACGCGTGTTAGACTCTCCGCCTGCCAGCACTCATTCACCTCTTGAGGCTGCACAGTTGCTCTGAGATTGTACACAAATGCTGTTTTTTTCCCCTTTTGTGTGTTGCTGTTTATTTATTCTGTGTTAACGTGTTGGCCTTTCTCCCCCTGGAGCCTCCTGATGGGGCGAGCAGTGAGACTGCTGCCAGTGGCTGCGAGCTAATGCTCCAGAGCCGCAGCAGGAACCCTCATGCCTAGTGTGCAATCAAACTACTCACAGACTCACACACATCTCTGGCATTTTTATCACCATAGTGTGTACATTTACTTTTGCACCAGAACCCATTGTTATTCTTTTGGTATGTACATTTCAGTGTGTGGTCTGTGTTTGGACTCATCCAATGATTGTGTCTCCTCATCCACAGAGCGACAGGTCTTCCTCGCCACATGGAAAGACATTCCTAATGACAACGAGTCCCAGTTTCAGATCAAAGACTGCCATCTCAACTCAGGTAATGGGGGATAAAAAAAGAGAGTACACAACCTGAAGAACTCTACACTGTGTCCATGTCCTGCAGCTCCCCCTATGCATGAAAATAGCCCAACTGAGCAGTGGCGATCTCAAATTCAAATCCTTGCTAATGAAGCAAATTGTATTTGATGAGAACTCATCAGCTACAGTCTCTATTTACGTGTGATAATTTAGTTTCACACAAGCGTGAGAGCAGCTGAACTGGAGAAGAATTCCTAATGACAGCTTAATGGAGATTTCCCCCCACAGATTAAATTTCTTCTTCATGAACAAAGAGAGAGGGTTTCACATCCTACTGGGGCACAGCAGCAAGACGGGCTGAGGAGAGAAGATTATTACAAATTAGTGACTGCATCTTTGCTGCACAGACAGCCTGGAGTGAAGTTTCAGGGGATGATGAGGGGAAAAAGAAATCCTGCATGGTCTGGCACATTTAATGACTGTTTAATTTGCTGAATGCTAAAAATGAGCAGTAGCCTTTTTTCAGATAATTAAAACTGAACATTTTACAGGGATATTTTGGATTACTATGATATGGGGTTGTATGATAGTGTGTTACCTACAGTAGGTGCTGGTTGGAGAAGCAGAGAGGGTCACCAGCACGGAAGCTAAACAATGATGGAGTCAGCAACATAATGTCCACCTAAAAAAACAATATCAGTTTAACTGTACACTACATTTAGATTATTTTCACTGCTTTACTTTGCCATCACACAGCCTTTTCTGATGGGATTCAGATGTCATAAAAGCCAATTTTCGCTCTGTCCAAATCAACCAAATTCTATAGGCATAATCAGTCATTTTACCTTGCAGAACACAGGAGTTGATGGTCTACCGCTGCCTTGATTAGTTAGTTAATGTTATTGTGTGACTTAAGTGAATCTGAGCTGTCTTTTTACAACATCAAAGTCACACAATATCACTAACAGATCGAGGCAGCTCCTGTGTTTTGCAAAGTAAAATTACTGATTTCATCTATGAAGTTTGGTTGGAGAGAGTGACATTTGACTTATATAATACAGTTTCCCATCAGAAAAGACTGCCTAAAGCCAAAGTAAAGAGTTGAAAATATATTGAGTATAGTGTACACCTCACCTCATTAAGGTGGACCTTTTTCAAGTGGCAGTTGTTGCTGTCCTTGTCCACAGCAGTACATTGCTCAGCTTCTATGCAGGTATTCCTCTCTGCTTCTCCAACCCTGCTTCAAATAATCAGAACTATCCCTTTAAACAGCTAAATGTTGATTGCGTTATGTTAATTTCTGATTATGTTCCCTAACCAGATGCAGCTTCCAACAAACTGCAGGGTAGCAATGTCTTCACCATAGCTAAGCGTACAGTGGAGGGTCAGGACATGCTGTATCAGTCGATGAAACTCACCAATGGCATCTGGGTGCTGGCCGAGCTGAGAGTGCAGGCAGGAAACCCAACTTACACGGTGAGTACGGTATTATTTTCTGAATTCATGAATTTGAATTATATCACTGTTAACTACCAAAAGAAATTGGTGGTTCAAGACAGTAACAACCTTTAGTATTTTATGAAAGGTCCTCATTTTAAGACGAATGGAGAAAGAGAGGAAGTGCGCTGCACAAAAAAACTGCCATTTCAAAGACGTTTATTTACTGCTACATGACATTTTGTAGACCAGGCTGTTCCTCAGACTGCTTCTAATACATACAGACTTGCCATTTTAAATACCCATAGTTCATCAACCACGTGACATAGCATACCATACAGTCTTAACTCTGACGGGTATTTTTGGGCTCTATCACCCATCTCATTGAGTATTGGGATGTGGGTGTCTTGAATTATCAT
This sequence comes from Lutjanus erythropterus, assembly GCF_056507025.1. NCBI lineage: Eukaryota > Metazoa > Chordata > Actinopteri > Lutjaniformes > Lutjanidae > Lutjanus > Lutjanus erythropterus. The sequence continues at coordinate 27,856,149 of NC_139326.1, read as the reverse complement.
CTCACTTTACAATCCCTTGAACAGTTTATTGTGCCAGTGGCTGTAATAAATGTCAGGATTAAGGGGGGTGAAGTTTGACCACTGATATGGATAGGTTTGACATGGCAACATTCAGACAAGGAAGCTAAAAGAAGAAGGAAGGGTCATTACGCCACTATAGAACATTCTGTGCTCTGCTTGGTGCCGGACTTTGGTACCAGCTCTGTTGAAGGTTATGGAAGAAGCACACTTAAACCCAACATATGTCTGTTATGTGACCTTTGATGAAGAAATGCCGCTAACAAATGAAAGATGGTAACATACGGACTGATTTTTCCAAATGTGAGCATTCCCTTATTTGCTGTTGGTCTCCATAGTATGATTGGCATTGCATCTCCTATGAACTAAAATAGAACTGACACTAAGATCTGCAGCATATAATGTTTCATAGAGATGTAATGTCCCTTCTTTCTTTTCTAGTTTCATTGCATACAGAAAACACATATTTTGACGTGTTTGCTGTTAGATACACTGGCTGGCCAAAAAAAGTCACGCACTCTAATATTTCGTTTGGCCACCTTTAGCTTTGATTACGGCATGCTTTCACCATGGCATTATTTATTTCTGTCCAGAGTTGCATTCGTTTTTCGCCGAGATCTTGTATTGATGAGTCGGACAGCTGTGTAAAGTCTTCTCCAGCACATCCCAAAGATTCTCAATGCGGTTAAAGTCTGGACTCTGTGATGGCCAATCCATGTGTGAAAATGATGTCTCATGCTCCCTGAACTACACTTTCACTATTTGAGCCCGATGAATCCTGGCATTGTCATCTCGGAATATGCCTGTGCCATCAGTGAAGAAAAAAATCCATTGATGGAAAAAACCTGCTCATTCAGTATATTCAGGTAGTGAGCTAAACTCATTTTTTGGACACATAACATTGTTGAACCTCAACCTGACCGATTGAAGCAACCCCAGATCATAACACTGCCCAGGCTTGTACGGTAGGCACTAGGCATAATGGGTGCATCATTTCATCCACCTCTCTTCTTTCCCTGATGCGCCAATCACTCTGGAACAGGGTAAATCTGGACTTATCAGACCACATGACCTTTTTCCATTGCTCCAAAGTCCAATCTTTATGCACCCTAGCAAATTAAAGACTTTTTTCCGATAAGCGTCACTGATGAGTGGTTTTCTTAAGGCTACACAGCTGTTTAGTCCCAATCCCTTGAGTTCTCTTCACATTGTGCGTGTGGAAATGCTCTTACTTTCACTATTAAACATAGCTGCAAGTTCTATTGTTGATTTTTTTTTTAAGATTTGATTTCACCAAACGTTTAAGTGATCTCCAATCACGATCATTCAAGATTTTTTCCCAACTACATTTCTTCCTGGAAGGTAATGGTTCACCACTATCCTTCCAGGTTTTAATAATGCGTTGGACAGTTCTCAACCCGATTTTAGTAGTTTAAGTAGCTGTTTTCTTTGCTTGATGCAGGCCAATAATTTGACCTGTCTGAAACAGACTAATATCTTTTCCACAACCACAGGATATGTCTTATTTTTGGCCAGGCAGTGTATTTGTCCCATAATAAATATCAGTGATTAATCAAAGGGATTACTGAACCAAACCATCCATCAAAGATTTCCATAAGTTTGATTCTGGATAATTTCACTCCTGTACAAACCCAAATCCAAACCAGCTGGGGCAATGTGTAAAACAGAAATAAACACAAAAGGAAATCATTTGCAAACAATCTGTGTTTACTCACAATAGTTTTACGAAGGTATTCATATCCAGTGTAGCATTTACTCTCTCTTGCTTCTTGTCTGCTGTATTTCTGCATATATGCCTTCAACAGACAACAACTCAGCAACTTGTGTAACAAAATTTTCTCCTTTCCAAGTTGTTGTTCCAACTTGAGGGGGCATTTATGTGAATTTTCCCAGTCAGGAAATCATTTCTCCGGTTCAAATAAATCCTTAATTTACTGTGATAGATATGAAAAGACACTGGCTCAACAGGCTGTTTTGCTCTGTTTCGTCCGCCAGCTCAGCACTCTCATCCTCTGGTCTAGTGGGTGTGTACTGTGCTGCTAAATGAGAATACATTACTGTCACTCTGCAGACCATTATTTTAGCAAAATAAAAGGACAAATATCACCCCAGAAAACAACAGCCAATGGGCTGAGTTTTGTTGTGTTTTGGGGGAGATATATTCATTCTGTTGCCCAACCCTACTTTGTACTGCCTTTAATTTAGTATATCTCAGAAAGGATTTGCATAATATCACATTTCTCTTTTATTTATAATTTTGACAACATCCCAACATTTTTGGAATTGTGGTTGTACATTTTCATATAAAGTGTAGGAAAGTTCACACTTCCATTCAACACAAAGTAGAGCCTGACTTGTTGAATTAAGTCATTGTGATGGAGTTAACAAAATGCTGTCATCACTGCACACGTTCCCATCATGGATAGAGACAAATGACATACTGTAGCAGAGACATGATGGAGATTGATGTGCAGTAATGAGTGGTGAGCATGCTGAAAGTGGGAGGCTGGTATATTGTGCGGCGATTGGAGTGTGATGCTAGTATTGGTGACTCATCTGCGTGTTTGTGTGTGCGCACATGTATTTGTTTGTGTCGTCCATTGTGTTGTTGCATGCCTCTGCTTTGTCAGCGTGCCACGGTCTCTGCTCTTGATGGATTGTGTTTGGCTTAGAAATTCTGCATGACTAGTCCAGAACGATGACCTTGGTGTGACTCTCTTCCCTGTTCATTACTCTAGGCTGCTTTTAAATCATGTTTGTTTTTTTCTTTTTAATGCATGTACCATCAACTGTATTTTTGTTTTCTCCTGTCTAGACTAGTCACTTTGTCAGTCACCTCACACTCATTAAATCATCCGAATTTTAAATTGGTTTACACTTTCCTCAGTCTGTACGTCAGCGGAGTTAGGAGATTTTGAAAAATATGACTTAAGGATTGACTGAAGTGAAAGCTGATTATTGCTTAATGGTTATTTGTAGAATATTTATTGAGTGTCATTTTTTTTCTGGAGGCACTGTGCATTTTTCATTTTCGTGTTCTTGATTTGTTGCATTTTTATTTCCCCTGTGCGTCCATTTGTGGCATAACCTCATTAATTCAGGAGGAGTTTCTGCTCTGTAGACCTTCTGTCATTTTGATTTCATGTTAATTTTTAAGTTTAAATTGCTCCTCAGTGGGGCTGGAAAGGCTCTTATACTTTTTGCAGATGGATCATAAATTGTTCAGTGAGGAAAAGACTAGACTTCCAAGTTAGCCGTGCTGCATGTACAGTGTGTACTCTGACGCTCGTCTCACTGAGCTGCTGGCTGCTGCATGGTCCCTGCACACTCTTGGCACGGCACATTAAAGCCAAGCTGCTAAAGCCTTTTGTCGGCAGCTATTTTTAGACCTGAAGAAGTACAGCCCTGCCACCATGTACTTTCTGGATTTTATTGTGTTTCTGAAGACGAGACATTAAAGCTATTATAATTCATTACCATGAGAGGAGACGTACAGAGGCATGTTTGGTTTTTGCTGCTGCTTACTCATGCTGTTTAAAGGTTTCTGAGATCTCAAAACTTGATTGGCTTCATCTCTCCCATGATGCCTCACTGCTTAAAGCTGTGTCCCAGTTACACACTCTGATTCTTGCTGGGTTTTACTGCTGAATGTTGTGCATTAAAAACATAAAACCCCTGTTGGTGTGAAACACTGAAGTTCATCAAGCTATGTTACTACAATGCAGTGCACATCATTACAATAACATTTGCATGTTCCCAAATTCATTATAAAATTGTGACTGAAATTTCAGTTTACCTCCTCTCTCATTTCCAAAGTGGTGTTGATCATTTCTTTAAGGAGCTAGGCTCTGACTCTGAGGAAACTGAAAACAATCCAGTGGTGCGTTCAAGTGTTTTACACAGTCAGATAGTTGTCGTAGGTGCAGCAGAGTAAGGTGAGGGGGGGAACAAATCGACAGGAAAACAAATTTCGACACAATGCCTGTTGTCTTTGCTACAGATGCACAGCAATAATACCTCTTGGAAATGTGAGGCTGCTGAAAAGTTGTCAGTTTCCACTTTAATGGACACCATTATCCCACAATCCAATTCACAATGAAAATAGAGGCACTCATGTTTATAAAATTAAATTATGGTAAACAGCTGCTGGAAGATCTTAAGAAAACAACTAATACATCTTTGATTTTTTTTTGCTTTCTCTTTAGACCTGCATCGAAGATTAAATGGATATATCATCACCTTTTAAGTTTATATAGTGAATTTCTTAGTAAACACATTTGTTTATTTACACATCTAGCTGATGAGAAACAACATTAGCATTCATTTTAAGTTGTTTTTCTGGCCAGTCCAATGTTCACTTTCTGTTTATGTGCTCCATCAGTTCCTTAGTGAAATGTCTGGTTCCAAAGCTGTCAAATACTCCAGTATGTTCATCAGCTAGTCACTAACTATGTCTGTCTGCCATTGGGTGCTGAGCAGGTAGTGTACAGTAGGTTTTTAGAGCTTTTTTATAGAAAGCAGCTGCCTGCTGTGGCTGAAAAAGACACTGTCAGAGAAGTGAGAGTGAACCAAAACAGTCTGGACAGATAAACAGTGAGCCAAAACTCACTATAATGCTCCATAAAGCTGAGGGGAGCTATAAATTCTCTGTACGTTTATAACTGTGGGTAACACCTTTCGCTTGTCACAATGTCATTTAATACATCGATTGTTATCATAAAAATTATTGATTGTAGCTGCTTTAAGTTTCTAAATGTAAAATTGTCAGTAGCTCTGATTCATTCATTTGACTGACTTCCCTTGGAGCTCATGTATTCTTTATAGTTTTCATAGTCAAGAATTGGGACACTGTTCATCTTTTTGACATGAAGCATGGTGCCATCTCCTGTCCCCATGGCAACCTTGCGACCAGTGATGTTGGCTGATTTTCTCTCCCCACCTCTTGAGCTGGTATTCTGAGGGTTTTGGTCAAAGTGAGTTTCAGCAGAGAAATGGACACCAAAGAGCTGTCCTATACACAGACATAGTATCTGCTGTCCCTCCACACAAACAGAGAGTCACTGTTTTCTCATGTTTCTGTGTTTAGGTTAAAACTAGGAATTAACATATTCTGTGAGAATTTGTCTTCCTTCAGTGATCTTGCAATATCACCATGGTATTTGTCTATTTTCAATATCGCACAATTAGATCTTTCTGGGTAGTGTTACAAATCAGTGAGAAGTCCTGTTGTGTGCTATTATTGGCTTTTTATATGATTTTTGCAATTTGCTCAAGTCCCTTTATTTGTCAGGTAATTTAACCGGATTAATCAAAACCAGACATGCCCCTGCAGTTATTTCATCCATAAAGTTTCTTAATTAATTTACTATATTACAACATAGAATATATCAATATGAAATTACATCTACCACGGCAGAGGATTTTATACATCAGATCTATTCACTTGCCGGCCCATGGGCCAAATTCAAAGCCCAACATTGACAAAAGTTGACCAAAAAAAATGTTATTTGCACCATGTTTTTAGCCTAAAAATTCACTGTAGATCCTTAGTTTGGAGCCACGTGCACATACACACTGTCTGAACTGTGTACGTGTGTCGTGTGACGGTGTGCAAACAACATGCCGGGAGTTCAGGAGACTTGGATTACAACAAACAAGCAATATGGAGGCATTTTATGTTTTGTTCTTTTTTTTCTGTTTGCATGTTTGAAAACTGGTCATCATTCATTTCCATTGTTTGGGAGATTCTGCAGTGCTGTTTTCCTGTGAAACTCAAGCAGTGTTTTGCAGACTAACAAAATAAACCCGACCTTTGCATGAGAATCGATAGATAATGACTGAATTTTTATTTTTGGGTGAAGTATCCCTTTAATACATAAAGCTGACATGTTGATGGATAAATCTAATGATGTAGGGCTAAGTCTAAACCATTAGATTCAATTCTGACTTGATAAACAACTTTTGCCCAGTAAATAATGTTTAACTTTATCAAATGTTAAGATTAATATACAAATCACTTTTTCAAACCCTGATCATTCTTATCCTTAAACAGTCGCCTTTCTTGTCTTTGCCTTGTTGCAGTGCTGCATTGCTACATCAGAGAACTGCTGCGGCTGCAGGGTTTATGCAGCTTTTCCAAAGCCTCCTTTTGTAGCCGTGTGAACTCAAGGAGAATTTTGTTTGGAAAGAAAAACCTTCCCATCACGTATGATGGCTCCATTTTTGTAACTAAGCTTTAGAAACACAGAGTTATGTAACACCTTGATACTTGTGGTTCATTGACATGTTATGCTGAAACAAAGCTGGAAAAAAAATTGAGAAGAATCCATCCACCATGTGATTACACCCTACTTTACTATTACTGTAGATCTCTATTTGTCTCATTTCCTTCCCTGTGTACCCTTATATATAATATAATACTAATAATCTAGCAGCAAGCCTTAAAACTGAACACATGAATGCCATAGTTTCCACACAGTGGCTTGAGCATCTGCATTTCCTCACATCTCTTACCCCATGCTGACAGGAGAGCGACTGCCTAAATGTTGCCAGCAGCAGCATGCATTAGTAAAGACCGCTGACTGCACAGAGGCAACACTTGAGGAGCTGTGCAGTATTATTGCTTTATTCTGCTGCAGCTCTGTGGGGTCCACCACAACACACTCCATCACCGTTATATCAGATCACCTTTAATATCCATTAACTACAATAATGATGCCACTTAGATTTAAAATGTGGAAATATTACAGTATTGTCACAACACTGCATTTTCAAACTTAAGCTCTGTATGTTGAATATATTGAAATAATCCAATCACAGATCCAATTACAGATCTAAATGGGAGGATTAAAGGAATAGTTTTAATTATTTGACGTGGGGTTGTATGAGGTTCTTATCCATACTGTAGATGGCGGTCGGCACGTCCCCATTTTCAGGAAGCAGCGCAGAGTACCAGCATGGAAGCTAAGCAGTGTACTGCTGTAGACGGTTTCAGCAACAAAACATACTTTAGCCACTTAAAAAAAAAACCTAAATAAAAAAACAATATTGATTCAAGTGTAGACTATATTTTGACTTTTTTTTCACCACTATTCTTTGCTGTTACACAACCTTTTGTAACATGTAACTGCTGACATATAAGCCAAATATGGCTCTTCAAACCAAATAAACTCCATCGGGGAATCAGTCATTTTACTTCGCAAGACATAGGAGTTGCTGGTCTACCACTTCCTCGATCTGTTAGTTTGTTTTTGTTGCTGTTATTCTGTTATATTCTATAGAATCTGGTTGCTTTGGATGGAGCAATATTTGGCTTATATAACAATGGTTTCCCATCAAAAAAGGCTGTCTGGCAGTAGAGTAAAGCAGTGAAATTTTTTTTTTTACAGCATATATACTTAAACTGATCCTGATTTTTAATTTCAAGTGGGCCTTTTTTTTTTAAGTAAAATATGTTTTGGTGTTGACCCTGTCCTCAGCAGCACATTGCTTAGCTTTCATGCTGGTCTTCTTCTCTGAGCGCCAACAAAGTGGGGGCATGTCGACCGCCATCTACTGTAGGTAATACACTGACGTTCGATGAGTACCTCATACAACCCCTCTTCAGATAATCCGAACTAGTCCTTTAAGACGCTGTACAAATATTGATATTGACGTTTGAAGGCTTAAAAACAAACATGACCGAAACCAGCATTTGGATATAGTATTCTTGGATTTAATTTCTTATCTGTCTGTGTTATTTATATGTCACTCAAATCCAGTTGCAGAGGGACTGCACTCGCTGTCTTTACTGTGACCCCCCCCCCCCCCCCAAAAAAATGTTTTCCAGTGGAACAAATATGATTCTAAGAAATGACAGTGATGAAAGCTGAAAGAACAACACTGTGAGTTAGAGGCAGAGCTGCTCCGTGTGGACCGAGATGACTGCAGTGTGTGTGTGTGTGTGTGTGTGTGTTTCTGTCAGAACAAGAAAAATGCAGGTTGTTTTCTTGATGTTTCCCACATCACAGAGACATGTGGGCTATTAAGTAAGGCTTCCATTTGTCACAGGAGAGAAAGCACAGCTGGTTTTAATTGTGCCGCAATCAATTAGTGAAACATCTTGAAATATTGAGAATCACTGTCTTTGGTATTTATTAGTAAGTGTTAAGTGCAACATCATGACAGGATTTGTCCTGATACTATTAATCCAAATCTCCAGCTGTCTTGTGTTTCCTGTAAAGAGTGTGTTTTCTGGATCTGAGGAAATAACATCTGCAGTATGATTGTTGACGTGGGGAAAAACCTCACGTTGTGAAGCTGTATCAACTCTTAAACCTGCTCCCAGCTAAGAATAACATCAAAGAGTGGAGAGGCTGTCTCTGTTTTCTCTAGTATGTTTATGTATCTGTATCTCTCGAAGTATGTCTGTTTCTGATAAAACTGAATTTGCTTTTCTTTTAATCTGATGAATTTTGTCTCCTCTAAAAAAGTCCAGGAGACTTCTGCTCATTCTGCCATGGTCTTATTTGAGCTCATGAAACTGAAAAAGCATGCGTATGTGAAGTTTTCTTTGTAGGACAAAATGTCCTCTTCCCTTTTCCTTTGTTTGAGGTCGTGCCAATTGGAATAAAAAAAATTAAAGGGTAACTTCAACCCACATCCCATTTTCTGACGTTATGTGTCCAAGTAAATAATAATAAAAGCACAAGTCTTTGTTTTGCCACTGAGAGGCTCAGACTGTTCTATGGAAAGGATCCCTACAGAGACAGTTTGTTAAAGACTATGATGTGTTTTGTTCAACCAGAAATAGCTGTTTCATTGCTCTTGCCAAACTCACCAAACAGTAATTTTACCATCATCTTCATTCAAACAGAAACAAATTAAAACTTGCCAAAAATGTCTTTGCTCGTCTTTCCGCTGTTCCAACAGTCAACAACTCTGGTTTGTATAAATAAAGTTTGTATATGTAATGTAAAAATAAACCCTTAATTCGCCACGGTAGATATGGAAATACTGTGTCTCTCCCAGGTGATGCTCTGATGTCCCATCTCCCATTCACTCACATGAAGAGTTTATTTTGACCAATCCAGGGCTGGCGATTGCTGAAACAATGGAAAGACGAGTTAAGATGTTTTTGGTGACTTTGTTTGTCACATTTGAGTGAAGATGATGATGGTGATGACGATGATAAAACTACCATTTCTGCAAAGGGAGACTGGTGAGTTCAGAGAGAGCAATAAAACAGCTGTTTCTGGTTCTTTGTTTAGTTATTTATTAGTTTATTTGACAGGCACAGTGCAAGAAAAGCTGCAGGTTCCAATAAAAAGGATATAGATGTGTTGCATTTAGGGTTTCTAGCCAAGGCAAATTTGCAACTGCTGTTCTTGGTTAGTTAAAAAATGATATAAAAAGACAAGAATTCATGTATCTTACTCCATAATGAAAAGCTCTCTCACTGCAGGGATTCTTTCCATAATGTTGTCAGACATTCTGAGTCTGTTGGTTGCAAACACAAGCACTTTTAGTGGTCTTGCTTTGTCAGTGTGCAGTTGCCTGGAGGGATTGTGCTGTAGATTTTGCTTCCGCCAGCTGTGACATTCTCCCTCAATACTGGACTAATTTAAAAAATCCTTGTCCCCGTTAGTAACTTAAACACAAAAACACAGGCAAACGGGGTCCACGCTGAAAAATATCGAAGTTACTCTTTAAGTTGCTACATCAGCTTAACCTGTAATCTGTAAACAAAAATCTTCATGACAATGTAGAATGTGCAGGCAAGGGGCGAGATATCGGTATTAGAAGTGCTCTGGTTTCTTTTTGTAGTTTGTAGTGTTCACCGATCTTGTTTAAGCGAGCTTGGGTTGCTTTAAGGTAATCAGGTAGTCAGTTCCTGTGTAGAGCAAAAGAAACAGAATCCATTGGCTGAAATGGAATTTGGATCTCACTGGCTACCATTTGATTATGATTTAGGTTTTTATTATCTTTAGATTTAACTGCATTCTTACTTGTGAAACAATCCGGTCGTAGACGTCGTCTCTCAACTTCATTGACATTCTTGTGTCTCAAGATGCTAATCAGGCTGTAAGGAATGACCAGCACAAGGAACTGAAAGCCTTAGCCCAGATACGTGTTATCTGGATATCCATTTGTGACCTGCTGCCTCGTTGAGAAATATCGAGGAGAATCAGTCCAGAACCATCAGGTTCAAAAACATCTTTTTTCCCAGTTTGTCTCCTGAACTGTTCAACCTGACTCCAGGAGGTGGGGGTGCAGGCTTACATAAGCACCTTAGCACTGGGACACTTTGATGTGTCTACACTTTAACTTAACTTTAACTAACATTGATTTTATGTCCGCTTTTTTAAAGTATTCTTTTGTTTTTAATTCCCTCTTTTCATGTATTGCACTATGACCCGGGGGGGGGGCACTATGTTTTGTTCTTGCTTTTTACATAACGTGTAAGGAGAGGAATTATAATAAATGAAACTAAACACCTACACCAGAAGCTGTATCTTGTTAAAGTTTTATGCGACTTGTTGTACTGCGTGTCCCACAGCGAGTATTTAAAAAAACCTGCCCTGTGTTCATGTGTCTGTGTTGCATTTTAACCGACACGTTTAGAAGTCAGATCATACTCAGGCCTGCTCTCCTCTCCTCTCAGGTCTCTCTGAAGTGCAGAGCTCCAGAGGTCTCCCAGTGTGTGTTCCAGAGCTACGAGGCAATGCTGAAAAACTGAGAAGCACCCCGTCGACATCGACCCTGCCGCTGCCCTCGCAGACTCCTGACTCCTCCTCCTCCTGCTCCCCCTCACCTGACCCACAAACCACATTACAACTTCATGCAGAGCAGGAGCCGCGTCCTGCTGCGTCGGGCCTGGAGGCTGCGCTCTGTATGTCATTCAGCTCTTTAATTAGGATGCTTAATGATGATTTTTGTCCTATTTTGACCCCATTGTGGATTGTTTTTTCCCCCCCATTCAGACTGCAGATATTTCTGGCTCACTGTCTTTGGCTCTCCTCTTCCCTTTGGTCATACACACGTCTCAGTTTCAGGACGTTATCTTGTGATAAATTTTCTGAATGAACACCTTGAGCAGGTCCTCCACTCGTCCATCCTGCGACGACCTTTATATTTTTGGAGACAGACGGCTGTGTGACTTGTATTCCCGTGACTGTTTCCTCTGCATGAGGCTCTTTAATCATTATCTATCCCCGTTTCTCTGCAAATTGGAGTCTATTTTTAGCGTCTGCAATCAGCAGGTGAATCACCACCGTCGGCATATTTATTTAGGGTACTTTCGATTAAAATGCAGCAGAAAAAGGCTTTAACTCTCCCTCTGCCTGTGTGTGAAGTGGACGGTGGCTGTCTGGGCCTTAGAAGAGACACATAAATACTTAAAAACTACATTATTGTTGTCTTTGTCTTTTTTGTAGTTTTATTTAGCGTCTGTTGCTAGCAGCAGGATGTCTGACTTGTGCTTGGAAACCTTTTGTCGGTGTGTTTCTTTTAATTTCTACATCAATATCTGGACATTTTATAGACTTGCAGCAGTTGTTGGCTGCTTGCTCTCTTACTTAGTCATTCCATGGTTTAATTTGTGTCTGTAGTCTTGTTAGTGTACATGTGGCAAACTGGGAGAGAGCCTCAGGTGGTGAGGATTTATTAGCTGCCACTCAGGCTCTCTCTGCCACTTTGCTCTCTGTGTATCCTCATAGCAGCTTCTGGAGTACCATGGCCACCTGAGATGAAGGCTCAGGTGAGATTACGATGTCATGGTTTATAACACTTCTTAGTAGTAGGTGTACATGCAGGTCTTAGCTGAAATAAGGCAAGAACAACATCCAGTATCCCTGCTTCACCTGCGGATTCTCGAATAATTGGATTCCTCTTTCTGAGTCATTACACTGAAGCCCTTTTTATCGGCTCGACAGGATGTATACACTTTTGCTAACGCCTTGTAAAGATTACAACAGAGGTGGCGGTGTGTATTCTGAGTGTGTGTCTTCTTTGTGTATGGTGACGGCTGATTCATATGAAATGCTGTAAAAAAGGAAAAATCAAATGTTTAATCAGATGCTTTTGGTTGACATGATTTTGTTCATTGTGTGTACATCATTTGAAGAAGAACTATTAAAAGTCTTGATAAATTGATTTTCAGTCTTTTCTTCATTATTTAAGGGATAGCTTGGTTTTTCTATTTATTTTAATTTGTCCAAAGTCAGTGTATTCACTTCAGTAGACGTCGTAGGTCAACAAGTCCCCAGTTTGGAGAAGCAGCAGGCGCGTCGTGTTGGAAGTTTAGCAGAGTTGTCAAAATACCAGAATTTTACCTTTGGGTTAGGGTTACTTTTTGCACTTGTAGGTAATTTGGTTTGCAGTAAAAAGAGCATCTATCTTGACACTCTTACAAACAAAGTACTCAAAGGCTCCAAGGATGTAATACAATTGAGAAGTAAACATAAAATTCACATTATTTAATGGAATCTGTGCAGTCTTGCTATGACTTGTTCACCTGAGTGGACTTGGATACACTACTAGGATTTAAAAAACAATCAATACCTCTTTTATAACATAGCAAAAAGAGAGAAATGCATTCAAAACCCAATGTTTTTTTTCTATTTTTTAAAGAAACATCCTGCAAACAGTGCTGGTCTGAACACTGTCTCGTTTCAGGGAAGAAGCAAAATACTTTTTAAACTGAACCGAGGTCTTGAATGAGCACTGTGGTATAGAAGAAGCGTCGCGACTCGGATACTTTTGACAAAAAAGCCAATCAATGTACTGCTGTGGATGGAGTCAGCAATAAAATATTTTAGCGACCTAAAAAAGGCCCACCTTAAAAATAAAATCACTATCAGTTTAAGTGTTTGTTATATTTAGAATATTTTCACACACCCTTTTCTGACAGGAAACCACTGCTGTATAACCAGTGATATCGCTCTCTCCAAAGCCACCAAACTCAACTTGCAACAACTGTGCTTTTACCAAGCAGAACAGGGGACTCCTTGTTTGCCACTACTTTGATCGGTTACTTTGTTTATATTTTGTGACTTCAGCCTTTTAAAGGGTTAATTCAGATTCACTGAAGTCACAAAGTAACAGATCGTGGCAGTGGGGAAAAGAGCAACTCCCAAATTCTGTGAGGCAAAATTACTTTTTTTTTTTTTTTCCATTTGTGCTACTTCTCCAAACCAAAGACATGACGACCACCATCTACTTGGGTAATACACTGACGATGTATAAGTACCTCATACAGCCACACTGCAAACATCCAAACTACCCCTTTAAGACTTTATGACAGAATAGATGTTTAAAAATGCAGTGCAAAGACAATTTCTGCCAGTGCCAAAGTCCCACTGTCACAGGATTCAAAACAGTTTTTATTTGCTTGACAGAGTTCACATTCCCGGAGTCCCTGGAAGGCAGCGTGCATTGTTTTCACACATCATACTTTACAATCATTGATGACCTTTGAGGCGTTCACAGTGTCTTCCTCTCCTGGGCTGCTCAGCTCTGCTCCAGTGTTTCAGACCCTCACTGCTTTGCATACAAAGAGTCTCTGAGTGTTGTTCAACCTTGAGCCATGAGTGAAGTCTGTGGTTTATTCACAGCTGAGTGCGTCTTAGAGGTGGAGCAGCTCCTCTGAAGCGGTGACAGGGTCTTTAAAATCCGGGCTGCATGGGAAAACTTAACCAGACAAGACAAACAGCTCCGGTCTAAGATCTGTTCCTCTGTGGGTGAGAAAGAGCAGCTACAGACCAGAAAGCTGTGCCAAGCCTCAAGTCTCTTCTATTGATATCTATATCGATCCTATATGATATATATATTCCAATAGGGGGTGCCACTGCGCTGCATTTTGATAAAGGGGTGGTTAATAACTTCCAAACCACCAAGAAGGTGACAATGATACTTGTGCTCTGTAAATTTACAGTAATATAACCAGGGTTAAAGCTGGGATTGTGAAAATGTCGAGCCAGGCCCTAAATTATATTAGATTTTCATTCAGAGTATCATAAAATGGAAATACTCTAATAAAGTACCTCAAAATCATACTTAAGTACGCTGTTTAAACGCCATGATGTAGTTGCACTACATATATTGAGTCTAAAATATTCTGGAACCAGCCTCCAAATTACTCACCAAACCTGGTTGTTAAAACTCCACATTTTCAGAAGTGTTAGGAGGAAATGACCTCACTGTCCTTAATGTTATCTACAACCCTGAGTGTAACACAGAACACAGTTTATTTTAGATGCATGTTTGACTTCTGAAGGCTGAACAGATTAGCCGTGGGACACTGTCCAGTCTTTAAAGACAAAACTAATGCATACATAACTGATCATAACTGGAAACTAAGTGGTTTTATATAACATCAAGTCATCACGTGCACATATCTGGGAGTAAACTCATACATTCACATCATACTTTAACTTGCTGGGGCATCATAAGAAATCAGTCACATTTTCTTGCTTTGACACATCTAAGATGTCCGTGTGGGTTTTCATGCCACTCCCATGCAAACCTTGTTTTTGGCCTCTGAATACCACTTTTAAATACGACATCCTTTATAAAGGCTTTATGAGTTTAACTAATGGTTTTATTAATAGTTAATGAGTCATTTCCCAGTGATTTACAGATTGCTTCTAAGCCGTTATTAAGAACTTTTGGGCTGCCAGGTTGTCTTCCATCCCTCTGCAGTAGGATGCTTTATTTGTATTTTAGATAGTTCTTTAATTCATCAGGGAGAATAAAATCCATTTATGAACAACTTATTAAACATTTACAAATGCAGAGTGGATCCATTGGTGCAAAAACAAACAAAAAGGTTTATTAAAGGATTACCAACATTTATAACAGTGAAGAATAAACATCAAGTCTGGATTAACTCTCTGCTGGCCTCTGTCCAGTCCATTTACTTTACCTCAGGAACCAAACAGTGTTATACAGGTGAATACTACCTGCCTTCATGTTTACTATTTACTGTATATTATATTGTATGTATTGTGTATTATAATGTGACTTTTCCTTTGGCAACATGTTTTATCTGAATAGTCATGCCAGTAAAGCAACATAGAAGTTCTTTAACTCTTAAAAAATGGGGGCAAAAACAAAAGTGTTGCATTTATATTCTTATGATGTGTAATTCGTGGACTTCAGGGTCCCTGAGAGTTGGAGTCAGTTTCCAGCTTTGCCTGATAAACACCAAAGACTCCCAAGTGCTGTTATTAATAGCCAAAGATGGAAAGTTGTCAAGGCCACATATGCAGCCTTGTGTTTCCTGTGTTTCCCATTCTCCCCTGTGTCTCGCAGTTCTCCCGTTGTTCTCCTGGCTCCCAGCTCTGCTCATCATACATCTGTCTACAGTCAGTTCATCACTGCTCCCAGTCACCTGCTTCAACAGCCCATCAGCCTGGCAGTATAGCTACACATCCACTGCCAGATGATTGCTTCAGCTACAAGTGGACCACCAGCCTGTCTGCCGGCTCGCAGCCTGCTCTCCAGCACCTACCTCCAGCCAGTCGCACTCATCCACCCAGCTCCAGTAAATCCAGCCATAATGGAGCTCGCCACCCTCTGCCCTCTGCCTCAGCCAGGTGCCTTCACGCTCATTCCACCTCCACTCCACTGGGCACTGAAACAGTAAATTGTCTCTGGTATTTTTAATGATTAGAAATAACTATAAATAAGACAGACACACATAGAATAACTTGAATCAATAAAAAGGATCAAATATACAGGAAATACCGCCTATAAAACTAAAATTAGAAAAAAACAAACATTATATTCTATTAAAAAAGATATTGGACAATATATACAGAAGAACTGAAGAAGCTTCTTGGATGAGAGGCGAAACGTCTTCAAGAACACTATCAAGTCCAGTTGCCAATGACAACCTTTGCTACGGACAATATATACACTGATACCAACATAGATATTGGGCTGATAAAATCACCACTCTACAAAAAATACCCTTTTCCATTTATCTACTCCTGAGTCTGCATTTGAGTCTGATCTGCAAATTCATAACTAAAGTAGATTTTAAAATGCAATTAGTCAAGTACTTCAATAATTCTAATCAATTAAAGCCAGTATTATACTTTTTACTTCACTACATTTGCTTGACAACGAGTTACTTTGCAGGTTTAGATTAGTAATATAAAATACAACCAACTAGTAATTTCAGAGGAATTATTGTATATTAAACGTGCAACATGTAAGAATTGGCCACCTGTCAAATTCATACTCCAAACAAATATACAGCAGCATATCAACAGAATAACTAACTGCTGCTAACTGTAGCTGCTGTTAGCTCGGTTAGCCGTGCAGCTAATGCGCCTATTGTTGACTGTGGACTGGAAGCCCAGAGTAACAGGAGAGTTGTTGATGTTTACACACCGGCGCAGGAGCTCTGGATCGCCAGAAGGAGAAGGTTTTCACAAAATACAGTATCAAAGTTATTTACACTGGCTCCAAGCAGCACTCTGACCCCAATGACACGGTGGTTTGGGAGATACGTGAAGCAGGAGACGAGTGAGAAGGAGGTCGGATCACTCAGTGTGGGGTCAGGAGCCAAGAGCCAAACCCAAAAAGAAATCCGCCTCAGTGTTGGTGGACTGAGGGCAGACAAGACGCTACAGTGACTTACTATCAGCTCTTTAGGTATAAAGTGGTATTGCGAGATAAGACAAGCCAGGGCTAGCTGGTTAGCATGCTATCCTCAGTAGAAGTCTCTGCAACACAATGTGTAGACATGTTTGACATAAAGTCAAAACTGTTAATACTTCATGTTCTGTTGATAATTTTAATGCACTGTTGAATGTTTCAAACTTTCTTACATATTGTTCCTTTAAGCTACCCAATTTTAAAGTAAAATAGTTGCAAATACAATAATAATTGGTATATTTTGATACTAAACCTTGCATACATTTAATTAAGTGAGATTTTGTAGTGAGACTTTTACTCCTAACACTGAAGTATTGTTGCTTCCACCACTGTAATTGTCATCTTAAGGCTCTTTAGTGTTCAGGACTTTGTATTGTACTTTAGTGTTGCAAATTACTAAGTAATTGTATTTGATAAATGTACCACAAATGAATTTCCACTTATTGAATCTATGTGCTGTGGGGTCGCTGAGGGTTGGGGCCCCTGCAGAGTGGTTGGCTGCTTTGCCTTTTAATCAATAAAGCATTCATTAACAATTTATTAACATGAATACAGTCATTAGTTACAACTTTGAAACCCTTTGTAACCACTGTCATATTGGAAAACTGACCCTGTGCAGGATGAAGCCGAGGTTACAATCTCATCTCCAGTTATTGTCTCATGTTTACTCCTCAGTCTTGACACTGAGTCGATTTGTGTGCTGCTGCTGCCACACCGCAGTGATTGATGGGACACATCGTCCCTGCCCTGCCAGAAGACCCTCTCCAATAATAAGACGTGTCCCTCAGAGATATGATTCTTCTCCATGACCCTCACACGTTCTGATATGATGTATAGTCTGTGTGTGTGTGTGTGTGTGGCCTACTCCTTTTGCCATTTATGTGCAGCATATAGGAGCTCTCAGTTTGCACACACCTTGAGCACAACATGATCCTATTGGACGAACAGGGACTGGAGGATATTGCAAGTGATGAGAGAGACAGATATATTGTACTATTCTTTTTCCTTTTGCTATTGTAATATTGTTCTTTTTACTCTATGACATTTATTTGACAAGATGAGATATCAGTTATTTTGCAAATTTATATTATTAATACGGAATATAATTATTAATAAATTATGACACCCAGAAGTATATGAAGTTGTAGCAGAAATTAACTCCAAATTTACCAGCTGCAAGATTAATGATGCTTACACTAATTATAACATGGACCATTCTGCATAATGAGCACTTTTATTTTTGATATATTTCGATGCTAATACATCTGTACTTTAACTTAAGTAGGACTTATATTATAGTATGTTTTTTTAGAGAGTATTTTTGCACTTTAGTATTGCTACTTGTACTTATGTAAAAGATATGAATACTTCTTTAACTGGTTTAACTATCATCTTAAGGCTCTTATTTGTGGAGTCATAGTACAGTGACAGTTCTGCCTTCAACTGTGAAAATACTGTCAGCATTGAAGAACTCATCATCTGATTTAAAAACACATTTACAGGTAATGTTAGCGACACTGACCAACCGCTAACGTTAGCAACGTAGAAATCCATTTATCTAGCAAACCTCAATACTTCTACCGCTATTACTAAAAAATATTTTTGGACTGTAGGTGGTGATGCTGATGATGGGTGTGTCAAAACAAAACCCCCAGAATAAGTTAATGTCAGTTTACTTTAAGTTTGAATGTGAAGTGTGACTACTAGTAGTACTATTTAACAAAGTACATTTAAAGGCACATTACTGCCCTTAATTTTACTGTCATTAATCTAAACATGCATTCATGTATCTCAAAGGGATAGTTGTACAAACAACTAATACACCTACAATAAATATAAAACATGATATTAGGCTAAACAATTTCATCATAGTTGGTGTTGAGGTAATCCAAATTTCCAGAAAGTGATCAGATTACATTACTTGTGATATTTGGATTAGGTTAGTGACTACATTTTATTAACTAACTCTTTAAAGTAACCCCACTCCCCACCAACTAACCCTGTCTCACTTCCTGGTTTTAAAAAAGGCGGGAATACTGCTCAAGCACTGCTAAGCTTTTTACTTTACATATATATATATATATATATATATAAATATAAATTCATGAAATAATATTGCTGTCAGATGTGTCTCCACCATAACATGTCAACAGTCCTTCTGAATCAAAGCTAAATAAAAATGATTGTTTTGTATTTTGATGACCATTGAAAGAACTCTTAGAAAGTTTAAACAATAAAATGGCCACTCACTATGACCATGCTGTAAAATGAAAAACATGGAACATTATGTTAACTTCGTAAAACGTCAAGTATGTAAGATTTTCCATGTGACAGATTTGATGTCTACATTCAATGAAATAGATCAGCAAGAGGTTTGCCCGTTGTAAGGTTTAATAGCTAATAGTTTGGTCTTTTAAAATGTATTTTCACAGCAAATTGAAGAGTGAAAATCAAAATCCCCTCAAAATACGCGTTTGTTCCAATTTTCAAGACTTCGTGAGTTATTTTTACAGACTGCCACTCATTTGTTTATTTATTTATTCACTGCTTTTGAAGTAAAATAAAGAAAGATAAAGGATAATAAATTAAATGAAATTGTGTGTGTGTGTGTGTGTGTGTGTGTGTGTGTGTGTGTGTGTGTGTGTGTGTGTGTGTGTGTGTGGCCTACTCCTTTTGCCATTTGTGTGCGTCGTATGGGAGCTCACAGCTTTCACACGCCTTGCGCACAACATGATCCTATTGGACGAGCAGGGGCAGGAGGATATTGCAAGTGATGAGAGAGACAGAGACACGGAGAGAGACAGCAGCAGTGTTCATGTCTCTCCAGACACACAATGCTCGTTAATCGGCTCCAGATGCCTTTACAGAAAACGCGCGTCTGCAGGCTGCGTGGATCGCCTGTTTTTCTCTTTTAAACCCCACAGATGTGACTCTGTATCTCTGTCATCGACTGAAAAGCAAAATTATGGGGCTTCATGCCATTTCTGAACACGTGGGAAGCTCATTGGCGAGGCTGGCGGCTGTGCGCCCGTCCTCCGTGTGATGGAGGAGCGCGGTGGTGGAGGTGGTGGTGCATCGCTGGAAATGAGTGAGAGGTGCGGAGGAGATAATCAATGAAGACACCGAGGGCTCCTGAGCGCGTGCACAAGGTCAGAGTCTAGCCTGGGTGAGATTATGTCCATGTGGGGACAGCAAGGACGGACTTTTACGCTTCCTTTCGGGGGACGAGGTCGCCTGGGGATGTCCCCTGAAAACCAAGAGTTTCTCTCTGCGCGTCGGATTGCAGAGGCAGCGAGAATCCGTCCGTCCGCATGATCATGGCTGAGCTTTATTTTTGACAACCTCCCTCGGAGCTGCGTGGAGGTAAAGTTTCTTCCCTGGATGATTTGATTCGTTTTAATCGCACGCAGTTGAACCCGGCTGAGGTGATTTCGAGGCTGGAGGAGGGCAGCAGCGGTGGACTGAATTCCATCAGAGTGCAACAAACACAGCAGCGGCGGCCAGCTGTGCTTCTGGATGGTCACATCTGTCGTTGTTGTCGTCGCTGTCCATGGTGCTGAACTCGGGCTTCAGGAATGGTGGAGACGCTGAGTATCGCAGTCATCGGTGCTCCCGGAGTGGGGAAAACTTCTATAATCCGCCAGTTCATCTATAACGACTTCTCGGAGGTGTACACGCCGACCAGGACCAGATATGTGTACAGACCCTCCGTCATCCTCAACGGGAACATGTACGAGCTGAAGATCCTGGACGTCCCGCCGATATCCTCCTTCCCATCCAGCTCCAGTCAGGTAAAAATGTCTCTAACTTTTATTTAAGGAGGTTTTAAAGCAGCTTTTCTCTGATTGCCTGAAGCCACATCTCATTTATTTTATCCCTACTTCATTTTTACAAGTGCCCATCTGCCCACAGCCAATGGCATGAATCCACAAAGACACAATTTTATTTATTCTCCCATCACTATCAGATGTCCTTAGTCTACTAGTTGCTATGGAGACCCGGCTGACTTAAAGCCTCGGAGAGCCTCACTTTGACGATGTAAACTCTCTCCCTCCTCATGAGGAGGGAATGCCAGCTTGCATATTGTTGTTTATTAATCACAACATGCCTTCTGCAGACTCCCAACCTAACTAGAGCTGCAGCTACCACTTATTTTAACTGTTGATTAATCTGACAGTTATTTTCATGATTATTCAATCTTTTTTATCTATTCCCATCTTTAAAATGTTTTTTAAAAATGTGAAAAATGCTCATTAGGACCCCGAGTGACATCTTCAAATTGCTTCTTTTGTCCAAACAACTGTCCAGAACCCAAACACTCTCTCTGCTCTCTGCTTTGCTACCATGAATTTACAAAGAAAAGCAGCAAATCTTCACATTTAAAGGGGCAGTTCACAGTTTTGGATAGCTACAAATGTCTGTCTTCTCTCCAATATAATGGGACTGAATGTCACTCATCTTGTGATGCTCAAAGCACCAAAACATGTTGAAAATTTCAATATCATTGTCTCTTTCCAAAAATCATGACCTGGTTACCCAAGATAATTCACAGACCTTGTTGTACGTTTCATATAAGAACTACCCTCTTTTGAATAGAAAATAAAGTAATTCTGGTAGATTCTACTGCAGAAAGAAAATAGATTCTAGAAGGCAGACATTTCTACAGCTGATATCTCCAAAACACTGCAAAAAAATGCAGATGGATAAATATCAAAATAGTTGGCTACTAATTGTCTTTTGATCAGCTAAGTGATTAATCAAGTAGTCCTTGCAGCCATTACCATATTTATTGTCAATGGTTGCAGCTCTAAACTGATTAAGAGCAGTGTTCAAATATACTCAGATGAGTTATTGGCAGTGGTGACTGGCTTGGGTTATAGACAGAAAATAATAGGGTTTTTTTGTGCTGCAGGCATCGCCACAGCTCCTGCTTAAAGTCCCAATTTAAAAATAGAACAGACTGCCCTTTTATTCATGGCCACAGGTCATATGCCACACCTCATTAGTCGGAGACGCATCTGATTGCAGGATCATAGCAAGAATGTACTGTAGCTCCAAGTGCTCAAGGTTTGTAGTCACTTTGCAAAGCAGATTTGTTGCTCTGTCTTCTTCTTTGCCAAGAATATTGAGGGCTTATCTCGTGTTTTCTTGTAGATTTTCATCTCTGGAAGTTGTTTTCTTCTGAGGATAGGTTCACATTTTTTCAAATCTGTCTTAAAACAACACCAACATGCTCTTATGCACATTAAAACATTATTGGATACAGTAATTGTAAATGTATTTTAAAGGAGCCGTTCGATATCAAAAATGTTCCAGTGATACACAGCCCTATCTGCAGACCTTGTTGTCTGAACCACAGACATATATACGTAGACGTCGCACTGACCACTTCGGGTTGTTGCTGGGTTACATCAACGTTGCCGCCATTTTCTTTAGGTCAAGACTGATCTGTGAACAAATACATGATCATTATCATGATCCTCTCTACGATGAATAGATGCACGTTTCCTGTTGTTCAGTGATGCATTTGAGGGGTGTAGTTTGACTGATGGTTTTGGGTTTTAGGTTACTTGTTTCTGCTGTTTTACCACTTGTCTTTTCCTTTCCTTTTTTTTTTTTTTTGATTTCTGATTGTTTTCACCAGCCCTGATTAGCCTCCCTGTGTATTTAGTCTTGTGAGTTTCCGTCCTTTGTTGCCAGCTCATCTTTGTCATGCAACAGTTTGGTAGAAACAAAACTGCTCACAACAAGGTCTGTGGATTTTCTTGAGTGACCAGGTCATGATCTGATCTGAGTTTTTCAAATGTTTTTTTGTTTTTTTTTTGGTGCTTTGAACACCACAAGCTGAGTGCCATCAAGTTTCATTATATTGGAGAGAAGGCAGCTGATGATCTCTACAGCTGTTATCTCCAAAACTCTGCAACTCACACCAAACAGTATAGAGGAAAATAGCACTACAGGTAAGAGGGAAAATCTGTCTTTTTGATTTTGGGTTGAACTGTCCCATTGTCACAGTGTGACAGAGAGGAGATTTGACACCAAAAAGGCTGCAACCTTTAGAAGATATCCATTTGATCTGAGTGACTCAGACTGCTGAACCTGCACAGATTCCAGCTGAAGCGACTCATAGGAAAAGCAGAGAAAAAACAGCAGAGAGAAAAGCACAGTGAAAAATTCAAAACTGGCACTATAAAAAGGCTGGAAAGCAAAACACAAAGAGGAACAATGACTATGTGGCAAGGGAGCAGAGAACACACAGGAGTATAGATACGTAGCACAGGGTTGACTTAAGGGCATCACTGGGGCAAGTGATAAAGAGGGGTGGCTGATGGGAAAAGCAGGGGCAGGTGAATGACCACAGGTGTAGATAATCACTGAAATGACAGAAGAGGCTCAGCAATCAACTAAATGTCTTGTGCATTTACAAACAGTTCAGACAAACCCTACTTATTCTATCTTTAAAGGATATTATCAGTTTAAGTGTACTTTATATTTAGGATATTTTCACAACTTTACCTTGTTGTCAAACAGCCTTTTCTCATGGGGAACTGCTGTTATGTAAGGCCAATATTGCTTTCTCCAAACCAACCAAACTCCATTGGTGAAATCAGTCATTTTACCACACAGAACAGCTGGTCTGCTGCTGCCTCAGTTGGTTGGTTTGTTTGTGTCATTGTGTGTCTTTTAGAGGGTTAGTTTGGATTCCCCAAAGTGAGACAATAACACAAGCAAACTAACCACATGAGGCAGCGGCAGACCAGCAAGGTAAGGAGTATGGAGTTTGGTTCGTTCGCAGAAAGTGTTATTTGGCTTATATTGCAGCGGTTTCCTGTCAGAAAAGGCTGTGTGATAGTGAGGTAAAGCAAAGAAATATTCTGAATAAAGCATACACTTCAAGTAATACTGATTATTTTTGGGTGGACCTTTTTTTTAAATGCTTTACATACCTTTTTCCGCTGACCCTGTCCACAACAGTATACCTCCAGCACTGGAACCCCCCTCTGTTTCTTCTAACTATAGGGACATACCGACTGGCATCTACTGTAGATAATACACTGACTATGGATATGTACCTCATACAACCACACTTCAAATAACCTAAACCATTGCTTTAATTACCATCATTGGTAACACCTTTGTTTACCTACTATTTTATATCAATATGGCTGCCATGAAAAAGGTGCTCCAGTGTACATATAAGCATGTAAGTATTGTTTTAAGCTACAGAAGCACAAAAAAGTCTGGATTCAGTGCATGTGTATGTGTATATGACTGTAAAAGGTCCTTAGGTACTGAAACAACATGCCCCACTCCATGCCTCTGTTGACTTGAGGTGCTTCGGTGGAGAGGCTGTGACGCTCTCAAGGTAGAAATCTCCAAGGTCACCACACCTGCTTCTGCCGCCGCTGAACACTTCCCTCCTTCTCTCCCCTCCAGTGTCACACATAGCCCTCCCAAGAACAGCTGTGGTTATCTACACAGACGAGGTGCCACTGAGAAAATGAGATCGGGCCAAGGAGGAGACAAAAAAAAGAGCAGCTCAAACCAAAGTGTTGGTTTGCTGTGCGCTCAGAAAGCCCTGGTGTTAACACAGAAAACATCTTGACAAGCGGGCTGAGAGGCCGCAGCTATCATCCTGTCAGGCTGCTGCAGAATTACATGTAGCTGTTCCACTAGATTAAACATTTTGTTTGAGTCTAAAGAGGACTGCAGAGTGCTTCATTGTCTCGTGCCTACAGAGACCCTCTGTAAAGACTGATTGAGTTTCTTCTTTCTGCTGCTAAATGGTGTTTAACCCCCATTAGGGAACGTGTTCAAAGGTGTGCGCAGAGAGCAGGGATAAGACAGGATGAGTCTCATGTGTGGGAGAGTTAGTGTGTGTCCCAGAGGCTGAGTCATATGTGAAAGCTTTGGTACCATGTTATAATAATACTGCCCTCCTAGATGATTTATAATTAAATTATTAATTGGGTTGTGAACATTGTAAATCATTAATGAACAATTCTAAACAAGTTATTACACGGGTTCAATACTTTAAAATGGCTTTTAATTTCATTAATTGAAATCAAAGGCAAAATCTGCAACTCTACCAATTTTTTTTTCTCCATCTAAGCCAACTTGTGGCATCCGACTCATATCAGAAGAAAAAACAACACAGTAAAGATGACACAGTGCAGCTTACCGTCCATTATATCACACTTGATAACATCTAGACAATATGTGTCACTCTTTAGTTACTTCCATCATAAACTGCACAAAAAACATTCATTTATGCATTCATTTCCTGTAACCGCTTATTCTCGAAGGCTCATGGGGGGGTGGAGCCTTTCTCAGCTGACACTGGGCGAGAGGCGGGGTTCACCCTGGTCAAGTTGCCTGTTCATCGCAGGGCTGACACATAGACAGACAACCACTCACACTCAGATTCACACCTACGGGCAATTTAGAGTCACCAATTAACCTAGCATGCATGTCTTTGGACTGTGGGAGGAAGCTGGAGAACCCGGAGAGAACCCACGCAGACACTGGGAGAACATGCAAACTACGCACAGAAAGGCCCTGCCCCAGCCAGCTGAGGGACCAGAAAAAAAAAAGGTTTCTAATTCAGAATGTTACTGATAAAGTTGCACGCCCCTTCAAATGGTATTATCAACTTCTACCAAGCTGTAAAATCAGATTGAGTCGTGACCTTAAAAACTGAAAGTCAAATTGAATTGTGGATTTAGAGATTTGTGACACCCCCACTCATTATTTGGCAAGATCTAGTTACTGCTTACTAATTAATCTTACTAATGAGTTACAAACATTTCAGTGCATGCTGAAAATGTCAAGGTAAACAATATTATCAAAGCCTTAGTGTATGAATCTGGTAATTTAATATGTTAATCTGATCTGCCAAATGAAACTTCTTGACCATTAACCTATGCTGACGATGAGTAAAGCTATAATATGAAAGATACTTTGTTTGAGTACTTTGTTTGATACTTCTGTATCTCTTGGCAGATGGCAGCAGGGTGAACAGGCTGTGGTTGTGGAGTAGCTTGTACCAGGTGAGGCAGCTAGATTTGCAAGATCACAAGATCACGTGGGAATCCATTTTGTCAGGCTCCAAGCTATCTGATTGTGGCTGTGCCAGAGGTGGTGTGAGCCAAACAGCGTCCTCAGAGAAATTACTGGCAACTGTGGGAGTGGTTTTCGGTGTGATGACAGCAAGAAGCCTCCGTAGAAGCAATTTGTCTAGAACAAACAATGGCAGCTCCTGAAGAGATTAGCATAGATACTGCGATAGGATCAGTTATATCAGAACTGGAGAGTATTTCTTCACTGACAAAGAGAGCAAAGACTGACGCTGAAGGCTTTTCTCCATGGAAGAGATGCTCTTCTGGCTTTGGTTAAAGTGATTTGATCTGATTGGTTACAGTTAGCTTAGTTAGATCTGACATATGGTTCATCCAATCATCTGCCAAGTGTTTTTTGTTTTTTTTGAAAGTGCCTGCCCCTCTCCAAACAGTTTCCCAGATGGTTTCCCAGATTATTCTGTAGCAAACCATCTGACGTATCAGGTTAGAGCAAAGCAATTGCTGACCTTTGCCCAATGGCCTAATGGGATAAATGCTGCTGATGGAGAAGACCAAATAAGTTAGTAAACTATGAGATCTGAGCCTTAATAGTCCTGACAAAAATGAGCTCACTCTTTGGCAAGCAACAGGTCACTGTTTCTCTTAGTATCTAATGTGTTGTAACAACTTATTAATGATTTTAACTGTTTACATGCTACTTTAATAACTGAATTATAAACCATTTATAAGGGTAGTCTTATTGTAAAGTGGTACCAACGTTTTTAAGTACACACAGCTTCATATCATGTTGTATCACACAGTTTGAACATTTTCTGTTTGTTTCAGAGTGTAGTACTAGTAGTGAGAGGCTGTGTGTTTGGCAGGTCCTTTGTGAAGGTATACAGGCAGGGAAAACCATTAGCTGAGTGCTGCCACAACATTTCTATCAGACAGATTTATGGTCACTCATTTGCTGAGGAACGACCCTGCGAGGCCTGCTGTACTTTTTCCTCCCCGCTCCTGTCATGTCCTGCTTGTTGCCGCTCTCTTGCTCTGCCTGGTGACGTCCTCTATTCGCAGCAAAAGCAGTGGTGAGGACATTTTTGACTCACTGCCCTGCTCTGTATTTACCCCGTGGGCAGAGAGAGATGGAGCCTGGGTCAGGGGCACTGGACACAATGAGCGACATGGAGCGCAGGCACAAAGAAACTTGATTGAAATTTAGTTGCAGTACACAGCAGATTAAATTAAAGCACAGTTCCCTGCTGGAGTACAGCTGGGAATAAAAGTAGTGACGGAGGAGACAGCAGGAATTTGCTGCAGTCAATTAGAAAAGGTTGCACAGAGTTTAATGGACAACGTCAAAGTAAGGGTTACCATATGAGGTTTTTATAATGTCCCCTCTGAAATTTGTGATGAATAAGCTGCAGAATGGAGTGAGTCAGTACGCCTCCATGCTTATGCAGCGTGGCAATTTCTCATCAGTTCTTTGATTATATTTGAAGAAAGAACAGTAATGTTCTGGCAGGCTACTTGTGACCCCATTTTAACCACATAGACATACATTTTTTTCTCCTTTCACATGTTGAAGACTGACAGGCAAGATTTCTATTATCTCACTTTGAGGCTGCAATGGTGTAATGATTTGTTTGCTTTGCGGTATGTCTGTCTGTCTGTTGCTGATAGCATTGCGTTTAGAGAGCATCTGTTACAGTGTGTCAATAGGATGTGATGACAGATGGATTTAAGCCTGACAGTGGATTCAGCAATGATTTTTCTTGTTCTTTCTTTTCTTTTTTTGTTCTTGCCATCATGTATCTCCATGACTTCCTCCCACACAGAATGCTCCTTCTCCCTTTCCTGCTCTTTCTGGACATTTTTCTCAGTTACTCCGTTGATGCTGTGTCTGATAACGAGGTGGAAATTATTGCTCTTCATGTCATTTTGACTCTTGCTGACACGGCAGAAATATGATGTGTGCATATGTGAAGCCTGGATGAGGTTTAGGAGCCATTTAAGAGCTTGTGTGCTTACATGAGTTGAAGTTTTAGTAATTTTGTTTTTAAGTTAAACTAAATACAAGTTAGACAACTTACCGTGAGTAAATAAACAATTCTGTGTTCCTAGAATATGAATATTTAAATGTCCAGTGTGTAACATTTATTAAGATCTCTTGGCAGAATGTGGCAGAAATGAAATATAATGTTCATCAGCATGTTTTCATTAGTGTATTATCACCTGAAAATAAGAATCATTGTGGGGTTTTTTTTACCTTAGAATGAGCCATTTATATTTACAAAGGGCCTTGGTTCCATTGATTTATAATAGAATCTAGACAGCGCACTCAGCCTTGCCTTCAGTTTTTCTCAGTGAACAGTTGCAATATTGTAGCAAAAAATTCCCCTGTGACTCAAACACACTTTCTCCATAAACCACCATTATAAAAGAGATGTCTATGAAATTGCTGACAGGACTCTTTCTATTATAATTTTTTGATGCATGGAGTTTTTTTTCCTTGGAGCCAAAAAAAAAATCTGTGACATCATCACAATGCAAAGTCTATGGGTGGAGTGAGAACCCGTGGTTGTGGCCACCAGGAAAACCACCACTGTGCATATTCAGCGGGCTGAATACAGTGGAAATAAACCCAGAAGCTAGAAAATCTTTTTGTCATGTGCTCCAAGTGAGCAGTTCTTACTGAACTGAATAAGGGCCATCTTCATGTCTAGTGTCTAGTTCTATAGCACAGCTATTACAGGTCTTTTTTCCATGGTGGCTGCCTTGTTGCACCACCATATTCCTAGAGAGGCCCAGAAGGGACAAACCAAATGTTAGCTCTGGAGAGCACCTTTCGTGTTTTTTGCCACCCTTGGTTCTTTCACACACTTGGAAGGGGAGGGTGAGATGATCTGAAAGCTCCTGCTTGATGACACAGATTCCTACACACTGATCCATTAAAGCCATATTATGCAAGAATTGGTACCCTACCCCTTCATGGACAGCCTGACACTTACATTTGTTGACAAGCTGAAGGATTTGGGAGTGGCTTCTGATCAAAAACTAGCGAGTTGACAACATTGTTGACCAAATCAAACACCAAGCAAGAGCAACAACACAATGGGCCCTATCTTACACCCGCTGCAAGCGCTGGTGGTACAGATGGATTTGCTATCTTACACTCGTGCAGTTGCCATTTTTGCCACATTTGCAAGACAGCAAATTAACTTGTGCCTAATCTATGCAGCCACAGAAGGGAGATCTACATATTAAGGTAAAACAAAGATGTGGCCAGGTGCATTTGCTCAGCACATTGGAGTAAAAACCACCTTACAGCACAGGTGGGAGTCCAGCCAGATTGAGCTTCGTCTGGGTCGGCTCACCTCCCCTCTCTACTGCAATGTCCCTCTGTCTCAATCCTCAGCCCCTGTCCCTGTGCAATGACTCAGAAATGTAAAACATTATTTCCTGATTGTTTCACAGCGGTTATCTTCTAAGCACAAATAAGCAACCCCCCAGACAGAGCCAAGCTTGTTGTACTCCCATTTCATGTAGCAAAGCTAACCGACTGTAGCTTCATTTTGAGTGGAATCAATGTTCTCATCAAACACCCAGCTAGAAAGCAAATACCCAGATTTCCAAGAACGTCAAGCTGTTCTTTTAAAGCTTTTTCAACGTGTGTAAAATCCCAGTTAGCTCCTGTTTTAAAATCATCTATTCATGACTATTTTTTCCAACATCAGCTGTACTTGATCCCTTTTAAAAGTAACATGTAGTTATTAGTGTGTCGGCCTAATCAGTGACAGGCCGTCTGTTCCATGTCATCTCAAACAAAGTGAAGTAGTCAAAAGAACTATAAAACCTACAGATTTTAATGGTTGCCTGCCTGGTAGAGGTCACCAGTGAGTAATGGGAGTTTCATCCCCCAGGGGACGTAATAGATTTTAATTGTAAATCGACCACCGTGTCCTATGGGTGACATGTCTTTAATTGCTTGGATCCCTTCCCCCCACCAGGTTACACCAGCCTCCCTCCTGTGCTTGAGTATTGATCTGTCACAACCACTCATTTCAGTTAAGCTGCTTCCGTTAATATCAGGAGACACGACGGCTCTGTCATAGCCTGCTAAAAACTGACCACGGCCCGCGGTTGTCAGGGAAACATGTTCTGTTTGGCTCTTGAGGAGTGAAGGATGAGATGCTCTTTTTGTTCAGGAGACCGACTGGAGGATACAGACAGTGGCACCACACTTCACATTCACGCTCCCACAAGCACACTCGCGCATCCTGCAATCACACACAAATAAACATGCCCACACATGCATTTTAAATGTTTCTGCTGTCAGTTTATCGCCTGTGTTTTGCTGCACTCTTGTTCCTCATTTTTCTTTATATTGCCTCTTGTTTGGGTTTGAAGGAGTAGTGTTGCTGATTCTAGCCCCTCCTCCACATTTAAAAACAGGACTTGGATGACAAAGAGATGTGAGATGAGAACACAAGCTGCTATTTTTAGCCCCACAGAGATGTGAGGCTGAAAGTGAAGCCAATGTGTGCATCTCACTCATGTCGACAATTGCCTCAATTATCAGAAAAGGCATAGGTGTGATGATATTTTGTGTTATGGCCGGAATGTGTCATGTTGTTTGGCAAAAATGTTTCATATATGAATTAATTATTTGGTTGCAGCCTAAATCTAAAGGGCAATTTCACTGGGTTCAATTCATTATCTTCGCCAGGCATAAACCTGGAGGGGATCATGTGATAGTTTGCGTGTGTGTGCATGCATGACCAATGGACCTGGAGCTTGTCTGCAGCTGATTTCACATACTATTGGACCCATCAGCCCGATTTTTTGTGCACATTCATGATTAATTCTGTTCATGGCTCCATGCCAGCGACAGCTGTGGCCCAGAGGCATTGTGTTTTTCCGATTCTTGTGAACACAATATCTCAGGAACACATTGAGACAATTTCTTCAAACCTGGCACACATGACCACTGTGTACTGTATAGATCAACCCAGGAGAATGAGCTTCATGTCCCACATGACGCTTAATCTCACAGTTTACTTCGTAAGAGATTAAGATGACTCATTATTGTCAGGTTTTCTAAATTTATTTTCAGTTTTCTGTCATAGTTTGGTTAGGTTTATAGTTTAGGTGCAAAAACTACTGTGGTTTAGGAAAAGGTCATGGTTTATAGTAAAACCCTTTTCACAATATCAGGAAGACTTTCTTTTAATCACAAGGGCATGTTGTCAAGGCCATGAGGACAGGCCACAGCACAGTATTAGTAGCCAATCACAGCGCAGTAGGGCGGGACAAGGTGGAAGAGTCTTGGGGAAAAATAATGCCCCTTTTTGTTTCATGTAGTTCTTCATATCCACTCAGACATATTCAACATCCCCTTTTCTTTGTCCCCAGCATTTTCAAAAAGTCTGGTGCAGGTCATTCCAGTACAAAGCTCCATCCAACTGGAATAATATTCTTCTTTTCCTGAAATCTAATACCTCTTTCCATTGCAACATGACCTCTTTATTTATTTATTTTTTATCTTAAAACAATCTGTTTATGCTTTCCATTTGTGTGTTCTTAAATTGCTCATTGTGCTGATGTTACTGATCTATCATCTGGGTCACTGTATCCAATTTTTTCTTGTACTGCAGCTTAGGGCTGGGAGTGTGGGTGGCAGAGGGTGGGTGAGCAGTCTGTATCTGTGTATTTGCAGTGTATGTTTGTTATATAACAGTGTTTTGTTTGTATGTGTGTTATTTGGCATTTGTATCTAAAGGATGCACTTGAAAATGAGATGCTACATCTCAGGGGGCTATAAATTAAAACAGGTGAGTTACTTTGGATTTCAAGCGTATTGGACAACACAATAAAAGCAACAACAAGAAGCTACAGTAGAAATCATATCTTGTGTGACATGTGTTCCCTTCTCTCTGAACACTGATTCAACCTGGCGAGAGACAGAAAATATTCACATTTACACCAGTTTTCACAACACAGTGCCCACCTTACTTCCTCTCCTCCTCTGCTTTCTATTTCACTTTTGATGGCAGCGATCTGTGTGCCACATCGGCCTCATTATCTCCCCGCTGATGTGTGAGGCTGTTTTCTTCCTCGCACTCACCTAGACACAAACCCACGAACGCCCCCTGCAAAATTGAATGAAGGCAAATTATTCCTCGCCGACACAGATGTGTTAGCGTTATCATCATTAGACGTTACACTGATCATCGCTTGCTCCCTCAGCCTCTCTTGTCACAGATTATCAGTCGATCTTATTTGTACAGATTGGCTGTAAGATCTATTGATTTGAAAACCATATTTTCTGAAAACCTGAGGGAAATGTAATTAGATTTATCCTATTTCAAGTTACGCAAGCTGTTGCAGGAGGTAGAAGAAATCACATAAACACCGCACTGAAAATTACTTCCAACAAATTGCATACACGGCTACAAACAAGGGTTATATTAGCTTCATGTTAATTAGAGGCATAAAAATGAAAAGAGGTCTGATAATCAGCACTTTGATATCTGAGTATTCAAAGCAACTCACAAACAGAGCTGACAAATGATCTGTGCCCACAAGGCACAGGTGCATCAGTCAAGAAACACAAAGCCAAATTATCTTCTAGATTAAACAGGACAGCTTTAAAGAATGAAACAGCTTCACCAGTGGTCTATATATGGAATTATATTTGTATCTAAACTCTGAGTCTGTGGTGGGAAGATATTTTTAGAGACAAATACAAAGTCATAGTCACAAGAGGAAACAAACTCAAGTAGTTAAATTACCAGCATTTATCAGTCAATAGATAAACATTTTAGGGAATGTGCTGATTTATTATCTTGCCAAGAATTAGATGAGTGACTTCCTGGAGTCTCTCCTGGTTTCCTGGCAACTTCACAGTGACGACAAGTCACCACACCCAGCCAGGAAACAGTGGGCCACATAAGCACCTCTACAGCCACAACTCGCTATTTTTCATTTTTCGCACAGATACACAATGTGTTAATTAGTGAGTGTTAAAGGTACTGGTCAGCAGATTTTGAGTCACACTAGCTGTTTCTCCCTGCTTTCAGTCTTTAAGATAAGCTATCTGGCTGCTGGCTCAAGCTTGGCATGAAGGGAGTCATGACCTTGTTTTTTGCAACCAGAGCATGTGTAGTACCAACGAGAGGGGGCGCTGCCTGTTTTTTTTTCATCTGTTCAAGCTGGAAAAAATGCCAGATGGTTCATCACACAGAACCATCTGAAGAGTCGTCCTTAGAAACTGTTTTGAAAAGGGCAGGTACTTTCAAAAACACTTGGCAGGTGATTAGATGAACCATCTGTCTATAATGTCTAATACAGGCTAACTTTAACCAGTCAGATCATATTTTTGCTGTAGCTGGTTGGGAAAAGACTGAAAACATCCTTTCTATTGAGAAAAGCCTTCAGTGCTGCTCTTTGCTCTTTCAGTGAAGAAATACATAAACACATAACTTGAAACCTGGCAAGATGGATTCTCGTGTGGTCTCGTAAATTCAGCTGCCTCACAAGTTAACACTAAAATAAAACATTTTAGGGACAGGTTGACAGTTTGATCTGAATTTCGTGAGTCCTGGGTGCTGCACTGGATGGACTCACTGAGAATGACATGTCAATCACATGGCAGCCCCATTGTAAAACATACCCTGCTTTGTCCTCTATTTCACTCTAAGTCAAGTGAGCCAGCATCCAGTGGACTCTACGGCACTTCCATTGGCTTCACTTTTCAGACCGAGAAGCTCTGTTCACTATTTTAAGTGCAATCTTTGCTCCAGCCTCATGTGTATATAAATATGACAGTGATATCAATCTTCTCATCTAATTCTGCAACAAAAGTGAACGCTGTGTGATGAAATGATTACACTATTAAGTCTAAGGCCGTTCAGAACAAATCAGGCGTTGCCATGAAAACGCCAGGAATCTCATTCATTATGTGCCGTGTTTGGCTTGTGTTGATGAAAGGCTGAAACAGAGAAAACTGTTGCAGAAACACAACCCAGTGTCACGCTGTGGTGGCCAATCATAAATGCCAGCAATTTGATTGCTCCGCAGTCAACCTGAAATATCTCTGAAACCAGTTCATCAAATAATGATGTTTGGTCACTGCCACTCAGCGTCTCATCCTGATACACAAGGTATCCTTAAGCAGCTGCATGAGATGCTGCCAGAAATCCATTTTATCACATAGTTAATGTTGTGAAATGGTCACTGTTTGGCTAGGTTTAAGTACAAAAAGTTCTTGGGTTAGTTTAAGATAAGACCATGTTTGGGGTTACAGTAAGTAACTGAAGAGATTCCCAAGACCAAAGTCACATGATGTAAGTTGCATACTGCACGCAATGTTATGCAACTTAAAAATTACAATACTGTTTTATTTCACACATGACACAAACCTCGGTGAAAGTGTTTGTTTGATCTGTCCCTCCACCCCACGGATGCATTTACATTGAAGTCACTGGAAAGTCTGGTGCGTCTTTATCAGCCTCCGTGTTCATCTGTATGAGTCACTGAGGTGTGGTGAGAAAATGAATACTCTCCTGCAGTCATGTCCTTGCTTGGTTTATTTCATGTACCCAGCTTCTACATCTGCGCCTGGCTTGCAGTTCATGCTGCAAAATAGCAATACCAAGATGCTTCTTTTGGTTTGTGTCTATTTGCTAGAGAGAGAGAGAGAGAGAGGGAGCCCAGCAGTGGTCCAGCAGGCTACAGTGTGAATAAAGAGAGGGAGCGGTGGTGGTGAGAAAGTCAGTGAACCTCTATTCCAATTATTTCACAGTGGTTATGTTCTAATTTAATCACTGCACACTGCCACACAACCCTGCATTAGTCGCCACCAAGCTAGATTTTATTTCAGTGCAGCCTATTCTCTGTATATATAGTACAGTATCCTCTCTTTGCCTGCTAAATTCATACTGAATTGGATTGAACTGACTTGAACAGAATAGAAGTGAATTGAATTGAACTGACTGACTGTCAGGAACTGCACACTGTTCCTGGCAGAGTCTCCAGCCCCTTCATTAGCAGTGTGTGTGTGTGCACCCCAGAGGTTATGTTGACACCCTGTCTGCTCATCCCTTGATCCACCGCTGCTTTTTTCATCTTTTCGACATTCTCTCACGGCTGCGTTTGTTTTCTCATTTCCCTCCCTCAGCACATCTTTTCTTCCCACCCACTGAAGTTCCTCTATTTTTCTCTCACTCTTTTATCAGATCAAATGCTTATAAATTCGTTGCATGTTGTTAGAGGCGATGGCGGTGGTGGAGGTGGGTTGGTGAGAGCTCAGGGAAACGCAGCATGAATAGAGGAATGGGTCAGTGTGTTTCTCTTGAAGCAACTGTCCCCCAGTAAGGTGCAAATGTGCCCACTCATGCCATGTGTTTCATTACAGTTTGAAACTAATTACCATCAAATAAATATTACTGTTTGCCTTGCTGCATGTTCACAACATCACAAAGCTTAGTCAAGCAGCAACAGAAGTTAAACAGTAATATGTGCTTCTTCTTCTTCTTCTTCTCCTGACACAAGGCTTCGTGTTGGCTCATCTTTTATAAGCGTTAACCTATGTCGTTGTCCTTGAACATGTAGGACACAGTGCAGCGCTTACTGCCGAGCAGTCAACATGTTTTATGACACTATTCTAGACTCCCACAGCCATGCCAGCTCTACCACTTCATTGACTCTGCACTTTTTCACACAGCATAAGCAGCAGAGGCAGGCGACCTATGACTTTGAGCCAAAGTGTTTTGGAGTAATTACACACATGCCACATGCTGTTCAGCTAGCTGTTCTCCACTATTATTGTACTCTGTAAGTCGGTGCATTATACGCTGGCAGATCTATGAGGCTGTAGTTAGGCACAGCAGTTGTCGTGACCTGTTTTTTGAACTTCTTTTCAAATGTGCCACCTTAACAGGGTCTGCTTCTGGACACACACATTAAACAGTCAGAATCAGAACACTGCATCTACTGATTCTGTTACATTCATTCAGCTGATTTATTCTCACTTTTAACAAAAATAACTAAACATTTCTAAGTCTAACGTGACTCGAACGTGCCAGTGCACATCTACACATTTTCTACACATCTGCTCAATATTCTGTTCTCCCCTTCCTTCTATCACAGCTGATCATCACCTGAATAAATTAGCAAATTGTGAGAATATCATTTGCAATCAACACAAAACATGGCTCTCACAGCAGTGCTAAATGGTAACATTAGAATTTTAATGTTCATGTTAATGTCCAGTGTGTGAGATTTACAGGGATTTATTTTTGGAATATGGCAGAAATGGAATATAATCTATACATATTATATATTAGCATGTTTTTATTAGCGTATAATGGCTTTTGTTACCTCATAATGAGCCATTTTTTTTATCTACAGAGGATGCGGGTCCTCTTCTACAGAGGATGCCATGCTGCTCCACCATGTTTCAATAGTAGCCCAAAACAGGTAATCCAAACACTGGCTCTAGATAGAGCCTATTGTGTTTTTTCCTGAGACTTGCGGCCACCATAACTTCACCTACGCGCTTGGAAGGGGAGGTGTGAGGCGAGTGTTTTTTTAATGTGCAAGCTCACCACTAGATGGAACGAAATCCTACACACTGGTTCTTTAACATGCTCAAATGGACTCTCTCATTGTGTCAAATAAACCTGACTAAATGCTGTTTAGATGACAACATTAACATGTTCACCATCTTAGTTTAGCAGGTTAGCATGCTAACATTTGCTAATTAACACTAAATACAATCAACAGCTGAGTTTAATGGGACTGTCTTTAGTTTTGCAGAGATTTGGACAAAAATAGTGAACAAATAAAGATTTGTCTGATGGTGATGCTACATGAAAAGTCAGGATTAGGAAAGCCATGAGAAATGGTCCTGAGGGGGGCATGAATGTGTGTACCAAATGTCACAGCCATCCTTCGCAGTGGTTCACAACCTGAGGGTCGGGACCCCCAAGGGGGTCCTGAAACAATTTCCAGGACTCACCAGATGGTTGTGGAGAAGAAAATAAAAATATTGTGGCAAGCAGCGTTAAATGACAGCCTGGAAACAGCTTTCAGCAACATCAGCCCCCTAATGAAATTCAACATGAGGGACAAGCACTCAAAAATATGCAAAATACATCTGACACAAACACTAACAAAAAGCAACATTTGCATTTTGCAATATAAAATGGCAAACCAAACAAACTGCTCAGTCCAGCAAGCATGATGGCAAATGAGGGCTATATTTTAAACAGGGGAATGGTTTTTGCAATAGATTGCTTGCACCAGTCATATCATTTGCCTCAGAATAGATTTTATTGAGTGTGTTTGTGAGAATGAAAGTGTGTGTGCACGTGAGTTCTGATTGGAGAAACACTCACACAGGCTCAGGGCAACAGGAGACAGGGCAGGAAATGGAGACTGGTGTCTTAACGGAGACACACAAAACACCAGTGTTTCCAACAAAGCCCTGAGAGCCAGCTAAGCCTTGGAAATATCACTTTAACTTTCTGCAATATGGATTTTTTTTGTAGGGGTTACAAACATCACACAAACATCACATGAAACCACAAATATCAACCTCATGTCGATCCATCTTGTAGATATATTATTTTATTGCTACTCTTCTCTTTTAATCTGTTTTTTTTTTACACCTTTATTGCTCAAACACGCATCACCTATGATAGAAATACGCTAACAACAATGTGCACACGGCATCTTTCAACCACCCAGCCAGATGACCCAAACACAGCATTGCAGACCTTTCCAGGAGGAGTAGAGGAGAGGTGGTGAGAGCCATGCTAATCCAGCTTTGACTCAAGTCTGCTCCTGGCTAATGTCAGGAAAATTAAATAGATGAAATGGAACTCTAACTGGCTAAGTAATGGGAAAAGCAGAGACTGTTTGTGCCAACATCTTACAGAGATCTGCTCTGCAACATCCCGGATCAAGCTGTTCCACTTGACATGTGAACCACTTTTGGGCTGACAGGACGCAACACACAAGACTCCAGCAGGAGGAGGGGAGGAGGATTCTGTGTTTTACACCGGTGGTGCTTCATACACAAAGACAATCACAGCTGGTGGATTATGTTTCCCAGATGTTGAACTGTACATGTGAAGATGTTGACCACCATGGATATCTGTAATAAATCTCATAGGAATCTGTCCAGTATTTGTTGAGATATTTTCAATCTGGATCAAAGTGATGGATTGACTGATTGACTTACTGACATTTTCATCACCAGAGCTAAAAACATGGCTAAAAATTCACTTGTAATGTTGAATACCTGTTTGTATATTCATGTTTTTCTCTCTGTATTCCTCAGGAGTGGCTGGATTTGCGCTGCAGAGGTGTTCGCAATGCCAACGCCTACATCCTGGTGTACGACATCTGCTGCGTGGAGAGCTTTGAATATGTCAAGATGATCAGGCAGCAGATAGTGGAGCACAGGTATGGTCAGTCGGTGAACATGCAACCGCCAACATATAGCTCGTTAATGCTCACTTGTTATTTGTAATGACATCGCCGTGTCACCCGTCTTGAGACAGCATGCAATTTCACAGCCTTGCCACAAAGCCATACAATTACACGTTTGTGACAGTGTGACAGTGACAGACAGTCTGCTCGTGGTGATATCTTTTAATGCAGCTCACTCCTCCCTGCATCCTGACAGTTTAGTAATGACATTTGATTCTGGCAATGCTGCATGAGAGCAGGATTTAAGGACTATTTTTAGGACATTTCTGCTTCTATTGAACAGAGTACAGCAGCAGAATACAGTAAGCTCGAGAAACAGAGGAAGATATGATAAAGGTTTGAACAAATGCAAGAGCCAAGAAGGACCCAACACCAGTGGGGGAAAATAGGGCCACTGAAAAGCCATCACCTGCTCTATCATCCTCTGCATATTTTTACATATTGAGATGTGCAATGACTGGCCCCGTTTGTTCTGCTATGTTGTACATGTCCAAACGGCCATTGTGCAGATCATCTTCACCTTCCTGCAGCTCCAAATGTGTTACCATGAATGTTTATGGCCCATGACAGAAAACCATTATCACCAGCAGCTGGGGGAAGGGAGGGTAAATGCAAGAGAAATGGAAAACAGGAGAAATGTGTAATCATAGGACAAAGATCTAAGGTCAGGCTGGAGGTGGGAAGCAAAGAGCAGAGAAGGGACAGATACCGTATATTAAGTGAACTCATGAATAATGGAGGCTGTTGCAGCAAAGTGTGGCTCTACTGTAGATGTCAGCTGAAAAGAATGTTTGTGTACATTTCGGTTCACTTTTAAATATATGTTTAGAAAGCATTTTTAATCAAATGTTTCTATTTTTATGTTTAAGGGTATAAACATATATAGCCACTGAACACATCATGGCATACCAGTACAAACCACCTTATATAGCAGAGGTTACCCACCCCTTAAAAGACCCTTCAGTGATTCCCCTGCCATGAGCCATATATTCAGATTAGCCTCCTGAACCCCATTTATAAAAGCTGTCAAATGTCAAGAAAGTTAGCGCTCATTTCCTGATGCTTCAGGGGTTTTTCGGGTTTCCAACACACCGCAATCATTTTCTTAGTGTCCATTAGACCTGGCAATACTGTACAATTCTGTATTTAGGGATATGGAGCACAGATTTTTAAAATCAAACCTACTATGGTTGCAGGCACCATCTCTGAAATAAGACTTTCTCAAAAAGAAAACCAAGCTTTAAACATGGTTTAATAGATGTTGCTGAGGGACCTATAAAAGGCTACTTACATCTTAAGCTGGCTAATGTTAGCAAAAAACTGGCAAGCTAGCTAATCTACATTAATTGTTAGTTAGATTGTTCCATCTGATAGTTAAAACTACTCCAAGAACTTGATTATGAAACAATCTCAGTTTATTACTGATGCCTCTATATGAACTACATAAGAAAACCAGACCATCAGTGAGAAGACTGGCTATTTCTGTATAGTTATTCTTAATGCCTGTCATTGGGTCAGATTCTCTTTGGAATCAGATGAAACAAGCCTGTGTGTATATTTTCCCTGGCAAAGGTACTGTGAGTCATATGTTGGCCAGTTAAAAAGAAGCAGGAGGACATTTTTACTTAGATAATTGTATTTCCGACATTTCATGTTTTGGTTATGGCAGCAGAAACACCACTGTTTTTGTCCACAAGGACAAAATCAACAAAATATGAAAATTCCTAGTATCTGTCTATGGATAGTTTTTTTTTTTCATCAACAAGCCTGGCATATAGCATAGTACAGGAAACAGTGGAGGTACCAAGCTTTTTAAACTGGTATTGGATCAGCACAGAGCAAAAAGGTGCAGGACTTAGGAAGGGTCACCTGGGCAACAGGCAGGCCACATCATATGCAAAAACGGGAGTGTTTTTTTTAATTATTATTTTATGAACACACAAAGCATGCACAAAGAAGTGGATTTATAAACAAAAGGTGCTGCCATGGTACACTGAACACCTTGCGTGCTGCCCAATGCAGCTAAAGCGGTCCATGGATGTAGGAAAGAGGAGTGATCATATTAGCTGACTCTTCCTGGACTGAGAGCTCCCTGTGAACAGGACCAGACTGGGACCAAAACCCCCCAAAACCAACAGCAGCCAATTTGATGACAGGGAATGGGCTACAGTACCAAGGTGTTTTTTTTGCTTGGCTCGGCTCCCAGCATCTGGGGGCTGAGGCATCTATCTTTCCACCAGGAAACTCCTTAAACAACCTTTGTACTGTATTCCCTCTCAGCCTCAGAGGATTTGTTCATCTTGGTGACCGGTCATGGTCACTGGGAGGCTGCTGTTAACAGTTACAGTTAGTGACTTTAGCAACGAGCAAGCTAAAGCTATCTGTCCATCAGAAAAGCTCTGTTATTAAACAACTGAGAGCGGAAGCTGAGCAGCCAGAGGACATTAGAATGGAAACCAGACAATATTTATTTCCATTAAATATGATCCAGTTTGACCCAAAAGAGTGAATAAAGTTATGGTGTGCTTTTGTACAGTGAGGCCTCCAGAACCACACCAGTCTGCTCTGGAGCATGATTGCATTCTCCTTTCATGCTCCGGCAGTGTCATAAGCGAGAAAGCATTTCATTGGATACAAATATAGTGTATGTACACCCTCAAGTGCAGGATGAGTCATCAACAGGAACTATAAAATACCATAAAAAATAATCTACAAAGCAAACATTTTGTCATTGTTGTGACAGATATAGCTGAAGTTAAGCATAATTCAAGTGATAAAAACACTTGATTGGAACATTTGTGTCTTGAAAGGAGCATAGCCCATCTGTACTGTAAATATCACCCAGGAATATATGCTTTAAATGCTGACAAAATCCATTCCATACCAGAATAACTTTATTTTTTAAGCTCTGTTTTTTC
The DNA here is from genome assembly GCF_056507025.1 of Lutjanus erythropterus. Lineage (NCBI taxonomy): Eukaryota > Metazoa > Chordata > Actinopteri > Lutjaniformes > Lutjanidae > Lutjanus > Lutjanus erythropterus. The sequence continues at coordinate 27,814,985 of NC_139326.1, read as the reverse complement.
AGTCTAACAGGAGGCCAGCCTTCAGTTCAGAAGACTGTGACAGGGTCTATCCACTGTATAGTTTCCCCTAATTTTCACATACAGATGCATACACACACACACACACACACACACTCGCTCACATACAGTACGTTTCGTTCTGCTAAAATACACAGGCTGGAGTCGATATGCGAGGAGATATTTTTAAGGCTGTGAGCACAACCTGTGAAAAGGAGAAAAAGTGAGATTATAACTGGGATGTGTTTTTCAACCCTACACCTTTAAGAACTTCGCCTCAGGGCTCAAAAACTGTACTTTACATTTCTCTCTCTCTGTGTCTTTGTCTCTATCACACTATCTGTCCATCTGTCAAGGCAGACGTGCAAATATGCATAAGTGCTGTGAGTCCTTGTCAGAAGATGAGGCAACAAAAAAGAGAGCTTTGTTCATTATAAAAGGAGGAGAAAAGGTAAGGCAGCAGCAGCTTTAACAATTTATATGTCAGCTGTCATTGAGCTCAGCACATCTGCTGATGTCTTGTTATTACAGCTCCTTCAACTTTCATAAAGTACCAGATTTAACAGCTCTCAGTGAATTCAACTTGACCTTCTGCAGTTTCTAGAATATTATTATTTTTCATGAAAAACAGTAATTAAAGCTTTAAGCTCCACTGACTTTGCCACCCGATCAAACAGAAAGCCTTCAAAGTAAAAAATTAATCTCATTGTTAGAAATCCGATTTATATAATCAGCCTTCTCTCCTTCATAGTGTTTGCTCTGCAGACTAATCCAGGATTTCTTCAAGTAACTACTTTTCCCTACATCGTTCTCTGCTTTTTAAAGTCAAGCTTCAGATTAGATTTCCAAACTACCACCAATGAGGTGTCACTGGAAATGGTTGAACTTGATGATGTCCTCCCCGTGTTTTTCATCAACACTGCAGGATTACAAACACTAGTCTTGATTCTCTAATTCATGCCTACCTCTGACTTGCCATACAGTTTCACACTTATAATAATGCTGTAAACCAGTCACTGCAGAGAGTGGTGGGAGGCCCCTTGAGCCTGTGAGCTGTAATCCTCCAGTCCGCCCCCGCACACCTCGGAAAGAAGGAAAACTGCACACACCAGGCATCTTGCACACGCCCAGCCAACCACTGATGATCACTGTGCTTTCTGGTATATTGTACTCTGCTACAAAGAACTCAATCACACACTATAGACACGATTTTTCATTTTCTCTCCCGCAATCATTCCCCCATTCAGTTCATACCTCCAAATTTCCCAAAACACAGAACAAATCACACTGCCTCAAATGTCAAATAGCTCTTTTCAGTGTTAATAACTGAAGGAGTAGACTAAATAAATAAATAAAATGAAGGGGGTGGTACAGATAAGAAGTAATGGGCTACAAAAAAGGAGCCCAAGCTAACCAGGAGTTATGAATCTACAGAGTCTTCAATTTATCAAAGTGCTGTGTGATTAGACCCCAAATAGTTATGAATTTCAAAAGATGTCCCCGCAGTGAGAACTTCATTTTCTCCAGTTTTAGAAAAACACTAGATCCCACAGCCACATAGAGGTGAGACGACTTCAAATCCATTAGGATTCTCCTGCATGCTAAAAGAATTGAGAAAGCTATTATGTTTTTGTGTTAATTTTCTTGTTCTCATCAGGCATAGGTTTGAGGGACTCTGATAAGGCTTTGAATATTGTATTCCAGTAATTCATCAGTTGTGGGCAGAGTCAAAACATGTCAGATCTGCTGGTGAATTGTGATGCATATTCTCTGTTTGCACAGTGTAGTGGCATGTTTATTTCAGCTTTACAAGCTAAACGTTTACTTCTCAACGCTAAAGTAGCGTTACCTTTGCCTAAAAACTTAGTGCTTCTTCATCCTTATGTTAGTTACTTGTCACCATTAGTATGGTGCATAGTGTTAATAGTAGGCTTATTTGCTGTTTGTTTTGCATAATAACCACGCCAGTGTCTTAGATAACCAGTAGCAAATCTCATGGTGCATTCCATTCGAAATAAGAAGTCAGAATTTCCGAGTTCTCAGGTAGAAATTTAACTGGAACACCCCCTGAAGTGGGATTACCTCAAAATCCAAGATGGCTCTTCCGTACATGGTGAAAACTGTTTATTAATACTTATGTCTTTTGTGTCAAATTGAATCTGTAGAACACAGCATAATGTGTTGTTATCAAGCACGAAAAAGTTTTTTGTTTTTTTTCAATTCTTTGTAGATAAAGTGGATGTTATTATATGGTTGACCGGACCTGTTGAGGAGAGATCCAGGTTCTGTTCATGCTGGTGTTGATCTGGGGCGCACATCAGCAGACTTTAGAGGACCATTTATATGAACGTTTTGTAAGATAGCAGGTTTTAAGTAATTTAATAATGCAGGCATTTCTCACTTTCTTGTGGGTCCAGATTTGTCCTCTGCCAGTCATTTTGGCAGCAAATGTGCTACTAGTTCACCAATCACCAAAACAATAGAAAATGTTTTTTAACCAATGAAATCATCCATACAATGGTACACTTCAGTGATTGGTTTGAATGGTATTCACACCAGGAATGATTTCACTCAACAGTGGATCCAGACCACCCATTCTAGAGACTAGAGAGCGGTTGTTTGGTTCAGACCAGAGTTCAAGTCCCATGTTCACACCAACCTAAATGCACCACACCTAGGAGGTAAATGCTCCAGGCTTTGAACTCACCCTGAGATTTAGCAAAATGTCACACTTGGAAATAGCAGGACACAAATGGGATCGAGTGAAGTTAAAGCTCTCAAATATATCCCCTGTACTTCTGAAAAGCCCAACAAATAATTGACCAATGTTGGAAATTTTGTTCTTAAAGGAAGATTTGTCAGTTTCTGTTTGTAAACCCACCAGAAAGATTGTTGACTCCCATTCTCAGGACATTACATACTGACATTTTGGGTTGGTAAAGCATCCAGAACACAGAAAAATGAAGATGAAGAAAATCAGAAGGTACAGTCAGAGTGGATGCAGAGACCACCACATGCTTCTGGTGGGTTGTTTGTGATGATTGGGGGGAATTCATTTACATTAGTTTAGACTGCATATTTTGTTTTTAAGCCATAGAGAGTATAACTGAACCTTTTTTCTCTTCTTTTCTTTTTTTACCTCTGACACAATCCTGCAGGGAAGGCAGCAGCAGCGAGGTGCCGATCCTGGTGGTGGGCAACAAGAGAGACTTGCAGCGGCAGCGCTTCATGCCCCGCAGGGCGGTGTCTGTCCTGGTGAAAAAGACCTGGAAGTGCGGTTACGTGGAGTGCTCGGCCAAATTTAACTGGCATGTCGTCCTGCTCTTCAAAGAGCTGCTGGGCATCGCCGTGGCACGGGGCATGCGCCAGAACCACACCTCCATCCGTCTGCAGGGGGCGCTACAGAGGAACCGCTGCACCATCATGTGACCCAGAGAGCTCCCTCCACCCCTCTGACCTCAGGAGTGGAGGCAGTGGAGAAAAGGACTTTTTATCTAAATGGCTGGAAATATACCCTGTGGCCTCCTGCTTTAACTGAGCTGATTTTTCATAATGAGGTTTATTAGACTCTTGCGCTGTAAAAGACACTTAAAAATTTCACACATAGTCATCCAACCACTTCCTGGTCCAATTCTGCCAAATGTAAAGATGCAAGGAGGGAGGTAGAAGAGGAAGCAGGTGAATATGACTAGCATAGCACAGTTATTTTTCCTCACATCAGCTAGCCAGGTACGCATTCGAGGCTGTGCTTCCTAAATTACACAGCAGCAGCAGGTCTTATTGAGGGTTGTCTTGAGGCTGTAGCTGGTCCTGACAGGACGGAGGCTGTGATTGTGAGACTCAAAACGGAGAGGCAGCAATATCATCGAGTCTTCCTTTTGAATTTGTCATATTCAGTAAGGTCAACAGCAGATGCTCATACCAGACATATTCAGATTTCTTTGAGGGTGTGTGGTCAAGAAGACAGAATAATAAATAGCAAAAAAAATAGCTAAATCTTCACTTCTGGGGAGCTTATCTCAAAATGTACAGATTAGATGGTGTTTAATTTTAGATTCTGAGACGTAGCCTGCATTTTTTTTTTTCCTTCCCCTGTCCCTGTTTCAAACTTAGCCTACGGGTAAAAGCTGTTTGTTCAGACGAAGGGTGTTTTAAGGTTGTCTTGCAGCAGAAAATACTGCAGTCCTTATCATGATGTACTGTAGGGCTTTAATCTGCTCCCTTCCCTCACTCAGTGTCTGTTTCTGATGAATACATTAAATCCAGGGAACTGGGGACCTGCAGGAGGCTGCAGAGCCTGAAACGAGAACGTGTGCGTGCAGCATGGATGTTTACGTGTGTGTGTTTGTGTGTGTGTGTGTGTGTGTGTGTGAGGGAGAGGGAGACAGACAGAGAGAGGCAGGTTTGATAGCTGACATTCAGGCAAGCAAAGGACAGACACAAGAAGATAAGAGACAGATGTTGAAAGCTTTGGATTAGGAAGGAGCAATAAAATCCCACAGGGATGTCCTGACTGACTACATGTACCACCATATTATATTAAAAATGCCTCACATACAATAGATATAATCCCTTTTTGCTCAGATATCCTGCAGAAACAACAAAGCAGAGCTCAATCTTCCACAAAAACACCCTGTGAGTGCACCACAGACACACAGGGAACCTTAATAAAGCTTTCATATCAGTATCTGAATAGTATCTAATTGGTAATGTTGTGAGATTAACAGTTGCTTTTTCATTTGATTAGGCCTAGATAGGTAGTTTGTGAACACGGCTGCACTGAAAGTAAGCAGACCTATTGTACATAAGAGTGATTCATAGAGTAATTGACTTGCATGCTTTTGTTGGTAGAGCCAACGGGTCAGGGTTTAATTGCACTGATGTTTCGATTTGATATTGTGTTTAATTTTTTGTAATACATGGTTTTCTGACACTGTAATGAGCAGCTGAGTGGAGTGAATGTGGTCGTTTTTCACTGGCATGTGAGAGCACAAGCTCATAAGACGTAGTGTTGAACCCTTCAATCAGGGCAGATGGCTGTGTGTAGATTTTTTTCTAGGAAAAAAAAAGAGAAATATGTAGCAGAGATTCACTAGAAAGCAACTGTGTGTAGCATGAGTTTCATCAGTTTGTCTGCTGCGCGTTTCCAAATAAAAAGGGCTACAGTTTTTTATCAGAAACATTACTTGTATTTATTTTTACTGTGTTAGTACTGTGAGTATATTTGTTTTTTTCTGACACATGATGAATTATTAAATGCATTTGAGAACAGCAACCTCACTCTGGTCACTTTTCAATCCTGTGCAACAATAATTACACCACATTAAGATCATTTTGACAACATTGCCACCTTGTGGTAAAGCAACGTTATCAGGAGTCAAATCAGATGTAGGTGACAAATCAGGCATCACTCACTAAACCCCCTCCAGTTACTGGGTTTTTGTTTAAAATGTGTATTTTGTTGTATTCAACAAAACTAAATGATCACCTGGTGATTTCAATCTCAGAATAAACTTCTTTCATTTAAGGTAGCAGTGTGAAAATGACAATAGCCAATATGTTAACAAATTAATTGAATAATTAAATGAGTAACTGTCCATGGACTGTACTGCTTTTGTAGGCTGACTGATGGTTGGCTGATTGGTTTGAGAAGCAGGAGTTCTCAAACTTTTTTATGAGAAAGACCCCCACAATAGATGCACATTAAAACACAGACCCACAATTTGAGAGGATTTTGTCTTGAATCTCCTCTAAGTAACTTTTATTTTTAGGTTTGAAGATTTGAAAAAACAGTCTATAAATGATCAAAGATCACTATAAATTAGGGCAGAAAGATCTTGAAAAAAAATTGAATTGCGATTAGTTTGACTGATGTTGAAATTGCGATATGATTTCCGCTGTTTCAGGGAATGCTGATTTTTACATCATTATTCAAATTTTCATGGGAAAACATTAAAATGCTGGGCTCTGTGATGAGCAAAATGTTTTCTTGAGTCAGTAGAGTATGATGTGTTGGCAGTGCCATCTCTGCTCAGGACCATATCTAATTTAAAATGGTATTTTGACACACATTTACCTTTTACAAATGTTGCACCCCCTGCAATTTCAATATTGCAATAGATTTCATTAATTCATTAATTTGTAATTAACTGTTCAGCCCTACTATATATTACAATCAATCAAAAATGGGCAACCTTTTTTCCTCCATTGTTGTTCCAACTTACAAAAAATGTGATAAAAGTAAAAATAATCTATTCTATTCTCTTATAGCTTTTATTGTTAGAAAGGTTTAGTTTTAGTTTAGTTTACTTTACTGTTTACTTTTTTTTTTTTTTTAAATGCATTATTGTTTCAGATAATTTTTTTTTCTTTCACACCGAGTTTTAGTTAAGTTTTAGTTAACTATAATAACTCTGACACAATATAAACTGAAACAGGGGTTTGCAAAGTCCTTTCCACAGAAAAAGCTTGGCAAATTGTTATTTGATTTCGTAGACACTCATCGGTTGAGCCTGTTGAGCCGGTTGAGTCTGATATTACTGTTTGACATAACATCAGACTACACCAGATACATAATAAGGTCTGTCCAAAGGCTTTTGTTAGTTTCTGACTCTGAGAAAATGAAACAAACAGATCAAATTTCCCCAGTGCTGTATCTCTCAACTATCTCTTTGACCAACTCACACATCTTATCTCGTTCAGTGATAACTAATATATTTTTTTTCTCTTTGAAAACCTCTAAACTAAAATAATGAAGTTCTTAACAAATTCTGACACAGGATCACCTCTATAAGACAGAGCCTAATGGAGGAAACTACCAAAAATGAATCAACAGGTAGGGCCCCAGTGTAACAAGTGAAAGGGTGCCAAAGCTTATCATTGCTGTACACAGTTATCAAAAAGTATGTTTATGTGTGTTTGGTGCATATTACAGTTTGAACGTGTGAGTGGGCGCAAAGGTACAATGAGGGATGGCTGTTCTGACTGATTGCAATTTATAGTGATCATAGCTCGATTATTTGTTGGCTATTAAGACTTTATCTTCAAACTTAAAAAATAAAAGCATACCCAGAAGGGAGTAAATTTTCTCAAACTGGGGGTCTGTGATCTAATATGCATCTATTGTGGGGGTCCTTGACAAGAAAAAGTTAGGGAACCCCTGATTTCAGCATTTCAGCCCATATTCTCACCTGACCAGCGTGAGATGTGAGACGAGCAGGCAAACCGCATGTCAAATGTTTAGGAATGTTTAGATAACAACGTCACGTGGTGCAGGTCTCCGTCATAGACCTGAGCAGTTAGAACAGACATTCTCATTCAAGCCCTCACTCAATGAATGAGCAGGTTAGCAGCCGCTCCCATCTTAAATTACTGCCATAAAGCGTCTGACACTGTCGTCATGGAAGTAATTATTCATTTTTGATCTGCGGACAGCCTTATCAGATTAAATGGAGGCCGTGTGAGGAGTTTCCCTTCTATCCGGTGCAGCTCTGTGCTCTGAATCCTCTGCAGTCTGCATCAGCAAAGTGTCTTGGCATCACTTCTCGTCCTTCCTTCGGTGTCCATTCCGGCGTCATGTGAAAGGGGTTAACGGCGGTCTCTCTCGCCTCGGACCCGGACCCTCCTCTGTCGAGCTCATTCGTCAGCGCCACTGGACGTCCTCGCTCAGGTAGTTCCGGTGGGGTAGTGTCCCTGTCCCCGCTGTCCCCGGTTTATCCTGCACCCTTCGGCGTGCGGCGGAGCGGAGGATGAGCGAGCAAGGGAAGGGCTCGGCATCCGCCTCTGCCGCGGCCCCGGCACCGGGGTCGGATACTTATAAAGGCTGGCTTTTTAAATGGACCAACTATCTGAAAGGGTACCAGCGGCGATGGTTCGTCCTCAGCAATGGCCTGCTTTCATATTACAGGTAAATTCAGCAGATTCAGTGTGCCAGATTTCTTTAAAATAAACGCCAGTTGGGCGCACAGCATTTCTGTGACAGCGCATCTCTACAGCTGGCTGCCTCAGCTGGCTAGCAGCAGGCTAGCGCTAGCTGTCAAATGGACAGAGTCAGCTGTCTGTTTACCTCACGCTGACAGAGACAGAAACAGAGACATTTTACTTTGACTGACTGTATCTTGAGGGAAGGCACCAACACAGACAGACATAAACACTGCAGACATAGCAGCAATGTTTCTAACCCAATAAAGTGTTAGAAATGTGGATATAGCAAACTAGGCTAGCCCGCTAACCTCAGTGACAGGGTCGGGTCTTAAAGGGAAACCTTGATTTGCGAAACTATCGCGAGATTCGCTAGGATCGTACGAGATTCGTTCTCCATTGTGTACTTTGTACAAACTAATTATGTTTTATAACGTTAAACACGCCGTGCTTTAATCTAGGTAGGTTCAGGGGCAGGAAACATTTTGTTGTGAACAGGGAACTATCGGATTTTGAATTCAAATGTCTCACTCTCGCGAGAGATTTTGCAAATCAAGGGTTCTCTTCTAAACACGTCCACTTCAGTGACAGCTGAAGATCCAGCTGTCCGCTCCACCGATACTAATACTACTGGTCTTTAACCATGTCGTTAATAAAGTTGACGTCCTAATTATTTCTTTTTGTGTGAATGTCACGGTTTCCTTTTATTCCATACAGATGTCATACCATGTAGCGAAATTAATTCACTCATTGCTTTAGCTAACGTTACCGAGTCAAGCTGTTCAGCATGATCACCGTAAGGAGAGACGTTGCAAGGGATGTTCGCTATCATTATCATTCTGTCTTCACTAGCCGTGAGCTAACGATAGCTGTACAATAGCAGAACACCTGTGGCTCAGGTGCTTTTTTGCCGTGGAGTCATGTTTCCACAGGTGTGTTTGTGTCTGTATAGAGGCACAACATATAAACAATGAATGGATCATAAAGCATGTCAGCCCGCTGGGTGACAAATAGGCTATGCCACTGTATTGTAAACAGTCATGGAGGTATAATTCAATTTTAGTAGCTCTTATGATCAAGTTTAATATATGGACTTCAGATTCTATTTATATGGTCCACAATCATAATTTGCCTGTGGAGGGTTTACAGTCTATACCGTGTTTGAAACCCTCTGTCCTTAAATCATTGATTCAAGTAAGGAAAACGCTCCCAAAAAGCCTTTAAACTGGGAAAAATGTAAACAACTCTCTCCCAGGACAGACATACATGTAAAATTTCTGATACATGCAAATTAAAGAATATACAGTATGTGAAGAATGTGGATCCAGGATGATTTCAGCATAAAGCTGAGCATTTTAACAAGTCTTGTTGATTGAATGGCTCAAACAAATCCAAACTCAGTTTTCCCCAACAGCAAAAACTTATTCATGATCAGTTTAATGTTAATACAGTCTTAAAGGCAGGTGAATTACCAGTCACATGGTCTGTTCTGAGGAAATGCAGGCTTGACCTTGGGAACAGACAAAATAGTCTCAGCTCTAATGCCCACTTTCTAGCACTGTCTGGGCTTTCAACTTGAGCCAGCTTCATTCTCGACTAAAGACAGTGAGATGTGGTTGAAAGATCAGAAAATATATAAGCTGACCTCTGAATTGTGATTATTTTGTCACACAAAAGCTTGACACTTGTCATTGCTTTCATTGCTTGGCTTTTGCATGTTTATCCAGCTCACTTGCAACCACTTGACTGCTTTTGTCAACATTCAGATACTGATACCAGATATTCTAGGTCATACGCAGTGCCCTCTATGCAGCAAGGAGGTTTTACCAATTTCAACCTAAAGGTAGAATAGGCAGGATTTGTCAGTAGCTGTTTATAAACACACCAGAAAGATAGCTGATTGTTGAGTCTTCGTCCCAGGTCGTCAAGCACTGATGTTTTGGGTTGGCAAAGTGTCCTGAACACTGCAAAAATAATGAGTCGATAAAAAGACTGAGAGGAATTATCTTTACATGAGTCTATACATTATTTTTAGGAAAATCCTGTTCTTTTAATATTGAATTCAATTAATTGAATGGGTCCAACATTTAGACCTTTAGGACTCTGGGATGGATATGAAGCAGTTAATGATGCCACACCAGTCAGCTGTGAACCACCTGCAGTGTTTCCTCTACATTCATTTAGGAGTGGCGGCCACTCCTTCAAATTTCGTTTTTGTTATTTTTGTTTTTTTTTTATTGTTGACGCAAATACACCACCGCCGCATCTCTCCACCTTCAAAACAGACTCCTGTCGGGTACTTGCGAGCACTAAGGTAAACTGCAGATAACTATCATGCTCAGTATGGAAATATACTTGCGCGTGCTCATTTGCATGATGCTAGCGTTGTTTTGGGGGCGCGGTCGTCAAGCACGTCAAGCACCTAGGCGACAGGGCAGAGTCAGAGGAACGAATTCCTGAATTACAAATAAACAATAAAGCAGCGAGTTACCGGCCGGAGAAGAGGTAGACGTAAGTTATTAGCTTGAGATAACTTGACATAGATTTTACAAGTTAAACAGACGTTCACAATATGTTGATGACCAGCTAACGTTACGTAACTTATCGGTAGTTTAAGTTAATTTGGCCCGGTGCCAACTTAGCTAACGTGAGTAACGTTAAATTAATTGATAGTATTAGGCTAACGTTAATATCTACACACCATTATGTAATAACTGACTGCATTTTTCAGATGAGTTTATTGAAATATTTCTCTAAGAAGAGAAACGGAACGCCTGCCCCCGCTGCTGAAAAAAATCCTAGAGGAAACACTGACCTGTGTATTTCCACGGTCCACATAAGAGAGATGGAGTATTTCTTGCAACAGTTGTTCACCCTCTCTGACCCAGTTTTCCTAATTAAAACTGGGCATTTAGACCTTCCTCTGCTAACAGGACTGTTTGTCAAACTGTGACTGTGAAGTTTAAACGCCTTCACCAATCAGTTATGGTTAAGCAAACCTCCCAACTTCTACTTTAATGTGTCAATGCAAACACTAATCTCTAATAAAAACTGATTAATGTGGCACAAAGCTGATCCCTCAAGAGGATACAGTCTGTTCAGGTTTAGGACACTTTGGCCTTGTGTGCTGTCTTTGGACTCCTCTGTACATATTTAACTTATGTCATGTTTCAGTTAAAACTGTCTTTTCAAATGTCATCTTTCGCTGGAAGGTTAGAGAGCAAAATCGACTATGAATCAGGATGGGAATCATTGCCTTGTTTAAACGCTCTTCTGCAGAGTGAATTCTTGTCAGGATGGGGGTTTGAGTCTGGGTCCTCTGACTGCAAGGCAGAATTTTGACTCACGATGCTTGCCTGCAGCTCAAACAGTCATAAATGTGCTCTTCAACAAAGATATGCATTTTCAGATTTGATAGAAAACATTCTGTACTGATTGTGCTTGCAGAAAACCACATTTAGAGCCAATTTCAGCCTCTAGGGCCACACTTTCTCAAGCAGCCTGATTGTCTTTTGTTGTCAGCTCTGTTATTTGACACAGAGGTTTGGTAGCCAAAGCTGTACTCCTGCATTAGCTCGTGGTGAAAGGAAAGATGCCTGTTGCCTCTACCCTCTATTAATAGTCCATTATGTTGTAAGGTGACTGCTGTCCCTGAAGTAAAGGTAGCCTGTCGACATCTGAGCACAGAGGCAGTGAAGCGCACGGGTTGTCCCCTCCACTGATGTCTTCCTGGCAGACCACATTGTGTGTCTCTGACTCCAGGCTTTGTGTGCATCTGTCTGTGCCTTCTCTGGCTGACTATCTGCACTTCTATTGTGAGTGAAGCAAAAGGGAAGCAGTCAGACAAATGTGACAACATGTTAATTAAAGTGTATTCACTGTATGTCAAGTGATAATTGTGTTGCATCTCAGATGTGCGCTTTCTGCAGAATGTTTTTGTTCTTGCCCCACAATTATTAAATTAGTACGCAGAAAATAGGCAAGTTGTAAATAGCTTGATACTATTAAACTTCCCTTCACTATTTTAATAACAGCATGGCTTGGATTATTTGAAGTGAGGTTGAGAAGCAGAGTAGAGTACCAGAGTACCACCACAGAAGCTAAGCAGTGTACCGCTGTGGACAGGACAGCAAGAAAAGGCATTTTAGCCTCCCAGGAAAAGGTCCACCTAAGAAACAAATCAATGTCAGTGTATGCTATATTTCGGATATCTTCACCATTTTACCTTGCTGTCAGACAAGGAAGCTGCTGTTATATATAAATATCACTCTTTCTCCCTCACAAAAAGGCTTGATGATTTTGACAACTTACATTTGACAACTTTGTGTAAAATATGTTTTTGCTGCTGAACCTGTCTACAGCAGTACATTGCTTAGCTTCTGTTGCTTCTCCAATCTGGGGGGTGGCAACTGGGATCCACTGTAGGTACCCCACAACCCCACTTCAAATAATCCAAACTATTCCTTCAAGTTGCTGTTTGTACACTAATATTGTCAGTATTTTTGTGTCTTTGTATTTTTGTGTCTTTGTAACATGTAGCCCCTCTTTATTTAATGATTTAATGATTTTGCCCACTCACTTTGGATAAGTGTATGATTCGATTTGATGGTTGGACATTTTCATAATGGATTGAACTCATATCATAAGATGATGCACTTTAAAGCCTGAGTGAATTACGTCACATCAGACGTAGCCCAACATGCATTGATCACTTGTTTGATTTTCGATGTTCAATATTTGTTTGCCCTTTTTAAAAGGCCATTTTATATTTAAATCAATAGTGACTGACTGCCAATTAGAGGTCTAGCCAATAACCTGAGGGATCACTTTCATTCCCAAGGCCTGCTGTTGTCAAAGTAAAGGCTTAGTTCTCTAACTTGTGGCTGAGAAGCCAAAGGGCAATGGAGGACCTTAATCAATGCTTTGACTCTGTGGATGGACTGACACACTCAGCACTTACGCCTGTTAAACTGTAATGAGTTTTATAGAGATTCACCATTGCACTTGTTATTGATTACTTTTGGCTCTCACTCTGCAAGGCTGGCTGTCTTTTATTCCACATCAGCCGTGTCTTTTTTTTTTTAGGTTAAATCACAGAAAGAGCCTCATTCTGCCATTCTCAGCAAGACCTGACAGGAGCTTCCTCTCATTGAGTATCTTTCATTTTTAATTTCTTAATTGACTTTTCCTCCTAGTTTTAATACTCTCAGCACTACTTACTCACCTCTTGAAGTAAATCTGGCTGGGTGCTTTAGGGAAGATTACAGAGCATTAAAGCTTTGAGTGCTATTGGAGCTGCCATATCAGTGAATCCGGCCCCGTCTCTTATAGTAGAGCGGGCATGCCACATTTCCTTCTCAGCTGCAGGAAAGGAACTAGATAGTATCAATTTAAGAGCTCAGTGGGGGTTCAGCACCATTCGTGTCTCTTTGGACAGTCAGGTTGTAGTGTTGCTGCTGCTGGCGCACTCAGTCCTGGGTGCAGGGAGGCGTGGCGGGAAAGTGGTGAGCTAGCCAACCTTGGGCCCAGCTGGAGGGTAAAGCCTGGCCTGAACCCTGTTTACTAGGCTGGCACATCAGCAGAGTGACTGGAGCAAGAGATGTGGATGCTGTGATCTAATCTTGTTAATGGGCTCTTCGTTGGTCCTAGCACTAGGATACAGTGTGTATGTGTGAGTGTGTGTGTGTGTGTGTGTGTGTGTGTATAAAATTATCTCTGTGGGCATGCCTGTCGGGGTGGTCTTCATATTTTTTCTGTGAAGGTGAGCTGCAGTGTGATGTTACAGGGATGCTTAGGATTATTTGAAGTGGGGTGGTATGAGTCACTTATCCATAGTCAGTGTATTACCTGCAGTAAGATGACAGTCGGCTCGCCCCCTGTTTGGAAAAGCAGAGAGGAGTAGCAGCATGTACTGCTGTGGACAGGGTCAGCAACAAAATGTATTTTAGGTCCAGTCTTTTCCAACGGGACAACATTGTTATATAGGCCCAGTATTGCTCCTTTCAAACCAACCGGACTCCATTTGCAAAAACAGTAATTTGACCTCACAGAACACATCAGTGGCTGGTTGACTGATTTTCTTATTTATGTTACTGTGTGACTTTGGTGTTTTAATTGGTTAGTTTGTATTCACCAAAGTCACAGCACATCTCAAACAAACTAACAGATCAATGCAAGGTAAAATTTAGAGCTGCAACAGTTAGTCAGTTGAAAGAAAATAGGTTGCCAATTCTTTTTATAACTGGTTTATCATCTCTGTCATTTTTCAAGCAAAAATGTAAAACATTTGCTGGTTCCAGTTTCTGAAATGTAAAGATTTGTTGCTGTTCTTTGTCATTTATGGTAGTAAATCAAGACTCTTTTTCACATTTTTTCACACTTTATTGAGCATTATTTTTTTATTTTTTATTTTTTTCGTGAAAATAATGGGTAGATTAATAGATAATCAAAATAACCCTAATCGTTAGTTGCAGCCCAAGTAAAATGACTGATTTTGCCAATGAAGTCTGGTTAGTTTGAAGAGAGTGATATTTGGCTTATATAACAGCATTTTCCAGTCAGAAAAAGCTAGAAATAGACTTGGTGAGTATTTGAAGCCAACCAGAGTGGAGAGCCGCTTCTTGGACATGCTTCAGTGCTGCTGGTGGAATCACATTCTGATGAATGGTTGTCATCAGCTCTGGTGGACGTGGTGCAGCCGTAACACAGTCGTGCCCAATGGAATCAAGCTGTTAGCTTCCTACAACTGGTACTCCTGCTGCTTCCCTAAACTAAGGCTGTGTCAAATGCCATCTACTGTAGGTAATAAACTGACTATGGTTAAGGACCTCATACAATGCCACTTCAAATAATTCCAACTATTCTTGAAGAGAGCAGGGAATTTTGCCAGATTCTCATCACCTCATTGTTTCAGCCTTTTAGCAGGTCATGTCATGCTGTCCGTGCTGTAGTATCATTGCTTTGGTTTTCTTGTCTTATGTTTCCTTTCTGTCTTCAGCATGACATCTTCCCCAGCGTTTCTCTGGCTCTCTCGCTCCATATCTGTGATATTTCAGCCCCCAGCCACAACAAAACCTTTCTACATGCTCATGCTCTGGGTACTGTGTCCTATTTCCTCTGCCTCTCTGTCTGTGAATGTCTCCTCATGCTTATGGCCGTCTCTTCTGTGTTGTTCACTGGTTGTTGTTCTGTCATTACATGCTCCAGATCGGTGGATTTGTGTTTTATGAGGATGTGTGCACAGGGGACTGACAGGTAAAGCACTGCAATTCTCTCCTGGCTCAGCGCAACATGCCGGACCCTCTCTCATGCCCTCAGCTGCCCCCACTCACCTTCGCCCCCTCCCCTACTAGTGCCTTAATGCCCCTGTAGTCTTTATCTCTCTTTGCCAGCTTTTGTAGTTTCCTTGACTGTATAATTTCATGGCCTTTGCATGGCCTCACCTCGCCACAGGGCAGGAGCGATCAGCGGGGATCTCATCTTACTCATCAGCAGCACATTCAGTTTGTTGACCCACTTACAGCCAAGACTCTGCAGCTGAGCTCGTCCGGGCTCGGCTGGAAACTGGGCTGCTCAGGATCCCTGCCCGCCCTCAGCACGGCTTCGCATGGCCCCAGTGCGGTCCTGTCTGCACAACTGATGTGCACAGAGCGCCAGCAGAAGAGCGGTACACTGAAGCGCTTGTTCTGGATTGGCACTTTAACAAGACTTGACTTCAGCCCGTAGCAGCAGTGTGAGGGGAATCACTGCTTGGCAGAACTTATAAATACACTTCAACCTCTGACTTAATAAGGCAGCAGCCACCTTGTCAGTGTCGACTGAGACTCTAACTGGTGAAGAGCCTGGTGCTGCTGAGTGGCAGCTGCTGGTGGCAGTGAGGGCATACTGAGAATGGATGAATGGATGTTTGCACCCACAGACAAATATAAATGCATCCACATGATTGCATGGCTGCATGCTTCAGAGTGGCTGTTTCCGACAGTATGGATGGGCAGTCATGTGACACTGAGGGCTGAGGATGTGTTTGTTTAAACATCCACCACAGCATGTGATTTCGCTGATTAGTTGTTGCTCTGTGGTCGAGGGTGTTAATCAGCAAAATCAGCTGTATGTGGCTGCAGTGAAGACCTGCATACGCTCAACTCTCTGAGGGACATGATGGTTCATCCCTGCAGCTTAGCTTGTCTAACCATGACAGAACGACAGCCAGATTTCCACCACTGAGCTGTAAATGTGATGTTTCTCTTAAATTTTCTTTCTTTTAGTTAGTCATATTAGTTGTAGTTAAGGCTGTGTGATATGACCAAAATCTCACATCTCAACGAAGGTCACTTTATATCCAGATAAAAACACATATCCTGATAAAGCACATTTTTTGGGAATTCAGTGAATAAATAGTTCATATAAAATTACCACATAGAAAGGTTTACTTATTTATTTATTGGCTTTTTAGCCTTTGTTGACAGGACAGCTTAAGATAGACATAGGAACACAGGAAATAGGGGAAAGAGGGGGGATGACACCTAGTGAAAAGGCCGCAGGCTGGAACTGAACCCATGGCCACTACTGAGTACTGACAGCCTTTATACACGGGGTGCACTGCCAACCGAGCTGCTGAGGTGCCCCTGAAAGCGCTCTTTCTTATTAGGGCTGCATGATACTGTAAACAATAATCATATTGCAATTATTTTGAAAGATATTGCATTCATGATATAATTCACAACTAGTAGAAATGATCATTCTGGCACAACTTTAATTCTCACTGAAAATATATCAAAATCATTTCTTTAATTGCCACTGATTTTGATTAATCAGTTTGAGTATTTTTTAAGAAAAAAAGTCAAATTCTTTGAATTCAGCTGACTTAAATCTGAATATTTTCTGGTTTCTTTAGTCCTCTATGACAGTAAACTCTTTGGATTGTGGGCAAAACAGGACTGATCAACATTTTTCACATTTTTTTTGACATTTTATAGAATATTGTGTAGAAATATGTGTCACATTCACTCTCCTCCATGTTTGTTTGTGTTGCCTTCATGCAAATTTCCTGCCTGCATCCATGCTGCACGAAAGAATGCAAGGGATCATTCAAAAACATTGAAAAATATTGCCATTAAGAGTGTGATTTGTGACATGACAAAATAAATAACAGTTTACAATATTGTCATATCACACAACCCCAACTGCAGTAACTATTCTAGCAAGGATCTTATTTAAAAACTTGTCATGATGTAGAATATACATACTGTACAACTCTCTCTTAGCTTTGCTCTTTGTTCTAATCTCTTGCTCTGCTGCTTTGGCTCTCTCCCCTGCTATCTCTCTCTCTTTCCTTTTACCTCCTCTCTCTCACACTCTGTTCTCTCTTTGTTCCCGCTGTTATTCATTGTTTGGTTTTGTTCACTACAGAGGCTTGGAACCAGACAATGGCCTTGTTATCTCGACTACTGTGGCCCACTGAATGTGCAACAGTTGGTCTTAGTGGAGGCTACACAGAATACCCACAATTCAACACGCTCACAGCAGGGCAGGCAGGTCACGCTGAGTGAATTACAAGTTCAAACCACCCATTTGTTTAACGTTAGCTAATGTAAGTTTTGGTTTCATGAATGGATGACTGTGCTATGTAGAAGGTTTGCATTTAATAGGGCTTTGCAATATAGCTGAAAATCTTACCAACACAAATATGTTTCACTTCAGTTGACATCAATAATTATAGATAATTTTTAAAGGAGGAATATGTAGCAGTTGTGCATCTAAAATGTGCTGCAGTCCAAATAGGGAGTTGGAACATAGATAATATATTAAATGGGTTGTAACCCTATTTGATATACGATCTATGATTGAAACGAGTTGTTTCCCCTCGCCCCGTCCTCCAAGATATGAGGAAACTTAGGCAGGTTGCAGGAGTGAGCTGTAAGTTGGTCAGCTGGTTATAACTGTCAAATGTCTTACAGTGTAAAGCTAAGCTTGTTATCCTGAAAACAAAAGCCCACTGCTCTGAAAATACACACTCAGGATTTGGAGGTCTGTGACTGCCTGTCACACTCCATTAACATATTGCTCAATGCAGCCGTTATGAACATCTACTCCTCCTAAAAGATTATTAATGATTTCTTACAACTCATAAACAGACACTTACTCATTCAGCAAACATTCTGCATTCATTTGAAAAGTGAAACGGGCAAACAATGAAAGATGTTATAGACCATAATAGAAATTTCAAAGGAGGACATAGCGAGAAGCAAGTATTTCAATCATGTTTCCTTAATCTGTGATGATATATCATAGTCATATTGTCATTTATTACAGTAAATATATTACAGATATCTCCTTTAATTACCTGTTTTTAAGAAAGACCGGGAGGAAATGGTAAATTTACTTACTTACTTTGAATTTAACCACTTTATTTATCAAGGCACCTGGGTAACATCTTGATGGTGCAACTGAACAACACACCTGTGAATTGATGGGCTGTTTGCATGTCATTTGTAGCATGCTCCATTATCAAGGGATATGATAGGTTGTTTATAAGCCAGGTTGTATTCACTATGTGCTTTCATGGCAGTTTTTAACACATTTAAATGAAACTTTTGGGCATTTTATTGAACAGTTTTCTTATTGCCATTGATGAAATGTCTGTTGTCGATACATATCACTATTGTTTTATGGCCCAGGTCTAGTATTTACTGAAATAACAAAGTATTTAAACTGCTGCTTGGCTTTCAGAGTGAATCCTTATATAATCCATAGCATTTATCTGTCCCTCCTAGCTTCCCTGCTTGTGCTTATTGGCCATATGAATGTCAGTTATACTGTCCTACCTGCAAAACTCTATGACAACTGAGGTCCTATGCGAGTTTCTTCAGCTCTTCCTTGTCTCTCCTTATCTTTTTTTCTTTCTGTCTCTTTTTCTGCCTGGTATTCTGATGCAGGACGCAGGCAGAGATGGCCCACACATGTCGTGGAACAATCAACTTGGCCACGGCACACATCGACACAGAGGACGCCTGCAACATTGTCCTGAGCAGTGGCGGCCGCACTTACCACCTGAAGGCAAGCACGGAAGTGGAGCGGCAGAGATGGGTCACAGCGCTGGAGCTGGCCAAAGCTAAAGCCATCCGCATGATGAACGATCAGTCGGGTAAGAGCAGCTGACGCAAGCAGCTACTTATATGGGAAATTTAAGCCGCATGGCACGCTTTTTATAGTGTAAGTGCAAGCTGTGAGAGCGTAATACACCCATGAGGCATTGATGCAAGACATTAATGGTCCAGAATTTAACCTTGATAAATAAAGGCTGGGCTGATATGGTTTTGAGCAAACAAATTAGTGTATATTTACTTTGTTAGTTCAGTTATTAACATCTCTGCAAGGTTAAAGGTGTGTTCAGCTCTAGTCCTGCATGCTCAGCATGGTTCTTGGGCCTGCCTTGATATTTGGATATATTTGATTTTCCAGCGTCCCCTGGCATTTCATATTCAGTACAGCTGCTGTTTCAGCTCACGCCCTCCTTCTTTAATGTAATTCAGATTCCAGTGTGAGCCAGGAGAGGGCAGCGCCGTCTGCTCAGTCAACTTGGAAAGCAAACTGGAGTATGCTAATGGTAGTGAGAAAAACTGGGCTTCCATTCAGCGTCCTCCTGACAACAGAACACTCTCCTTTCCAAGGGGACTTATTCTTGTATGGTTGTATTAAGTGTTGCCGGTCAAAGGCTGTGGGAAAAGCCTGGGAGGACCGTTTTTCTTCACATTTCATGCTGGCATCGTCCCAAAGCCTCTCTGCCACAGTCTTTTGCAGACAGGGTCTATAGAGACCAAGACAGGCTATATATTCCTCTGGCCTCCATTTGAAAGTCAGATCACCAAATATAGACGGGGGGAGAATGTGAGTGCTTTTTAGAGCTCACCACTTCCAGTAAGCAGGAGAGAAATGTTGGTATTTTTGTATTTAGATAAGGTTACATCTGATGTAGTGTGTGTAAGGTTTGTTTGTGTATGCATGCATATTTTCTGCAGCATGGTCTTGTGTCAAGTTCAACTATAGTATGCTGATGTCCAGCCACAGTCCACCCACCACAATCTGATGTTAATATAATAATAACAAAAACAACAACAACAACAACAACAATAATAATAATAATGATAATAATGATATTGAATATAAATAAACAATTTTAAAAGAAAACAGTTAAAAAGTAAGAAAAAAATGTTAGTTCAAAGACTCTTTGCAAGATGTTTGATCATTTTAAAATGGAAGCAACATGCTCCTCTGTCGTTCTGTTATTGGGTCAAAGATGTTATGTATTTATTAAAACTCAAAAAAATTTAATACACACTCAAATACACACTCCTCTCAAACCTTCACCAAGATATGGAGGCCTTGTCTGGACGTTCATGACACTCTATAGGAACCTCTTGATAAAGAATAAAGAATAATGTGGTGGGACCTGTGACGTGACCCCCTTATTTCCTTCTATTTTTCCCTCTTTACGCACATAATTAATACAACTACTTGATTATCTTATTAATTTTTTTTCTCCTTCACATCAATGTATTCTGTAACCTGTAATCCTAAGGGTATGTTATGGTGGTAGGGATGGTTATGGGGATTTAGATTTGGGAACATACTTAATATATAGTGCTTTGTATTTGGGAGATGAGTAGGTGAACTGAAACCAAATATGCATGTTTTCTATCCTCTACTTTTATGGAGTAAAAGCTTTGTAAATCGATGAAATGTGTTTACAAAAAAGACAGTTAAAGGAAAATTAAAATTTAAGTAAAACTAGGAAAGGCTCTCAGATAAAAGTGAGTTTTAGGAAGGGACTAAACAGGATCACTGACTCAGCCAACCAGATTTCCTCAGGCAGACTGTTCCAGAGCTTTGGGGCCCTGACTGCAAACACTCTGTTCCCCTTAGTTTTCAGCTGGGCCAGTGGAACAGACAAAAGACCTCTGCTGGAGGATCTAAGAGTATGTGCTGGCACATACAGTACCTATTTGAGATCCTCAGAAATACAGAAATAGGAAACGTATGCACTTCCAGTGTTTAAGTTTACTCTAGTGTTCCCTCCTGGGCCCACTTCAGGATCCAGCAATTCAGTTTAAAATGACAAAATGCAGGAATTTGGTAAAAGTGCCTTTCAAAACAAAAATAAACATACTGTATCTGAGAACAGCAGCATTTTCGGATACAGTTTTGATGTATTTGACGTGTTCTCAGACCAATATGATACAATAGTAATTACAAGCTGATGCTGCGAAAAATGAAGCAATTATCAAAAGCTTTTGGCCAAATAGACTTTGAGCCACTGACTGAGTAGTTCTTCTTTTTCATCCCTCTCTCAGCAAACTGTTGACATTTGAATGCATGAAAGCACACACCTGCTTCTGTAAGATGCTGTCGAGTGAGTGTGCTGCCATTTGTCACACCAGGTTCACTGCTGCCGTCATTGTAGATTTTAACTCTAACCCTCTACAAGCAAAGAAACAACTTTGCATTTAATAGTGAATTTACAAGAAGGCTCAAATGATTAAGAATTCTCTGTAGCCGCTTCACTTTCCATCTCTATATGCAAATGAATACACTTGCAAAATGCGCTGTTTTTAACCAGCGACCGAGCAGTCGGAGACCGCTGGTACAAACATACACAATGTTTTTTACACAAAGAAACAAATAATTTAATGTATAAAATTTGCTAAATTTACAAGAAGCCCCAAATAATTAAGAGTTTGTCATACAGTGTTTGACAAAATTTATTAAGCTTCTCCTTACTCAACAACTCATAAAACTGCGTGATTTCTTTAATGGAGTCTGAGGATATTGTGATTACTAGTGTGTTTACAAATATGCGCATTAAAATGAATGAGATCATGTAGGTACTGACCTCCTGAAAGTATGATCTGAGCAATCAGATTGTAAAGTGTCCTCAGTCTGTCTTGACCACTTGTGATCGGATCACCCAGAGCTCATCTTAAGACCAGGTATGATCAGGCTCACTGTCGCTCAGAAGCTCTTAAACTGTTTGCTAAATACTTTGATTAAAACACAAAACTTTAAATCTGTACTAATTCTTCAGTTAGTCCTATAATTGCCTTTCCGTGCCTTAGACTTTAATTTTGTGAAGCAGTAAATTGTTTTTACTTTGTTCAAGCTTTGACTCAGTATGGGCTTTAAAGCTTAGAGGAAGAATATGTTGTGTTTGTCAAACATTTCCTTTCACAGCTAATCTATCTGTAGGAGGAGGATTTAAGAGAGTGTGAGAAAAAGGGACACTGTGAGTCAGAAAATTAAGTACCTGTTAATGCAACTGCTACTGAAAGTAATACTTCAATACCACAGTGAATGACTGTATATGTTGTCAGTGCTTATCAGAATTTAATTCATAGATAATTTTGCCATCAGGCTCTTTCAGAGGATTGCATTCTTTGTCTTTGGTGTCATGGAACAGTGACAGGGTGCCTATATTCATTAACCTGCCCTCCCCTCTCTCTCAGTGGAACAAAGAGCTCATATTGATCTCAGGTGAGCACAGTGTAAATCCTGGACACATCATGTGTGTAGATAGAGAGACCAAAGCTATAACGTCATCCTTGACATCTCTTGTTGTTTCATTAACATCTCTGATCTCTTTTATCCTTTTTTTTAATCTTAGCCTGAAAAGAAGGTTTTAACATCAGTTCAGATTTTTTGAAGTGGAGTTGTGTGAGGTACTAATTATAGTCGGTGTATTATCTACAGTAGTTGGTGATCAGCACACCTCCAGTTTGAATGAGCAGCTAAGCAATGTCCAGCTGTGGACAGGGACAGTTCGGATTTACTGTAGTTGCACAACAGCAACAACAAACTGACAGATTGATGCAACTGCAGACCAACAACTCTTGTGTTCTCTGAGGTAAAATAACTCGTTCTGCTAAAGAAGTTTGGTGACTTTGGAGATGGTTTACTGTCAGAAAAGGCTGTCTGATGGCAAGGTAAAAGGTTGAAAATGTTCTTAATATAGTGTACAATTAAACTGATATTTGTTTTTACAGGTGCCTAAAATATGTTTTGTTGCTGACCCTGTCCTCAGCAGTGCATTGCTTAGTTTTCTACCCTAGTAGCTGTTGCTTCTCCTGGGCGTGCTGACCGCTGTCGACTGTAGATAATACACTGACTATGGATAAGTACCTCATACAACCCCACTTCAAAAAGCGATCCCTTTAAATCCAATGATACACTGGTGAACTCCTGTCTCAACCCAAATGTCAAGTCTCTGTCTGTGAGCCATGAGATTATTTTCTATGTACAACTGGCCTGAACTGTGAATCAATTACGTAAATTTCTCATTAGAAGTGGTGTCACATCTGCTGCTTTTTCCATTTATAAGCCCTCTCTTGTAAATTGCCTGTCCTTCCATGAGTGCACCTTGTTCTAATTTAGCCTCAGATTGGATTTCTAGCAGCCTACAGAAGCTGCTGCCTGTTTGTCAGAGGTGGAACATGTTCAGCAGATGGCAGTGTTTCCCCTCACTTCAACATGACCTCTCTTGTGGGTTCGCCTGCTTTGTTTGTACCACTGCTTGTGAAACTGGGATCACAGCCCATTGAATCACTTGTTCCAGAGGTGGCTCCTATTTTAAATTTAACACAAGTGGAAACTCGCTGCTTAGATGGTGAATTTTTAGTGGATACTGGAAAGGTTCAGTGGAAGTTGGTGTTAAAAATTGAGGAATCCCTCGATGGAGGAGCCAGTCCTCCAGTCAGTGGTTTCTGTTGGTCTAGCTGAGGCTTAGTTAGGCAGGAGAGTAACAGGAGCAGATCCACAGTAGAACCCGACCCTGGTGTGCTCAGCATGTAAGCTGATGTGTATCTTGAGTTCTCCAACAACAGTTCATTGATCTGCATCAGTATTTGATCAGTAAGTCAATCTGACAGCCCTTCGATGACGTTTCACTTAAACAGACTTTGGTTACTCTGATATGGAAGTAAACTGCTAGTTATTAGTAGAGGTGCACAGAGATGTTATTATTTGTATCTGTATGCAAGTAACTGTTATTTTTATCATCAGCTAATCTGCAGAGTTTATTTCATAATGCATCAATTAATTGTTTAGCCTATAAAATGTCTAAATGCTGTGCAAAATGCTCATTACAATTTCCCAGAGCCCAAAGTGACTTTTTCACATTGCTTCCTTTGTGCAACCAACAGTCCAAAACCCAAAGATGCTTCATTTACTCTCATAAATGACCAAAAAGTAACAAATCCTCACATTTAATAAGCTGAAACCAGCAAATGTTTGACACTTTTGCTTGAAAAATAATTGAAACAATTGACTAACCGATTAAATAACTAATTGTTGCAGCTCTAATCTGTATGAGTATCAGTTCAGGCAACAAAATGATCTGTTTCTGTACCTGTATTTGGATAGAAGAAGATAGAAGTGGGAGTGGTTTATTTTGTATGCCATGTGAAATTGGGCACATGTTTTATTTTTGAACCCAGTTTTCTTGG
The DNA here is from genome assembly GCF_056507025.1 of Lutjanus erythropterus. NCBI lineage: Eukaryota > Metazoa > Chordata > Actinopteri > Lutjaniformes > Lutjanidae > Lutjanus > Lutjanus erythropterus. The sequence continues at coordinate 27,790,575 of NC_139326.1, read as the reverse complement.
AAATGCAATTGTTGTGCCTACAAAGCATCAAACTGATTTAATTATGGCATATAATTATCACACCCTCCACTCTACCTTCATCCTTTCATCTGTCTTTCTCTTTTTCTTTTTTTTAGTTTTATGAAATGTCTGAAGTCCACCACCACCTTCCCTTTAACTGGGTTATATTGAAAAATCAGAAGCTAAAAAAGATTTCATGGTTTTTATTTTTAAGGTTTTATAAAATCACAAGATTCTTTTTTACATTGGAAATATCCCTCAGTTGAAGGGAATAAAATTGGTGCATTAAATCAGTGATTGATTAAGATAGATGCAACCTTTTTAAATATGTTGAAGTTATCTTGGAGCTGACTTTTCCAAATAGTAATGAGCTACTTCGTATGGAAAAATTATCTGTTCCCATTTTTTGTGCTTTGCTTTTGTGCTTTGTGCTAGTTATTACAGATGTGTATGTTTTTCTAGGCCTGGGTGATATAGCAGAAAATCTATGGCAATAGTGATGTTTCATATCGTTATTATTTATCATACCTTGATGTCGATATTTATCAATATTACAACAATATTGTAGGGATGACTACTGGTGCTTTCACAAAATATCAACACAATAAGATTTTTGATTATCATCAGTAATGTGGATATAATGAGTAAGTGGTTAAGGCAATTACTAGTCTGTTAAATTCTGAGAAATACATCAGTTTACTGTAACACAGCCTTTAGAACCAGGAAAAGATAACATCCATGTCATATCACGATGTAACTTCATCCAAAATCTAAGATGATATCCTGTCTCATATCACGATGTGATATAGTATCAGTGTATTACCTCCCCCTACGTTTATCTTCTTGTTTGAGTTTTTTCTCTCATTCTTTTCCTGTTTCCTTCTCTGTTGCTTCTTTTATTTCAATGTCCGGCTCCTCTTCTCCCTTTTACAGTAAAAGGTGGTGCTCTGTCCATGGTCCTGAAACAGACTGCCTCCTTAAACTAGCTTCATTTCTTATTTTTTTCCCACCCCTCCTTCTTTCTCTCCCTATCTCTTCGTCCTCACTGTCTCCTTGTTTTTTTTCTTTCCCCTCCATTCGCTCCGGTACTCTCTCTTCCTCTCACTCGCTGTCTGGTTTTCCCGCCCCCCTCCCTCTTCTTCTTCTCTCTCTCCTCCTCTCCTCCCTCTCTCTCTCTCAGTAAGCCGTTTACTCTGCTTTTCATCCGGCAGGGTTTTAGTCCTGAATGGAATGACCCTCTGCTTTCTCCACTTGTTTCTTTGGCTCAAAACAGTTCTGTTGTCCTGCAAAGTCTTGGGGAAAAATAAAAAACAGGATAAGGCACATTTTTTTCTCTTGTAAGTATTCAGTTTTTCCTCCTTTTACGTTGTGCTCAGGAATGTGCGTGTGTGTGTGTGTGTGTGTGTGTGTTGTTTTTCTGCACACATGTGTATCTGGTTAAGATGATGAGATGCAGCTGTGCAGAAATGCTGTAGCTGTTGTGTTTAACCATATTCACAGTTGGTGAATATTGGCTGTTTTGTAGTGGATCAATCAAGGATATGTATAATTTCCAGTGTTAGACAGAGACTGTGTACTGAAGACATCTGTCCCAGAAATAATTGGAGCTCATTCAGGAGACAAACTCCACCTTGCAACTGGGAAACATCGCTAAAGAAGCGAGTAAGTTACATGGAAAAATGTTTCCCGATTAATTGTGAATTGAATGTATTGATGAAGAACTACTTTTGTATAAATTTCCCACCGTAAAAGGGGTGAATCTTTCTGGGTAGGGCAGGAGACGCAAGATGTAGGACTGCTGTGTTCATTTAATTACACCACATGGCAGTAAATTCAGACAGAAAATACACAGTAAGAGTCGCACCCTGTCCTCGAAATTAATGCATCAGTGAATTCATGACTCACAAGATGATTTTAATGATTTACTAATAAAGTGAGAAATGTTTTCTGATCATAGATATGTAAAACAAAGTCACTCTCACTAGACTGTTGTAGAAAATATTCACATCTGCTATATTAATTTATTTTATCACCTGCACTACTTTCCAAACTAATGAAAAGATGTTACGAAACGACAGATGGCATGCTTATCATCCTCATCAATTAGTTCTGCAGCGGCCACGTATCGAATCACTTGTCCTTGTTTGTCTTGGATGTAAAAGCGCGTGCCGGTAGAGGTCGATTTGCGGGAACAGCTCAGTCCCTGAAGACGAGGGAGACAGAGACAAAGAGATCAGAGTCGGATTCAGTCTTGTAACATCACAAACATCACTGCCAGATGAAGCCAAGCTCTTCACAGAGATCACAAACACTGTGGCTGTCCAAGTAGTCAGCTTGCCAAAAATCATCCGCTGGGTAATATTTCTGTCTGTTTTTTTTGTGTTTCTCAGTCATGTTTAACTTCTCTCCCTCCATTGTGAATGTAACAGCCAAGTGTCCCCGTGAGATCAAACCTTTGCTGTTTCATAATGGATTTGACCTTTTTGAACTCACACTCCCTCCATAAACTGTGTGTCCCACCCACCACTGCTGGCCGTGCCGACACATCGATCTTGCAGTTACATGCCACCCGCTTCCTCTCCCACTGCTCTGACTGGCTCTTTGAAACTCCATTGTGTCTGTGTTTTGTTGTTCTTAGAGTAAACAACTGAAACTATTCAAAGAGCTGTTTGGTATTTCCCTCCCACATCTAAATTTTCCCCTCCTCCCTCTTTATTTTTGTCTTCCCCTGTCATTATATTTTTATATCACGTAGGGCAAACAGTGCCTTTTTAGTCTCAGTGTGTTGAATGGAGTGCTGCCAGGACAGAATGGAGATGGCCCTTCCCTCTTATCTTATTGACTGGATTGCACCAACAAAGATTAATTTAATCTAATATTAGATCTGATCAGAGTTTAGCAAAACTGGGTTTAAAATGAGTAAATCCAGATTTAAAATGAAGCAGAGCTCTGCTGCACGATTAAAAACTAATCTCAGTTTAGTAAATCCAGGTTAAGTGATGTAAACCAAACTTAAATAGAATTTAATTAATGTGGATGCTTGATTACCCACATTAGATTGAATTAATGAATAAATAAAGAATAAATTTAACCTTCAGCTGCTCTGTATTCTTTAATGTTGCATTGTTTGCTAGCTAGCTTAAAAGTTAACAAAACATTACATTAATTGCCAGCCAACTGAACAGTTGATTAGTCTAATTAGTCTACTCATGATAGCTCAACAGGGAAGATTTCATTTCTCCTCCTTTGATAAAAAATTTGTTGGCTAAATTATCAACTGGAGTATAGGAAATGAAAGATGCATCACAAAACTCAATTGACTTGAGTCCATCCCTTAACTTTCTTTGAGAAACTTGCTTATTGTTTGCACAGCCCATCTCAAAAAGGCACCTGTTTTCATTTTAAAGATTAATCCGTGTTGGTGCAACCCAGCCATTATGTTAAGATGTTAAAAACAGCTTTCTTGGCTGAGACCAAACACACCACACTGGGTCTTCTGTGGGGTTAAATCACAAACCAGCACATGTGATGTTTTTGCATGTTAGAGATACTTCTTCCTGCTAATATGTTGCTGAAGTGGTTTTGAAGTTATGATGGATGTTTTGACCACAGCCCCTATTCTCTGTGAAAGAGTAAACAACAAGATTTTCACTGTCAACTTTAAGCCTACAGGGGCCTATTGTTTCATACTCAATTTAAGAAATATTTTTGGAACTGAAAAAACTTGAATTATAGCAGCACAAGTCTTGTAATTGTTCAGTTTGGTACATAATTACATTTTTGTTTTTATTGTTATGTTGCTATCATTTATGTGGACGGTTAATGTTAATGTTCTTATCTATTGCAAGGTCAGATGAAAATGCATTGCTTACCTGTTAATAATAACTTCCAATCCATTTTTTTTTCACAGCAATGACTCTGTTTCCCTGTTAACACCTGGAACACTCAGGAACAATACCAATAACAATACCATCCCATGAGGTTCTTATGCAATGGAAGCTTTGTTCACTACTCCAGAAATTAGATATGACTTTCCAACAAAAGATGTTTCTGGTCCGCTCAGCTCATAGAAGCCTTTGGCTCAGCTAGCCAGAAAGCTAACATTATGCTAGTAAAATTCAAAGTCAGTAACGTGTTCAGTTGTTTCAGTCATACACAGTATCAGTAAGTTCAAAGGGGCAGTGTTTTGTTTTGCAGCTAGCGTGTTACAGCCACCAGCCATGGTGGTCAGAGGATGAGGCATTTACTTCTTGCAGTGTTAACTCTTTGTGCTGTTTCTCCATTTTCTTTTCAATTTCTTGCTTCAGCTGCATCCTAGTCATCAAAGTTGTTGTATTCTCTACGTAGGTTAAAAGAAATGTTGAAGCCACTCATTGTTGTAATTAGATGTTAGCTTGTTAATATGTTGCAATAAAATTGAAATTGAGGCTTTGGCTGTGTCCATATTGCTATGGTTACTCATTCCACCACTTTAATTCAATTGGTGAACAGTTTCACTGGAACTATTTAGTAGGTGTACATTATCAGGAATAACTGAACACCCTGCAGCCAATTAGTATTGAGTATGGTATATTAGACTGTCATGGGTCACACACACACACACACACACACACACACACACACACACACACACACACACACACACACACACACTGCCTGTGTACTTCTTGACAGTATGACAGGAAAGCACCAGCAGCTAGCGAGTCAACAATGTCAAAACGTGTTTAAAAAGGATGATTAGATGAATCTTTTTGGGGTTTGTCTGTTCTTTCTTATTCTTTTGGCAGTATTGGGACATCAGCTGTATTTAAAAAATTAGATCAGGGTTGATTAGGCTGAGACTAGGACAAAATAGTTGTGAATACCTGGAAATACACTTTAAAGAGAGGCGACATGCCTGAGAATATCATGATAAATCTGTTTTCTTTGATTATGTGCTCTATGTTTGTGTCTTCATATTATTTTGTGAGTGTGAGTCTAAGCTCGATAATTAGGTTTGAATATTGTGCTTGTATCAGTCTCGCCTTTTGTCTCATACATGGTTGTTTTGGTATTAGACCACTGTTATCTCATTTTAATGGATCTATATGTTAATCATGAGTCCACACAGTCAGTGGACAGCGCTATTGAACTACTGCATTGTTATACAACCCACATTACATTACTGGTATTTTTGTGCTGTCCTTTGTTGTACTGGAATTTGTCCACTCTGTATGGCTCAACTGTGTCCATTGACCTGCTGTATGCTGCATGAAACCAGCGTTCATTATTAAGCTGACATTGTGTCCCAGTCGACACCCACATTTTCTCTCCGCCGTCGCTCACTCTATAGCTTTTCTGCTTTATCAGCAGCGAGGAGAAGTTGAGAAATTGAGAGCACTGATACAGGAAGGTCATTGAAATATAAATTAGTTGTGCAAGGCAGTCAGTTAGGACAATAGTGGTTCAGTATTCACGTTTTCCATTTTCCTCCTTTTTCATCCTCTTAGTGGATTTCTGTTGTGGCACCACTTTTTCAGCGGTCAGGTGAAGCTCTTTATGCCAACTTCTGCTCATTTACCCACAGTCGGCTGAGTGTTTTTCTCGCAGCACTGCAGTCTACCACTGTGGGCTAGACGTTGTTTTGTTCTAAGTGCTGTGAGAGATGAAAACAAAAATTATATATATTTTTTAATGAAGCATTCTTTTCATCCAAGCTCTTGGTTCAGTACAGTGAACATGCTACTGGTGCACAGTGTGAGACTGAATAGCTTCATGTTTGTTTGTCGTCTGGTCTGTTGCTCACAGACTCTGATGGTGATAACAATTATTGTCATCTTCTCTGCCTTCAGTTGTTTTCACACCATCCTTTCTTTTCATTTAGTTCTCGTCTCTGCCTTTTCTGTTGGCAAGAGCAGATGCAGTCTCAGCATCAGTTATGGGATCAAAAAATACCTTTCTTTTTTTGTCTCCATGGCTGCTGGCAATGTCTGTGTTTTTTCATGTAACATTGTCTATAATTGGGTTATTTATGAAAAAACATTATTATTTGTTAAGGACTGCTAGACTCATAAGTAGGGTTTCCCATTGAGACCTAGGATATAAGAAAATATTGATACACTTGAGCATTGATTCTCAAATACAGTGTAGCATGATAACATGATACATGCAGAGATTCATGGCAATGGTTCATTTTGTGAGTAAACTTTAAACTCAGATTATATGAATATGGTGGTGTGTTTTTATACTGTGACAGTTTTCCTAATCTTAGATTTAAAAGATAGCAATATATCACCGTGTTTACAATATTGTACTATATGGCAATATATTGAATAATAACCTGTGTAATAATCGTGATAACTATCGCATCACCAGATTCTTGCTAATATGCATCCCCTTGACAAGAGACCACTGCCGTTATTGTTATCTGACTAATGTTAGCTTAGCTCAGTGTTTCTGCTGTAAAATTTTATCTGTGATAAGTAGCCTCTCACTTTTCTGTGAAGAATGCAGTAGGACACGTAAAGAATAGAAATCGAGAATCATTAAGAACCAAAATCGTCAAGGAGAATCAGAGTCTGAATCATTAAAATTCAAACAATCTCCAGTCCGAGTCACGAGTCACTCTGTACATGCCTCACTAAATAGAGACTGAAGACAGTCTCCCTGCGTCCATTGTTAAAACTGTGATGAAACAACTAGAGAGTTAAAAAAAACTTTGATTGCTGAACCAACTCAGAGTCTTTAGGACGGCCCTTCATATTGACTAGGATATGGTGTGCTTAATAATAAGGAGAATGCGGGCAGAGCATCCTGTCCAATAAGGCATGTCCTTGAAAAATGTAATGGGTGTAGGTTTGTTATGACTTTTCTCACCAACGTTTGAGCGTCTACCTAACATTTAGAAATCCCTGGCTGATCGGTAGGTGGCAGATCTCCGATTGTCTGGTCTTGCAAGACTGATGTGCTGGTTAGTTCAGGAATGTCACTGGAGTTGGTGACATGTTTGACTCGATGATGGAAAACAAAATATGATTGATGGAGAAGGTGATGGGTGAGAACAGGTGATGTGAAACAGGTTTGTAGGTGAAGATTATTCTGTTTATTCAGTTCAAAAAATAATTTTTGGTACATGGTTCACAACAATTTGAGCAAAGACTGAATAAACACAATTTTGGTAAAGAAATCCAACCATTGTACTATTTATAAGTTTGTGAACCCTCTGGATTTACATCATTTTCCATTATTAATGGCAGGTTACAGGGTTGAAAATAAGACATTACAACATTTAAAGTTAAGGCAGCATGTGTGTGAACAAGTATGTTAACAGTCTCTATGAAGAAATGTTAATTTAAGTCAAGTGATCTGATCTATGTTGTGACAAGCATGCATTACAACATCTTGAACATCCAACAATTTACTGTCACCAAGATAAATGGAACAAATAGAAACCTTTAAACACATTTAACAACACATGAACATTTTTTTTTTCCTGTAAAGATGATTATAAGAGTGCTGTAAAAATCCCAAGGAGATGATATCTTTCTATTGTTCATCTGGACATTTTGAACAACAGTTGGTGTTTCTGTAGAAACAAAGAACAAACATGGCTGCTCATTTCAAGTTTGCCTGAACCCATTTAGATTCTCAACCATGACAACTGTGCAATATTCAAGTCCAGCATTTTACAAACAGAGAACCAGAAAAACTTCTACAGTTGCCGGATCAAAAAGCAAACTGAAGGAAAGAATCGAACAAACAATCTGCCCGTTCTACTTACAGGTTCCAGCAATTTTAATAAGCAATGTTTCCATCTAACAGAGACCTTCATTAGGTATTGCCAAACTCTTTAGAAATTCAAAGACAAAATATTTCATTTTTTGAAAGCACAAAGATTAGATACAACAGAAAAACACCAGGTAACCGTCCCTGCCATGAAGCAACAGTGGAGGGGTCTTGGGACTTTGCTGGCTCAGTGTTTGGACAACTTGCAACCACTAAAGAATTTCTGATGGATCTGTGAAAGTCTGCAGGAATTTGAGTTTTCATTACCATCACATATCACAACATTACAGGGCTGTCCACACCAAGAATGATAATTATAACATTAACTATAAATATTTTGGTGTGCACTTGACCATCCACTTAAATAAGAATGATTTTTAAAATGATATATTTTATATATATATATAGTTACTGTTGTTGTTCTTGTTGTGGACACAGGTGAAGTCTGTGAGCTGTGAGCTCATGTCTCATACACCTGGCCACCATCCCTTTTAGACATATTTCTACCAGCCCTGGATCTTCTTTGGCTTATCACAACTGTTTATTTAATTTAATAATTTGATACAATAACTGATAGAAGGCACCAGGCTCACATAACTCAGATCAAACTGTCAAACTAGGCAGTGCTCATTAAATATGAATCAAGATTCTGTCTATTTTTTGCTACAGATGTTTTTAGAAGCACATTTTAGTGAACTGTTTAACTCTTGAGAAGGTTTGTGACCAGGCTGCTATATTTAACCTACTTGAAAACGGACAAAGCACTGCTTCACAGCTTGGAAATCGAAAAAGAATGGAGAGATTTCAGACTAATACACATTTGTGAGTTTGTCCGGTGGTGCCAGGCTAGACAGGTGGAGCACTGCCTGATGGGTACAGTACTCAGATAGGATGGCTCAGTGTCAGACAGACTGGTGCCTGGAGGAAGCAGAAAGAAAAGAGAAATATGTCAGTGAAGACGAGATTCCGTAATCTACCCATAGAGGACCTCCACTTACAAACACAACACAGGACTGAGATGTTTTGACATTTAAGTTGTAGCACATCCAAGCCCACAATGCTGGTGAAATACACATTTGTGATCATGAAAACAACAGAAATACATGTCAGGACACCCTAATGCTTACATTTGGACTGAAGGGGGTCAGACTTGTAGTCCAAACTGTAGCATACAGGCGAAAGACTAAAGTGTATTTGGGACTAGCTAGTTTAACTCCTACAATAAATGGCCAGGGCCTCTTCTTTCAAAAATGATTAAATTTGAATATTGAATTATAATTAAAATTGTGTACATTTTTAAAATAAAAAATGTATTTAATAAACTCTTCATTTGAAATTAACATGTCCTCTAAAGCATGCTCTCAGGCACTTTTAGCAGACATTGTAACAAAACAAAATGTTTAGAGTGGCCTGTTTCTTCAAGTATTTCAGTAGCCGTGAAGTGTTACAGCAGTGTCGCTTAGTGATATCTGACTTCCAATACTACAGCAACCTGTTTGAATGTCTCGCGGGAGCCGTAGCCTTCTCTCTAACATCACTCTTAAAGTCCCTAATAACACACACCAGCACAGAAAAAGTCTTCCATCGCGGGTTTTGACTGCCACAGCGTTTGGAAAGTCGAGGTCCTGACCTTAAGCCTATTAAACTGTACATGCAAGACATTCCATAAATATCAGTGAACTGCAACCATTCTTTAATGAGCTAATGTTCAAAATACTGCTCATTTCTGCAGCTCTGGTCAGCAGCCATAGAAACATTTGGTTGAGCTTATAGCTTATGAGTCATAAGGAAGGTTTATCACTTCTTCAGTTTAAGATTCATATGTTTTTTAAAAAGTGGGGCTGCTATGAGTACCATTTGCTCAAATTTTTATGGTTAGGTTTTTATAAATCATGAAATTTAAGGCTGCAAAGTTAGTCCTAATTAAAATATGACCAAATACAGCATTCAAATTACAAAAGCTGCCATTTTTGATAAAGGTAAGATACCTTACCCTGAAAATCTTGTTCTCCAGATATAAGAAAATGTGTTTGGTACAGACCTCTACAGGTGTGTCATCATCATGATTTTAATGGGTTTTTCTGTGGGAAAATGAAAATTGTGATGCAAAAATGAAATAATTCCCCTGATTGTGAATCTTATCACAATCATAAATCTGTCAAAAATAATCGTAATATGATTTTTTTCATATCATGCATGTATTTTACATATCTGAAATCTTAAAATAGATATGCTACTAGGGCTGGATGTCAGTACTTGATATCCTTAAGATATTGAGCAAAATAACCCAGTACCAAGTAGTATTGAAACTTCTCCAGTCAAATGATACCTATATTTGACTCTTGATTATTTTATCAATTAATATATTAGTTGTTTGTTGTTCTTTGTTTGTTGATTAGTTTGTCTTTAAAATGTCAAAAAAGTTAGTGCCCAGGATGATGCCCCCAAATAACCACAACCCAAAGATATTCAGTTTACTGTCATAGAGGAGGAAAGAAACCAGAAGATATTCACATTTAAGAAATTGGAATCAGAGAATTTTGCCTTAAAAACAAAATTGATTAATCATCGCTACTTTAATTGAAAGGGTCACTAAGGTTCAACATTAATGTTTTTCTTGCCCAACTGGTCAAATGGGTCACCAATCTACTTTTCAAATTACATTTTTACTTGCCCCCATAAAAATTGTTTTATTTATTGGTGGTTATCAAATCAAAACAAAGACTAAAGTTAATTGTCATGGTGAGTGACAATTTACTTCATTTACTCAATTCATTTACTTAAATAAAGTAAATGAATCATGACACAGTGTGTCATAGATATGAAGCCACATTCTTGCATATCCAAAATGCTCACTTGTATTTCTGCTCATAATCTTTATCTTTTCCGGCTGACATTTTCTCAACAGATTGGCAATGTGCATGTTCAACTCTCAAAAGAGATGAGAAGGAAGCAAAGGAAGGAAGCTACTTTCATCATCAGCTTAGAAAAAAACTACATGTTTAATTCTTTGTAACCACTTCTCCAGTTGGACAAGGATAAGAGGAATCAGGCAATCTTTAATTATTAAAAAGGTATCAAGTGAAGTACGCTGTTAAGTAACATTACATCCACATTTCAAGACGGGCAGGGTCATTTTTAAAGACCCCTCAACCATCAACAGTTTAAAGGCTCAACAGCCATCACCAACAATGCCAACACCAGCAGCTGCCATGCAAAGCTGCTACCTGGACTTGAGTTTATTTGTCAGTGATGACTAAGTGCACGCAGGGCTGGATGATTCATTGCCCCAGAGTATAGAGAGTCGGCTGTAATTACACTGTGCTGTGTGGGGCATTGATATGAAGTGATGTGTCTGTTTGTGATTACTAAATCATCAAATTGATGCATGGTTTCTCTACCCTGAGTCGGTGCAGGCTGACGCAGGAAGCAATTACTGTTAACTCTTACATTTGTGGTTAATTAAAGATCCTCCACCTCCTTTGGATAAGCAGGTTATTATCGCCACAGGAGCATCAGTCCATTAGGAGCCCCAACTTTCAGGCTTGCGTTTCACTGCAGTCAATTTTGGTCCTTTTGGTTCTTACATGCAAGTTGTCTTCAGTGACAGCGAGGCAGCACAGTGTTTAGAATAATGTGCTCTTATTTTAGCATGGATCAATAACATTTATATGGCTACTGTTGCTGCTGCTGGAGTTGACACAGCCTAATTTTTAAATGTTCTCAAACTGAGAGAATGTGACTTCTAAAAAGTCATTTTTCCTGTTAAAATTAGCTCCTTCCCACACGATAAAAAACGTTTTTTTGACCTGAGCAGTTTGAACTGGTTTTAATGAGCTCAGTGCTTGTGCTTTCAGGCTGTGGGGAGTGTTTGGGTTTCTGGATCGTAATGCAGTAATTGGCTTAATGAGACAGTAACTGGTGCTCTTTAAACACCCTCTGTCTCTTTAGTTTGTCATTCAGATGGTTTGGCCTTCAAGTGTCTCTCCTCCGGTAAATAAAAAAGCAAATAAGAGGTTGAATTTCTGCTTAACTTTGGGCTTTCAAAACAATATCATATGATGTTTGAAAAAAACTTCAATTTCACTCCAGAGTGCACAGTGTTTTTTTGAACATGATCTCTCTCATGTAGATATTGCATGGATTGGAGTCATCTACATTTGAAAATTAGGGTGCAGTTTGTAATTTTTCAAGTTCTGTGATGAAAACAGCATTTAAATGTAATTCTATTTACCACTATACATGTACTAACAATACTGTCTACACTGTTAAGTATTACTTAGTAAATACTATTATTCAAATGTTTTATCAGGTTTTTAAACATTTACATATTAAATAATACATAAACAACAACAACATCTGCTTTCCACCGACCCCACCCCTCTCTGGGACACTGGCCAACACACTGAAAGACATATCATTCAGTTCAGGCAATGAGTGTTATTTCTTGTAGTTAAGACATTATATTATTGACAAATACAATATTTAACAGCTTACAATCAGAATCAGATTTACACATTGAGATTTGCATTTTGTGTTTTGGTGCATAACAATTATCATAAGTAAGAAGGAAATATAAAGAAAGACAAGTCAAGAGGCATCAATAGAACATAGAAAACTGACAATAAAATATGTATAATATGTGGTCCAAATTAGCATAGGAACAATAACTTGAGAAAATATTACCATTTAAAGATTATATACTCAGTTCTATTAACAGGTCATTCAGGACCACAGTGGATTCAAATACCCTCAACAATGATTTTGTCTACTTCAGCATAATCCAGAGGTAATACTGATAATACTTAACTTTATTTATATGAGGAGTTGAAGCAGTTGCCTTGGCTTAACTTATAAACTTGAGAATGAAAAGCTTCCACAGGACTCAGATGTAAAAAATATAAAACTAATTATTTCTATTCCACAGTCTTGTAATATCTTCTTACAGGAGTATGTAAGTTAAGTTCTTCTTAGCAGACTGTGCTACAGTCATAAACCTGTGTGTGTCTGTAGTTGCTTGAGCCACAACTGACCAGTTGACCTCCATGTGCATGACAGGACTATTTTTCTTAAAGCAACAGAAAGTGACCTGCATATTGTTGCCTTAACACACTGTTGCTTTTACAAAATATCATGATTACAATATCAGCATGAACAAAATGAAATGATTATTAGCTGAGTTTGAACAAATGACTATTAATGTATTCAATTATATCATTCATTTATCTCCATTTACATGAACTGTTAATCAAAATACAGACTGTGCTTACTTATCAAACTAAAACATATAACAACATAACTGGACCCTCACAAAAATGAAATGTCATATCAGCCCAAAATGAACATTCCTGCTTCTGATATGATCAATAAGATGACGCTTTAATTATGCTCTTGTGATACAAGTGTGTCTGCTGTGTGGAGATTTTTTGAACTGTCATAAACAGATCGCACTGGTCATGTGAGGAGGAACCAAATCATATTCCTTCAACACTTTAATTTTAATTGCCCATCGTAAGAGATGTCGTCTTCATCGTTATGACAGATTTGTGGAGAATAAGGAGAAACAGGCACCAGTGAAAACAACCTGTCAGCAGTAGTTTTTTATTTCGTACAGTGAATGTGTACACTTTAAAAGGCTTTGTGTTTTATGTCTGCATCCACCAGTGAGCCATCATGATAGGAGCAGCCATTATAATATGTTAATTTTGCTACAGGAGAGATTTGATGTTCTCTGCAATTAGGTGGGAAAAATATGTGCATATGTATTATAATTGGCCAAAAACAACATAAATCCAATATCATGTATCCCCCACATGCAGCTTGACATGAAGAGTAATGACTGAAAACAAAACTGTGTAAACAACTTAAAGATGCACCCAAAAACATGACAAAAATCACACAAAGCTTCCTGTTTTCACCAGTCAGGTTTGTCTCTCTTTACACGGTTGAACTTCACTGTGTTGAAGAAAAGAAATGATGAAGGTCAAGTATGAGATTAATTGCGGTTTCATGCTCCAGCGCCCCCTCCAACATGCCCCGGGACATTTAGGGGATGTTATTTATTTACAGTCCAACAATCTTTCCCTGTCAGCACTTCCCTCACCTCACTTACAGTCCACAGCAGCAGCCCTCCCCTGTTACCTGTTTCTGCTGCAATCAGATGTTTTACAGGATCACTGCAACTCAGATATTACAGCAGACAGGCTTCACATGATGCTGCGGCCATGTTTTTAATCAAGGGATGAACTCAGTACACTGTTGGCCTAATTTGCACAGTTGTTTTTCTACATTTTATCCATGCTATTACACATGGAAGAAGGAATTGGTGTTGCATCATGAAACAGTCACAAGCTATGCTTTTCTTTGCTTTTTCTTGAAGCCACGGTGTTGTATGTACTCTGAATGACGGCAGTGATCTTAATGTAATTTAACCATTTCACCCCTGAGACCAAGTATTTCATTACTAGATGTAATTAAAACAGCTGTGGTACAGTGATGTCGGGTAAAGCTGAACAATATTATCTGAAATCATTTAAAACATTTAAAAAATTAAAATTAAATCACTCATGACTTACTTTGTGTTTGTTTATCTAGATTCTTTACAGCATTTGGACTTCTAGAAGTGATTGGTTGGTTGGTTGGTTGGAATTGTTGAAGCTATTCTCCCTATTTATTTACTGAAAACTGAAATTATAGTATAATTGTCATAATATGAAAAAACTAAGCTTTCATATCAGTCAAGCAGTTGTTTTGGCTACCTATGGTTCTCAATCTTCAACCTCCAAGTATATAAATTGATATTAAATGAAGACATTGGCATAAAATCAACATTATATATTTTTTTAAGTGTTAGTATCCTAAATGACACAAGATTTTTCCGCATAGTATACCAGTGAGCAAAAAGGTTAAACACATTTTAAGAGACACTTAACCTTTTCCCATTGTTTAGGGGTCCTTCAGGATCTTCCTGACTGTGTAACATCCCGTCTTTTATTGTGTCAAAATTAAAATGCACATAATGCTCCAGACTGCATGTTATCCCAGATGACATTGGTTGACAGCCGGTTTAGGCACAGAATGCTCCAAAGCATAACAATCAACTGGATATCATATTTTGTGTAATATATATATACTGCATAGCCTGTTTCTGGTTTCTTTACTTCTTTATGACAGTAAAGTGAATATCTTTGGGTTGTGGACAAAACAAGACATTTGTGGATATCATCTTGGACTTGGAGAAATACTGATTGACATTATTCATTTTCTGACATTTTATAGAACAAAGAATGAATCAATTAATTGAGAAAATAATCAACAAATTAATACACCATGCACGCACCAAAGCAATTAAATGTCATCTCTCTGTCACAGGAGGCCAAACTGTATGTACAGTATGTGTAAAACAAAAAGTTTAATAACTAGTTTTCATATTATTTTAATTATAGCTTGCTCTTTCTCATACAGTCATAGGTGTCATTTACAGTGGGAACATGGCCGCATCGCTTTTTGAAATGTCCAGTTTTGTCCCCATCACTTTCTAGTTAAAGATGAGTTGGTAGATAGTTTGCACCAAAACAAACAAACAAACAAACAAATCAGAAAATTCAATAAACTGTGTTTCGCCTAATGTTAAAATATGCTGCAACATCAAAGGTTGATTTGTTATCTTAAGCTAACATTGTTAATTCCTTCAGTTGTGTCTATTTGATGAAATTTTAGGACACTTTTAAAAATGTTTTTCCATCTGAACTCCTATGTCCACACCACCTTTCAACACAAAGTGACACCCCCAGCTTACAGTACTCATAATACTCAACAGTAACAGGATATGGTCATGCTGCCTCCATGATAGAATTTTGCTGAAAGTCATATTAACTATATATTGAAGAATTATTGGCCCGCCCGTCCTAGAATTGACCTTCAGCTACAGCCCAGTGTGATATGCTCTCTGTCAGTGATGCTGAAACAATAACCTTCACCTGCTTTGAAAAGGGAGGGTGTTGGGCTTGTTTGAAATGTGCTGCGTCGGTATAGTGACACTGACCTCTGTATGGGAGGTCAGATTTGAAGTGGTCTATCAACAGCTGGTGATGAGTGCTTTAAAGATACTCTGACAGAGGACAACAGAGGAGGGACACATCAATCTGTGGGAGAGGAAATAGACACTGATACTGACACTGATATAGAAGGATGTTTTGTTTGACCTTTCGCCCTTGGTCTAGTGGCATCACTCTGAGTTAATATGTTGTGACTTAATCTGAAATCATCCCTCATGTCTCATCATACATAATCTCCTCATGGTGTTATATTAAAGCTACACAGCCTGTATTTAATGTCATCTCTGCCATTTAGCTTTCCTGAAATAGTTGACTTTTTCTGTCAAGCTCCAAAAGCAGCGGACATGGTGGGGGGTGAAAGAGAGGAAGCAATGCATTCTGGTCTTCGTTGTGTAGATGACTGCTGGCTGCTGAGTCCTATCTCCTCTCTGCTTCACTCACTCTCTCCCTCCCTTCCTCCCTCCCTCCCTCCCTCCCTCCCTGTTCAATCTGCACTGCACTCAGAGAAGCATGTGGAGGAGAATTGTAAATGTGCCGACGAGCTTTGTGAATGTGTGTATCCCGTTTCCGGAAGAAGGGGAAGCGATGCAGGAGAGGAGATAGGAATTACAAGAGGGAGCGTCTGCATCGCTCCCCTGTCTGTGCACTACTGTATGTATGTGTGAGCGTGCATGTACGTATGTGTGTGCACGCTGCAATGCTGAACAGGGAAAGTCGCTGCCTCAGCCCCCCACCTCGCTGGGATTATGTAGTGGCTCGGGGCAGCGGTGCATCTCAGGGAGCGTGGAGTTGGATCAGGCCTGCAGAGAGTGGGATGAAGGGCCGGAGCTGCTGGGAGTCGGGGACGGTCCGCTCCCTCTGCAACTCGGGCTGCCTGAGTAAACTCAACCAGGGTCAGTACAGCTATAGCTAAAGGGGCGCGGAGCTGTCACACTCCACGACAAAACCTTCCTCATCCTGCTGCTGTCTCCTCCTCATCGTATGTGTCTGAGAGGTAGCTGTCATTCCTTCCATCCATCTCCCTCTTCCTCTCTCTGTGGCATGTGTCATCAGTCGCCATGGATGCGCTCTCATTTCTGCAGCCTCCCTCAACAATGCAGCACCTCATCATGCTGTAAAAAGATCAGTTTGTCCTCCTCACTGCATGCAGCCTTATTCCCCCTTTCCCTTCTTTCTCCTGTGCTGCTCTCACTCAGACTCATTTCCTCTCTTTTCTTTGCGCCTGCTCCACCTCACATTTGCATATGGATGAGTGGGAGCCTGCCAGGCCTACGTGTCATGTTGGCAACGTGCATCTGTGTTCGCATATCATGTGTTAAAGAGTTAATTGCACTGCAAGAAACTACAAAATGTGACGAAAGGGTGTATATCCCAAGATGCTTTGGTCCCTGAGTGCAAATGTGACAAGTTTTTTTCATATATTGTGGTAGGGTAGTGAGTTACAATGGAGGATAGTTATCCGGTATGACATTTTGTGGCTATAATGTCAATACATTCTCATATCATTTGATAAACAGTGATAAATACAGTCAATATTTTTTTAATCTCATAAAGGGCTTTGGACTTGTGAAGCCAGGCCTACATGTGGTGTTGGCAATGTTACTCTATGTTCTCATATTATGTGTGAAGCAGGGCTGTGTATTGGCAAGGATCTGGCAATACGATACGTGTCACAATACAGAGGTTCTGAATATACTGAGATATGTTGCCATACTGTAAGCGAGGTGATCTAAACTAGGTGAACTATGATCACACCGCACCATCTGCACACACTTTTTAATGCAAACAGAGCAACATCTAGGAATCTGGCTTTTAAACACAATACTAACTGAACCACTGCCATGAATCTCTGCATGTATCGCAATGCAGTGTTTCTGAGAATCGATACAGTATCATGAAGCATAATATTGTGATACTCGAGAGTATCGAGATTTTCTTTGTGTAGGGAATCTGTGCAATTACAATAGGGCATTTGAGCAATTATTTTGGACTTTTGGACTTTTGTGGAATAACTTTAGGTGGGGTATATGTACAATATTTGAATTTAATGCTTCCTGCAATACTCATGGGGTGTATTTAGGAGTGATACTTTGTATTAATTGTAGTTTGATTGTACGTTGGTGTGGCCATGTCACATGTGTTCTCTTGAATGCCCAAAGACAAATTTCTCTTAAGGGTGATGGTAAAAGCTAATCTAATCTAATCTAATCTATATCACAGGGTGCTAGAATATAATGTCGTAGGGTAGTGAGTTTTGATGGAGTATTAGTTATCCAGTATGACCTTTTGTGACAATGTCTAATAATTCTAAAGCTTTGTAATACCCTCAGTATGTTTTAATATCATCTGATCAACAGAGAATAATTTTCCTGTATGACAATTTGTGACTATAATGTCTAACAATCCTCAAATTTTGTGTTCTTTGTTCATATAATGTAGTAGGATGGTGAGGTATGATGGAGTATTAGGGCCACATTAAGGATGAAAGAAAGGAGTAAGTAGTTCATTTAAAAAAATCCCCAGTTTTTTTTTTATTGTGCATCATAAGAATAAGTGAAATGTTGAGAATAGAGAGATGAAGTCCCTCCCCTTCCAGTGTGCCCCATGGGGCCGTAGTCAAAGGCGAGAGACAAATAAGTTTTTGATTGCAATTGTACATAGTTTTTCTGAAGGTCCCATGATTTTGCCTCTCTATGAAGCTGAACTACCATGATGAAGACAAAAAGTCAGAATGGTATTTCCACTTTATTCTAAACATTTACACTTTACACACATTGTCGACCTGATTCTCAAAATGCAAAAAAGAAATCCTCCTTCTCTCATTTTTCCCCCAATGTTTGGGCCTCATACTACAGTGAGAACAGAAACTAATGACAACAGATTAATGGGATTTTTGCACTGTCCACTCACAAACAATACAAGCCTGCATAACATGCCGTCCAAGCAGTGAATTTGCACCGAACAAATCAATATTCTATTACTGCTCATGGCAGGTTAATAGCATCATATACAGTGTACTTACATGTATCATTATGGTCTTATCTTTGGAGGAACAATGAAGAAATGTGTTAGCTTTCACCTGTTCCCCCTCACTGTCTCATCTGATTCTTTCTGACTCTTTCCACCTCTATCACTTCATCTATGGTTTTCTTGCCTATGGCATACTTGAACAGAGTTGAGTTGAACAGCTGTGCTCTTAAGCCCTAGGCTCTCTGTGTCTGTTCACTTTGTCTGTTTGTTCACTGAAATGAGTTTGGCTCAGGTGATACAGGCCGTGTTGTTTTAAGACTTTTCTCAGTAGGCTTCTGCACGCTGTCCTCCTCAATATGAATGTCTGGAGGTGATTGAGTTACAATCATGAGTCAGAACCAACACATCACAGCCCTGAACATTGATCTAATAGTCTGAAGTCTTCCAAGGACAATATAGTACAATCTGTTCTCTTATTATAATGTCAGAATCAGAACTGGCTTTATTGGACTGGGTCTTTCCAAAAAATAATAGATCATATGATCATAGATCAAAAGCCTTCATAAGAATTTCCTGTATGTCAGTGAAATAAGCCTGACATTGGCTGTCTGTTTCAGTCAGCATTCTCCTCAAAGTCCTCATTGCTATGTGAGACAAACAACAACCTCTGACCTAGTAAACGATATGCTGAAAATGGCTCCTCACATGCAAATGAAAAAAGTCATTTTGCCAGGACATCGTTGCTACATCCTGAACTTAGTGCCGCCCAAGATGCTGACAGAGCACTGGAGAAAGATCTGGCTATGCGAGACTAGTTGTAATAAATATGTGCTTTGATTTTGGTGTGCTTGTAGAGTTAGAAATATGCTTGATTCCAGTATACTTATTGAAAAATGCTTGATTTTCAACATAATTTGCTGTTTCATCTTCACAATCACCCATGTAAGCCAAAAATCTTTCAATATTTGAAAAGAAACAATCCCTTTGTCATGTTTGTTTGTCTCCTGGTGAAATTAGCAAGCATTGAAAATTAATGATCAAAACATGTGACAATATTGATTGCCATGGCTATAAAGTAAACTTTATTTTTCACCAAATTTATTGTAACAATTTAGATGTGATGATGAACATTTGGAGAATCTGGAATGTTTTGGTTTAGGTACCCTGAAAGTGCTTGAATGTTAAAAAGCTGTATGATTCCTGTGTAATAAAAGATTTTTAGCTTTTTTCTAGATCGACTTCGTCATTGTTTCCATGAAGAACTAGTCATCATAGCAGTTAATACAACCAACAAATAATTAACTAAGAAAGATGAACTCTAAACAAACATAGAGATGAACTATGTGAGTCTAAGTCAGAGCTTGTTGTCCTTGCCAAGCAACTAAATCAACCTTTGTTGGTACCAATCACAACATTGGTAGAACATAGTTTAATATTAATGACTTAGGCGGAGTTCAGTAAAAATAGTTAAACAGTGGCTCAGGGCCAGTAAAATACACTTCAGCTCAGTAAATTGGAGAACTCACTGTTCCAATTGGGCCACTACTGAAAAAACTAACAAATAAAACAGCCTGAATAATAAGATGGCTTACAATGTCTCCACTCCCCATGACAGGGAACTCTGGAAGGCAAACAGATGCCAAACAATCATATCTAGCTGACAGCCATGTCATTGTCACTGTCATGGAGGCAAGGCAGTGCTCCAGTTTTAGGCAGGAACTGGGATTTGTGAAAAATAGAGGAGGAGAGCAGCGAAGGAAAGCTACCAGAGAGAAAACACAGTTGTTACTTAATTTTCACTTCTGTGTGTGCATGTGTGTGTGTGGTCAATGGACCTGCATCTTGTCCGGAGCTAATGTCACATGCTACTGGACCGATCAGCTTTATTCTATTTAACGTACATGCATGAAGTATGCTGAAGGTCTTGGATTCAAGGATGAACTGATTATATTTTGCTGGTCAAAGGTCAAAGGTCAAGGTCATACAATTTTGGGCTTAACTCAAGAATTCATGAACTGAGTACGACAAAATTACATGAAAATATCTAATAAGATAAAACATTTTTAGATCCAAAAGGTCAAATGTCACCTTCACTGTGATATCAACTGCTTCAGTTTGAAATCTTGTTTCAGCTTGAGACAAGGTATGTGGGAGTCTCGTTAATGTTGGCAGAATTTTGTCTTCTTGATTTCTAACCCGATCCATTGATGTATACAAAAACCATCATATCCATCTTATAAGCTGTTACGTTGTTCTTGTAAGAAAAACGAAAAATAAGATTGCTTTTATGTTCAAAGAGGAATGTATCCTGAATTAACCAGCATTAAAATACTATTAAAAACATGAGATATGATAGTGGAAATTTGTACATCTCCTTTGGTTGCATTTGGCAGTGGTGGTGGCACTGCAGTAGGTGCTTCACCATCTCTTGCCTCTACTGAGTGCTCTCTTCTAGCATTAGGATGAATTCTTGCTAACATACCCGGTGGCTATCTGACAAGCTTCGTTTTTGTTTTGAACGTTTTGTATCTTAATTGGCCAGAGCACAAATAAAGCACAGATAATGTCTGCCTAAGTGAGTACCGTATTCTCTGGGTCTGGCCTGGCCATTCACATCACTCTATTCATTAGTCAACATTAGTCCCTGTGCACAAAACATATTTATGAAATTGAAGGTTGAGTCATTGATAAGTGAAATCTGCAGTCAGAAAACAAAGTGTTCTCTCATGCAGTGGAAACCTCTTGGCGTGCTCAGGCTGCTGTGATTAGGAGAATTATTTTGAGTGGTTTGTGGTTGTGTAAAAGTACCATGTGAGATTCTACATCACTGTGATAATCACTTCTCAGTGCAGTATGTCTGTGTGTCCAAGAACATGAAAACTGCCAGTGTCCACAGACAGTTTACATTTCACACTTATGCCTCCCTAGTTACAAACACACATTCACTAAGAATACTGTATGCATTTTTAAAGAGGGTAAGAGCGCAGAGGTCAAAATTTAAAAAATTTCAAATATTAATGCACATAACTAATGTGTACTTCAGAGACACCTCTTCTGTCGAGGCAGTCACCTCTTTTCTGGTTTGACTGCTACCTTCATGGCTCATTATCTTGCAGCCCTGGCACCCGGACAATTAGCATGATGGATCATGGTCTTGCTATGAGACGGGGTTACTGTCTCATGGATCACGATCTTGCTAAATCTTTCTACATTATCAGGGTGCTCAGTAAGAGACAGTAACAGTAACTCAACAGCGACTTTTTATCAGGAGTGTGAACTTTTAAATAGGAGATCAAAAAGATTGTAGCTTGCCAGATTTTGTTAAGTTGTAATTGTCATTGCAGAGCTTATTAGGTTTGGGTGATATGGAAAAGATACTAATGAAATTTTCCAGAAGTTAATTGAGGAATGAGTCTGTGGATAACATATGCATACAAGAATAATATCAAAGTAAACCACGTTACACTTAGTTGATTTTAGCGTGACTATATTAAGAGTGAACAACGGATTTCACCTGTGGCTTGTTCAAGTTCACTTAGTCAAATAAGCGTTTATTTTGGTTTTTTTCACCTAAGATGTTCCCACAACCGAACAGGAGTTCTGTTTATTATGCATACAGGAATATTTGTATTGTCAAAGCTAGTGATATAAATATTTGATGAATCAAAGCATTTTGTCACATTAGTGCAACAATCCAAAATACAAAGTATAACTCTGAAGCAATCCTGCTCATTGTTGCACACCATTACCCATGAAGACATAATACAAAACAGCCAGAAATATTACTGGTAAAGCTACCTCAGTATAAACAGTTTGATAATATCTCTGTATCACCTCATGGTTAATTTCATTACCAACCACTAGTGCTTACATGAATATCTGAGAAGGAGCCTGCCATCTGAAGCTGGTATTAAACTGGGAATCAGTGCATGAACTTAAGTCATTAAATTTGTAATCCTTACGGCTTTAGTTCTGGTTGATTTGGTGACACCTGTGATTACCATGGTTACAGGTAGTGCAACTTTGATATTATAGATCCCGGATACGTGGATGTTAAACTGACAGAGTGACGGTCCATCCACATCAAGGATGGTAACTATAGCAGTAACTAAAAATAAATATAATTTTAAAACTTGGGAGTTCACACACGCGAGTCCATACCATGATTTTAATGACACTGACCGCAACAACAATATTGTTGGGATCACTTTCAGAGTGATTTGATGAATGAATGAATGAATGAATGTAACACTGACAATAAAAATCCAGAAAATATTGTGTTACTTATTAAAGTCTTATATAATGTAACAATAGGCTGCAAATTACAAATAAAAGTGTGTCATTTTGCCTGAGACATACTTCCAAATGGTCTTTCGCGCTTATGGGGTCTCTGAAGCTTGTTTGGTCCTTACTGATGTCCTCTTTGATGGTCCCCAGGATACCCTCAAAGTGATGTTGAGTCATACAAAACTATGAATAAAATTTGTCTTAAAAAGATGATGACTCTCGTAACAGAGTGCTGGATTCTCCTAACTCCTCTCATCTTTGAAGAATTTTGTGAACCCGTATCCAGCTGGTTTGCCTTTTAATCCTCTTAGTTCTTTACACCAACTCATCAATATCTATATTTATTGTCTAAAGCTGCCATCACAGCTGGAGTGTGTGTATTATTCATCAGTGTGGATGCTCACATTTTTATATGTATAGTTATTGCTGTAGTTACAGTTATAGTTCTTGGTGTGGGTGGCCTTAACGCTGGATTGCTGTGAATCCCACATGAATTTGAAGGCAGTCTGAATCCAGCACATGAATGGGAGACCCTGCCACTAACGTTGAAAACTACAATGTAGAGAGGTCATTAGAGAATGAATAGTGACTGTATCGAAATGATCTGATTATAACTTTAAGTGATATTTATGACTGGAAAATGTGCACTGTGTTGCAGGATGGCACCTGATATACTGTACCTCCGTTAATGAGACCAGGCTGTCAAAATCATGAATATTTTTATATTAATTTTTTTATATACCAGCCCTGTTTTATATGAACCAGCTGTCACAGACCCTCCTCCTCTCACAAGGAGCCTGAGCAGCTGCATGTAAATGAAGAACGTATGAGCATGCATTCAGTTAATGTTTGCTCGCACATATACATTACACATTACAGTCTTGTTTTATGTTGGCTTTAATTAAGCTTTTTGCCTTTCAGTAATATAGTGTACTTCAGACAATGAAGAGCTCACTGCAGACTGTAAACACAGGCTTCACATTTCACTTATGATTCATTGTCTCTCTTGAGCAGCAAACTTTTTTTTTATGACTGCAGTAAAATCCTGGAAATCCTGTCACAGTGACCAGACTTGTGCAGATGAGCTCAGTTAGTATTCTGGGGTTGTAGGACAATTAATGTCCTCAACCTTCAGACTGTAGGAGTAATGCAGTAAGCAAAAGCCATTTTCCTCTCACAGGTTTAATGCACCAGCTGGTAATTCATCAAGTTTACTCTGCATACCAGCACATAAATCTTCAGTTTAGCAGTTTAGACTGATCATTTTTATTTTTGTCTATCCCAGCATATTATAAAATATTACTGAATTCAAACTCAGAGCTTAGTTGCTGCAGTTTGCTGTTAATCTTTTCCTTGTTGTTTGCTGCTCTTTGAGACAGTTCGATTGGATACAGGGCCAGGGCTGTACTGCAGAGCTTTGGGGACAGTGATGAGTTGCACTGCACAGTTTCTCATTTGCTTGTGGGGAGCTGAGAGCTGTGTTACTGGGTTTAACCTGCTGTCTCCTCTGTTTGTCTCCCCGTGATGTATCTCAGGGGAGGTATGGAGCCAGTTAGCAATTACTGGCCAGGATTACACTCCCCTCCCTGGGGATGCATCCTCGCTCTTCATCTAACTTGTTCTCTCTTCTGTTTCTGATACACTTTTCATATTATTCTCTTCCTTCTCTTGCACACTCCATCAAAACAGTCAGTCACAAAACAGTCATCTCCCTCTCTCTTTGTTCACTGTGCTCAAAGAAGTGTTTTTCAACCACAAGTACAAACTCTCTGTGTGATAAAAATAGAGTTGTCTTTATGCATAACCCCTTCCACTCTTCCTCTGTCTACCATAGACCCATTTTTAGGATGGGGACAGGAGATGTTTAGGAGGAGACAACAGGTCAGCGGTGTATACCACATAGAAGTGGTATACATCACCTGAAAGCTGTGAGGATTAATTTGAGATGCTCAGCACTGTGTCAAATTTTTCTAGTCATAAATCTGTAATAAATATTAAATATGTTTTCTTCAGGCACTTGCTCAACCTGTGTCTGAATAGGTGAATATTTAGTTAAAGTTAAAGGATAACAAAGTTTTATACCCTCAGTTACATGTTTATTAGTTGCAAAAGCCCTGCAATAAACTAACAATATTAAACGTATACAGTCTCTCAAAGTGTATGACTCAACTTTTTCACATGACCTTGTGTTAAAAAATCAAAGCAATAAATGTGATATTGATTTGCAATTCTTAAGAATCACAACACTTATCGAATCAGCACCCAAGTATCGTAATAGTATCAAATTGGGAGACAAGTGTATCACCCCAGCCCTTCATAAAGGATAATATGGATTCCTCTAGCAGTTTAAAGATATTATGTTGGAACCCAGAACAAAGTTTGACTACACCCACATACAGTTTAGACATAACTGCCTCACGGCTATGCTGAAGGCACATTAATCTACTCTACAGTCCACACTACCATGGTGACTCTGACCTGTAAAAATGAACTGTAACAACCATTAGAAATAAAAGTTAGCTCATTGCTAATTTTTTGACACTGGTCTCCCGTCTGATTAGGCTTTCTGAATGTTTAAATACCGTCTTTAATCAGAGAGGCAGAACATTTCTCCTGTGTGCTCGGCTGCTCGACGTGCGCGTCTTGATGCCACGGGGTGACGTCTTGTCAGCCGGAGGCCTGGCTTCACTGATCTGACAGCCTGTCCTCAGGGACGAGCAGAGAGACGAAGCCTGACAGTGGGACAGCACGGAGGAGACCACTGCTCTCCCAATTACATTCTCCCACATCCTCTTCTCCTGCTTTTTCTCTCCCTCCTTCACTCTTTTGTGCTGAACACCGAGATGGACAATAAGGAAGGAGTGAAGGACAAAGAAGCTCTGCACATGCTGAGGAGGAGGATGGATGTGTGTGTGGTAATTTGATGAGGTGTGACCTGTACACTTGTGTCCTAGCTCTCCTCATACAGATATTTGCTTAAATTATATCATCATACTCTTGAGGAGGACATATGGTGGGAACTGGAAACACACTTGTGTCGACGCAGGGTGTTCTCCAAGGTGGTAGGCGATGGGGGAGGGGGAGGCAGTTCGCCCTTGAGGCATGACTGGCGTGGTAATGGGCTCCTGGCTTTGCCTCGTGGTGTCGATTTCGCTACAGAGAGCCATCCATCCACATCTGCTGTTGGGAGGGAAAGGGCTGGAAATGTGAAGGGGCAAGCTGAGCAGTGACTCTGATGCACAGACAGCACAGATTGGCTCTTTATTGACACAGGTTTAGAGCAAATCCCTGTCTCCACTTTTTATCCAGGTCTGAGTGATATACAGGTGAGAGAATATGTTTAGGCATCTTAAAGGGCTTTCATCTCCTGTATTCAAACCTGTCCGGTCATACTTGATATTCTAACGATGCAATATGGATCTGGCTCAGAGAACTAGAAGGATATGGAAGAAAGGGCATTTCTGACATACTTGTAGAGGCTTCTTTGGGGGTCTATACAAGAAAGCCAATGGCCAAAATGTGTCTTATTACAGCTCAGAGCCTGTTTCAGTGAGGTTTTGAGAAGAGAATGAGTTTTGCAGCCGACGAGCTGTAAGCAGAGTGTCTGCTAAACAAATATGCCTTGGTACATGTGACAGTTTATTTTTAAGTGTCGTCGCTTAGAGCTGCTGAACTCATTGGCAGAATGAGGGTGAATAATAAGAGCGAGTCACTGCAGTGCTGCAAATTTTTTCAGTCAGCCGTTTATTTTTGTTTACTTTTAAAAATCCTAACTGTGCACATCACTTAAAGGTCTAGTGTTTAAGATTTAGGTGGATCTGTTGGCAAAATATGGCAGAAATTGGATATAATATGCATAAGTATGTCTTCATTAGTGTATAATCACCTGAAAAAAGAGTTGTGTTTTTGTTACCTTACAGTGAGGCATTTATATCTACAGAGGGCATGAATCCTCTTCCATTGAAGCCGCCATGTTTTTTAAAGTAGTTCAGAATGGACAGAACAAACACTGGCTCTAGACACAGCCTTTTGCATTTTTCGGAAGTTTCACAGCCATTGACGACCACTTTACATAACCAGCATATGATTGAAGGTTGCACAGGAAAACACTTTAACTTGTCACAGGACTTGTGATTGCACCCAAAATGACTCTTTTTCTCCTCAACCACTAAAAAAATATGGCAATATCTTTGATAACAGAATGTAATTCCTGAAACACTTGAGAGGTGCCACTAGGTGCAGTGCAACAATAGCTTTCTATAACTTGTCATTACTAACCTGACAGACGTGAGAGGGGTGTCCTGTACGCTTGTAAGGGGAAGGTGAGACAAGTACTATTCAGGTGGTTGGAATCTGCATCTTCACCGCTAGATGGCACTAAGTCCCACACGCTGGTCCTTTAAAATTGGAAGAAAACATCATCCATTGGTATTAAAAATGTGTTTAGTGTTAAATCTGCCATAGCGCCCCATGGACTTCTTGTGTTTTTCCTCACAGCACCTCTGAAATCTCTGATCAGCAGTGTCCCTCCAACAGTATACTGCATATTATCCTAATATATTATCTGGTCCCTACTCTGTAATTTCACACTCTCACATGTGGACGTGATGCCGAGCACTGGGGTTCAGTTTACTGAAGGTGCATGCAGCTCAGTCAGTGGTGACTTTGCCACCCAGTAACCTTGTTTTTCTATCAGAACAGAAAATAGTCTCATGTTTTTGTTTTATCATATTTACTTATGGATCAGTTTCCAGGGTCCAATTGTTCATTCTTCTGCTCCTGACTGAGACACAACTTACAAGATTTTGAAGAGACTTAAGGGGGCAGGATGTACCCTGATATCAGA
Organism: Lutjanus erythropterus; assembly: GCF_056507025.1. NCBI lineage: Eukaryota > Metazoa > Chordata > Actinopteri > Lutjaniformes > Lutjanidae > Lutjanus > Lutjanus erythropterus. The sequence goes on along the minus strand of NC_139326.1, from coordinate 27,762,651 downwards.
CTAATTCGCAAAAGTGAGTTAGTTTGGAAGCTGGTAGTTCATTTTTTGATTTCCAAGGGGTGTTATTAATACCTGGCTGCCAAAATGTCTCTGGATGCCTTTCGGCACACAACTAATCAGAGCAATAAAACTTGAGACATTGTGGTGCTTGGTCCGTTTCCGAGCAGGGCACAAAATATTGGCCACCTCACTGCGATCTTTCTTGCATAGTGACTAAATGCTAAAGTAAAATATGTCTCCAAAAACATTTTATGCAAGAAATAGGTCATGCAGTAAGAGAAGCTTGATTCTTATTTGATCAGCGTTGCCTAGTTTGACAGTTTGATCTGCGTTTCAGGAACCTGAGGCATTGCAATGGACAGACCTGCTGAATTAACACAGTTGCATAGACCTACAACCAATCAGCCCAGCAAACATGTGACATTTAAATCTGGTCAGTTAAGCACCTCTGTCAATCATCGTATAGAACCCGTCCCATATTAAATAAATGGTTGTGATTTACCTGACCGGCTCCAAAGCTGCTGTTATTCTATCTGAATGGAAGGGGAGCAAACACATCTGCTAGAACAAATGAAAACATGAGCTCGGCAGATTTGTCTGGTTCCCAAGCTAGAGATGTATTATGCCCTGCCTTAAACCAAAGTCTTTGTACTTTATACACTCTCAGAAAAGGAAACCCAACCTCAGCCCTTGAAATCCCCACTCTAACTTTAACCACTACCGTCTCATAATGTGTTGTAACTTTCCCTTTTTTAACAATAGCCTGTTGTGTATAGATAGGTCTGTTTTGCAAGAAGTTTACAACCTGTAAAGAAAAATTCTGTGTCCTTGTGTCTATAGTTTTGTTCACTTGCAATATGACAAATAACAATTATTTTTATTATGGATTAATCTGTCTATCATTTTCTCGATTAATCAATCAGTTGTTTGGCCCATAAAATTTAAAAAAATTGTGAAAAAAGTTTATCAATGTTTCTCAAAGCCCAAGTTAGCCTCCTCAAATGTCTTGTTTTGTCCACAGCCTAAAGATATTGAGTTCACTGCTAAGGAAGACTAAAGAAACCAGAAAATATTCACATTTGAGATGCTGAAACAAGAGAACTTGGACATTTTTGTCTCTCAAAATGATGAATCAATCATTAGAATAGTTTGTGATTAATTTAGTAGTTATTAATGGACTAATCAGCAATGCAGTTCTTGATAAATATATGTCAAAATAGTACTTTTTAGTATTTTACATGATGATCTGTCTTTTCTTTTCTCATAAAACACTGAGATATTTTGATGGCTCATTTTTAACTCATACATAAATGTATCAGATCAAATGTGATTCAGGACTGGCTTATTGTTGCCTTGTGGGAGGAAGTTCAAAACTGCACCAATTATCCAACTATCCTCTCTGTTTAAAGCTGCTCTGCCAAAGTCACACTTTATCCATTTAAGGCTTATTTCATTATCCTCTCCAGCTCCCTCTGAAGTTGCTTTTTCTTATGCGTCTCTTTTATTGTCTCTTGCTTTCGTTTGCACTCCATCTGCCCGTCTGTCGACACACACTACAGTCAATTTTCTGACTTCATGTCGTCAGTTTTACCTGCCTGTCTCTGCAGTGACTTTAGTGGAATTCGCTGTAATTTGATTCCTGCTGTGTTACTGGCTGGTAATGGGTGGATGCTAGTGTCATTTTCTGATACATGTTCCCTTTAGGTTTTATTGTTGCTGTAGGGCGGCTGCGTTGACCTCTGGCTGGACTGTCTTGTTTTTGTCTCTAATGGCCAGACGGTTGTGTCTCTCTGAAAGCCTATTCAACATGTTCACACATTACTGCTGAGGCCAGAGTTCAGTGGCCTGTGTGTGTATGTGTTGCTTCTTCCTGGATGAACTTTGGTTACCTCTGGGTGAAAATGGATGCCCAGGAATGCAAACATGGTGAGAGTTTTTTTCTTCATCTCTCTTTCTTCCCTTTGCCCAGCCTCCCCTGGTTTTCCCTGTACTGAGCGTTTTACCAGGCTGTATCTAACAGATTGCACTGATCCTGACTGTGTGGCCAATAACGTAGCAGGCTAATATGTTGACCAGTATTTTCTCAATTAATTGAAAAATATGAAATATTGATCAAAGCTCAAGATGACACCCTTAAATGCCTTGCTTTGTCCACAGTTCAAAAATATTCAGTTTACTGTCAGAGAAGGATAAAGAAACCAGACAATATTCACATTTAAGAAGCTGAAATCAGAGAATTGTGACTTTTCTTAAATTAAGAAATGACTTAGAATAATTAATTTATTATCAAAATAGATGCAGATTAATTCAATAGTCAATTAATAATAGCTTAATGGTTGCTGCTCTAAGTGTTTTACGATTATTGTGAGGTTTATCAGCTTGTCCAGCTGTGCCTTCCTTTTCTGTGTGCAATTTATTTATTGATTTAAAGAAACTTCCACCCAGGGAAGCATTTTTTCTCTAGAGGCTATGATAATGATTTGGCAGCTGTGTGCACTGTGCATGATAGTATATCGTTCTTTATTTTGAAATTGTAACCCGACTAATCATCCCCATTTTTATTAAATGCATCTGTAATCTGATTTCCTTTTTTTTATCTGTAGCAACAATGGTATACAGCCCATTACATGTAATCCAATACCAGTGAATTAGTTACAGACCGATTCATTTTTCGATGGATTATCTGGCATTTCAAGATTGCCTGATGCCCTGTCTGCAGACATCTGCAGGTAGTTTTGTTAGTGTGGATGATGTAGCTAACAACATCGCTCACCCTTGCAATGTGTAAAGTGAAATCTTAGAGTTTTTTATTTCATTAATAATCATTCTAAAACAACATGTCACTGGCTAATGTAACCATGTTGTAATGTGCACCTTTAATGCCAACCTGCTCTCTAAATATCATCATTGTGATCGGCCATTGAAAAACCCATATTGCTCGAGCACTAGTGTGAATATACTATATTTCTGTGCAGCTTGTTTCTGGTTGTAGCTGGACAAAGGTCAAAATTGAACTCAGTTCATCGCTGTTACATGATGTAGTTCTGAGACTGCCGGTCTACCAGCATCCCCCAGGCGGAGATCCATGTTATACTTGCGTGATGTAAATAGACTTGACAGAGGTGATAGTCTCCTCCACTGCGAGGTCACAGCCAGCTGTCACGTTCTCAGGAGAAAGTGTTGCCTCTCACCAAGACTGTGACAGTCTCTGCTATCAGCTACATAACAGACCTTTTCAGTGCGACAAAGCACACTCTATATGGTGGAGTGTGGACGACAGCACAACAGCAGTTTCAAGACATTTGAGCATTAGAGGGTCAGTAGGGTGGATTAGAGGGTGGACAGAATTTTTCCCTGCATTTGAACCTTTAACATTGCTGTGTTCTCCACCACCATGTCCTCATTTTCCTTATTTTTCTACATGTCCTCCTGCTTCTCCTCCCTCTCCCGCTTCTGTTTTTGAAGTTTGAGCAGTAGCAGTAGTTTTGTGTCTCTCCTCTGGTGGGATTGTTGGGATTTTACTCCTTTTTAGCACGCCAGAATGTGTCAAGAGTGAGGACGCCAACACTGGAGCTGGTACTTCTAATTTATCCCTGTCGTATGGGCTTGTTTTGTTAGCTTCATTTATTAAAATAGAAACACACAAACACAGATGCTTTAATGTTATGTAAATATTCATCTGTGTGGGCAAATATTTCACACAGTCCAACATGCAACTTATTAATTACTAATTATCCACATAGATTTTAGTTTAGCGAGGGTCTTTTTTTTTGGAGGGGGGGTTCGACAGGCTGTTTATGGATGTTGGTCTTACCCTTGGTATATTTCTGTCTGTGTGTACTTGAGCTCACAGGGTGTGCATACATGTGTGTAAAGTAGGGCTGACGCTGGAACACTGTTCTCATATGTTCTGTTTAGGCTTGAGTAACCTCTCTTTAGTGTCATCATAGAAAAAGGCAGCTGCTACTGCAAAGGCTCATGGGTATGGACAAGCTCTCTGCATTCTGACAGAGCGTACATTTAGATTTTTATAAGCTTCTGCAGTCAGAGTCAGTCATATTTAGTGTGTCACTGTGTAATGGGCAAATTTATGAGAAACCATCTTTAAAATCAGACTTGCGGCTGTCCAATTAATACTGATTTGATTAGTTATACAAACCACTGTGAAATGCTTTGTAATCATGGTGACTAATTCATCTGTCTTTTTGTCATTTCAAAATATTTTTGTCCTTTTTTTTTTAACAGTTTCATTATTTAACAAACAACTCTTATCTAAAACATAGAATTGACCGGCCAGTAGGGGCTGCATGGAGCTGCTGGTTGTTTGTTAAGTTCTAAATAAATTTCAAAATGTTCTAGATAAGTAACCATATTTAAATTGAGAAGTTTGGTCTTACCATCACATTTATTGTTGTCTTATTAAGTACATATATACAGCGGTGAACTCGTGAGCCCAGGATGCTCAATTAGGTACAATACCTTTGCAATATTTTATGCATTATAAGGACAATCTAAAGAGATGTTACTATACAAAAACACTATTAAAAACTGTGCATACATCTTGCACTATACTATACTATACTATACAAAAAACTTTTCAAAACTTCAAATTCAAATCTCCGCTGGTTGCATCTGTTGGTTGTGGTGGAATTGCAGTAGATGCTTCATCATCTGTTGCCTGGCAGAGATCGTCACTGGGTGCACCCTTCAAGTTAAGCCTGTATTTATGTGGAGATCACTGAGCAGTGGAGGGACTGGAAGTGTATTTGCTATGATTGCTTGGAAGGTCAGCATATCAAATGGGAAATATCTGTAGCATCAAACGGAAAATGTGCATACTTTGCGATTCAGCAGCTTGGCATTTTCATATGTTGCATAGAACTACTTAATGAAAAGCTGTTGAAATTGTCCTTTTAACCTTCTCTTGATGGTGTATATGTGACCTCTGACCTCTCCCTTCCAGATGACTCGGGGGATGAGGAGCCAACATCACAGTCGGACCGCAGCGAGATTCAGGGCACCCTTAAGATACTTGTCAGCAAGCTTGATGACCTCAGCACATGTAATGACCTGATTGCCAAGCACGGGGCGGCCCTGCAGCGTTCCCTGAGTGAACTTGAGGGTCTGAAGGTCCCAGTGGAGGGTGGAGAAAAGATCAAGGCAGTCAACGAGCGAGCCACCCTCTTCCGCATTACTTCCAATGCTATGATCAATGTAAGTATCTGGGACAGAGCAGGCTACAGGAGAGGGACCCGCATGCTTTGGTATGATCAGTGTGACAGGAATTCTTGTCATCTATAATACGCTGGTTAGTGAGTGATGAGAGATGAGATCACTTCACAGTGTGGTATGTTAAACGAGAGTCAGTGAGCTGAAGTCATGGAGGACACAGGTTTTGAAAAGCAGGTCGAGGACTAGAGCCAGATTCTGTTCAACCTACTGAAACATAACCAGTTTTAAATTAAAGTCGAGATGAACCTTTTTAGATGACATCTTGGTCATGTTATGCACCTATTTAGCAATGTATCTAAAAAAAAAACCAAAAAAAAAAAACAAATTATTTATTTATTGCTGTTCTTATATCAAAATCCAGTCATGTGTGCTTATGTAGGCTTGAACCAGCCAGTTTCAACCAATAACATGACATTATTTCTAATTAAAAACAATCTAGATTTCTGGGCTAGTTGAGGAAACTGGTGGCACACACCACAGTACATAATTAGATGTGTCATATTCGAGCCAGTTAAACTCCTTCTTCCATTGACCCCACATTATCATGGATATGGAATGGATAATAATAATGTGGTAGTGGACCAACCACATGCCGCGTTAACCTGAAGAATGCTTGTGATGACTTGCTGCTAATTAAACCATACAAAATCAAAGTCATTTTTTCTAGATCTGGGTACAGAAAGGTATCATTTGCCTAAAGAAAATTAAGTGCTACTTAGTTCTTGGTTATTTCTGGTGATACCATAAAGGTGGAGTACTGATAGCCAACCCTAATATAAAGTGAAAAACATCTATGTACACATACTTTGTGCATATCTCATAGTGAACAACAACTTTTATTTTAAACATTGTGCTGTAGACTTTGTGCTGGTGCCACCTCACATTTTGTGAATTTGAACTCTCAACACTTAAAATTATATATATTTCTTGGCACATTACAGACTAATTTTGTTTATAATGATAAGTTTCTCTACTGTCCTGGAATTGTTCTCAACACTGTATTTATTTATGTCCCAGGTGCTACATTCATTGTCCCCGGGACAACTGGACATCCGTAATTTCAAGCACTGGTGTTGGATCTGATTACCAGCATCAGACTTATAAATGCTCTACTGTATCTGGCCCTGTTCCATTCTCCTCCATGATAAATACCTTTGGCTTTACAGTATGTCAATAGTGCATGAGAGTTTAGAAAGGGTTGAGGTCCTGCAGGAGTAATACTAGATATAATATTGGGTGGGTGAGGGGAGACAGGAATAGCCCGTGCTCCCCCCTCTCAAACCCTCTTCCCTCCCTGCCTGGTGAGGAATGTCAGACCCTTCTGGACTACAGTTAGACAGACAGACAGACCTGCTCTGACTAAATCCAGACAATCACACCAGGTTTGTCTTTCTCACTGCTTCTGTCTTTTTTATTTTGGCTATTTTTACAATAATGCATGCCTGACTAATGTTTCTGTGAAGTATCTGGTGATTATTACTACTCCTAATACGCTGAAGCATGTGCTGATACAGCTTGTTAATAGACTTGAGCCATAGTGTTATGATAAGAAAAAAATAATAAAATCTAGATTGCACTTTAATTATGTGAAAAGTCATCGCTGAAAATGATGAGCTCCATGTTTCTCTCTGTCATGTGTATTTTTTATTAATTGGTATGGGAAATTGAAACTTACTGGACAAGCAATAAAATAGACCCTCTTGGATCGCCAAACTCATTAAAATGCCATTAGTTTTGCCAAGAATATGCTGCTAATGAGAAAAAGTGCTTCCACAAACTCCCTGTAATGATTTTTGGTCTTGTGAATGGCTCTCTTCAGGATATGGGTATTTCAGGATATATATGGGGATTTCTGCAGCCATGTTTTCAGCCACTGTTCAGACATACAGATACTGTACTGTAAAATATAACTGTAATTTATGTGTGCTTTTTCAAAGAAAAAGGGCTAATAAATGGGAGAGGAGGGTTTGAGGGAAGAAGGAGGCCATAATGGCAAGTCAACCCTGCATGCTCTCTGTGATCTGACCCTGGTCTGAGAGGAGGGTTGCATTAGTTCATTTAGTGGTGATGTAACTTCTCACGTGTGCCATTGAATGCAGGCTCTTGACTGTGCGTGCCTGCATGCATTTACACACTCACTACTTTCAGTTTGTATGGTTTAATCAAGTTCATTGTATTCTTTGCCACATTACTGAATCAGCAAAGTCAGGGCTTTTAAGTTTTACGCTGTCAGTGCCACCTCTTACTCACATATCCCTTTCTGCTCTGCTTCTCATTCACTTTTTTAGCCTCTATCAACCCCGTCTTTGCTCCCTAACACAAGTCACATGCAGTCTGTGTTTGTATCAGAGACTCAGCATAAAAAAGTGGAACTATTATACTTTTTAAGTGGGTGTTGAGTTTCATATCAGGGTTATGTCTGAGGAAGTGGACCACAACATCACATGCACCTCTAACATTTAAGCCAAGGCTCAGACATTGATGTTTTAGCCACTTAATGCAAGACTGCTGAAGGTAAGAGAGTGATTGGTTGTTACTGTCAGATATTTTGAGATTTCCATACATTCTTTTGAGAGTTTTATTGTAATAATCAAATATAAAATATCTGTAGAGATTTGTTTAAGAAGCAACAAGATGAGCATTAATCAATTTTCCATTTTTTTAACTGTCAAGCTTAACTTTGCCTCGGGTGGGCTGAGCACACACAGGATCATTCCACACTTATCAATAATAATGTGTTGTCTTTACTTTTGGAATAATACTGTACATTAGGTCATAAATTAATATAGCCTCAAAATACATCAAAGCAAGATTTTTAATTTTTGTTTAAAAATGTTTTAGAAATAATCTAAAACACATGTATAATAACTGACTGCAGGTGTTTATCAAACCTGCTCCCTGTTGAAGGCTAGAAAATCTAGACTTGTGCATGCAAGGATCAGTCATACAGTGTTTATCTTAAAGGGACAGTTCAACCAAAAATCGAAGATTCAATGATCAAAGATCACATTTTTCCTCTGGCCTTTAGTGCGATTTATTTATTTATTTTTTTTGGTATGAGTAGCCAAGTTTTGGAAATATTGGCAAATATAATGGAACTAGACAGCACTCAGTGAGTGGTGCTCAAAGTGCCAAAAATGCATTTTAAAAATTCAACAGCAATGTCTCTTTCCATTAACGTTCTCTTTCATAATAATCCAAAGATGTTGTTGTATGACTGTGATGTTGTAGACGTGCAGCACACAGTTTGGTAACCACTGCAGTATAGGCCACAGGAAAATATTGTTGCTGTCGTGTTAAAACCACTTATCTCCAAGTTTGGTGATTTTGAATTTTTCAATAAAGCTGAAGAGTAGAGTACTCCTTTATGAGTGGAGACAATTCTCACATCTCTTAAGCCAAGCCCTTTACAAAGCAGCTGGATCTTTTGAAAAATGCTTTTTTCACAAAGATTAAAACATGGCAGTTTCTCTTAGCTCCTGAAAAGTTGATGTTTTGTAGATTAATAATTTTCACTGGAAAGCAACAATATGTATCTTTGATTTTGAGGTGAACTGTCCATTTAAGTTGTAGTTTTAGCTCTTAGTTTGTGTGGTTTCTCTTCCTGGTTTCACCTCTCTCTGTTTTGGCCAAGCATGTGGAAGTCAATGAAGATGACAGGTAAACTTAAGTTATATATACAATATATAATATATACTATTTTTTGTCTTTATTTTGAATGTCTCACATTAAGAGGGCTACCTGACAAGCCGTTATGAAAATTCTTTTTAATTTACACCCCAATCACTATCTTGTTGTTTTTTTTCTTCTGATCTTTTATGTATTTTCTTCTCTTATGTGTAACAAAATGAAAAATATTAATATCCATTATGGTAAAATGGTACAACAATATATTCTTAAATTTAAAGCATTACTTTATTTGCTTTGTAGGATTTAATGTTGTTGTTTGTTTTTTTTTACATATTGCATATATCATCATAATCCAGTTTTTAGAAATAGCTTCCAGATATCATCAAAAATATCACTTCTTTAAATATTAAATGACAGCTAATAATGTATCAGTGTAATATTGTATGTGTGTGATGGAGATGAAAAGCACTTTATCAGCAGACAGATAGGCATCCTGCTCTCTGGAAACAAATCAAGGAAGGAGTCAGGTGTTACCGCATCCCTGTTTCTCTTCCTGCTGCCTAGAAGTGATACTGAACATCCTGACTGCACTCTCAGCAGCCAGAGGACAGAGATTATTTGAGCTGGGTGACACATTTGTCCCTCCAGCTCTCCGCCTGCAGCCACAACTTTATCTGAGTGTTCAAGCTCACTCTCAACAGCCCCTCTGGCTCTAAAGAGACATATGCTGCAGATACTGAGAGGACTATACTGTATGTAATCATGTACTGTTCCACTTTTGAGGGAAGAACAATGACTAACCCACACAAAATGTTACAAAAATGCTCAATTGCAGTAAAAGCAGTTTCGAAATGATCACTCAGAAACCTTTCTCTGCTGACAGCTCAGTGTCACATGACATTTTCATCATGCATGCTGTCAGCTGTGAGGTATTATTTAGGTTCATTGACCTTTGAGCTGTCAGACGTACAATGCAGAGCCAACAAATGCTGACATGAAATATATGTTTGATCTGAAGTAACCTCTTTGTCTCTGCAGTGAAAGCAACAGAGCAGCAGCAATGACTCAAATATAGTCTGCTGCTCTGCAATCAGAGGTTTAACCTCTAACTCATCGTTCACTGATGAACTCAATGTTTATGCAGTGCTCAGAGGCACATTTGACACAGTAGGGAGACCCAGTAAAAGGCTTGGCAGACAGCTAATTAACATATTGATGATTGCTCGAAACAATGGTGATAAATAGCCTTGATTGCAGTGACTGGCATGAATGTATTTACACCTTTTCCATCCTAGTGTTCTCATATTGTTGTAAGCTGGAAATATAAATGCTGATAATTTATTCTCGTCAATATAGTGTTTTCTGTTGACTAAAATAAAGCTGGAAGCAGAGATTGGCACAAATACATCACAAACTATCTTGTTGCAAATTATATGTGCTCATTATCACTTACATTTAAAGCCTATGTCTCTCTCCAGAAACCACGACCCAGTTACTTGTGCTAATCCATGAACTTTGTTGCGAGCGTGTAGGAACTACTTTTTTGTGCAGTAGAATTCACTGGAACTGCTTTCTTTTCTGCTAGGAAAAAATAAGTAGTTCAAATAGTCCAGAGGAAAAATATCTGTTTTTGATTTTGGGGTGAACTGTCCCCAAAGGTTTAAAGAGGGTGTTATCTAGACTTAAACAGGAACCAAAAGAAGTCACTCTTATTTCAAAATCCCCATGACGTGACTGTATTGTAAAGCCATAAGAGTTATGTGAGGATTCTCTGTAATACTTTTAATGCAGAAATCTTAGCCATTAGTCATGGCAAGTGGAAAGTAGCTTGTACCGTTGTTAAGAATTATGAACAGCAGTCTTTTTTGTCGGACTGTATAAATTATAGAAATTACACTTTCATTGCTCTCTGTGTGTTTGTGTGCTTGTGTTCCCCCAGGCGTGTCGAGACTTCTTGGACCTAGCAGAGACTCACAGTCGGAGATGGCAGCGAGCACTGCAGTATGAGCGAGAGCAGCGCACCCACCTAGAAGAGACCATTGAGCAGCTAGCCAAGCAGCATAACAGCCTGGAGCGAGCGTGGAGAGAAGCACCCACGCTTGTTTCTACCACACCCAGTGCTCCTACCACCAACAAGGGTGAGACTGACTGACTGCATGTTACTTACTCCAGTGTGGGCCTCAGTGTGGGCCTCACTCTGCCGGGTAAAAGTCATGTGTAACCTCAGGCTCAGTATTATAGACATTCCTCATGTGGAGGGAGGACATATTAAGTTGTGTCAGAAAGTCTGAATTGAATTATTGTTAAATTAGAAATGGTAATTACCTTCATCGAGGACTGTAGGTCATATGGCCTCTTCTGTAGTTTGTCCATCAGTTTGTTTATTTTCTTGTTTGTTTATAACCAACATATCTTGAAAAGCAGCCAGGCTGACATTAAGTTTGTTGTGTACATTCCTCCAACTGAGAGGAAAAAACAAACCGATTTTATATAACCTTATAACCTTTACTCTAATATGTTCCTTTAGCTGCAAGTGTCCTGACCTTTGTTTGTTAAAAAAGGAGAAAGCCATTGATATTATTGACCCCACGGCCTCACCTTTAGTGTAAGACTCTCCAGAAAAATGGCAGCATTAGTCATTTGCGTAAATAGCTTTAAAACAACATTCAGTATCAAAACAAGAAGTAGTGTAACTGCCTTAAAACACAGCTTAAACAGATATGGTTGATGATATACAGTGTTTGTTTTTAAGACTGATGACTGGGGCGCCCTGTGGCTCAGGTGGCTCCCTGCTCTGAATCCAGCCAGGATCTTTCATGCATTTCTTTTTCCTTCATTTCCTGTCATCTCTCTCAGCTTTCTGTAATAAGGGCTTAAAATTCCAAGCCTTGGACACAAATGTGACTAGTCTGAGATCTCTCAGTTCAGTTTTAATTCCAAGGTGCACAGACCAGAATGCATCTGGACACAAGTGGATAGACCTACAGCTAGAGCTGGTCGATATGGCTCATAAATAAAAATCTAGATATTTATAGGCTATTCCAAAGTACAATACATATCTTGACATATACATTTTCTGTAAAATAACCTGAAATGCCTTAACTACCTTAAATTCTGCACACATATTATGGTCTTATAGAATATAATGCATTGCTGTAGATTGAACTACCCAACAACAATATATAAAGTAATAAGGGCTGGGCATTATGGGCTCTGTTGCTTTCAGTAAATATTAACACAATTGGATTTGTGATGAATAATCATAAGTAATGTGGATATATTGACTAAGTGGATAAAGGTGAATAAAAGCACAGCTAGAACAATCTGGTAAGTTCAGAAAATTACATCACTTTACGATAATGCAGTCTTTGTGATTGGCCCGACCAGATCCAGGATAGGTGGAAATTTCTGTGAACTGACTGGATGTGAGGATGGCCAGATGTGTCTGTCAGAGCAGATGAAACCTGAGCTTGCAGATTTGTCTGGTTCTCAGGCTATAGAATACCCCCTGAAAATGCTAAAAAAGAACCGAAAAACAAAATGTGAGAATGTGGTTTAAGTCACTTCTCCTCTCCCACCAACGTTGGTTTCCTGTAACCATGAAGGCAACCTTCCCTAACAGTAACGCAGTTGTTTAAGTTGCCTATACTTTATCATAGCTTAACCACAGAGACAGAACATCAGAAAAGGCTCATGTTGGTCAGTTGAAAGGCACTGAAAAACAGCCTTGGTTGTTGTGTTCACTGTGAGCACTGACCAGTGTTTCAGCTTAGAGTTTGGTTACATATTTATACTATTCTGTTTATACAGTACAATGCTGGCATTAGTTATAATGGCATAGTCTGACTCTTAGATAACCCGTCCTTTGAGGCTGATACAGATCTTTATTGAATAAATCCCTATTATGCATCATATTTGTATTAAAGAGAAGGTGTTTTTAAAAGAATAACATGTTTATGAAAATACAGTAAGTTTTGTTCATAATGGGGGATGTTTGAATAGAGAAGTTCATAGTTTACCCTTATTTTTAATAGAATCACCTTTCCTCAGAAAATTCGCTGATTACCTGATACGAGGATTTGTGCCTCTCTGTTGGGAACTCTCTGTTCAAGTTTACACGTATACCGGATCATGGAACACACTAAATATTGAATGTTAGATACTGAATATTAGAAGCACACCCTGAGGACCTCGCATCATCCGGGGTAGTTAACCAGCAGGAACATTGCCAATTTTACTAAGCTGATTATTCCTTGATTAATCACCATGGGTATGTGATTATATGCTGCTCTCTCCTGAACTGTATAATACAAACTCAATGCCGTGTGATCGTGATTCTGCTGATTTTGAGTGCTGTTTTCATTTACTCACAAATGCATTTATGTGTGCCGACAGAAGGGAGTGAGAGGCTGCACAAAGAAGAAGCAAGTGATGAAGATGAGGATACTGAGTACTTTGATGCCATGGAGGATTCCCCTGCATTTATCACAGTGACTGCCACTGAGAACACACAGCACAGGTCAGTCACACACAGGGAGCCATAATTTTTAATTTAGTGAAACAGCAGGGCAACTAAAATACACATAGAGGGATGGAGTTTTAATATTAAGTCTGCGTGTGTTAACTACAATAAACTATTTCTGCTCATGCTCTAATTTGTCATAATAGTGGATCTGAGTGTGGCTGACAGTTGCTTCTGAGGATGGCTCATGGAGTGACAGCTTAATCTACACGCACACACACAAATCAAAGAGGGGTGTGCCTTCACATTTTGTCAGATGTGTTCATTCTGACTTACACAGATAAAAATATCACAAGATTCCTGCTCCTGTCTGCTCTCCTGCGGCAAAAATAAACCTGTTTCTGTTTTCCTCTCTCACTACATGGTCATAGCATATTTGTTCGCTGCATTGGATCAGTCTTACTGGAATCTCCACTTGTTTTTCTAGAGCATGTTGTGGCTTTATTTACTTTCTTAAAAATGTCTTGAGTAGATACCTAGGCTGGTCGATATTATTGGCCAATATATTGGATTTGGCGTATATATTTTCATTTTTTATTCAAAAATTTAAACCCTGTGAGCTGCACCATCTCAAACAGGTCCTTGATCACAAAATATGGGAAGTTAAGTAATTAAATACAAGCATAATAATAAGTAATAAATAAACAATATAACTAACTAATAACAATTAACATAGTAACATCAGGAAGGACATACACATAAAGGCTCCCCTGTCATCCCAAACCACACCTACTACATCTGCTACCAGTGTCATCTGAACAAAAAACAGTGAGAAATTGTTATATAACAGCAGCAAAAGACATGGTAGTAATGAGAGGGAAATATCTGCATGATTTAAATATACATCACTGGGATCTATTCATGTATGTACATATCATGCATATGAGATATTTGGTGCAATTTCGGTGCACAGTCCACACAGAAAAGGACTATTTACATTCAAGTTCAAAAAATCGCTATATTGGCCACCATATCAATAATCACTGAAGTTTCCCTCTAAAATCACTATCAGTCTCAAAAATCTCATCTTAGTTGGGTTCTAGTCTTGAGCACCTGTTAGTGTTTTCTCCCTCATCATTGTTATGGCTCATCTCTTGCAATATATCCCTCAACTCCAGTAGCACCATTACATACAGATGATGGAAACTGTTAGACAGCATTCATGTGTAATATTCAGCAATCTGTTTGCTCCCTAGTGTGTGCTGTGTTTGTATTGTGTGTGTGTGTGTGTGTGTGTGTGTGTGTGGGGGGGGGGGGGGGGAATGAGTTTTGTTTCTGTTTATATGTCCAGTGCTCGTTTTAGAAAACATTTTCATTGTGTTCCAGGCGATCTCAGAGTAATTTGAGCGGAGCGAGCGGAGGTCAGCCCAGTGACTGGAACCAGGACGACCATGTAAGTATCTGTCCTCCTAACAAGTCTGACTAATAGGACTGACATTTGTGGACACTGCTGACTTTTGTAACCTCATTGTGGATTCATTCCTGCTGCTGGAGAGCTCACAGCCCTGCAATTTATTTATGTAATGGTCTTCACTTGCTGTTCTCACAGTCCTACCTGACATCCATCCCATGCTCACAGTCAGACACAGACATGCATGCAGCTTTTGTCTGTGTTTCCTACGGTCTCGCTGCCACCCCTGTGGTGCTACTAGATCCACGGCTTCACTCTACAAAATCTTAATTGCCAGGCAAACATCTGCTCTTCTGTCCCTGGTTTCTTCTTCTCTCTAACGTACATCTGTGACTTTCTCCTGCTCTGTCATTCTGTCTCCACTCAGTGATGTGGCGTCTTTCTCAAACTTAATATTCTTTTTTGGGGTTTTTTTTACAAAGTTTATACCTCCTTTTCATCCTCCAGATGTCTCCCGGCTGTAATGACGTGTCAGGGAAGGAGGTGCAGCCCCGCAGGCAGCGGCGGACTCATGTCCCAGACAAGCCCAACTACTCCCTCAATCTGTGGAGCATCATGAAGAACTGCATCGGCAAGGAGCTCTCCAAAATCCCCATGCCTGTAAGTGTATGAGGAATGGCCTCTTGCTCATGTACATCTTATCTTATTCAGGGGCACCCTGGTAGCTCAGTTGGTAGAGTATGTGCCCTATGTACTGAGGCTGTACAGTTTAAAGCATTAGTTCTCTGAGAATAACTTTCAATTCAAGATTCAAGCAAAATTGAAATATTCCTAAGTGAATTATATTGAATCGAATCAGAAATCAAATAAAAAAAAATAATGATAAAGAAAAAAAAAAAAATATATATATATATATATATATATATATATATTAAACAAAGACAAAAGAGACTTACATGCAAATAAATGTAATACAGATTCTACAGTGATTCTATGAATTTATGGTTGTCAGTTAAAGGATTTACCTTCATTAAATCACTTGCAACAGTACAACCATACAGACCTGTACCCAAATCAGACTGGTTGGTCATCTGGTTTCCAGAGCTCATCATAACTTCTCCAACTTTATGTTTAGACACATTCGAATTGTTGCTAAAACAGTGCCAGTCCAATGTAATCATCACCAGATGTGACCACAGGCGAGCCTGCCTGCTGAGCATTTCTGCCTGATGCACCTCAAACTGTGCCATCATGCAGGCCATCAGCTGGGAGCCACCAGTCACTTCAATTCCTTTATTTTTTTTGTTTCTGTGTCATTATAACTACCTGATATTCCACCTGTCTTCAGGTGCACTGCAGATTTGTGATGATGTGCGTTCATATTACAGCGTTCTGAGCTATCCAGACATTTCCTGAGGTAAAGCTGAGCTGTCATTATCACATTTAACTGTGACTGGTGCATCTGTTTCGGAACGATGAGACCAGTGATGTGGCTGAGAGAGTGTTTAATAATCACAGCACCCTCTGATCTGTATTCACCTTCACCTAGCCCCCAGGGTACAAAATCATGCATTCTACCCTCAGTTTAGTATTTTGCACCATCAGTTGAATAATAAATGCCAAGTGCAAGGTGGTAAGTCACACA
Source organism: Lutjanus erythropterus (assembly GCF_056507025.1). Taxonomy (NCBI): domain Eukaryota; kingdom Metazoa; phylum Chordata; class Actinopteri; order Lutjaniformes; family Lutjanidae; genus Lutjanus; species Lutjanus erythropterus. Next base: position 27,746,271 of record NC_139326.1, on the reverse strand, counting down.
TCAGCTGCGTGTCCATGTCTGTTTGGGTATATTTTCAGTGCACCATTTCCACCACTGGCATTGTCTTGGTTCTTGCATGTGCAGCAGTGCAGTGTGCAAATGTCTGGATGAAGGTGAATATAGATGAGAGGTTGTTGTGATTGTTAAGTACTCTCTTCAGTCAGTCACATTACTGGTCTCATTGCTTTGAAACAGCTGTGCCAGTTACAGGTCAATGTGATAACTTCAGCTCAGCAAAACTTTACCTCAAGAAATCCATAGATGCTTCAGAGAACTATGACATGAACACACAACACAACACAACCCGGGTTCCGGGTTTTTGGTTGCATCTTTGACAGTTTGGGTCAAACTTTGGGGAGAATTGAGCAAGCTTACTCCTGGACAGCTGCCGTCTGTGAAATATTTAAACTGAGATTATTGTTGAATTAAATCTGTGTGTGTCTGATGCCTTCTCCATTCTCCCATTCAGGTAAACTTCAACGAGCCTCTGTCAATGCTGCAGCGCCTCACTGAGGACTTGGAGTATCATGAGCTTCTGGACAAAGCGGCGCGCTGTGACTCCTCCCTGGAGCAGATGTGCCTGGTCGCTGCCTTCTCCGTCTCATCCTACTCCACAACAGTCCACCGGACAGCCAAGCCCTTCAACCCCCTCCTGGGCGAGACCTACGAGCTCGATCGCCTGGAGGACTTTGGCTACCGCTCGCTGTGTGAGCAGGTAACAGCATGGCTGCAGGGAGTTTTTTGTTTGCTCATTGATGTGTGTGCCTACACATGACACACCCAATCTCAGAACCCACTGCCTATTGACTGACCACAATTTAGCCTCTGGGGGCTACAGGGGGTGAAGCCAGCGGATATTCAAATAGCAGACATCTGGGTCAAGACTTCCTCTTCTTCAAACTGGTCATAGTTTACAGTCCAATTACCAACTTTTTGTTGGCAGGGTTCATACAGGTGCTGGAAATCCTTGAAAACAATTTTAATACAGTGTTTTCAAGGTTTGAAAAGTGATTAGATTTTAGATAAAGTGCTTGAAACTGCTTAAAAAGGACTGAATAGTTCACTTTCATCTGTGTAGGTGTCTTAGGTCTTAACATTTCAGCTGATCTCTACAAACAGATACTTGCATATGAATGCAAATAATTTACTTAAAAAGTGAAGAAACAGCTAAGTCTTTGTCAGATGATAACTGTTGGGTTCTGAGACTGCATTTCAGCCACTGTGTTTCATCTGCTTTACTCTTTACCTGCATGCACCTGAAGTGTGCTCAAATGTGATTGGTCAGTACTACTCAAACTACAAATTTAATCTAATATTAATAGGTATGTTTTCATTAATGCATAATTAACTGAAATTAAGAAATGTTCTGTTTTTGTTACCTCAGAATTAGCTGTTTATATCTACCATCTTTCAGTCATGTCCTACAGAGACCCAGAACAAACAAAACACTAGCTTTAGATACAGCCATTCGCATTATGCCGGTTTCGTGGGTCCTATAGGCTTGGAAGGGCAGAGTGAGGCGATGTGTTTTCAACCTGCAAACTCACCACTAGATGCCGCTAAATCCTACATGCTGGTCCTTTAAACATTTCCTGCTTATATGAACATATTTCTTATATTCTTCTTCACCTTTGTGCCTGTCATCCTTGTAAGGTGAGCCATCACCCCCCTGCAGCTGCACATCATGTGATTTCTCAACGAGGCTGGACCCTGTGGCAGGAAATCACCATCGCCAGCAAGTTCCGTGGCAAATACCTCTCCATAATGCCTCTGGGTGAGACATTTCATATTCAGCGGGGAAGCAAACAAACTAAATGTGTAAATAAAGGTTCCATCATGCAAAACAGCCACAGCAGGCAGAGTTTAGTTAGGAAGGACCCTCACTTTAGAGCAGCAGGCGACTGTACCGCCTCCCACACAATCTGAAGCCAGAGGAAAGGGTGTGAGAATGAATCAGGAGGCTTTTATGACCCTTTTGACACCTACATAAAGTATGGGTATAAAGGGAGCTCTCTATTGCACTGGGATGGCGGAGAGCAGGGGTCTGTTGGCTCAGATAAATGAGAGATTTGATAGATGCAGGTCCAGCCAAGGGATGCAGTGGTATTTATCTGACTTCTCTCACTTCAAGCCTGCTGCGAGGTGCCATGTAATGGCAAAAACTCTTAAGTGGAAAGCATTTATGGTCAAATACATTTCATCAATCTTTCAGGGTTAGGTCACACTGGAAATAGGTGGAAATGTGTCGCCTGTACACGGGGCATAAATGTGTTAGATGATGTGTTTTTCAGCTGCAGCAGGTAGAACTGACCATGTTCACAAACAGAAAACCAAACCTACAAAACTATTATTGGGCAGCCAATATACACAACATTACCCTCTGGATCCAAGAACTGACCTTAAATCGGTGTGACCTTGAAGCCAAATTCTGTTCCCCTGCTTCACTTTTGACTTTGCTTTCATCAATAATTTTCATGTAATCTTGTTGTCTCCACTCTAAGAATGTGGTCTCAGGTTAGACTTGCTTTTGGACTCCAGGGCTTGTCTCACCACAGCCCCATATGCAATAACCATCTCTTCCATCCTCCTGGCACTGATGCAGCCTTTTCTCTATGACAGTGGTCGGACCTTATCAGGCTGAGTGACCTGTACATTAGCAATGTATTCTGTTGCTCCAGTGAACTGTGTGAAATATTTAACCTCCCAACACATTTCCTATTTTTATACTTCGTACCTTTGCCAGACTAAATCACACCTCCTTCCATAATATCCCTCTCACCTCAGTAATTGACTCAATTTTAGATATTCCTACGAATCAGAAAGGCCTCACCTCGAAAACTTACTCCGTAATCTCCCATCTCACAGAGGCCTCTCATGATAAAAATAAAAAAAGATCGGAAAGAAGACCTTGGCAAAATAATAGATGACAATTGCTGAGCCTGTTATGATTCAAGTGAATTACAGTTTGTCTTGTTCCAGGTACAATCTAATGTTTATCACATCTATTTCATCAATTCATAACTTTTGTTGGAGTGGAAGTCACCTTTCACCTCTATGCCTTAAAGACCTCATGATGTTCCTAAACCTTGAGAAAATTAAGTACAACTTCAGGGGCTATTCTGGAAAGTTTGAGTCTGTGTGGGGCCTCATGATTAATTACCATAATTAAATTTAAAAATGTTGAGTCTGTGCGAAGATGTTAAAAACGAGTCCCTAATGTTTATTGTGGTGGCGCAGTGGCGCATTGGTTAGCACTGCTGCCTCACAGCAAGAAGGTCCCGAGTTTGAATCCCCATTGCTAAGTAGCTAGCTAATCTACATCAATTATTAGCTAGCTAGTTACCTAGTGTTTTGCTATCATTAGCTAGCTTAAGATGTGCCACCAGGTTTGCTCAACTGTAATTGGTACACAGAGCAAAAAGGGGTGGGGCTTAGGAGGCTTTTGGCAACAAAGGAGCTTTAGTATTTCCTTTCTCCAGTAGTGAAAGGAGTACTTGTAACTTGCTCAAGTAAAAGTACTAATACCACAAATAAATGTAGTGGAGTAGAAGTGTAAAGTAATATGAAATGGAATTACTCAAAGTGTTTCAAAATTGTAGTTAAGTATAGTACTTGAGTAAATGTACTTGGTTACTTTACACCCTCTTCCACTCTCTTATAAACGTTTGCCCCGTTCTCCTCCAGGTGCCATTCACCTGCAGTTCCACTCCAGCGGGAACCACTACGTGTGGAGAAAGGTCACCTCCACAGTGCACAACATCATCGTGGGCAAGCTGTGGATAGACCAGGTCTGTTTGTGAGCACTTCTCATTGGTATCAATCATTTATCCACAGCTCCAATCCCCAAATCCTGCCTCAGCACCTCTGATCATCCAGAGTAGCCTACAGATGTTTCTCCCTCCTGCGTTACAGTAGTAAAGTGTGAGGTTCAGACCAGCAGAGCTGAGCAGAGCTCTGTGCAGAAGAAGGGAATCAGAGCAAAGCCTCAAAGAACATGAATAAGGAGCTTCACAGTCTCTAGGGATTTATCTTTTGCTTTGATCTCTAATAACGCCCTAAAATAACAGCATCGTCTTTGTACGAAATGGCCCAGTTATATAGGAGGAGGGGGAGCTTCACATCTGCATGTGCCTGTCATCCTGTGCAGAAATGTGTCTGTTTGTTTTGAAGGGTAATGGTGAATTTTTTTCCTCACCTTTTTTCTTCTTCTGCTCATGCTGTGTGTCATATCAATCTGCCTGTCAGCACGCCTGTGTTTGTGTTTGAATGTGAGAATGTGGCGGATTCCTGTACATCTCTGACTGAATGTGTTGAATGCATGGCCTAGCTTGTACAAAAATTGCAAAGACATTTTTTGAATGTTTTGTAACCTCCACTGCTTACATCTTGTGATTACAATTTTGGTTTTAGGACACGTCTACTTTTACTTTTCTTGGGACCCTGTTTTTATTTGAAAACTTGAAGTGAGCCTAAC